>NW_026947513.1:12192500-13392500 GCF_034190915.1 Cavia porcellus | reverse complement strand
ATTCCATTCGGCTGGTGTTGCTAGTTGCCCACTAGTTGTTAATCTACCACAGCAGTGAAGTACACACATGCATCTTATTTTTCTTTAAAATGATATTTTGTTCAAATAAATGAATGAATATATTAAAGTGTGAACAAACTTAAAGTCATGTCTAAAGAATTGTTGTAATTTATCATGTTATACACACTTAAGTATTGAAAAATTAGCCTTTATTTCCTTTATTTTCATTACAGCATTCATGAACGATGTGCTAGTGATTATATGTTAATTAAACAAGGTAAGATGGAGAACATCTTAAAATTTATCAAGCTTTAAATACCAGTGTGTCACTGATTTAAAAATAAAATTAGTGTTATCTAAGCATAAGTGATCAAAAAACCCCAACACAATTATTCAATTGCTCAATCCACTGACCTGTCTAGAAACTGTACAGTGACTTAGAAAGGAACATTTTCCTCCAGCTTGGCTGACTTTAGTGCTCAAATCAATATCTTAGTCCTTCATGCTCACTGAACTCAGTTTCTTTGCTGTAACAAAATTGTAGTGAAATGACTACAGAATAATTAGATATGTGGAAAGAGGCAGAAATATTTTCCTTCAAGAAATAGTTCTCTGAAAAAATAAAAACATAAAGGACATAAATGTGTTGAAAAAGGCCCAAAGTTAAAATGTGCTCTATTGTTTATCTTCATCTAATTTATTTAGCTATCATGAAATTTGGTAATTAAAATGTGAGAGGCTAAGATTTTTAATTCACATCATGCTGTTTTTATTAAAATACTAATTTTTATCATTGATTCCAATGTTGCAGGAAAGGCATTATGTAGGGAGGGCACATGGGTACTGACCCAGATAAGCTGCCCTCTGGTTTGCCACGGAGGGAAACGTGCACTGTTTCAGGGATCTAAAGTCAATTCGGCTGAGGCCAAAGTGGGCAGGATGCTATCTTCCTGGCTTTCCTGGTTGCAGTTCCATGTCTTCCAAAGAAGTTATTTCCAGTGATTTCAGTTCATCTTTATACTTTTTGTATTTTTCTCTTATGTTTTCAGCAGCTGGATTTGAAGAGTTCTCTTTGTAAGGTAACTATATGTTAGTAAATCATAGCGACAACACCTCTAGCAAATGATGCTCTATTGCCATGAAGAGTGTCAGTTTAACTAGCTTTGCCCGTCCAAGGATTCTGTGATCAAATCGTGCTCACAGATTTTGGGCTACCTCTCACTTGTAAGCGCTCCAGTTTGGATGGAAAAATGAATGTTTGTTCTACCCACTGAAAGCTAAAATCTTAGTATTCTTACATTTCCATGAAAATATCATTTCTCCCAAGAAGTCCTCCATTTAGCCAGTGGTCATCCTTTTTCAGTTCCAGAGTGCATTTACTTCTTTGCATTGGGACAATGGATGAACTAAATTTAATCAGTATGGGCCCATTTTATAAGCTTTGTTTACATTTTATATACTATGCTTCTTCTTAATAAAGCTGCTTGGCTGTAAACTTCACACTATTAAAGGTAGACCTAGCCATCTTAGAAATTGATCTTTCCATTTGTGTAACTATCCCAAAATCTCTATGGAAATTAATTTCCTAGACAAGAAATCTATTGGAAGAATACACTAAAGCTTTCCAAAGTCTTTCTGTTTGATAAACATGCAGTATTAAGAAAAGAAAAAGAAAATATAAAATAAGAAGATTCTGTGGGACCCATCTTCCTCCTTTTCTTCCAATCCTCCCCATTTTATTATGGTATAATATTTATTTATGTTGTATGACTGAAGTGGCAAACGTGTATTTTTTAAGACAAAAGATGTTAATGTATGAGTTGTTATTATAAATGAAAACCTCAATATTTAGGTTTAATTGCAGTACTGACATTTTGCAAAAAATAAGTGGCTTTTGGGTTGCAGTTTGAGCAGCTGGTTTCTACAAGATTCAACATCACTAGAGTGTGCAGTGATATTTGATTTAAGCATACATTACTAAAAGATTAATCAAGTTAGTGTAATCTTGCACAGTATTTCTCTGTGATCCATGTCTTTAAATTTTACTAGCTTCCTTTTACCTCTAAGATTTTGTATTCTATAAATTTGTCATTGTTTTAACTTGAAATTTTTCAACTTACTTTATATCAGTCAAATATAGTCCAAATTTCAAGTTTGGTAGTACGTACTAATTTAATCCTAACATCTCGTTTTCAAAAAGGGAATATAGAAGAACAATGTGCGTAACTTTGCATTACCTTTTTCTATAGGAAAACTGTTGGTGGAGAAGGCAGATAGCATGGAGCACCCCAAAAATGTGCTTCTAAAATCTGATGACCAAATCACAATATTTTTGTTTTTAAAAATACATTCATGAAAAATCTATGATTCCCCATTGCTTATTAAATTAAGTAGGCTTTTAAAATTCAGACATTTTCATCTATTTCAAAATGACCTCTTTAAATATAGTACTTATAAATTAGAAAAATGTTCTATGATAATGGTTTGCTCATTTCTATAGTTGGCCCCTTTTCTCAAGTAAGGGCAACATAACCCAACATTTTCTAGATCCTGCCTTATATACATGTGCTTCATTTTCAGGATTTCACACTTTTAGGTACTGGCAAAGTAATCTACCATTCATTTTTTGTTAGTACCAGGAACTGAACTCAGGACATGGTACTTGCCAGGCAGTAGCTGTGACGCTGATCTGTGTCTCTGTCTCTTCATTAATTGCTTTGATATTATTTTCTCAAATCTGTTATTATTGAGACTAAAATTTTCTTAAAATATATTAAGTGACCCTTTAAAGATCTTAAATCCTTTGAAGACAAGGATCGTGATATTAATCCTTGACCTTTCTATAGCTTTTCAAGTGAGAGTAGAAATTAGAATAATGTGATTTGTACATTTTACATATTTGTTGAAGCAAATTCCTTTTACTTTTTACAAAAAACCTATAATTTTAGGTATGACATTTTGAAAATAACTTCATGTCTTAAAACATGTGCATAATATAAAGATCAGTCTAAGAATCATATTCACTTATCAATATTTGCACTTTAATATTCATTTCTTTATACTTTACATAGCTAAAATGCCTAAGTATTATTTCTTTGTGGTTACTCTTTGTTTTTACATTCATTATGTGTCACCCAGGACAAAAAAATTAGTATCAAAAGTGTACTTTTCCTTGAGAAAAATGGTTAATTCTTATGAGATATATACCCTTCCTCATAATATCCATGAAAAACTGGGAAACTACTATGCATTTTTCTCACCCCGAAGAAATACTATTTGTCTGTTTTGGTGGACAAAGGATATTAAACAAATATAGAAAGATAATTATAACTAAAACTTTCATAATTTTAATAAATATATTTTAGTATAGTACCTAAAAAAGACAATATTCACATATGTACATTGTATAACATGTTATAACATATATAATAATCTATTGTGAAATAACTTTGTACATATAAAAAACATTATATTTTTAGGCATTTAATCAAATCATTCTTCCTAAAGTGGATGGCTTTAATACTTACAGGTCCCCATCCTTGGTCTCATCTTCATCTATCTTATTTTTCCTATTTCTTTATTTCATATGCTATGAGTAATACAATATTTTACTTTGAAACTTATTAATTCTATAACTTTTTTCAAATGTATTATATAAAAAAGTCATAAATATCTTTAAAACTTTATTGCTTCAGAAAAATTGTGTAGGACCAAATTTATCCTGGCACATATCATGAATTTTTGATGTACCAAATGTTCTTTTGAAGACTCATCTCATATTTTGCGTGTAGCATTTCCATTTTCCTGTGAGTTTGAAGAAAGACGTGAAGTCACTAAACGATTGTTTTAGGGTTAATTTTGTTCTAATTACTCTTTGAGTAATAAATGCACAAAGCTAACAGTAAACTACATGAGTATTCCAATTTGTGAAATAAAAATATTAAACATTTTATTGTCATGATTTTATAATTAATAATGTCAAAATGATAATCACCTTTATAGAAATGAAGATTTTTAAAAATATGTAATATTTGACTCATACTTGAACTATTATAGCCATAGAGCAAATAATTATCCTACAAAAGAAAATTTTACATTAGGCCTTGCATAAATAGTAATAAAGAGTGAAAACTACATTCTTAAAAATTGACTTAAAAGTGTTTTTATCAAATTGTTTCTTTAAGATTTTCTGATAAATGGTAGCAAAGTAAATTAACCTCACACATATGCATGGATACAGTATACATATTGGAAAAATATGAAATATTACAATAACACTTTCAACTCTTACAGTAGTATCTTAGTTACTTTTTACTTGTTGCTGAGACAAAACACCTGATGCCCAAAGTTGGGAAAGGAAAGGTTTATTTCTTACATTTTTTGGAGGTTTCAGTCCATAATGGCTCCAAGGCAGGGTGGCATGGCAGGGCCGCAGTTCACAGTGGCTGCAAACATCAAGGCAGAAACCAGCAAGAGAGAGACATCCTCTTCCTGCCATTACAATAATGCTGGCTCCACCCCTAGGCCAGTGTAGCACTCACAGCCTCAATCCAAGCGCTAGACAATGTACAATCACAAATACACAATGCAAATGCATGAGGCCTGGGGGCCACCAACATAAACCATGACAAGTAGACAGGCCAGATTAATCTAAATCTATTCAAATATTATAGCTACAGGAAAGAATTAAGAGCACACAATACTTTAGGACGAGAGTGGAAATTATATAAAAAGACTCCCACTAAATGAAAACATTTTCTAAGACTGTCAATTACAGGAAGAAAACATGAAAGAATAAAGCAGACATGAATATTGTGTTTCTATACCTACATTCAGGAGACCAGCAGAAAGAACTTGGAGGTTACAAAAGAGACAGATGATAATAGAAGTGAAAGGATAATCCTATTGTCTTTATAGGGTTCATTGCTTTACTGACAGCCACTATCTAAAATAAGTATAAAACGACAATTCATAGAGAGACACATAAGGTGCTTATAAACTCATAGACCCACCTTCTTGTGATGAATCTAAAAATTGCAAGTGCTTTGTTGCCTACTCACAAGGCACACATATTGAAATCAGTGTCTTATATCTTGTTTACTTGGGCAAGGACCAAGAGTATTACATATACCAATATTTGTACACTGAAATCCTAATGCCCAAGGCAATGGTAGTTGGAGGTTGAATTTTAGGAGGAAATTAGACTTAAATGAGAGCATGCAGGTAAAATTATCTCCCTCCAAAATCCGAACGAGACCAAGGCCCTTACTTGAAGAGGAAGAGACCAGACTACTTTTCCTCTGTATCATGTGAACAGATACCAAGGGGGGAAGAGATTTGTAAACCAGGGGGGGAAAAAACCTTTTTATTAGAACCTGATTATTTTGACACTCTAGTCCTATTTCCCAGCCATATATATATATATATATATATATATATATATATATATTGTTTTTTTAAACCATCCAATGTAGGATATTTTCTAATGACAACCTGAACAGACTAAGACAGTTATGGTTTTATAAATTTCCCCAATTTCCTTTCAAGTCATCCTCCAAATTGCTCAATCCATGCACACTGATTTCCTTTTTTTTGCAGAGCATGTTGATTTCATTCTTCTCACTGCTTTTATATTTGAAGTCCCTTTATCATAATCACAGTTCTGATTCTTTACTTACTTGGCTCCTTCCTACTGTATCATGTAAATATCTTACAAGGGATTTCAATGAGTCACATTTTCTGTGACCACATCACCTAAGCCATTCTTTACCAATTTACACAGCTGCAAGTATGTAAGTATAATTTTCCTTCACTGAACTTTTTACATTCTCTGTTTCTTATTCATTTAATCAAATGTGAATTGCTTGTCTTTCATATAAAATTACAAATTCTAAAATGTACTAGCTTTGTTAATGCTGGGAAACAATACTCACCCCAAAACTTAAAGGAAGAGTGAATTAACTTGGTTCATCGTTTCTGAGGACTTTGTTCCTGGTTAGCTGGCTCTAAGGCTGAGTCATCTTGGTGGAAGAGAAAGGCAGAACTCATCTGCTCAGTTTATACGGCCAACAAGCTGCATATGAGAACAGTTTCAGAGAGAAAGGAGCCAAAGAACAAATACATTACCCAATATCACATGTCTGTGATTCATTCAGATACACCCAGAAGCATGCTTTAATAATCCCCTCGGCATTTCTTAATTCAGAAAACTTACAAATTAGGGTATGTAGTCACAAAAAAGTATATAAACATCTTCTATTTCTTTAGAATACTCTCCAGTTGTTACAATTTGTATCATAAAATCTAAGTGCATTTATGGAATTAATGAATTTTGAGAACAAGTCCACAGAAAAATAAATACCAGCAGTGGCTCATGTGCATATATTCTGTATTCGTGGACTTAACCAATGACAAATAGAAAACATTGTAGAAAAAAGCAAAGTTCTATTTGGACTGAATATGTATGCACCTATATCTTGTATCATCATTCGGTTAACAATACAATTTAGCAGCTATTTACATAGCATTGACATTGTTTCAGCCATAATAAGTAATCTAGAGATGATTAAAAATGGAAGAACATACATAGTTTTTAAAAATACTATACAATTTTATATAAAGAACTTTGACTACTGCAGATTTTAACATTTTCCCAGATTTTTGGAAAGAAGTCCCTGAAGACACAGGGTAGGGAATAATCACACACAAGTGCACGCACGCACACACACACACACACACACACACACACATATGTATATATAGTGTGAGTTAAATTTTAACAGTATTCTTCAGAGGGTAGAAAAAGCCTTGTTTTTACACACATTTCACATTTTTCTAAGTACTGATAATTTCTGAAGATAAAACTCTATGCGTCTGTCCTTGAGCAAGAAATGGATTGTTGGAGATTAAATCTACATTGTTTCTTATTCTGCTGCATACTCAGAATAGACTATATGTCACAGTGACCCTAGCTTTATGCAAATCTGTTGTTTTATGTTAGTTTTTTGATTTTATTATATTTCTAGGAAGGACTTTTAAGGAACCTATTTCCATAGATGGGCTTAAATTACTATAACATCAGTAACTACTCTTTAGAATACATTGTGAATACCATGATTGGGTAGAAAATTTTATGTTTTCCTATAGAAAAGAATAGTGTAATATTCTGTATTGAGCCTTACAGTCATACTTTTGCAAGTTTAATGATGTTGAGTAAGTGATACAGACTCTTATTTCAGTGTCTTCAGCTACATTAATGGGAATAATAGCTCCATTATCAAAGAATTGTTGTGAAGAACAAAAGAGATATATTTGAGGATACTGTATAACAAAGGGTCTGCCACAGAACAATGGCTCGATAAATTGTACGAAATTACTAACAGCTACCCAGGTATTTTCTGTTTAAACGTTGTATAGCACTGCAAATGTCACCTTGTTTAAAACTACTAAAACCTGTGGAAGTTAGAAATTATGATTCCTCCCTAAAGATAAGAACTTGTAGCATACAAAGGTAAATTCCCTACTGCCAAAGTTTGAGAGCCAAAGACAACTAATTTTTATTTTATTTGATTTATTCTGATCCTAGTTAGATTTCATTTTAGAATTATTACATTTCATAAAATTTGACAATAAAATAAATCTTTGAACCATTATTGCTCTTAGTTGAAACTATTTTTGGATTGCTCTTAAGCCGCAGAAGGTGAGGATAAGAGCAAAAAAGAACAAAGGAAAAATAAGGAGAAAGAAAAGGAAGCCTGAATATATTTCAGATAATAACAAAATATAAACAAGGAGATTGTCGTATTATGCTGTCTTTCCAAAAATTGCTAAAGTAATATAATCTTACTTAATTATTGGACATATTTCTTAGATATAAAAACAAATCAAAGGAGTATATAAAAATGTATATGCTTTATCATGGTTAGGCTTTTTACAAAAAGATCAGATTTAAAGATAATATATTAAATTCAAAGATATGAGATGGACAATGATTTGGCTATTCCATTTTCTCAATTCAGATAATTCTAGAACACAACTAGAAACTTCTGTTCTTCCCTTTGTATATATTTTCCTAAGGCTACATTTCTTTCATTCTTTCTGTCTTGCTCAAAGTCAAGAGTAGCCACTAGGAAAGAATACACATCTTGAAAAACTGAGTGGTCTCAATTTTTTGAGTTATAATTTTGTTCTGCATACTTTAAATTATGAATCAGTCTACAAATTCATCATTTTAAGAAAAAATCCATTTCTGAAATAAATAATCAATATAATTTATAAATCACAGGTCTAGGTTACACTAGACATACAAGATAAATGAAAATTTCATCCATTAAATAATAAATAAGTTTGAAATTTTTCTCTAAATTATTCACATCTCCTTTAGGCAATGCTAAAGTACTATGTTCAATTTAAATACCAACACTTGAGATTTAATAATATCACCCTTTATAGGTTTCCCCTCTTACTTATGAGAGTGGAAATAAATTACTTATGTCTTGTCATGTAACCTCCCTGGCTTCATTTCCCTTGCATCACTGCCTATGAAAATCCGAGTTAATGTCTTGCACGTTCACTGCAACTGTTCACTGAACAGTTTCTCATGTTCAAGAGGGTGCCAGAAAAAAAAAAAAAAAGGAATTTTCAATTAACAATAATAAATTCTTTGTTTTCCAGATAATTCCCTGTGGGAGCACAGGAATCTGCCTTTTATTTGAAAGGCTTGAGAACTTCTGGGAAAATGGTGGAGTAGTGTAGAGCAGAGAGATTTTGTGTATAGCAATGCGAGGAAAAGAAAAAATGAGGGAAGTGAATCCCTGAGACCCAGCAAAGATCTGAAGTGAGAATTTAAGCCCTTGGGGAGAGCAAAGAGACAGAGCTCAACAAAGAAGTAGGTGGTAAACTGTACTTTCTCAGATAGGAGACTTACTGGCGTAAAAGGGATGGCTCAAATCTGCGGACACCCAGGGACTACTGCTGACGCAAGAGGCCAGCACAGAGAAACACACTGGTGGAAAAGCAATGGATGCAATGGACTGAAGTGGTTGGTGAGTTATTGAGGTTCAGAGGTCTCACAGAAGGTGATAGGCTGGTGGTCATTTTGGAAAGCAACTAACTTAATCTTGGAACTCAGAGGAGCTGTGAGTTGGCTCAGTATAGTGGCTCCTAGCGGCAAGGTGAGGCAGAACTGAGTTCAAGTCAGCAGGGAGTAAAGGAGCAGAGATCAAGCTGACAGGAGGAACACGGAGTGCTGTAGGCTGAACAAATTCAGAAATCAGCCTGAATTTAAGAGAAACTAAAAGTACAGGCTTTCTGGGATTATTCCCCACACCACTGTAAATTTAAACTGGGTTGCTGGGCTAAATCTGTATGGCTTGCTGCCTGCTGTGACTATAGTGACATAAAAGACACATCTTGAACTAGATTTTTTTGTTTGTTTGTTGTTGAAGGAGGTAAGGATGTGTGACATTTAGTACTTCCCACCAAGAATTGGTGGGTATCAGGTTTCTTTGTGTCTCTGGGAATAACCTGCAGACAAATTGGTTTAAAGGAAAAATATTCAAGTCCCTGTGGAGCTAGTTTCTTCAACATAGCAAGACCTTTAATGACATTGTTTGGTTGCTTTGTGAACCTTTTTTCTAATTGCTAAATTTTTTTTTGTCTTCTTTTGCAGTGTTGAAGTTAAACCAGAATACAAACTGTGAACAAACACCTTAGCAAAATGATGTTTATCATTTTAAAATAAATGTAAGTGGAGGAGCACAAAAATTAAAAAATGAAAACTAAAGATTCTAAATATATGTATATAGCTTGTACAAAATCCTCTCAGTGCTCAATTCCCATTGACTGAAAGTGATCTAGGTATAGAGAAATAATTCTGGGCATCGTTATTGGAAATGAGAAAGGAGCCATGGGAAAAAAATATTTACTCCAGTGATTTGCCGTAGAATACAAGCATAATCACCAACAAAGGAATCTCAGCAGTTAAAACTCCCAACGCAACAATAATTTACAGTGTGATTGCACAACTCACTAAAATGTCCAAAACATCAGCTATAATAGCTGCTCCAGGCAATCAGTTCTGGAGAGGAATAGCCAGTTACATTTCTGTTTTTGCAGAGACAACTCTGTTGTCTCTGAAGCTACATTCTTAAAACTATTTCAATCTCACCCTACAGATCAGAAACATGGTACCATAGAACATCAAGAAGAAAACTGGCATATGGTGATTATGTTTCCATAAAAAATATATTGTGTTCATAGCCATTATTAGATGAGGTCTAAATTGTGAATTCTTTTTTGTTCTTCTCTTGACACTGATTTCTTAGAAACTTAATAACCATTCAAATTTATATTTACCAAATTTATCAGTTAACATTAATTTGAGAATGACCAAGAGGGGAAAAAAACCTAAAATAAAGCTAATATGTGACTATTAAGAACAAATAAGATAAAATTAGAGATTTTTTTTCTCATTTATAAAATTTCATACAGGTAAAGGCAATCCATAGCAAATATTACAGCTCTTAGAAGGCCAGACACTTTCTATATTGTTACTTTACTAGCTGAAAAAATAACTAGAAAGTTATTGATAGCAAAAAAAGTTTTCATTGCCCCCTATGTGCCATGAAAATAATAAACAGCCTTACTTATGCCTCATTTACTACTTATGAAAATCAAATTAGCACAGTGATACTGAACATGGAGTGACCACATATGCATTGTAGAAGATCTCCCAATCCAATTTGTTATCTTGACTAAAACTACCTAATCTGCATTAAAGCAACAAACATGAGAAGTAATATGAAATGGTATGTGTTTCATAACATCTCTTAGTTGTGGTACACATACTCTAATATTACTGGCCTCAGCTTATTAGCAGTAAGAAGTACTAGCAACAGGTGCTAAGAAATATAGTCCTTATACTTGGACAATGTGGCTGTTTAAACACTGGAAGCTTCCCTCTTAGAGAAGAATGCAGAGTTAGAGAGTTGTATTCTGATTGTGTTGAGAAAATGGACAGAGTTATATTGGATTATTATCCTTGATTTATTTAGAGCTATAGCTTTTAACCCATATGTTATGGCTTAAGTCCCACTGTCCCCCAAAAGCCCTGTGTGGTCATAGGTGGGGTTTTTCAAGGTGATTAGATCTAGAGCATGTGAAGGTGATCTAGTACATATAATTACTAAAGTGATCCACTGATTGGTTTGCGCTCTACTCTGGATAAAAGTGTTACCATGCATTAGGTATGTAGCCTAGATAAAATATAAGGGACAGAAGGATTCCGGGTTGTCACTTGCTGCTTGCTGCCTTAGGCCTGTTTCTCCATGGACTGTTTATCCCCTGAGATGCCCCTCTGCCGCGCCACCCTACATTGGATCCAGTTCAGATTTTATGAACTGAAATCTCTACAAACTGTGAGCTAAATAACTTGTATTAACTTGTGGATGTTGGATATTTTGTCTCAGTAAGTAGAAAACTAAGACAACATAAAATACAGAATAACAGCAACACATATATTATTCAAGATTATTTTCTTACTTCCCCCTCTTAGAAGAGTCCTCTTATTTACAGCAGATCTTAATCAATGATTCTCAGTAGGCAAATTCGTTATGTAGTCCATACAAAGTATTTATCAAATCATCTCACCTTCAGAATTTTTGCTGCTAGTGACTTTACATTGTGTGTGTATGGTGGGGGGAGTGCTGTTGATTCAATCTAGTTAAGTTAAATGTTTGCCATCATTCACTCATTACAAAGTTTTAAATCACATGCTATTTTCTTGGCTCTTCTTTGCACTAGGTTTAAAGAGAAAATAAAGGAAATCTCTTGGCTCACGATGCTGCACTACAGTATAGGAAAGCAAAACAATAAGAGATAATTTGAATTCCTAGATTGGATACAGTGTTTGTATCACAACTGAGTAAGCCTGAGCTCAGAAACCTTATTTCTTTAAAAAGAGGAAATCTGTGAGGAAATCTGTTCAATCGTTGCTTGAAAGATAACATTTTCTTTGTTATAGTGTTTAGCAAACAAATCTCTCTGTCCTGAAGACAAATACTTTATCTAATAAATTAGTTTCTTAAACCAACATGTTTGAAAAGATAATTCATAATCATGTGTAGAATTGCCATGGAATCTTGGCTCCCAACAGATATTATGATACCTCAGATTTCATTTTTGGGATGGGAGTTAAACAAAAGGGCAAGAGGTGCAAGTATTTAACCAAAATAAAAAATCACAACTTCAATTTGATGCATAAAAGGATATTTTCATGGAAGATTATAAAAGTTGGTATGAATAAAAAATAAGTACTTTTAAGTGACTTTTAGAAACCAAATGGGAATCATCACCACATACCCTGGTAAGAGATACACTGCACAAGAGAAAATCCACTGATTGAATAAGGAAAGATTACATCCAGTGCGTTTCCACTGTCCTCAGCCTAAATCGCTGCAAGAATTATGGTTCTGTAAGGAGAAGTATGTAAATCAAAAGTACTTTTTTTAAACAGCTGGGAGAATCAACCTGATTTGAACTATGTTTACCTTGATATAGTTTGAAAATACTCAAATGGAAAATATCCAGGAGGAAGTGGAGATTGTAGATGAGCAAACGTGTTGAAATCAAGCTTTTGATGGATGTGAAAATATGGAAGCCTCGCTCTCATGTTGGCAAGCAAAATAAAGTCTTAAACCCTTCAGTGTTCCTGATCATACTGGCAGATTTGGAGCAGGAACTGAACTGTTAGCCTACTTCATATATGAGAATAAGGGTATTGTAGCTGGGCACAGTGACACACACCTACCACCCAGCATCAGAGGAGGAAATGCCTAGCTTGAGCAACATAGTGACTGTAAGAACCTGTTTCAGGATAACATGAAATTAAATTAAATTAAATTAAATGGGCTGAGAATTTACTTAGTTCAAAGGCTCTGAGTTCAACCCCTAGACATGACAAAAGGAAAAAAAGAAGAAAATTCTCTACAAATATTGTAGAGACCATGTTCTCACAGAAAGTCACTTTTATTCCCTTTGTAAATACTAAATTTACGCATTTCAGAGTGGAACTTTAGGTTCAGTCTCCAAAATTGCACTTTATCCATTCTGATAAATATAGCACTCAGTTCCTTTACCCGAGAGCATGTAAGCACACTGGATTCAATTAGTAAAGTAAATCTTTTCCATACATAGACTTTGACTATTCCTACACTACTTTATATATGAAATCTGTGGTGTTACATTAGAATTCAGAGAAGATTTAGACTGTAATTAGAGTCTGCAGAGTGGCATAGGATACTTCCATCCTTTCCTCTGGTAGTTCTTAAAATTATTCCTTCCACTCACACTTTCATTTATGCAACAAATTCTGTACCAACAAGCAGATTGATACATTTTGCCAGGTATTATGTACTAAACAATTAATCCACAAAGTTTGCATCTCGTTTCTGGTGATAAATCTCTACATCGCACTCTCGCTCTGATAACTGAAGCAGTGTGAATGCCTAAAAACGTTTTATCATGCTGGATTCAAGCAAGATTCACAGTTAAAATACAGCAAAACCACATTTAGGTGAGATCGTGTAGAGAACTTGTGCAAGAAATGGAGAGACCAAAGTTGTCATTCTGGGAAGACTGGAAGCCAGAGTCAGCCTTGGAGCAGGATGAAGAGGCCATGTGGTCAGACCCTTGGCCTGCATGAATAACCTCAATGAGGATGGTGTACTTTTTGCATCTATAACCTGACTCTTCCGTAGCCCCAGACCAAAATTAAGTGAATAATGAGATCAGTCACCAGGCTCTGTGGATGTCGCTGTACATCCTGCCAAGGCATCTTTTGAACTACAATCTTTGACCCAGATTCATACAACTCCCATCTTCCTGTTAATATTTTCTGGTGGCTTTGGACTTTGTTTTTACGGTCTCATCTTCCTCTGATACTGCACGATTGGGGCACAAAATTGGTGTAAAATAATGATAGCTATTTGTTCATTAATACACTCAATGTTTCTACTATTTATCTTGCTGTCTTAAATGAAAATCACTGTTAGTAACAGCTAACCTTTTGCACATATCTTAAATTATCTAATAAATTATAGACAATGAGATATACTTGGAGCATAAAAAGCATAAAGCACATCTTTGCCTTGAATTTACTGTTTATGGGGCAAAGCCATATAAAACATGTTACACTGTAATGGAGAAAGTGTTCACATGGGGTTTTGTGAGAGAACTTGTAAAAGCACAAATGAGAGAATAGCACTGCCTCCATGTAGGGAAGACGATTCAGAAAAGAGTTGAGTACAGTTATCAAAATACCATTTAGACACGAACAAAATTTCTTTACAAGTTGGAATATGGATCTTTCATGGTACCTTAAGTCAACCATGCACATATAAATTCCTATGCCTCATATAACTGAAGTAGCAAGCCATACTCCAATGAGCACAATTCGGCTGGCTTCAAACAGCACCCCCAAATTTACAGTGACACAGCATTTCGATCCCATCCTCTCAAGACCTTGGGCTACACAATAAATTTCCTTAATATTATAGTGGTTGGATGATAAGAGAAAATAACATGTAGCCAGAAAAAAGAATTTTTAAAAGTATTTTAAAGGTACCAAAGAAACATTCTCAAAATGAATTCTTTATCTTGGAGACTTAACCTGCCTAGGGTACATCCTTTAGGTGAGTGGAAGAAAAGACAAAGGTAGACATAAATGAAAAAGTATTCAAAAGTTTACATTTTAAGCTTTCTGTTAGGTATCTTATGATGCTGCAGATAATTTTGTGAGCTCTTTGTGAGTAGAAAACATCGGCTGGTTATTCTGTGCAATGGAGTGAATCAGAGCACACAGCAAGGAGATGCATGATCACATCACTTATGTTTTTGGTGTCACAATTCTAAAACAATCACATAATGTTGGCAATGACATTGAGAATATTGTTCTTTATAGCATCCCTGAAATAATAGCTTTATCAGCATGCGATAACCCTTAAGGGGACTGGGCCAGCTACCTGAATCTGCTTCCTACGCCAACTAAATTTTTCACTTTGAGAGATCATCTGCCTATTTTTCTGTTATGGCTACACAATTATTAGCTGTTGTGAAAAATGTCCTTGTCATTCTCTACTTCCTCTCACAAAGAATTCTTTATTTTTCTTATATTAAAATCTTTACATAGCATTACAAATTGTCACAAAGAGAAACCCTACCAAACTATATGTGTGCAAAAGCACAAAAATTGATATAAATACAGAATGAGACTTAAAATATATAGGATTTCTTCGTTATAAAAAAATTGTTAAAATGCTAAAAACTCCCAAAATTTCCAGAAATAGTAGCCTCTGATAATTCATCTAAATTGGTAACAAGAAAAGATACAGATACTCTGTCTACAAGAAGAGCTGAATGAAAATTGTATTCATGTGCATGTATTTAGTAATAGAGCAAGTATTTTGATTACACATCAGTCCCAAAAGACAGCAACCAGATTCCTGAAATTGTCTGCTAATACTCAATTGATACCTTTTAAAAATACTTTGTTCCCTTTATTTCCTTAAAATGAATTTTACGAAAACATCACCATGATGTTTAGGCTTATCTTGCAATTCAGGTATGTGTGCACACTAGTGATTGGTTATTTGATTAGATTGTGAGGCTCTTTTGCTTTTCCATAGAAAGCAGTTCTGAAAAAAAAAAGCCCAGAAATGAAATTAATTGTGCAAATTAATATTCAAAAGGACATGTAAGGGAAGAACTTAGTCTCTAATGTGTGGTGCCTTTCTTTTGGGCATTAATTAATTAATAATATTCATATAAAAGCTATTTAATTGCCAAAAATTAGAGATAAAAATGGCAAACAGTAATCACCTCACAGCATCTAAGGGTCAAAAATTGAGGCACACTGTAGCTGAGTGATCATGTATCAGTCAGTCATGAAATTACCTGGCAGTGAAATTATGCTTGATACAGTTGTTTCATTAATTTTGTCTTAAGCTTAGAAAATGACTGGTTCATGTAGAATATGTATGATCGCTTCATTAACCCTAGGATTTGATTCTTTAAGGACGCTATTGCTTAGCTCTATAATCAATGAGAGACTCGTTGCAGCAACACAGAAGTGTTTCTTCCATGAATGAACAGAGGAGGTCAAATGTGTTTCTTCCATGAATGAACAGAGGAGGTCAAATAAAGAAACCTACTGAATTTTATTGCTGTCTCATAAAGAGTGTATATAGCAACCATAAAGAATATGGTGAGAAAGTAAATTATTTACTGTGAGAACCTTGCCTGTGAAATTCTTCATAAACCACAAAGGGATTTGCATACGGGGAAGGGAAGAGTGGCTGGGAATCGCATTTCTGTGCATTTTTCTACTTTTTCCAGCAAAATATAAGGCATTAAGCTGCTGAGATTTCCAGCACAAAGCAAAAAGCCTGTCACAAGATTTGGGGGAATAATTACTGACAATATTTCTGACATTTAAAATTAATTATGGTTTCTTTTGTTCTTTAAAGAATATATTGGATTTACTATAAATTTAATACATTTAAAAGCATATTACCAATACTTTATATATTTTTTTGTAATCTAAAACATTTATAGAGTAGTTACCACTGTGTTCACTAAACAATATACTGAGAGCCACATGCATAAAAGCCCACAGAAAGTTTATTCCTCTGAGAAATATTCTACAGACAAGGTGACTGTTCCTTGCACCATTTAATTTCTCTGTCTACATTCATATTCACTCTTTTGTGGAAAGAAAAAGCTATCATTCTGATACCTAAATTACTTCTCTGAAAAATAGAACATCAACACTGCTGAATTTGTTTCTTAGCTCACCAAAACTAGATGAGATAATCCCCAAGTGATTTTATTTTCTCAAAACTTTCTACTTGTAATATTAATTCAGTAGTTGTTGTTTTATGCATGTTCTTCTGTAAAAATAACAAAAATAAGTTATCCACAACTTTTTGATTATGCATGTACCAATATCAGAATGAGAAAAGTCACTATTGAACAGCTTGTTGTGTCATGGCAGTACGTGATCCATTTCAGGTGACCAGGTTAGTGATTTAGTATACTATGGACAGAGATATTAACTCCAAATAAATATCCAAACTTGCATGTGTAGTCACAGTTGGAATGCAGAATCATATTCTGGTGCCACTGTGCTAACACACTGATGCATTTAAAGGAATTTTCCTTGCCCCTCTTTGTTCTATCTGCTTCTCTTCCTCCTCCTGAGACCACTTTATTTACAAATGCATATTTATTTATTTAAAATAACTGATTGTAATGTCTTCTGTTTTCCTTCATTTCTTAGGCCATATTTTGCTTAACTTTAACTACAATATATAAACTGAAATTGGAATTATAACTTTAAAGATTACAATGAAAATTGTCCTGCTAATCAAGAACCTTTCCTACACAAAAGGTGATATACATACAGATTAATACCATGCATGATAGCCAGGAATCTTCTCAAAGTTATGGGTTGAATTAATGGAACACATTGAACATCACATTATGTGTCCTAACCTCAACCAAAGTGGTTTTCTTTTCCTCTCTCTCTTTTCCTGTACTATGCTACTATTTGGAATTTGTTTACTTTGCACTATGTCATCAAACATAGGTTGTGCATCAGTGTGGGTTATTAGTTAAAAATGATTAATAAATCATAAAAAGAAATAACTCATAAAATAATCAGAAACTAGGTAAATGGAGCTCAGAAACAGCTGGCGTCCATAGTGGGTAACATACAGAAGGAAAGCAGACCGTGTGCCAGCGAGTTGTGAAAATGCTGTGCCTCTGCCTCTTTTGACGCAGAAGGTTGCCAGTGCCTTCCTCCTTCAGAAGGTCAGTAATGGGAACCCACGTGAATCGTATTTGGCTTCTGACCATTAATCATGTATTAATCTTCCTTAAAAGAAGAAAGAATTCAAGTACTAAACACTAAAAGAAAAAAAAATGAGAATTATTTAACCATTATAAACATAAGAATAGTTCACTCATCCACTGGACTCTAACGGACTTATTTGAGTATTTTATGTTACAACTACGTGTAGTAATTTGTATCTTAATTTAGCAGTTCAAAATAGTTTAAACTTTCCAGTCAACTTTTTTCTCAAAGAAACCACAATATGTATAAATAATGGTTTTCTTTCCCATTGTACAACAAGAACTTATTTATAGAGCTCCAAAAATTTGGACAGATTTATACTGAAACTGACAATACTCAAATAATTTTGATATGAAATAAATCAAAAGATTTACAATTGGGATACACTGAAAAGTTTTTTTTCTATATTTCTCAAAATCAAATATGCAAAAAGAAAGGAAAAGTGAGTTTAAAAGTTTTTTTTTCATTTAAAGTGTTATTTTATTTTTCTGTCTTGATAGGGGGAATTGAACTTTGGACCTTGCACTTGCCAGGCAGGCACTGTTCACTGAGCTACATCCCTGTCCTAAAATTGTCATGCAATAATAGACAATCAACTCCCTTTAAGTATGCGTATATTCCAAAATCATCAGCACTGAATTTTACTTTTTGTTTTTAAGAGCCATTCTAACTCAAAAATTTTCTCATGTTCATTGCTATATATACTTGTGTTGCAAATATAACTGATTTAAATCATTTTACCTAAAATTTTACATATCAAAATCATGACTTATTTTAGGAAAATTTTTTGTAATGTGTACTATTTGTTACTCTCTTATATATGTTTTAAAAACTGTCATGAATTATTTGAATAACACGACATTACCTGGAAATCTTTTTTTTTTTTTTTTCCTTTTATATATCTTTGAGATAAGGTCTCACTATGCTGTTCTCATTGACTTGAACTCTCTCTGCAGACCACACTGGCCTCAAAATCACAATCCCCTTGCCTCAGCCTCCTATACTGCGGATTACAGACATGCACCACCATGCCCTGTGTCTTAGTTACTTTATGCTGGTCGCTGAGACAAAATACCTGAAGCCCAAAGTTGGGAAAGGAAAGGTTTATTTCTTACAGTTTTTGGAGGTTTCAGTCCACACTCAGTTGGCTCCAAGACAGGCAGGCATGGCTGGGCTGCAGTTCATGGCAGCCGGCAACAGCAAACTCGAACCAGCAAAGAGAAAAACACACCTTCTTCCTTCCATTACATCACATCCTGGCTCCACCCCTATGTGGGTGGAGCACTGACACCATCAATCCAAGCACTATACAATGAACCATCACAAATGAACAATGCAAACTCATGAGGCCTGGGGGACACAAACATAAACCATGACACCCTGCATTCTTTTTCTTATAATACGTGTGATTTTAATCTTGTATTAAATAATCTTCCCTTCACCAAAGTATCTCATACTTTTGTCTAAATTATTCAATCTGTTTTGAATTTATTTTGTGTATGGCACAATGAAATACCTTTACTTTGCAATAAAAGTACAATATATTCCTCAAAAGGATACTAGGTTTACATAAATTCTAAAGTAAAATTTTAAGCTTTCAAAAATTCTTTTTTAAAGATAAAACTTAAAGTCAAATATTGTATCTCCTCAAAACAGTATCAGAATTGTCTCTGTTTCAAATATTTATTAGACCCTATCCCTTTCTCTTTGCTTCCTCCTCCATTTTATTGCAATTATTGCAAACTTTCTTGCAGTCTAAAATAACAGAAGTAATGGCAATTTTGAATGTGATTGACTATAAAACAGTGAAGAATAATTTTATAAAATTATACAACATTGTTTTATGTTCCTCTTACTGTTTTATTTTTATAATGCATTTTCAAAAAATTCTCTTTTGAAAAAGAAATAACATCTATTAATCCATTAAATAAATTAATTGCATTAAATATTTCCTATAAATTGTTAGATTTTAATAATTTTTATCATGAACTATTAATTTCTGAGGATAAATTCTTTGACCATGTTATCTAATATTTATAATTTTATGAATAATTTTTACATTTTATGTTTTATGGTTATCTTACAATGTGTCTATCAATGCCTGTGTTTAATACTTTTCCAGTTTCAGTGTAAAATTTACTCAATTCACTGTGTTTGAGAGATGTTCATCAGTTTCTACGCTCTCAGAAAGTTAATACGATGTGTTAATTTTTCTTTAAATAATTTATATCAAGAATATTAAGATGGTATCTTTCCAATAGATATTTTAGGAGACTCAAAATATATACTTGAGTCAATTTAAGAAGCTTACCATCCTTTTAAAAAGTCATTTGTTCATATAACTTTTAAAATCTTTCCAATTATATAGATCTTAATGATTTTGTTTTGAAGTTAGTAAAATGATCATTTTGCTTCCATTGAGATTTTCTGTTGGTTTACAAGGAAAGGTACAACATCAGTGTTTTCTGTTATTACAACTAAGATTTAACTTAGGCATCTTCCTTAACTTTTCTGTCTGTTAGGATCATTTTATTGCAATCATTTTAACCTTCAAAATTTCATTTGATAAGCACTTTTTAAGGTACCTTTCTTCTGCCATAATTATTCTTATAATAAGTCTATTTCTGTACCCTGTCAGTTCTATATTTCCAAATAAGGCAACAACTTTACCATGCATCAATTCTTTGTTACCTATATTTTTTATATCTATTTGTGAAATCAGATGGTATTTTCATGTTCACCTCGTCCATATAAAAATTATTCAGTTCCTCCACTTTGGTCTCATAATACTCTTTTACATCCTAAGTAGATGTAGGAATTAATTTTGATATTATTGATTCCTGTGTCTTCCCCAAATATAAAAACATCACAGATAGAAATATTATATTTTGTTTCTCACCATCATATCACAATAGAAAAAGCAGTTTTCTTCAGATGTATATTAAAAATCATGTTCACGAAAACACAATTATGACAAAATATACAAGGTGCATCAATTTAAGTAAAATTTACTGTATCTTTTAAGAAGTTATCATTTTTAAAACAATTTAAAATATTTCCCTTAGTTTTCTTTTGGCTGTACATTCCTAATGATTGGACTTTTACACGTGTTCAGAAATTTCTGAGTATTCTAATGAAAGACACATTTGAGACAGGTCCAATAGCCACAATTCATTTGAGACTCAGAATAGCTGTTTATATTACAGTGTGTGAGAGAGGGAGAGAGATTTTCTTATTCTACTTGCTAACTTTTGGAAGTTCTGAATTGGACCATAGAGATGTTAGTCGCAGACTGAGTCAGAAAAATGAAGGTTCTGAGTGAGAAGCTGTGGATGATGATGTGTTTGGAGAAGCAGGAAAAATTGATGAGCAGAAAAGACACAGTAACATGAGGCTGATTATGTGAGACCCTGTGCAGAAAAAGAGAATACAGAGTGGTCATTGCTTTCCTGCCAGCTTTCCAGTTCCAGTATTACAGTTTACATCTAAATGCCTCCCCAAAGCCTCATAAGCTCATAGGTGTGGCTTTTAGAGGTAACTGGATCAGAGGGTCATGTGTAACTGATACTGAGTTAGTATACTTATTTGCTTAGCATAATTCTTGGAGTGAATACTGAACTTATTGAGGTTTTAAGACCTACCAGAGTGTGGGTGGCACTAACAAATAGGCTTGCAGCTTGATGGAATAAAAAGGGAAAGCAGAGAAAGGACTGCTTATTGTTTTCCATACCATGTACTGTTTCTCCTTTGCCACATCCCTCTCCTGCACTTTGCAGCCAATTGTGGACTGAAACCTCTACAAAATGTGAGCAAAAATAAACTTTTCTTCCATTAATTTGTGGGTGTCAGTTATTTTGTTCTAGCTTTGAAAAAGTAACTAAAAGAATTAGTTACTGATAATATGGTTCAGAAGTCTTTGGAACTGGCTTACAGGAAGGGTTTGGATAGGTTTGGAGACACTAGCTGGAAAGGCAACACTAGACTACCATAAGATGAGCTCACTGGGAGATTCTGGTTAGAGCTCAGAAGACCTGAATGTTGATAGAAATGTAGCCAATAAATATCAGGCTCAGGAAGCTTCATTTGAGAATATGGACCACGTATACTATGCTTTGGCAGAACATTTTTCAGCATTCTCTTTATCCAGAGACACTGAAGGAGAATGATATTAAAGGAAGCAGACTAATTAATCAGATAGAAGAAATTTCAAGGCAGCTTAAAAGTTGAGGCAGTGAAAAGGATACTTACTGTTTTAACCAGCCTTTCTTTGAGAATCAAGAGCAAATGGCCCAGCAAAATATTATAAAAGATTTTGAGTTTGGCCAGAAAGAAAGCTCAAGCAAAGAGTTAGCCTCTGTAGATGGAGCAGAGAACTTGCCTTCCAAGAAAAAATTAGTATTAAAAAGCCAAGTACTTTGGAACAGGATAATATGAAAGATAACCTGAGGGCATTTGAAGAATGAGCAGGAGTCCACTCTTGCCAGCTTTAAAACTGCAAAGGTAAAGACTGCTTTGAGAAAAGAGCCTCAGAGCCCCGTAGTCTACAGTGGTGGCAGCCTAGGGAATTTGTTTCTTGGTATTAGGTTCATAGAGCTCTTCAAACCAGGCACTTGATCCCTGGAGGGCCTTGGCTACTACTTTAACTGATGGCAGATATATTAATATCATCCACATAGTGCTGGTTTTAGGCATATTCAGAATGCAATAGTTTTGCAATCAGGAAGACCTCCACTCAGACTTCAGAAGAATGCCCAAGAGGCCAGACAGTGTCCTCCTGAGAGTACATTGTGTGAAGCCAAAAGGGATAGGATTATTTCCAAAAGATGAAAAATATTTCCAAAAGATGAGAAGTATAAAACAAAAAGTGGCCTCTATTCTGAGAACAGGGAGAGAGATGACCGGCACCCTCCACCACTGGCACCCGGCAATCTCTCCCGTGGACAAGCGGCGTGGGGGTATGTATATAGCCTCGGTTTGGAGTGGAATTAGGTGGGCACTAGGGATGCACAGGTAGCCCATTGGTCCTAGGTTTCGCGCCATAGGTAGATTCCCCAGGGGTGGGAAAATGGCGTCACAGGTAAATTCCTAGGGGCGGGGGAGATAGGGGCTTCCTGCTTCCAGTTGAGGCTTTCCTGGCTACAGTGTCCTGTCTGGGCCAAAACCCTTTCAAAAAGCATAGCAGAGACTCCAGAAGTTTGAAGAAGCCTGGAACATGGATCACCTCAGGAAAGCTTTGAGTAGAAAATAAAGCTAGCTTAAAAGAGAAAGACCATGAAGACTACAACCACTGGAAGTACTATAGGAGCAAGATTGCTAAAGAACCATGGGAATCACAACTTTCCAGTAATTGGCCAAGATGTTGAACTTCAAGAATAGATCTTATATTGCTATGCTGGATTTTGGAATTGCTTTGGTCCCAATTCCTTTCCATTCCTCTTTTTCTAACTTTTGGAATGGCAATGTCTTTCTGGTACAATTATATGATGGAACAGTTTCTTTTCATTTTACAGAGACTCACAGCTAAAAGTTTGCCTTAAATCTTAGAGGCAACCTTGGAATTGAACTTTTCAGCAGTCCTAAAATTGTTAGGACTTTGGAAACTCTTAGAAACAGATTAAAAGTAATTCGCATAAAATGATGCACATGAGACTTTTGGGGTCTCGGAGGAAAATGTTATGGCTTATATATAGATATCCCCCAAAGCCTCATGTGTTCATATGTGAGGCTTTTAGAAGTGACTAGATCATGGGTGTGTGAGACATGGGAATTTCAGACTGCAGATCATTTCGTTAGTACTGAGGAACTTGCTAAAGGGCAAATGGGTGGGTGGGTGGGTGTAGCCTGGGTGTAGGTGGCACTAACTAGAAGTCTTGTAGGCAAGATGGATTAAAAGAGGAAAGAAGGAAGGCTATGTTTCTCATCTGCCACACTATGAACTCTTTACCTTCTTCCATGCTACTCTGTCATTCTTTCTGCCATAGAGTCAGCTAATCAGGACTGAAATCTCACAGATGGTAAACTGAAATAAGACCTTCTCCCTTTAACTTAGGAGTGTTGAGTATTGTGTCCCAGGAATGAGAAAATAATTAAGGCATCTATGTTTCTGTCCATTGAGATCTGGATATGTTACTATCTGAGAGATCTGAGTCTGTGTGTTCTAGTAATATACCCTCTTTTTTGCCTAAATGGTACATTATTTTGAATACAAGTTTTAAAGGAGACTCAAGTGAGATTATAGAATAGATCATAGTTTTCTGGAGAGATTGGATGCATTTTAATTGTACTCTGTTCCTAAGGAAAAAAAACCACGTTTTTCTAAAGAAATGAACTTCAGTTTGTAAAATTAAGTATATAAAGAATATTAACGTAAATGATTGTACTAGTTCACAGGTTTAACCAACAGTGTTTTTGAATGTCATCTGTCCTTTGATATTTAGCACAGAAGTTTTGAGTTGTAATTTTCACTGTTTTTATTCCTTCAAATAGTAGTTTGATGATTGTAACTGACATCATGATTATAAAACAGAGGAATGATACAACTAATTTTATTAGTGTAGTCATGTTCTGATTGATAGATCTAAGTATTTAGTTCAAGTGAATGGCAGAGACACTGTTATCTTACTTTATTGTTGCCTGGACAAAACGCCCAACACACACAAGTTAAAGTCAGAAAGATTTGTGCTGACTCACAGTCTGTAGATATTTCCATCCATAGTCAGCTAGCATCAAGGCGGGTGGCATGTCAGAGTCGATGGCAGAAGAGAAACAGTTGATGATGTGCAGGAGGCATCAAGCAATAGGCTTCCCCTCTCCATTTTATTCTATCCAGGCTGCAAGCCTTTTTGATGGTATCAATGCCTAAGGTGAATTTTCCCAGGTGTAAAACCCAGTGCTAAGCCAGATCAATCACTGCACTAATCCAGTTATCATGTGTTCTTATGCCAGTAATACAAACCCATGATTCATCTACTTAAGAGTACATAATGCTTTGGAGCAGCATATAGATATAAACAATAAAGACCTCAGAAGCCATTTGATCTGATTTAACTACATCTGTTGATAATTTAGTTTTGAAATATCTGTCTTGTGATAATAAAAAGAAAAAAAAGATAAAATGTAACTTTGATATGTAAAGTTTTTCTACATAACTTGGTCATTTTGTTTCAACATTTTGCAAAGTTAAGTCAAAATATTCTACATTTAGAATGAAATAATGAATGTATAACACGTTCATAAAAATTTATTTTTGTTTTGTCTTTGACATTACAAGTTTTGCTTTGTATACACCTATTTACTCATAAATTTTTAATGGATTCACAAAGAAAGTATATGATGAATATGCAATAAATGCAAAGTAATGAAATGTTTCATGAGTCAATGTCAAAATTCTACAGTATAACTTTTGAGAAAGTCCAAATGGATGTATTTCCAATGTCTGAATATCCAAACCACAGCCAAGAGTAGCATCTTCATCATTGCTGGGTGATATGTGTCTTTTGCCATGGATGGACTCAGAAAATTACTTGATTGGGAAGCTAAATAAAAGGAAAATCGATTCATTTACATTGAGGGACAGAATTTCCATGAAAGCACTGTTTAATAAGGTAAGTTAATTCAATATGGAGCAGATGAATTTCTACAACTCTGTTATGATTCACTATGTATTTATATGAAAATATATGCTTAACAGGCTATTTCATTTTTAAAATGTTAGTAAATCTTCACCATAACCTCATTCTTCTTCTTTGTAACTTGATCGTATATCTCGTCTTTTTCCGAATTAATCCAATTTTTGATGTTATAACAGAATACCTAAGACTGGTTAATTTATAAAACAAAAAAAGTGAATGTAATTAGAAAGACAATTCTGGAAGATGGAAAATTACCAGAGTTCATCTGCTCACCATCAAGTGAGGGTCATGTGCTCCTCCAAATGTGGTGGGAACGTGAAGGAAAGTAGGAGACAGAAGGGGCTTGGCAAATTCCCCAAACAGATAGACCATTTTCAGGAGAAAAGTATTAATCCACTCATGAGAGCATCTCCCTATGACCAGCAAATTGCTCAGTAAGACACAGTCCCTTCTCTTTACTGTTATCTTGCAGACCAAGTCTGAGCATAAGTTTTAGCAAGGACAAATTCTTGTCAAATAATGAGTCTTTCCTAACTCCAAAGGGAGGGTTGAATATTAACAAACACCTTGGATTGTATGAGGTTTCATGTGTCGTTGTATCTGCTCTGTGAACTCCACACTGGTATTTCAATGTGCTTTCCTTTGTAAATGCCCTGATTTCTGTGCAGAGAATAGCTGTTGTATACCCACTGAGTCCCTCCAGAAACTGACAGCTACCTTTTCTACTGTTATGTTTAAGTTTCTCATCCCAAGTAACTGTCAGCTCTAAATATGAAGTAAGCATGATTCTCTCGACTAGCTTAATACAAATATTACAAATGTTAGTCCTCTGTCCCAGAAGTTACTGGCAAAATGTTTTTCCAATTTTTCTGGATGAAGTATAGAGGAGGGAAGGAGGCTAGGAGAAAGGGAAGTAAAAATGAGATGTCCCGCATACAGGTACCAATGCCCTAAGATAAATGTAATTATGCATTCATAAAAATTTTAGAAATTAAAAAATAAAGCAAAAAGTTTAAAAATATTTCAGAGAATTCATTAACTTCGTGGATAAAATGATATATATCCACATTTAAAGTGTCTTTCTTTCTATTTTATTTTAAAATAATGCAGATATGATAGTAGTAACTGTATTTTACCAGTCTTTAAAAAATTTACCTAAGTACTGGGAATAAAATTTAATGCATTCTGCATCTTTAGAGACACTCTTTGGATTGCAAGACAAAATCATAATTATATTATTTCAGGGTCTATAAGTTAGATTTTTAAATTTAAGAGGCTTAAAATGTTTAAGTATTTGTTGTCTGAAAGATATTTCTCATTAAGAAATCTCAATTATGGGCGGAGGATTTAGCTCAGTGGCATAAGTGCCTGCCTTGCAAGCATGCAGTCATGAGTTCAATCCCCAGTATTAAAAAAAAAAAAAGAAAGAAAGAAAAGAAAAGAGATATCAATCAACAAAAACTTCATATGAATTGTCAAATTTAAAGGAAAATGTTGAAGATCATAAAAATCATTTTGTTGTTGTCAGGCCTGGTTTTAGTACTTGGAAAATGGCACTGTAACATACACCATAATCTCTCATGCAAGTATTTTTTATATGGATCTAGGTCCAAAGTTCTTTAATAGAACACTTAACAAAGAGGTTGACACACGTATATAAAATGTCCATTTTAACTCTTTTTTTAGAAATAAACTTTAGAGAGCAAAATGCATCATAGTTCTATTTTTATAATAGGCTAATATACTCAATTTGAAAAAAAAAATTATTTATCTGCGTAACCATACAAACAAACCTATAGTTGATCCTAATGTAGCTAATAGAGAAATGGTTAATATTATCTCAAGGAAAGATTTTGGTTTCCAACAACAACAACAAAAAGCATTAAAACTTTGAAATTTATAACTTGTGATCTCTCTCTTGGAAATCTCTGCCTAATAATTGGAATACAGTTATACCACGAGCCTAGGAAATCCTAATTATATACATTGTGATAAAACAACTATTCCCCATTAGTTTCCCTGTAGGCAATTATATGCAAAATAGTAGAGTAAGGCAAAATATAAGAAACTACACTTTATTGCTGGAAGATAATTCTGCCCCAATCATTTTGTAAAGTTTTACTTAAATTGGACCATATCAACGATGCTTCTCTTTCTGACCTAAGTAATTTCCTAAAAATATTCTAATACAGTTATTAGGGGAACCGTCAACTGGCAGTCCTTTTTCCTGGACTTCCTCAAGTGCATATGCACGCTCATATCTCAGTTTTTGCACTTGCTCCTTCCTGCCCTGGAATTTCTACCTACTTGCTTTGTTTATGTTTTACCCTCTCACAATCTTCAGGTCTCAATTCAATGAAAACAGTTTTTCTAAATTAAAATGATTAATTCTTTCCATCCTGTGTTTAGGACCCTTTCATATACCACAGTGATTCTGGGTAAATTCTTTTCCCTCTTCCTATACCCTTCAGCATTTCTATGCCCAACCATAGCATTAAACCATCTCAAGCACTCAATGCTTCTTTCTTCTCCAAATTATTAACATCTTTCTTTGTTCTTTTATATTTTTTCTGCTCTTACTCTACTAAAAATGTTTCATCTTCAGGATTTATTTATCAGTTGCTTTTGTACCTCAGAGTTATGCCTCACTTTCTGAAGATTTGTTAAATGTAAGGATTTAGAATAATGAATCTAAAAAATTGGACATGGTGGCTTACTTTTGTAATCCCAGCACTTGGGAGGCTGAGGCAGGAGAGTCATTTAAGACCAGGCTGGGCTACAAAGTGAGCACAAGCCCAGCCTAAATTGCATAGTGAAACCCCATCTCAAAAAGAAATAATAACAATAATAATAATAAAGCTAAAATTAAGTACCTGCATCTCTAGGATCTGGCACTGGGAAAGTACTCAATTTGAGTTTGAGTGAATGAATCATAGAATGAGCATAAAATACTGCTGACCAAAAAGGACTCTTCACTTTCATCTCAGCTTTGATTCCTCTGTCTTTGTTCATTTCAGGGGCAGCCCAGATGAGACAAGAGGACAAGATTAAATGACTTTTGGAGGCTTCATTTAGCCTTTGCTTGAAAGCTAAATTGGGTATTTTTTGCCTTGCTAGATGTCAAAATGGTTTTAATCACACCTGGAGAAAGCATGATTAAAGAGTGATTATGTATATACTTCAAAATAAAAGTATAAAAATATTCCCTTCTTTCCTTATCTATTTTTTCTCAGCAGCAGAAAATATCAGCCTTTTATTTTCACTGGTTTCTGTCACTGAAGTTAACAACAATAATTGGTTAATAATTCAAGGAAAATAAAAAGCACCCACCTAGTTCTCTGTTTTATTTCTTCTTTTACGATGTTTTATTTCATGCATTTTAATTTATGACACCATTTATTTGACAAAACATACTTTAAGTGATAGGACAGAGTTGGAAATAATGAGAAAATATGAATATACTATTTTAGACTTTTTAACTTTGAATTTAGAGGTGAAGAGCATACTAATGCATCTAGAAGTGGAATTTTTAAAGGATACTGACTCAGATAAACCAGAAACTTTGAGGAAAAAAAAAATTCACAATTATACTTAAAGAGGTTAAATCAAAAACTAAATTGTCCATCATTCAGTTTGATCTTACAGAATTAAATCTGTTTTCTAAAATATTTTATTTTACTGTTACTTTGTGTGAAAGGAAACTTTAAATTATTCTTGACACATTAGTAATTTTGAGATTGCACAAGTACTTCCTTCTAATTTATTAGTAATTAACTCTAAGACTGAGTCTTGAATTTTAGAGATATTACTGAATACTCTATGTACTATGCTTTTTCCAGATAGATAAGTAGGTAGGTAGATAGATAAATATAGATATACAAATAAATAGATTCATGAATTTGTGAAATAAAAGATTATCAGTAACTAATAGCATAATTATAATATTTAGATATTTTGACATTGAGTCAACATCTGTAATGCTGTCATAGTATACTCTTATGTTGTATGTGTTTTAGATTTAAAGAGACATTTTTTGGTTCTCTAAAACTTACACAAGTTGCCAATTATGGTACTCATGTTTTTTAAGCCATTGTTAAGTAAAATAAGCTGCTTAAACACAGGCACTGTGATGTCATGACTCTTAACCTGACAACTAAGATACCTACAAAGTTACTAGCAAATGAGTAGAATAACCAAAGTAGACTCTGAGGACAAGGAAAAAGTTTATATGCAGTGTGGGACAGAAAGGGACGATGCAGTTTAATTATGTTCTTGAGAACAACAGCATGCAGTGTAAAGCTGTAGATTTTTTAATTCTGGAATTTTCAATTTATATTTTCAGTATGTGACAGATCATAGATCACTGGAGCTGTGAAAAGCCAAAATGCAGAAAAAAGAAAACTACTTGTGGCAAATATAAATTAATTTACACTGCTGTTTATGTTTTCACTTTGTTGTTCACATGACCTCCTGGAATAGTCATACTTTTTTACAAGTAGCATTTCACCACTCTATTTTAGATACTAAGGCAAATATCCACTTCACTCATTTACACTGAATTCATATTTGTGAAAATATTAAATTAGGAATTTGGGCAGAGTTCTCAAAATTAAAAAAAAAATAAAAATTGAAGTGAAGGTACAGATACTTATTCAAGCATTTTAATTTAGCATGTTATATTTGTTTTCTCCTCAGATTTCAATAATATTGAAAAACAAATGAAGAAAAGAAGGAAAGAAGGCAGGAAGGAAGGAAAATGGAAGGAATTAAAGAACATAAAGAAGGAAAGAGAAACGGAAGGAAGTCAGGAAGAAAGGAATAAACATGAGCAGATTGGGTCAGTTCTGCTCTGTTTTGTTTTGGTCCTCTACCCTAATATTCTAATATTTTCATTGTTCTAGCATGTCAAGCAGAGGGTGTGAAAACTAAAGATGATTAACACTGATAAGAAATAAAAAAGCGAAACTTTTTCCATCTTTTCAGAACCAGTAGCCTATAAAATGCTCTAAGGGCCAAGGCATAATTAATCTAATATGTTGGTTTCAAAGACACATTATAAAAAGTAACATTATAAATTGTGTTTGCTGTTCTAAAAAGCTTTGTATTTCATTAAGAAAAAAGAAAACCAAGTATATGTAAATATTTACAAGGTATGATGAAAATATACAGTATATGCTCACATTTTTCAAAAAATTATAGTAAAAGACACATTGGCATGAATCCCTTTAACACACTCCTCTTCAATTCAAACACGTTTACTTCACCTTTTTTGAATTTTATTAAAAGTTCTCAAAGTCATTTCATTAATGTGTTTACAACATGTAATCAAAAAATTAGTAAATGCTGCTACTAAGTGGCACTGATGGAAAGGCAGGCTTATAAAATTTTATGGTGTGTCTTCAACTCACTTTGTCACTGGATCTGACACACTGTGACTTTTGACAGTTCCCCCAAGTCTAATGACTAAGAAAGGTAAACATGAATCTGTTCAGGATGTCAACAGAACCCCAACTGAAGACATTTATGAAAGAGGTCTTATTAAACAACTTGATCCCTCTTACTGCAATGAATTTTTAAAAATTCAAATATTTACCATATTTTCAAACATTTCTTGTACATCTTTGCAGCCACTGACACAATTTCTCATTCAGAGAATGAGTTTTTACCACTTTGTCTGTGGTATGCATGTTCTATTTTTCCACCTAACAATATCTCAGTTAGGCTACTTGGCATCTGTTTCCTGATTTGGAAAAATATTCCCTAATGGTGAAAATATTACCACTTTCAAAGACTGTAGAGAAACAAAATTCTATAGTAAACCAGGGGCAATTTATACCGGAAACATATTAATCACCCTGCGCAGTGTTTCCTAGAGGCAATTCTATTCCACAATAAAAGTCAAACTTTCAATTTCAACAAACACGTTTTAAAAATTATACCTTTGGACCAAAGAGGAGCAGTGAAAAGAAAAAATATATATATATAAATAAGAATATATCAACATCACAGGTCCTATACTTCTGTACCTTCTGCTCTATGTCTTTAAAACATGAAAGAAAAAAGAAAAATAAAGTACTGCTAGATTTGTCTAAGCAAGGCAGAATTGCAAAGACCACAAGACAATTTAGCTGCAATTTCTTCCTTGTACCTAACAGGTTTAAAGTTAGAAGTCACCTGTGAAGAGCAAAAGGTGTTTTGATAGATAATTGTCAGCAGCTATACTGAGGCATCTAGTGGGCAGTTAGATATACATAACTCTGTGATTGATAGTAAAAGTAGATCACTCTCCAGGTTAAGCAATGTCTTAAACCATGAGTAAGTTTTCTTTCTTTTTTAACTTTTTATTGGTACCAGAGATCCAAATCACGACTGCCTGCTTGTAAGGCAGGTGCTTATGTTGCTGAGCTAAATCCCCAGGCCCCATGAGTAGGTTTTCTAATGAACAAGCTGAGTTATGAAAACAATCTTTGGGAGAGACAACCATGAACTGGAGATAGTCATTACCACCACCTCTCCAAGTTCCAAAGTGTAAGTCTTTGACTCTTCTGGACAAAATGGTCATATTTCTAACATGTCCCTTTGTATTCACCAAAGATCTGTTTACTAAGAGATATGTGGAAGACTGAAGAAAAATAAATAAGAAGAGCACATTTGACCCTAAATTGATTGGAAATACATTGAGAAGCCCCAGTTCTAATATTTTGTGCTTTTTCCACTTGGGAGCCAAATAAATATTTTGAAGGAATAAGCATAGTTTTAAATTTGTGTGGTAAGAGTTCATGTTCTCTAAAATTGAAGAATGAATTTTAGGAACAATGGCGTGAAATAGTTTTGGCCCAGACAGGACACTGTAGCCAGTGAAGCCTTAGAGGCGGAACCAAGGAGCTCCTATACCCCCCACCCCAAGGAATTTACCTGTGACTCCATCTTCCCAGCCCCCTAAGAATTTACCTATGGCACCAAACAAAGACCAGTGGGCTACCCGTGCATCCCTAATGCCCCCTTAGGTTCACCCCAAACCGAGGCTACTTATATACCCCTCACGCCACGTGTCCATCAGAGAGAAAGCTGAACTCCAGTGGTCAGGGGGTGTTTTGGTTTTCTCTCTCTGCATTCTCAGAATAAAGGCCTCTTTTGTTTTATACTTTTCATCTTTTGGACACACTATACAATCTTATCATGGTGGTTAAAGAGTAGAAATATTTATTGAGAGAAAGAAAGCTTCTGTCTGAGAGACAGAAACAGTCACAAGTGGGTTGCCAGAGATTTTGTCCTTTCTTAAGATTTTTATAGAGTAAAACCATGAGGTGAGGTGGGTCTAAAATGGGGTAAAATTGAGAATTTGTGAGGTAGAGGGGCATGAGGTGGGGCAGAGCTATGGTCAACCTATAAATTTAATTGTTCAGATATAATTGAACAAATCAGAGATGAATAGGGAAGTATTCTTTATGGACTAGTGACTCTTCCTATAGGTGGTTGGGATGGTGAATCCTGGCTTCTCAAAATGACCCAGATTTAATCCCCAAGGATTATACTTAAGGGTGTGGTTGCATTTGTTTTGCTTTCTATCTGGCCCACAGCAAGAGGTATGTGTCTCCTCCAAGGTCACATGACATTTTATCCTCTGCACCAGCTTCTTGAGGGCCTAGCCCTGTCTATCTGTAATATTTCTAACTAGCCTAGCTGCCTGTAACAGATTCATTTAGTTTCTTTTCTCTTTCTCTCTTTCTTTCTTTCCTTTTCTTCTTTCTTTCTTCTTTTTTTTTAAACTTCTTCCTTTGTGTGTGGGCTTCAGATGGTACCTTCTTGATGTTATAACTTGTAATTTTCCACAGATGGCTCCATGCCGCGTTCCTGTTCTGTGTGCACCACCCCCCTTTTCTGTTCCTTCTTAGCTGGGCTCACACAGATAAGTTAACAACCAGCCTTGTACCTCACCACCTCTTTTATCATAGAAACATTCTGCATCCAGCCCTCAGCCCAATGCAGCCCAACACCCTGTTTTCTGAGATCACTGTGCTCCAGATATCCCTTGTAAAACTTCCTGGGCTCCTACCCTATCTTGCGAACCTCCACCCTGTTTAGTGGTTTTTGCCAATAAAAGCTGTGCCCCCGCTATCTCAGCACGCAGAGGTTGTCAGTCTCCACTGCTCCCTGCGTGGCTGGTTACCAGCTAAAATAAAGTGCTTCTTTTTCTTCAAAAACTTCTTGACTCATTCTGAGCAACATTTGGGGAATCTCATTTTTGGGGTGTAACACTTGCAAGTTTAGGGTATATTTACGTCTCTAGAGTAGTAATCCCACCTCAATTCAAAAAGTCCAGCCAATATCCTGCTGTATATTTCTTATGTTTCTTTGTTCACATATTTATTCCTTAAGCCAAGATACTGGACAAGAAAATGTAATTCTTAGTGGTCAGAGATGAGTCACTTTACAAAATGGACAAAGCAAAGTCCAGGGAATTGATGTTCCTCACAGGTACAATTAGTAATAAAAACCATACTATTCCTATTAATTATGAAATATGAAATATTTATATTATTTTTCTGAAAATATGAATAATTTGTGCTTTTAAAAAAAGATATATATATATATCTAACCACACTACAACTTATTCTGAACTTTGATGTATTTTATTTTCCTGTTATTATTTACTGTCAAACCACAGAGAAGAAAAAGAAAGTTATAATAAATTACAATCAAAATAAAGGAAACAAAATAAGTGAGAGTCATTGATATGTAAGATCAATTCCATTAGCAAGTAGCTATAATCAAAATTATATTAAATCATGTAGTCCTAACTAGAAAAAATCAGTTTTGAAATGTAGTTAAAATAATTTTCACATAAATGCAAATTTCTATTTTAGTTCTTGCAAAACGTATGTTTAAAAATACTGTAGCAATTTTTATTTTCAAATGTCTGACTAATGATGAATTTCTGAAAAATGGAAATTAAATGTCATCTGTTGCTTATTTCTGAGATATACTTAAAGATTTTTTAAACAAAAAGTCTATATTAAATAATAAAATATATTCCAAATTAATGAATAACAAGGTTTTTATTTATATTTTGTTCAATGAAATTTTCTCTTTGATTCTATATTTGAAACAATTTATTTTTTCCTATAATCCCATCATCTATCTATCTACCTATCTATCATAGATATAAATATATAGATGTTTACTTTACAGAGAACAAAGAAAACAGAATGAAACAAAGCAAATCAAAACAGGAAAATGCAAGCAGCACAGCACTTCACAACAAAACAACTGGACATCAACAGTAGCTAGCATAATGTCTCTTTTCTTTGAAATAGTTGAGCATAACTTCATACACAATAATGTCAAACATAACAATATAGTAAGTAACCATTCAAAAGAATGAAAACATCACAGGACTTCAAAACCAAATAACAGGAAATGAACAATGGCTGCTATAATACTTCATTTTCCTCAAAATATTTGTCTATAGCATCAAACATAGTAAAGTCAACTAAAACACAACAGGATAGAACCAATTAAAACAGAAGAACAAAAGCATAGTAGGACTTCAAAACAAGATGATAGTAAATCAGCAATAAGTATCATAATGTCCTGTTTTCTTTAAAATAGCATTCATGCTATCTCACATAATAAAATCAAAACAAAATAAAATCAGACAAATGAATGAAAGCATTATAAGACTTCAAGACAATATAATAGGAAACCATAACTACCATATTTCCCATTTTACTCAAAATAGCTAACCTAATCATTTGAAAGCATAAAATCTAACAAAAGACAGGACAAAGCCAAACCTAATAAAATTGTGTAAACAATGCAAGAGTTCAAATTAAGATAAAAAGAAATTGACAGTAGTCTCCACCTTTCCCTCCTTTTGCTCTTTTTTTAACTTTTATTTAAAGAAATACTAAACAAAATGGGTAGAAATAATACATACTTACAAAGAAAGAATAAACAGTAAGAAATCACTAGTTGATGTTTACATATTGTCCTCTTACAAATAGTTATTCAAGATACAAAAGTGGAGCATATAAAGTGGGGTTTCAAACAGCAAGACTGCAACCAATTCTGTTCAACAAAAAAATCATTCTGGCAAAGAACAATAATATTGTTGGGTTTCACATTACGATACTCCTGGATAGGCACTGGATACTGTAGTGTCTCTTTTTCTTCAAAGTATTTGTTCATTTCATCATGTGTCTTAAGATTAGTTCTCATAAACTGTTTATTGGTTCTACGCATGCATGAGTCTTAACACATATTTCTATCCTTTCTATCTTAGAGGGAGGAAAAAAACAAAGCAAGACAAAACAAAACATATTCCTATAAACACTTGAAATGAAAAAGACATATAAGACCACTGTACAAGGGGTTCTACCATGGTTACTGTGTTGTCTCTTGTTATCTTCAATAGAATTGGCTGAATATCATCAGACATAGTATAATTGAATATATCAGTACATAACAGTATTAATAAAAACACAATTTTGTATGTAGTATAAAACTTCAAAAACAGGTAGCAATCAAGCCAGAATGGGTATCATAGTGAGTCTTGTCTTGTCATCTTGCCTAAACTCTCAGACTTGTTACTATCAATCATGTAAGTTTTGAATAAAATCTTTCAATACCAAACAGCAATCAAACAAACCTTAACTAAGATCAGTCATGATACACCAGTAGAAGTCACACAAGGCTCCAAATTAAGTTAACAAGAAATTAAAGATGATTACTGTGCTATATCCTGGTGTTTTGGGGATAGTTGTCTATGCTCTCAAATCTAATGCAAGTAGACAAACTGGGACAGAATAAAATCTGTCTAAGCAGTGTGGTGCGAGTAATAAGGGTTTTAATTCTTGATACACTATTAACAATATCTTCTGCTATCTTTTTAAAGACCATTCCTCTCCTTTCCCTTTCCCAGGGTGCACTGTGTATTTTTGGGTCTCACCTAAACCCTTGGTTTTAAATTGGGGGTGGGAGCAACCTTCTATTTACCTAAGTGGTTCCAAACCTTCTCCCTCCTGGACTTGATCTCTAATTATATTCCTTTACCTACCAAAGGTAGGTCTTTTCAACCTATCCACAAATACTAGTCTAGTTGCCCCTATTACTCTCTGGTTCCCTGTCCCATACAGCATTATTTTACCGTATTTGATTTTCAGTCCATTTACACTTTTAAGTTAATTATATTTCCTATAAAGAGTATCTCAGTGGATTCTACCTCCTGATCTACTTTACCTGTGATTCTCTCTCTTTTTTTTTATTTAGTGTATCAAGGCTATCTATATTAGAGTATATAACCAACCTTCTCTACCTCATTTCTGTTATGCTCTTTATTTGCCATTTGTTGTCTGCTTGTCTTCTTTCTACTTTTTGCTCCATTCACTGAGGCCACTCTGCCATGGTTCCTGGAATCCTGGTGCTTTTCTCTCTCTCTAGGATGCTCTGCAGTATTCTATATAGAGTTGGATTGATGGTCATAAATTCCCCCAGTTCCTCTTTGTCTTGGAAGGATCTTCTTTCTCCATTAATTTATAGAGATAGTTTAGCAGGGTATATCAATCTGGGCTGGAGGTTATTTTCTTCCAATGTTTGGAATATTTCACTCCAAGCTCTTCTTGACTTCACAGTTTCTACCAAGAAGTCTGCTGTAATTCTGATTGGTCTTCATTTATAGGTGATCTGTTTCTTATATCCAACAGCTTTTAATATTCTCTTTTTATATTGAATTTCTGGGATCTTGATTATTATATGCCTGGGTGTGGCTCTATTTGGTTGTAGGTAGCTGGAGTTCTCTATGCCTCATATATCTGAATATCATTTCTTTTTTCCATGTTTGGGAAGGTTTCCTTAATTATTTCTGTGAATAGCCTTTGTAGTTCCTTTGTTTGTACTGGTGCTTCTTCATTCATGTTCTTTATTCTCAAGTTATAGATCCTCTTGTCATCTTCTAGCCTTTGTATTGTTACTTCTTCTTTCCTTGTTATTTTTAAAAAGAATTTCCTTTTATAATCCCACATTGCAAATCTGTCCTCCAGTTTGAATAATCTATCCTTAGTTTCTTTCAAGCAGTTTTGCCAGCTTTCAATGGAATTTTTTATTTCCTGGTAATCTCTTTGAATCTGCTCTATGTGTTCTATATTTTTCTAATATTCTTCATCAAATGATTCTCTCCTTTTTTGTGTTCCTCCATTCTTCCATCTGTGTCTACTTGAGCAGTATTTAGTATTTCTTTTATTAATCTATTTATATCTTGCTTTACTTGGTTAAATATTTCCCTTTTGAACTCATCTATAAGGTCCTGAATATATTTCTTTATGTCCACTGATGCCATGCCTAATATTGCATGTTTGCTGTCCTCAATCTCTTTTGTATTTACTTTTCTTGGATCAATGTTTTCAAGGTTGGGGGCTAAGGGCTTTTCCTTATTGTTTCCCCTTCTCATATTTTTTTTGTTTCTTCCATACAGGCATGTAAAGAAGGCCCCAGTCCCTTTTTGTTGTTGTTGTTGATTCTGGTTCTTCTGAAGTGCACTGGCTAGGTGACCCTGCCCACTACAGTGTGCTATTGAAGTGCAAATAGGGTGTATGTTGGCCCTTCCCCTCTGGGTCAGCCAGCCTGCCAAGGCCTTCACTGCACCTTAGTATGCACTACCTGTAGGAAATTGATATGGGACACCCTACTGGTTCCCAGCCAGGGGCGTGACCCAGGCCTAGTATATCTGAACAATACCATCTGGGAAGAGAACAACTGCAGTACCTTGTTTCTGCCAGTCCTGCCCAATTCCAAGATGTCATTCCCTTTTCTGTGGGAAGGTTTTATTCTTGACACTCACCGAAGTCAATGCAGGTCCCCTACCGGCTCTGGTTTCTGTTAGTTACTCTGATCCCGACCTCATTGTGTGCATACCCCAGCGCGACGGTGGCTCCGGAAAGTTGAAGCGGAGGGAAGACAGCAGTTCACTGAGTCGCAGCCATGGGAGTTCGGGCATGCCAGCCAGTGCAGTTCTCTGGTTTGCTGCTCCCTTCTGCCCTTATATCTCCTCAGTAAGGCCTTCAGGCTTCCAGCCTCCAGCTTCACTTTGCCTGTGCATCTCCGGGTTCCAAAAGTGCTTCCGGCACAGTGGGACCAGCTCTGGTGAGAATGCCACCAGCCACCGCCTTCTTCTGTGCAAGTTTTTCTTTTTTAAAATTCTTTCTGTGGGCTTCAATTCTCACTTTAGTTTTTTCCTGAGTCAAGGGGACCTAAGTCTTTCCTGCTTTTTTTTCTCCGGAATGTTATAATCCAGCATCTGAGAGGTTTTTTAGTTTGCTGCTTACTGTTCCACCATCTTTCCAGACCCCTCCCACAATATATTTTAAGGAATAGCATATTAGAATAGCACAAAGTCACAAGTCTTTTACTTAGGATTCATAGAATTAATAAGTTAATAATCAAATATATTTCATATGTTCAAATATTTCTAGAATTAAAACACCTTCAATTCCTAAGGATGTGAAACAGAATTTTGAAACAATAAGTAAAAATGGAAGATAGTTATTGAAATGGATTAAAAAATGTGCTCATTTGGATTCTAAGATACCTGGAGTGTAAATATTGTTGGAAATGATCATTTTTCCTATAGGGACATTTCCATAGACTAAGTGGCTACAAATCAGAACAATATTTGTGGTTACAATAAAAAACAAGGACAGCTATGCAAGCATATATTAGTTCAGAGAGCAAGTCAATACATTACCAGTGCAATGAACTTTACCAAACATTTATGGAAAAAAATCACCTATTTAAATTGACAAATTTAAATCACTCAAGTTAACTTCTAGTTCAAAGTTAAAAGCAGATAATACTATGATCACATAATAAAATTATTTTATAGATATTATGATATGTTTTCAAATTATTCACGCTTCCCAAAGGAAAAAAATAATACTGAGTAATAACAATGATGATCTGGGCTGTGACATTTATTTAAACTTAAAGCTTCTATGAGGAATGAAATTTATCTCTTATTGATATAATTGTTATAATGTTTAAAAATATTTTTCTTCAATACCAGCATAGGTAAAACAGAATATCCTTTTTATAGCATTGAAAATTGTATCTGTATATGCATAATCATGGCTGATTTTTAAAATCAAAAGAACACTTCTTTTTTCAAACTGAATGGCAGCTGATGCAATCAGCAGCTGTTGATTGATCATCTGGAAAAATATAAGGATATACCTACAAGAGAACATAGTGCTATTTTCTAAGCCATCACAGACAAGAATACAAAAGTATTCTCGAATTGATGCCTATGAACTGTGTATTTAGAAAATGACTGCAATTGTAAATAAATAGTATCTAAAATTAGATTTATAAAACCCTATTTATTATTTTGCACATTGAAACAGTTTGTTTTCAATATGCCTATGGCTGTACATATTAAGTCCACCAAATGAAGAAAAACAGTTGATACATTTGAAATGTAGTACTTTACTGTATATGCTACACATTATGCCATTTGTTAATAAACTGTAAGCTTTTAAAGATGTATATATATATATATATATTCCATGTACTATTTATTTGTACATTTTTATAGCCCTCAAATGTTCATTCAATAATTCTATGCAAAAAATGAAGCATAAAGGTAAGATAATCATCAATGAGAATAATTACACTCAGTATAATGCATAATTTAAAAAGCATATTCTTATAATCAGTTTTAATTTTATGGCTTTAACAGTTTAAATGATCTTTAATAATTCACTCTTTACAAAAATGTATCAATTCAGATTAAAGTCATATTTCTGTATTTAAATAATTATATTTCTGTTAAAAATCAATGGGGGAAGAGTGATGACTATGCATAGCATTTGTATAAGAAATAAAAATGCACAATTACTAATACATGATTTGAAAGTATAGAAAACTGTTGTCAGTATTCCAAAACTATCAGACACTAATTGATCAACATGAAAACACAAAATGAAGTATCCTGATCAATTATGCATACACTATATGATTTTACTTTATCTTGCATATGGAATTACAGTTATATTCCTTAATATTTTAATATAAAACCCATCCCTGAGAATAAACAAACATATTGAATTCAAAAATCAATATTGCAAGATCCTTTTGGATATTTAGCTTTTCTTCATTCCTTACTCAAACATAACTCTAGATAGACTTTTTAAACATCTTGTCTTTATCAAATCCTTCCAATTGTCTACTCTCTGAATGATGGATGTTAATTTCAGTCAGTTGAAACTACTAGTTTTTATTCTAAAAACCACACCCCTTCACACTCTAGTGCTTCTAGATATACAGACCTTTCTGACAGCTTCATATATCCCTAAGTCAAATTTAGTGAAAAGTTTCATTATTCTAGCTACTAAATATTATCCTTTTTTAAGTTTTATTTTGAAGAGGGTAAAATTAAACAAAACAAAACAGATCTTGGGAAAACACAGATTTCAAAGCAAGACAACCAGAGTTCTTCACTCTCTATCATATTGTCTCTTGTTTTCTTCTAAATAGTTGTCCATATCTTCACATACTGTGAATTCATACAAAACAAAATAATATAAAACTGCCACTTCTGGGAGAACATGGCAGACAGATAGCAGCAGCTATGGAGGCTCTCTGAAACACCCAGCTTAGAATTCAGGAATGTTGCTGAGTAAGGAATCATAAGCAAGAGGAGATACACCCAGGTGACCCAAGAACGAACTAGGCTGAGATAAACCAACTGGGAATGCAATCCTGGTGCTATAACAGGAACAGATAAAGCCTCAGCATGGAAGCTGGAGCCCGCACCGTTCGAAGCCACGATTTGGGTTTCCCGCCGCAGCCACTGGGTCTGCATTGGCTCAGCAGGGAGAGAGATGCGCGGAAGCTCTGAGAACGGGAATCAGTGAACCGAGTTGAGAGTGGGATAGGCGGGGAGCCATGCATCCACCTCCAGTGAGTGAGGGAATACTGGGACTCTTCCACAGTCTAGGAGACTCCAACAGGGGACATTCTGGGACTGGGCAGACTTGAGGGAACAGGGCACTGCAGTGACTTCAGTCATGTATCCCCCTCTCAAGGGGGATTGGTGAGCAGTGCCTAGCCCACGTGACACTGCTGGCTGGGACCCAGTAGGCTAGCACAGCCCAGGTCCCAGCTCCTGAAGGTAGATTGACCTGGAGGGGTGGGCCCTGCATAGGCTGCCTGGTCTACAACTTCCTGGTGAGCTGCGGTGGGTGGGAACACTTAGCCGGTACAATTCAATCAGACTGTGGCTGACAGGGAAGGAAACTGGGCCTCCTATATACACTTGCATATATAAGAAACAAGGAATATGGGAAGAGGCAGCAACAAGAAAGGGTCCTTGGCCCTCAATCCTGAGAAAGAGGCAACAGCAGAACAAGCACCAATAGATATAAAGCGCTATCTCAAGAGTCTCATAGACAAGTTCAGGAATGAAGTTATTAAGGATCTGAAGCTAGACATAAGCTGAATAGTTAGAGAAATGCTAAGCACCACCCAAGAAAAAAAAGATGGTGGAATGGAAGAACAGAAAAAGGAGGGAGAATAGTTTGATGGAGAAAATAGAGAAAGCATAGAATTCGTGATGCAGGTTCAAAGAGAATACCAAGAAGCTAAAAAGTCTATCAAAAACTGGCATAACAGCTTGAAAGAAACTAAGGACAGATTATCTGAACCGGAGGGCAGATTTGTAATATGGGAGCATGAAATGAAAAACTTCGTAAAAATAACAAAGAAACAAACAGCAATAATACAAAGACTAGAAGATAAGAGGATCTATAACTTAAGAATTAAGAACATAAAAGAAGAAGTAGGTACACAAACAAATGAACTACAAAAGCTACTCACAGAAATAATCCAGGAGAATTTTCCTAATTTAGCAAAAGGTAAAGATACTCAGCTGTATGAAGCATACAGGACCCCAGCCACCTACAACCCAAACAGAGCAACACCCAAGCATATAATAATCAAAATTCCAGAAATCCAATATAAGAACAGAATATTAAAAGCCATCAGAGACAAGAAACAGATCACTTACAAGGGAACACCCATCAGAATTACAGCAGACTTCTCGGCACAAACCATCAAATCACGAAGAGCGTGGGGGGAAATAATTCAAGCTTTGAAAGATAATAATCTCCAGCTAAGATTGATATATCCGGCACAACTATCCCTGGAAATTGATGGAAAAACCAGGTGCTTCCAGGATAAAGAGGAACTAGGGGAATATGCAATCACCAATTCAACTCTACAGAGAATACTGCAGGATATTCTAAAAAAGAAAAATACAAAGAATCCAGAAGTAGCGGCAGAGAGGCCACAATGAATGGAGCAGAAAACAAAATGAAGAAGACAAACTGACAACTAATGACAGAAAAAGAGCTCAACAGAAATGAGGCAGAGAAGATTGGATGATAGCAACAGCTATTTTGGAGAAAATGACATCTTAAGAGGTAATACTGATTTAGTAACATCTTGTTTTGAAGTCTCATCAAGCTTTTGTTCTTCTGTCTCCATTGGTCTAAACAGGTGGTATCTTATTGGATTTTATTATATATGATAGTATAAGCAAAACCTTTTATAGACAAGGAGATTATACAGAAACTATTGTTTATTTTCTGTTAGTTGATTCTAAATACCTTGTGATACTGTCATTCTCTTAAATGGTTTTACATTGTTTTGATATATTTGATGCTACAGTATACGAAGTTATACTCAAAGATTTCAAGGAAAGAGACAATATGGTAACTACTTTTATGTCGGGGTAATCTTGTGGTGAAACACTATTTTGCTTAAATGGTTATGTTTTGATCTGCGCTGATTTGCTGTTATGCCCTCTTTTATCTCAATCTCCATTTTATTATTTACTTTTTTATCCTTTTAATTAAGGGAAAATAAATTTAAAAATAGCAGGATATATTATAATAACCCACTTTGACTTTCCATTATCTTGATTTAAAGCTCTGTATTGCTCTCACCATCTTGTTTTGACTGATGTTCCTCTATTCTGTTTTGCTTGATAGTACCAGGTTCGAAAGTTTAGACAACAGCTGTGAAGATAGTGGGATTCATTATGACGCCCATTCTGGTTGACTATTATCTACTTTTGAAGACCTATAATGTCCCCAATGTTTTGGTTTTGTTGGTTTTGTTCTTTACTGTTTTGTTCAATTTTATTATAACTAATGATATAGGCAATTCTATTAGAGATAGCGGGAGGCATTATGGTAACCATTGTTGATCACCTAGTATTATGCTTTTACATTATCTATTACGTCCACCCTTTTGATTTGACTGACTGTTCTGTTATGTCACATTTGGTTCTACTCTCTTCCAGAAAAGTAATAAGAACTGTGGGAGCAACAAAACCCCAAATGTGTAATTGTCATTGTACAAAAGAGAGGAAAAGAAAGTGCTCTAAACTATATAACTGCATGTATATTGAAGTGTATTAGATAGATAATGATATTACTGAGTTTTGTTGGATCATTGAACAGAACTGTTTGCAGTCTCACTGTTGGAATGTCCACTTTATCAGCTTCAATTTTGTAACTTGAACAATTGTTTCTGAGATGACAAAATGTAATCCATTACCTAGTGATTTCCTACTGTTTATTTTTTTCTGTAAATCTGTATAACTTGTACCCTTTCTCTGCTTTTTTTTCTTTTTCTCATTAAATAAATTTTAAAAAATAATATAAAACTGATCAGAACAGGATGATGAAGGCATTTTAGGTCTTCAAGACCAGACAATAGGGAAGTGAATAATGGCTGCAATAATGTCTCTCATTCTCTCCAAAACTGCTGTCCATACCTTCACATATGTTGAAATGAAATAAAACAAAACAGACTAAAATCACTCTTAACAAAGTATAATAGTATTGCTGGATTTCATGTCATGGTGCTATCGAATCAGCACTGGGTACTTAGTGTTTCTTTTTCTTCAAAGTAGGAATTCATTTCATTGTGCATTATATAATCAATTTTCATAAACTGTGTTTAGAAATTCTACACATGCATGAGTCTTCACATGCATAACTATCCTTTCTGATTAGAGGGAGAAAAAAAAACAAGATGAAATCAAACAAATTCTTAGATAAAGATGAAACAAAACAGGCATATTAACCCACAATACAAGGTGATATACAATCTATGATGTCTCTTGTATCTTCAATAGAATTGTCTATATCATTATGTATAGTATAATTAAACATAGCAGTACATAACAATATTAATAAAAACAAAACATTATAAGACTTCAAAAGCAGGTACTAGTCAAACCAGAATCCTAGTGGATCTTGTTGTCTTCAGAGTAGTTGCCTATATTCTCAGACTTGCTACTATCAAAAATAACAGATTCAAATAAAATCAGTCAAGACAAAACATCAATCTAACAAATTAGATTAACCAATCTAACAAAGCAAATAAGATCAGCCATAATAACACAGTGTAAGTTATACAGAGCTTCTGATTAAGTTAATAGAAAATTAAGGATGGTTACCTTACTATATCCTGCTATTTCTAGAATAGCTATCTGTGCCCACAATTCTAGTACAAGTAGACAAACTGAAACAGAATATAATCAAACTAAACAAAGCAATGAGAATAATGTGGATTTTAAATTCTGATACACTATTAACAATGTCCTCTGCCTTTCTTTTTTAGACAATTTCTCCCCTTTCACTTTCACAGGGTGCATTATACATTTTGGGTCCCACTAACTCCTTTAGTTTTTAGATTAGGGGGGCAACCCACTACTTACCTAAGTGGTTCTGAACCTTTTTTTTAAATCCCTGAGTTTGTTCTTAAGTTGTATTCCTTTACCTACAAAAGCCTCAAGGTGTCCTTACTTATACCTGAGTAGTTCTCCATTGCACAGAAGTGTCACATCTTTCCAACCTACCTGCAGCTGCTGAATGAGCTGCCCTAATTTTTTCTGATTCCCTGTCACATAGAGCATAGTTTTCTCATATTTGACTTTTGGTCCATAACCCCTCTTTCAGGTTAATTATGTTTCCTAATATAATTAACATCTCGATGGACCCTATCTCCTGATTTAATCTGCCAGTGTTTCTTATTCTTAGTGTATCAAGGCCATTATGTTAGAAATTATACCCAACCTGCTCTGTCTCATTTCTGCTATGCTCTTTTTCTGCCATTGGTTGTCTACTTTTCTCCTTCATTCCACTGTCTGTCCCATACATTGAAGCCTCTCTGCCACTTTTCCTGAAATCCTGGTGTGTTTTTTTTTTTCTCTTTCTCTAAAATGTCCTTCAGTGGTTTTTTTTGGTAGGGTTGGATGGGCGGTCACAATCTCCACCAATTCCTATTTGTCATGAAAGCATCTTGTTTCTGCATTAATTTTGAGAGACAATTTTTCAGGGTACCTCAGTCTGCGTTGGAGGTTATTTTCTTTCAGGGCTTGAATACTTCACTCCAAGCTCTTCTTGATTTGATAGTTTGTGTCGAGAAGTCTATCATGATTTTAATGGATTTTCCTTTATAGGTGATCTGTTTATTTTCTCTGGCATCTTTTAATATTTTGTTCTTGTGTTGAATTTCTGGGATCTTGATTATTATATGTCTGGGTGTAGGTCTGCTTTGTTTGTAGTTGTTTGGAGTTTTTTTATGCCTCATACATCTGAATATTATTTCCTTTTCCTATGCTTGGGAAGTTTTCCTTAATTATTTCTGTGAATAACTTTTGTATTTCATTTGTGTTTACCCCTGCTTCTTCACTCACATTTTTTATTCTTAAATTATAGGTGTCCTTGTCATCTTCTAACCTTTTTATTGTTACTGTCTGTTTCCTTGTTATTTCTAAGTGATCTTTCATTTTGCAATCACACATTGCAAACCTATCTTCAAGTTTTGATAATCTATCTTTAGTTTCTTTCAAGCAATTTTGTCAGCTTTCAATGAAGTTTTTAATTTCCTGGTAATCTCTTTGAATCTGTTTCATTTATACTAGATTTTTTTTCTATATTCTTCATTGAAGATTTCTGTCATTTTTCTTTATTCTTCCATTCTTGTATCTGTGTCTTCTTGATAGGTGCTTAGCATTTCTTTCATTAATGTTCTTATATCTTGCTTTACTTGTATCAGTATTTCAATAAGGTCATGAAGATATTTTTTCATGTCAGTTGATGCCATGTTTGATATTGCATGTTAGCTGCCCCCATTTCTTCTGTATTTACTTCTTCTGGATCCATAGTCTCTGGATTGGCAGTTGGAGACTTTTTGTTATTTCTTTCTCTTGTCATATTTCTGGTTTCTTCCAGACAGTTGTATAGTGGAAGTCCCAGCTCCTTTCCATAATGGTTATGGTTCTACTGAATCATCCTGGCTTCTCCAGTCTGTTGTTGATTATTGGGATGCAAGCAGGGGTGGTGTAGGCTGAGCCCTCCCCTCTGAGCCAGTCAACTCTCGAGAGCCTTCACCATGTTAGTGTGTGCCATGTGGATGGAACCAGTTCAGGACAATTTCGGGGCCAATTTCATCCCTGGCTATTGGGTCCTGGCCCAGGGCATGACCCAGCCCAAGCAGATCCCAACAATCTGCTCTGGGCCAAGAATGGCCAATTAAAGCCACTGCAGTTCCAGGTTAAGACCTGTCCTGCTCGTTTCCAACATGTAGTTCAGCTGGTCACCCCTCCCCCAGGAGAACCAAACCCTGAACACTCACCAAGGGCCAGTGCAGATCTTCATGCCAGCTCCATTCTCCACCATGATGCATCCTTCCCCTGAGGGCCAAGGGCCCACCAATCCCCAAGCTCTGTGTACCTCTACTCCAGCACAAGCATGAGTTATCTGACTCCAAAACGCCCAGCACAGTGTGGGACTGGCTCTGGTGAGAGCATATCTGGCTCCCGCCTCCCCTCCACATTTTTCTGCTCTTATCTTTTTTTGCCTTTTTCTTTTTCCTTAGTTTCTTCCTGGGTTGTGAGAATCCCTCTCCTTTTATCCAGTCTTACCCATGGTGATAAATTCCAGTGTCTGAGCTGTTTCTCTCTGAGAGCCTCCCTCCCACTTTGCTACTTACTGATCCACCATCTTCCTTTCACTCCTAAACATTGTCTCTTTCTCCATTCAGTTCTATGAATTGTGAGATATTGTTTATTGGCTAGTATAAAATCTTCTTACTAATGTCTTAGATTGATTCATTTCCATTATTTTTCTAACATCCTATATCTATCATAATCAGGACTGTCAATTTTAATTCCTAAAGTTAACACACACTTCTCACATTCCTAACCTTCTACCAGCAGTAGGTCAGGCACTGCTAGTTTATGCTTGTTGTCTTCAAATTCTTTATATTTATCATGTTCATAAAATCCTAATTTTAGTGTGGGAAGCAAAGGGATTGAAAATTATTTTGTTTTATTCACTAATGTGTCACTAATGTCAAACTTATTAGCTATACAGTAACTACTAGTAAAATGAAATAATAATCTGATTTTACCACAGCTTTTGAAGATTAACAATATAGCTGTTTATAGACATAATTATTCATTAAGTATTTTGTTGATTCAAATGATTCTTACTACTGCCTAAAATATAAGCACTTTGAAAAATGTTTTATTTTGCTGTCTTCCTCTCATTTTTTTTAACAGTGAGAATTATATTAGGCAAATGATTATAAAAGTGACATTTCTTTATTGCATTTACTGGGGAAAATGTTTACAATAACAGAGTTATGGTAGTATGAGGCTCTTTAAAATAATCTACTCAATAAATTCAACACCTCCTTACTCAAGGTTTGTTGTAATTAAACAGATAAAAAGCTTTGCTAAATATTTCTCTATTTCAATTCACAACATTTTCATTACTTTAATAAGAATTGACTGTATAAGGATTTCACACAGCTCAATGAAAATATAATAATTTTACAACAGAAACTTTCAGCCTTAACTCATTTCTTGTGGGAAGCAAGTAAACATCAACATTTAATAAAGCCCTGACTTCACAGAATTGTAAAAATGTAGTTTCTAATCAGTCTTTCAGAATTTATTTCACATACACTGAAAGCAAAGTTACACTTATTTAAAAATGCTGATCTGTAAAGTTGTTAAAAACAATGTGATATAAGAAAATAAACTCTATAAGACAAATAAAATCTTTTAGTCTATGTTTTTTTAATATAAGCTTACAAAGTAGCATTACTGAAAATAAAAATAAGATCAAAAGGAAAAGAATAATGTCCTATATTAGTGCAAGATAGTAATACAGAGTTATTTCTACATTAGTGTAAATTTTAAAAGTTAGAAAAAGAAATTTAGCATATAAATTAGGTAATGAATAGTAAATCTAGACATTTTGCCAGTAAAATAATTCAATTAATGCTGGAGGTGATTATATGAAAAAATTAATTTCAAATCAGTTAATGATTAATCAAGTAAAATTTTTATATTAATATTCTTTTTATACAATGGTGACACAAATGTTTCTGCATTCAATGGCAGTTTTCTATTCAGAGATAAGTATAATCTCAATATTCTATTGCAATCTAAAGTTATTTTGTCATAAATTATTTAAAAATAAAATTGTGTGTACTACAAAATTTTAGTCAATAGGTGTAATCAAAAATATGATGAGTATTTAAATTTAAATTATTTTTATAGTATATTATGTATGACCAAAACTGCCCACAAAAGGCTAACCACTTATGGTCTGATTTTTTCCTAATACTGAAACAAGTTTTGAAACTTTACTTTTATGTATATTTTTAATTACATTGTTGTGATTGCCCCACAGTCCTAAATAGATTTCAGTATTTAGTTTTCCTGATCACTATGATTTTAGACAAGAGCCAAAATTCAAATATGTCACATCATTGAATAAAGTGGGCCAGAACAGGCCAGAATGTTTTCAGTCATCTATCTTTATGTTGGATGGTACTTGGCAGCAATATTTGCCATATTTTGTTTGTTTGTTTTTTTATCACACTCCATAAGACATTCACAAAAGATAACTTCCAAAACTGCTTCAGAGTCTGGCAAGAATGATGGAAAGCTATATACAATGAAAGGAGCAGTATTCTAAGTAGAATTAATGGTAATGGGTTTTTAGCGTAATTTTTCAAAATTTAAACATTCATCCAATATATTTAGATCACATTTCAGAAGAGTAAACCCATAAAAGGAGAGTAAAATGATAAAGCTCACCAAGAAGCATTAAAAAGTTTTGAATTTCTATATCATAAATGTGAAAAATATTTTAAAGTTTCAAAAATGAATGATTTAAAATGTTTAAATTATATTAATATACTATAAATCATACTAACAGGTATACTAATAATATTTACTAATAGCATATAATATTAAACTAGAAGTAATCCTCAAGACAATAAAGTACTTTTTAAAATCGGGAATCAGTGCAAGAGATAAGAAAAATATTAAACAATAAATAGCACGAACTCCAAAACAGTGTAAGAAATCATAGAATAAAATCCAAACATAAACATAACCTAAATCAAAGTCATGCAACTAGTCATTGGAAAGATGAGTATTATCTGAATAGACAAAGATAAAAATATTTAAAATGGTCTAGAAATAAAATCATATTAAAAAAAACTAAAGGTAAAGGCATAAAAAATGTTCTGTTGCTAAAACAAAATTAATTTTCAAATTCTAGCCTAAAGAAAAAAGAGAGAAACATGTTTATTTTGGGGGAAAAGATTCTAAGTAAAACAAGGCTAATTATTTAAAGGAGCACTTTTTAAAAAAATTATTTCATGTATTGAGACAGCCTGTCACCTTGTCATTCAGTGTGGCATTGAACTCAAATGATCCTCTGGTCTCCTTACTGCTAGGATTTTAGTTATATTCCCAGCAGGTACTCAATTGTTATTTAATGCTAAAATCTTTTACTCAACAAAACACTACAACTCATTCTAAAATTTAGTGTAGTTTATGAATTTGAAACAAGACAGAGAAATTAGATATTTGCAAACATTTCTTCAGAGCAGGAGATTTCATGATCTCTTTTTAGGAAAAGAATGCTAATTTATTGTTTTAAAATTAATGCAAATTGTACTATGAAGTTCTTGAGTAAAATATTTAAAACTGTAGGAAATAAAACATATATGTGAGAACTTAATATTTAAAATAGAATTCATTCCATTTTACAAAAATCAGAATAAACTCCACTTATCTAAACTGTTTTATCATAAAAGATATTTTGAAATGACATTTATAACAGTATATTTGAAGCGTTACTTTAAAAGCATGAATGTTATCTAATACAATAATGATCTCAGTTGAAGTCTATATTTAGTACAGTTAAATAAACAATAAAGTAATGAAAAACAGATCTACAGTTTAGAAAGGAAGAAAAATCTCAATAATGGATTGCATGAATATTTTGTAAATAGGTATAAATCTATGTGTAAAATTATAAATTTATAATACAAAATATTTAATATGATCAAAATCATTTTAGAAATGTGCCATATTCAAAGATAGATGTCAATTTTTCTAAAATTAATCTTTACTTTCTATTTGTACAGAAGGTAATCAATATAAAATAATAACTAAAATAAAAAGTGATAAAAATAAGTAATTAAACAAAGTAAAAATAATACTAGCAAAGCTTGATTCATGTATGATTGGTTGCAAAATCAACAAACATTCATGTTCAGAATACATAAAACTTCAGAATACAATTTTAAAACATATGCTAAGAAAATGGCAAAAATAACACAGAGTACTTCCACAAATCTGTATTAAAACATTTTCATAATAATATTCAACATCACTTGCAATAACAGAAATTCAAGTTAAAATCTAAATCAGGAAACAGAAACAAAAAACTAAATTTGATGTGTTATATGCCTAAAAGAAATTCAAAATTTATATATCCTTTCCTCTGGGTATAGTTGATCTAAGATGAAATAAAGGTATTAATAATGAAGTTAATGAATTAATGATCGAGGAGACAATCAATCTGACCTAAAAGGGAGTAAAGTATTTCTGAAAACATGCATTACAATAAGACTAGAGAGCCAGGGACACAGCTCAGTGACCCAGCACTGAGCAAGTTCAAGGTCCTGAATCTGACTCCCAGCATCAACAAACAAACAAATAAATGAATAAAACTGGAGATTAACCCATCCAAATGGAAATGAAAGAATCAGATATCCTTACAAGGAATATATGCTCAGGACCAAAGGACTTGATCACTGACCAAGTAAAGCTGAGCAGTGTTATATGCACATTATGCTTTCTTAAAAAAAAAAAAAAAAAAAGATTGCTGTAAACCCAAGAAAACAAAGCAAGTTTATTTCATAATGACAAATCTATAGTTACAAAGGAGCATGAGATAATCAAAATCAGAAGCATATTGATTACAATGATGTTGGCTATTATGAAGCATATATAAAATGAATAGCTAAAAGAGTATTCTGAGTAATAACAGAAGTTTCATTTCTTCATACATTCACAGTATAACCAAAAAAATTGCGTTGCCAATAATCAAATTTTCAACAATAAAATTGATCTCCATCCCCTGGAATGGTTACGATCAGAAAAGCTTCCCAGAGCCTCACATGGTGAGGTTGCTGTCCTCAACTAATATTCAACAGAAGTGTGGAAACACAGAAGCCAGGACTACCTTGGAGGAAGGAAATCAGTCAGGAGAAGCCTGCACTTGTGGGGTACGTGGGCCCCGAGCCCCTTCTTTCCCCTCTCTGATTCCTGGCAGCCATGGGCTGATCAGCTTTGCTTCATATATATGCCATATCTGAACATTCGTCCTCATCTCAATCCCAGAGCTCTGAGGCCAAAGGTCCACAGTGAGAAACCACTGCAACTGTGAGCCAGAATTGAATAAACCTCTTCTCCTTGAAGTTGTATGATTCAGATGTTTTGTCACAGGGATAGAACACTGACTTTTGAAGGTGAAAATTGAGTAAATAAAAATAGTCATATTGTCAATTCATTCTACAAAATCAGAAAAGTATTCAAAATTCCATTGTGGTTTTTCATGAATATCAAAAGACTGATATCAGAGTTTATGTGGAAGGACAAGATCACACAATAGGGAACTTATCACTGGAGAAGATCAAAGACCAAGAGTAAAATTATACAACGTCCAGTCTAATAGTAAAGTCAATGTTATGGTTCTATCTAGATGACCCCTCAAAGCCTCATGCCCTCTTAGGTGGGGATTTGAGGAGGTGATTAGATAATGGCTTTGTGAGGTCACTGGAAGAGTGTCCTGAGTCTATCTCTTCCCTCCTTCTCCCTTGATATCTGTCTGCTTCTGGCCACCAGGCCATGAGCAGCCTCCCTTCATGATGCTCCCCGGCCACCCTGCCCTGCCTTGGGTCAGACAACTACAGACTGAAACCTCTACAAGCTGTGAGTCAAAGTAAACATTTCCTTCTTTAAATTTTAGGTGTCCAGAATCATGTCCCAGGAAGGAGAAAGTAACTAAGATATTTATAGGTACAGGAACAATAAAGAATTAGTATTAAAATAGATGAATAGATAAGCTTAGAAATATACAAACAAAACACAGAACATTTTTCATGACGTGATAAACCCAATAAATGGAGAACACAGTGTTTTTAGGCCAAGATGAAAGAGCAGGAACAAGACGCCCATGTGTGAAAAAAGAAATACTAACCTTAAATCTTTTTAAAACATTAAAGAGGAAATACACATAACTATAAAAAAGCCTCTAAAACTTCTAGTAGATGGCATAGAGAGATGGTTAGGTGCTCTTGAGACGGGTGATGAAATTGATGAAGTAAGGCCAAAAGCAGGATCAACGCCATGCAAAAACGGGTAAATCAGACTTTATTCAAAATGAAAATTTTTTCTCTCTGAACATATTCCAGTAAGGTGAGACTGAAAGAAATTCTTGGCTAAACATATATCTGATAGAGAGTTTGTCCCCGACTGAATCAGTTTTACCTGAGCAGTTAATCTTATTGGTTAGCTATAGTTCAATCCCACCTGATGCCTGTCTGTCTCGCTAGCTCCCCACCTTGAAGCCATCTCACCCCAGTCACATGAAAAGTGGACATTTTTAGAAAGCAGTGACTCCGCCCTAGGGTTTTGGGATGGTGACTCCTGACTTCCTCAGGATGGTAGGAAACTATTTACAATATCTGTCCTTAGGATATGGTTGCTTTTGTTTGATCTTTTGTCTTGAGGCCTGGCCCACAGCAGGAGGTGTCTGTCTCCCACACAGTTACAAGGTATCTGGGCTTCTGTGCTGGCTTTTTGGAGGACTTAGCCCTGTATCACTACCTATAATATTTTTAACTAACTCAGCTGCCTGTAACACTACCTCTTTGTTAACTCTATATTCTAAGTATTGACCATAAAATGTACATATTTATTTAAATTTAAGGCATTTAGAGTCATTTCAGAAGAAAAGCAACAACCTCTCTCTAAATCAATTTATTTTTTCATTTGGAAATGGAAATAAATATCAATTTGCTTTACTCTACATTAGAATATTGAACATACTGCTGAAAGCAAATACAATTAAATAAATCTTTGATTTATTTACAATTTCTAGTTTTAAAAATCTCTTATTAAACTATTAAGTATGATGGCTATTATTTATAAATTTTTTTTTCATATTATCTGATTTCACTTCTATCCTGTTTGCTACAAGGGGTTTTAGGACTAGATGTTAGATTAAAACAGGTAAGAGTCTTACTATCTATTAGCTAAAAGAGTATTCTGAGTAATAACTAGACTACTATCTATTAGTTTACTACTCTTTTATCTTGTATCTTAATAAGTAATGTAGTAGTAATGCTTTTCTAGTTATGTGTATTATATTCTATGGTCATGTTTTTCTAGTTTTGTTAAGAGTTTAAAAAGCACTTTGGACATTAAATAATTAACACCTTGAGATTATTACTAGTTTATAATCCCCATTTTGCAATTTCCTACCTGTTTTTCTTTATTATGAAAGCAAGGTTTATTTAGTCAAATTTTTGAATCTTATTCTTTATGACTTTTGGATCCAGGATTTTTCCTCCCTTCTCCATATTTTTCTCATAAAAGTCTTTGTTTCCCAATCAAGTTTTTAGCTTACTTTTAATATTAGAAATCAAATGGTTTTTAGGCTAATGTCATTATTTAGTGAATTCAAATTTTAAATATATTTTTATGGAAATTCTGGAAATTTTTAGCTCTTTAATCATCTTATCTACAAAGAATAATTTTGATTTTTTAAAATAATATTGACTATATTTACTTTTCCACAAAAAATTGACTTAATTAGTATTCCTAAAATAATGACTGTCAGAGCAACATCCTTGTACTGTCCTTGTCTGTGACAGGAAAAGCTTTACGATTCTTCATTTAGAGTGCAGCTGTCTCTGAGTATTTTTATACCTATATCTGTACAATATATCTATGTATATATATATGGTGGTAAATAAAACTCCATCTCTTTTTTCACTAAAAACATTTGGTACTTAATTAAGACTTCAAAAATATATTACGGTTTGCAGAATTGTTATATTTTGTTTCATTAAATTATGTGTATACATTCTTAATAATGAATGACTTTTTAAATAAATGCTTATACATATATATGTATTTTATATAAATATATTTACATTATATACATAGATTATGAAAGATAGATATAGATGATGTAGTTATAGAAATAAATATAGATTATACACATATTTAATCAAAATGACCAAAAATTTTAGTATGGACTTTGTATTATATTTATTAGTAAAATCCCTTAATATCTGTTTTTGTGTGTTTATTGGATTAGCTTCATATTTTCTGTATTTATATGATACTTTGAAATAAAAATAAGTTAGAATTTTTCTCATGTTTCTATTTTATGCATTATTTTCAGTATCATGAAGTTGAAATCTTTTTTAAAATTTGAAACAAATTCTAGGAAACGATCAAACTGAAACATTTTTTCTGATAGTTCTTAAAATAACTTTTCTCCTCACAATGTGTCACAATTACTACTTCCCCAACTGTCCTGAAACCTATTTCTTTACTTTTATGACATAGACAAAAACATATTTCCTAATAAAATTGTATAGAGACAACAGCATTTTTTATCATTTAATCTCTAGTCTATTTCCCAAACTTGAATCTTACATACTTGCAAAACCAATTATTTATCTTAGAGCTCTCATATACTTTGACACTTAATATGTTCAAAACTAAATCATCAAAATTTCTCTCCAAATTAATTTTTCCTGTATGGTTGCCATGTCAGTAAATAGCAACATTAATCAAATAGTTTCTTAAGATTGTGAAAATATGCTGGCATTATTTTTGTTTTCTTCATATCACAACCCAGCAACTAATCCTCTCCCTTCCTTCACAATACGTTCAGAATCTATAACCTACTCACATTCTTCATATCGACACCTTGTCCAAGGCACCATAGTCTACTAGTGTCTCTGATAGATGGTGGCATTAGACTTTCAGAAAAGCATCCTCACTGTGGTCTTCTACTCTTCATTCCTCAACAAATTTTGTCTTTTAAAAAATGAAACTCAGTCTTCCATGACCCAATTGTATTGTATCGTTTTCCTGGTATATCTTTCTTCCCATTTTCTCCTTCCTCTTTTCTTCCAGAACATAGAATTTTAAATGTTACTATGTTATAAAGATACACTATAGAGAGAGAAAGAGGCAAATAGAACAGCTGTACTTTCTAGAAGCATGAAGTTTAAATACATTTCCTTAAATTCCAGGGTTTAAAATGATTTGTCACAATGAACATCAAGAAATGAAGAAATACTTAGTGGCTCTACAGAAGTACCACGTAGTACATATTTATTAACAATCTCTGCACAGTAAACTAATTCATGGAAATGATAGCTACACATGGATCAGAAGATGATAATCACTGATTCTTACACACTGATGCTAGGTTGGATAAAAATTCTAAGCAGACTCATACATTAGAGATATCTGCTTCTAGATAGCAACAGGGCTACAAGATTTTTAGGATTTTTAGGTAATAAAGTAAGTAAAAATGAAGCATTCCATATTTTCCTTTTTTCTGAAAAGTTGTAGATGACTACAGCGTTAACACATAGAATGGTAATTCTTTCATTAGAAAGCTGTCAACAAGGATTAAAGACTATTTAGGAAATAGCATCAGTAAGGAAGTACAAGCTTTCTACTGTAATCTCCACACAGAAGCATCAATTTTCACCACTACCTACTGACAGTGGTGTTCCTTTTGAGAATCCAGGAGACCAAAACATAGAGCAAAGCAGAGTGCCAGAAAACTAGAGCAAAATTCTGGGTGTAGACACATTAAAGAGGATAACAAGATGGTTTCTTTTTACTCATGTTGCGCCTCTTCCACCTTAGCACAGTTCGGGCCAAGAGACCCGCTCACTGTGAAACTTCTCACACAGAACATGAAACCATGGTGAACAAAGGCTTCGCTTCTCCTGCTGTGCAGCACAATACCTAACGGGAAAGTTTCCTTTTCATTCCACTCAGAATAGTGATGTGATCTGGTGGTTTGAATAAACCAAGAAGAGAGAAAAAAGATAGAGATTTATTTCAAGTAAGTTTTAACACACACACACACACACACACACACACACATACATGTGCACATGCACATGCACACTGAAGCCACAAACACTAATAGCCTGCATGCAGGACTTGCACATGAGCTACTGGTATAAATGTGTCACTTGCAGACTTACCAAATGTCTCTGAAGGCATTTTCAGTGCTCCACATACCTCACCCATCCCTCGTGGGTAATGCCAGGAAGCTGCCAACTTTCATCCTTTGCAGGAAGCTCACAAGAAGCTTCAGACTGCCAGCATAACTCCACGGGATCAGGAAAATCATGCAATTATTTCAAAGCAATGTCCTAAATAAATGAGCAATTCTCATGCTTGATTTTGTATTCCAGGACTGAGCAAAAGATTATAGTGTTTAGACTTGCCAATCGCCATCTACCTTCAAAAGAATAAGGTATATGGAATAGATGCATGGATAGAAAAACTCTGGGATAACTCTAAATTTTTCACCAAGCTTATTCTGATGGCTTGTTTCTCCCAAAGTCATTCAGAATAGATTGGAAGAGAGATTTTTAAAAATGTGAACACATAAGGAAACAAAAAATCAAGGAAACATGACACCAACATATATTTTACAATAACTGACACCAATTAAAAGGAGATGAACTACAGACAAAGAATTCAGAATAAGGAAACTCAGAGTGCTACAAAAGAACTCAGATAACTCAAGAAATGAGGGAAACAGTACATGAGCCAAGCTCATATTTACCAGAGACAGGAACCCTACAAAAGAAACAAGCAAACTATAGAGTGCACAGTTAAATGAATGAAGTGAAAAATGCAACAGAACACTAAAATAGACTTCATAACTCAGCTGAAAGGATTCTAGGCAGCGGAAAAAGTGTCATTTCGAAGTAGCAAATGGAAGAAGAAAAATCAAAAGAAATAAAGGAGAGGAAAGAACGCTATAGGTTCTTCAGACAGCATCTAGAAAGCTAGCATGTGTATGAAATTTTCAAAATACAAAAAAAAAAGTAAAATTTTTAATTAAAGAAATACTGGCTATAAAAAGTCCAAATAAGTATACAGATTCACACAACCACCTACGTGAGGTTCAAAATCCTCCAAATAGATTTAATTTGAAATGTTCTTTATTGACATATTTTATAATTAAATTGGCAAATAGGAAAGACGATTTTGAACACCATGAGACAAAAGCAATGTCACGTAGATTTGAATTTTGGGCTGTGAATGCAGCTCAGTGTAATATCATGTGCTTACCATGCACAAGGCACAGACCCTGGGTTTAATCACCATCACTTCAAAAGAAAGAAATGAATAATGTTTTAATGTGAATTCCCGTATGTCTACTAATACATATTTCACCAGAAACTTTGCAGATGCAGAAAAAGTTCATGATACACTCAAAATCATTAAATAAAAAACAAACAGCTACATAGTCCCAGCAAGAATAATCTGCCTGAAACAAGCTGTCCATTAGAAATACAGAGAAGGTAAAGATTTTCTTAATTAAAAACAAAACAGCAGAGTTTCATTAGTATGAAATCTGCCTTAAAGAAAATTATTATACAGTTATTCAAATTGAAGTGCAATCATGACAGAGAGCAAGATGAAAATATATGAAAGCATAAATGTTACAGTTAAATATGTTTATATATAAATTCAGAATATTCTATGACATTCTTTTTTTAAAACAAACTGGGAATCACACTCACAGCTTCAAGCTTGCCATGTGCTGTGTTGCTGAGTTGTATTCCTAGCCCCAGAATACTGTAATACTTCCTGGGTAGTATGAAAATCACTTTTAACTCAAGTATAAAGATTTGCAAAACAAAGTATTAGGCATAACAGCTTAATAGCATTAGTGAATATTCAAGAAAGAATGTAAATTTTTACATGAAAACATAAAATATGGGTGGAGAACTAAAGGTAGAGAGTTTTGAATGTGAGTGATATGATTATTCACTTAAAATAGACTATTAAAATTGCGATTTTTTTTCAGGAAACCTTATGGTAATCAGAAAATTCAATGGAATTTTTCTCAGAAATAGAAAAGTAATTCTAACATCTGCATGCATTCACAAAGACACAAAATAGTTAAATCAGTCTTGAGCAAGAATGATAACAATGGAGGGTTTACCCTTCCGGATTTAAAATTATGTTACAACACTATGGCAATTGACAAGACAGTGTACAGCATACAGCTGGATGCATGGATTAGTGAAACAGAATCTGGTGCTTGGAAATAAACATATTTATGATACAATCAGAAATAAAGACTGGGCTGGAGATGGGGATGGGAAATAATGCTGCATTTGTTTAAAGTGTCCAATCTTTTGATTATTAGAAGAATACTATCTGGAGACTAAATAGCATGATGATTGTACTTACCAGTGATGTATTGTATACTTGAAATTTGCCATAATAATAGATCTTGAATGTTCCCAGCACAGATATTCACACATAGAAAGTATTTTATTGGAGATAATGAATTTGGTAATTAGATTACTTATGGAAATCATCGTTTAGCACATAGAGCATCAAGTTTTACACCTTATTTGGACATAATTTTTGTCAGTTAAGCTCAGTAAAGTTGTGGAAAACAAATGGGAAAACTTAATTCACAATTTACAGGTCTAAGGCAAGTATTAAACTTTTAAAATTTTTATAGAAATGTAAATTAGTTGAGTATTATAGCCACAATCATGTATTTCAGGAGCTGACTGGAATCTGAAGCTCACTGCAGATATTAAAATCTTTGAGAAATGAAAAGGTTCTACTTTTAAAATATCCAAAACTTTAGAATATTTTTGTTTAAGAAGGAAAGATCAGTAACTTGTATAACTGGCTATACAGATGTAATGAAAAATAATGGGTAAGACAAAATTGAAAATTGAAAATATTTAAATATTTGTCAATATTTTCAATAGCATTGGAACACTTTGTAATTTTAAAGAAATACTTGCCAAAAAACCTGTAAGATACTCCTTTTCAACTGTATGTTTGTTTGGGGGAATTTAGTTTTGGGTTAGAGAAAAAAATTCCCAAAGCCAGCATTTAAGAACCGAGCACAGACCTTTCTATTCATATCTTGCGACTTCTAGATATTTTCTTTCCAATGTCCTAAGCTTTTGTTCAGAATTTGGATGAGAAGGTTTTATATTGTACCAAATCTTACTACAAGTACTACCTTAAATTAGATATAGCAGACATCCCTCTCTGGCTGAGGTCTCATAATAATGAATAATATATAAATCTGCTTGATATGACTTTTGCTGGCATTAAGTGATTTGATGAGATAAAATGCTTAGAACATTAGTCAAAAATAAACTTTCAAATATAATTGGTGGCATCATTGTTAATACCATTTCATACCACCAAATGACTTTAGTGTTCTACTATATCATGTTGAACTTGCTCTCCTGGGACAATAAAATTTCCCCAATTTTCTTTTTCAATTATCTGCACTCCCCTCTACCTTGTTTACCTCCTACAAAAGCAACAATTTAAAGTTGGCAAAGAGGTATGGCTAAATGATAATTTGGAAAAACATCCACATAACTTGTGTTTGTTCCAACATACTGCAGCCTATCACCACTGTTTTTTCTAACAAGTCAATAGTGCTTTCTGCAAAATATTTTTAATAACTTACTTTTGTGATATTTGAATGTGAACAGTAAACAAAGCAGCAAAAGATAAGATTCAAAGGATTTGTAGGAGAAAAACAGGCATATTTGTTTGTGTTTTTCAATAGAAGTTTAAAGGCTAGAAGGAAAGACAATCAGAATAACCAGTGTTATATTAGAGGGTATTGAACAAGAACATTACTTGAAAATAGTATGTTTTTGCAAACAATTTTTATAAGCAGGATTGTCAAATATTTCATCTGAAATGTTTTTGTAACTAACTCTGTATAACATATTCAAGTAATTCATAATTCATTTAACCTAATTATTTGTATATCTACTTATCATGTGATATGTAAATTTAAACATATGAAAGCCCCAAATATATGCTTTAATGTACTATAAATATCAATGATTGCCAATATCAATGGTTGCAAATTATTTATAATTGTAAAATTTAAAAACCGCATTATTACACTTAAGTAAAAATTTACAATTGTTTATATCACATTTAAACATTTTTGTTCTGATAAATTTGTGACATTTTTGGTGTAAACTAGTATGATTTTAGTGACATCATTTTTGGTGAATTTTACAAACAGAAAGCAGCAAGGGCTATAGCAATTTACTTGAAATTTTCTCATTTGATCTTACATTGTTTGGACAAAACTGTATTTATTGTTGGTAATTTCTCAATCTGAATTAAAATATTTAGCTCCCATTGTGTTTCTTACTTTGATGGTTTGTGCCTGGATGCCCCCCACCCAAATCTCATGTGATTATAGATGGGACTTTTCCAGAGGTAGGAAATCTAGAGTGTGTGATGCTGATATTAAGGGTTTGTGATTACTACAGCAGTCCACTGAATGCTTCAGCACCACCTATCTCCCCGTAGCCTAGATAGAATATAAAAGGGGAAAAAAACCTGCTAAGGCCTCTTGTTTGCCTTGTGGCCTTCTGCCTGCCATTAAAAGTTCCTCCTCTTCAATGCCAATCCCATAGGACTCTGCCTAGGACCCAACCAACTATGAACTGAAACCTCTAAAAATTGTGAACCAAATGTACTTTTCTCCTTTAACTTGGAATGTTGGACATTTTGTCTCATTAATGGAAAAAATAATGAAGACATAATTTGGTATCAGAGATGTGGGGTTGTTGTCATGGTTGTACCTGACCATCTGGTTCAGCAATCTGTGGAACCAGTTTATGGAAAGGAGAAGAGTTTGGAAATATTTGGAGATTTGAGTAAAAAAAATGAAAACTGGAACACCTGAGGCTGTGCTTGTTAGGACATTCTTGTCAGAGCTCAAATGATCAGAGGCTGCTAGAAACGATCCAGGTTTCTTCTTGGAAGGATTCACAGGTTGTTGGACTCTGGATGATGTGCTTTGCCAAAAAAACTTGTCTGCATTTTTCTTGAAGCTAGAGTTTTTGCTGAAGACTGAGATTAAGGGTAGCATACTAATTTATCTTGTAGAAGGAATTACAAGAGTCTGCTGTTGAAGTTGTGCCATGACTACTATTGGGGACTTTTATACGGATGTCTGTTGATAATCAAGAGCCTCAGATGTTTCAGCTCTGCTTCTTAGCTTTTTCAGTTCAAATCTTAACCCTTCCCTTTCCTACAAGCCAGCTCCAAAGATCAGACACAATCACAGCAATGATCCTATTTCTTGGTAACAAATTTAATGTTGGTTTTTTTTTTTCTCACTGCTGAGACAAAATACCCAACATTCACAAGTTAAGGGCGTAAAGGTTTATTTAGTGCACAGTTTACAGAAGTTTCAATCTTTAAAAAACTGGCTCGAAGACAAACTGGTACGGTGGATAGGCATCCCAGAGGAGAAACAGTTTATGGCACTGTAAAGATAGCACAGAAACAAGGGATAATCACAGCTCTTTCTATTCTTTACACCTTATCCATGTTAATTGGGGTGGGTATCCATACCCTCAGTCCTACTGGCTTTGATCTTGGCATTACACCATGAAATAATCCCAGGATCACACACTCTGCTAAATCCAGCCACTTTGGAAGTGTTCTGTCTATGGCCACATGAGAATTTGGCTGATGGCTATATCTAAATCATAACACATTAAGAAACATGTATACATTTTTAAGTTAAAAATGTTGTGTTCTTATGTAAAATATAATAAATCATTATAGCTAATGTTTATTTATATGTATAGTTATATAGCTTCCAAAACTCAATCTAACTTTGATTAATTTTTACATATATTTTTAAAATTATTTTTTTGTTGTTAGGATTTTTGTATAACCTCAGAAATTTGTGTTACATTCTCAAACAATTGCTCATCAAAATTCAAATAATTTTTACCTCTCCTTTAGAAATCTAAGTTTCTGTTCCATAGGGTTTATTGTATTAGCTCAGGCTTCAGACAAAATATCAGAGACTAAATGGCTTAACACAAATATATCTGCTCACAGTTCTGGAATCTAGGGTTTAAAGCACTAGCAAGATTTGTTCTCTGGCTTGAAGATGGTCATCTTCTCATTGTCCATCACATGGTCTTTCTCTTTGTTCACATCCTCCCTAAGCATCTTTTTCCTCCTTGGAAAGGCACTAGTCTATTGGTGTTAGCCAATACATATAAATAAACTAAATTAAACTTATAATTTGTGATTTTCTTGGTCCATTCTCCTGACTACTTGAGGTTACAGATATCAGTCTCTATACCCAGGTATTTTACATTTTTATATATTAGCAAAGGTTTATTAAATTTTCACTGACTACTTGTTGTATATCCTGTGTTCTTATTGAACCTGGTACAGAAAACACTGTATTATAATATTGATCGTGGTCATTTGACCAGCTTTAGCCAATATGACAGTAGCTTACTTCCAAATAGTGTAATTGTATTTTCTACTTTGAGCCCTTCAAAATTCCTATATGGATTCCAGATTGGCCCATCATGTTATCTATCCTTAAGAGTTGTTCACAAAGTAACCATTTCTGGAGATTCAGATACTTTAGTGCAAAAGACAAGTTATCTAGATTAGATAAACCTATGGGAGATGTAAGAGAATAAATATTTTTCATAACAAATCACTGACAAAGGGGTGGTTATTTTTTAGCATTACTATGACAACAGTCACCTAGTATAGTAGCTCTCTGCATAGTTTCCCTGAAACTGTAGCATCCAATGAACAGGACAGAATTTCAAATTCATAGCACTTTAATTTTGACCAGTAGACTGACCAGGTACCATCATTAATCATAAACATTTCATCCTGAATCATGATCACTGTCATTATGTACTATATTTCCCACTAAACATGAATATTAAAGGTAACACTTAACCTTGCTTGGCCCAAAAATGCATGTTTTAGAAATCTTCACACTTAGATCCAAAGTTTCACTGTATGTGACTCTTTTTGTGAATGATATCTAATTGTTCTCACATATTATTTTAGCTCAGTTTTTTATTCAGATTTAAATTTCCCAAAACATTTAGCACTTAAGATCTGTTAAAACATTTTTTATGTTTTGTGTTTAAATTGAATATTTACCTTAATAACTTTAGTTTTTCTAAGTAAGGATTTTGGTATATTATTCATTTTTATGTGAAATTATATGTAGTAGATTTTCAATATATGTATAAAGAAAGACACATGATATGCAATAATCATATTTAAAATGAATTATTTTGGGCTGATATTGGAAATAAGGGAAAAATGGTTTTGTTGAGAGATAGCGAGCTGTTGGAAATTTGAGAATCATAAATTCTTCTAACCAGTAAATTTGTCTTAAGTGACATATATGTGGACATTATCAACCAGACCTCTCACAAGTATATCATTATTTCCATTACCTATGCTTATCAAGTCTGAATTTAATGACCCTGAATACCAAATGAAATTCACTCAAGGACCTACATGATAGTGTATAATTTAATGTTGTTTAATAACAGTTTAATAAATGTTTTGGTTAGTAATTAATAATTTTCTAAGAATTTCAGTTGTGATGACTTTATATTTATTTTAGTTATGAATTACATGTTTTCTTAGTTACTTTTCTCTCTCATTGCTGAGACAAAATACCTGACACTCAAAGTTAGGGAAAGGAAGGTTTATTTTTTAAAGGTTTGGAAGTTTCAGCCCATCCCATGTCGGCTCCAAGTGGCAGAGTGCAATGCAAGGCGACTTTCGTGGGTATCACAAACAGCAAGTGAGAACCACAAAAAAGTGGGAGAAGACACGCCTTCTTCCTGCTGTTCCTCTGTATGCTGACTCCACCCCTGGGCAGGTGTAACACACCAGCAATCTGAGCGCTAGACAACGAACTAATCACAAATGCTACATTTGGCCCCATCCATGATTTCATGAGGCTTGATGAGGGTGGCATCTGAACATAAACCAAAACACATATATATGATATATATATATATATATATATATATATATATATCATATATATGTTTTAAAAATCAAGCAGGATGCATATCTTATTTTTAGAAGAATCCTTGGAAGAATATTATATTTTTCTATTGTCTTTCTTACTTATTCACCTGTGAATCAATATTATATCTTTCAATATTTACCCAGTGTCTTACTGTGCTCTGCCATCATAAGGTAACTGCAAAGCCTTATTCAATGTGAAAGGCATTATTAAGTCACATCTCTGTTGTATGAAGGAGGAACGTGGTACTGAAAGCAGAAGGCTTGACCTAAGACTTTGGCATACAGCCTTCTTCCTTCTGATAAATAAGCTTAAACCTAAAGAGATTAATTCAATCTATTCCACTGTGGCCTACAGCCTTGAAAGTGTACAGAAGATGTCAAAGGCTTCACAATCAGATAAAAACATGCTCTTGTTATTTTCTATAGCGGAGCAATCGAGTGGTGGTACTATTTGTAAGGAAATCCCTGACCTACTTCAATGCTTACCTTCTTATCCCATTGAGAGCATTATTTTGCCTAGAGAAATAGATACTGCAGGGGCCAGCAGCAAGATATTTGGTTTTACAGCTTTATATCATGTAATAGACTTTGGAGGCTTAACCAATAAGGAAAGCTTCATTAGAATAGTGTGATTAATCCTACAATAAATATACTATGATATGAGAAAGAAATCAGCAGATTTACAATTCAAAAAGAAAAATATATTAAGTGGGAGAAGAAAAAAAATTATTTGGGAAATGAGATGGGGTTAATAATCTAAATGACAGGACTGATGTAACCCAGTGAGGATCAGGAGAATGCCAAACATACAAAGATGATAATAAATACAAGATCCTGATGAAGGAAAAATAATTAAATCAACACAAGAGACAACCTGAGTATTTTAAATTGAAAGGACTACCTTGCAAATACATACCTAATTATGTGTTCTCAATTTAAATAACATTACAGTTTAGAGTCAATTTTATGTTATCATTTCAGTATCAACAATCACTTCTGGACTTTTTGTGTCCAGTTTTTAATTGGATTAATTTATTAATTTTAGTTATTTTGAACTTTAAATGCTTACTTTTCTTATTTTCTTGTCTTTGTCTTTTTATAATTTGAGGATAATTTTCACTGATAATGAAAGTTACAATGCAATTACCTTATCACATGAAAATAAATCTGTTCTTTCTTTCAATTCAAATAAGCTGAATGACAAATTCCCTTCCATATGTGTTTAATTATGTTATAATTATACCATAAAAGCCAATATACTTTAAAAATATTTTTTAAATTTAACAAAACAACTAACCTAATCTTAAATCCCGTTAAATATACATACTTATAATTATGCTTTTCCTGATTCAGGGCAATCTGTTTATTTAACCTCATCTATTACTGTGTCACAAGCTAATTTTTCATCAGGTAAGACCTTATAAAAGTTTCTTAAACTCAGGCTGTTTCTTCTGTGAAGGAGTTAATTGCTAATTTGATCTCATCTAAAGGAAATGAAGCATCCACACCCAATCAATCTTCTGAAAGTAAGCATGGGATGAACACCTTTTTTCAGAAATCAAGAGAGCATATCCTCCTCCAGTGCTTGTGATGAAGGATGTAAGACTCTATAATAGAACTGGAATGCTTGGTTAATTACCGCTGCTTGCATAAGTGAGTGTCCTCATATGTCTGCTTAGTAGGACAAAGCTATTTCAGTGAGTATGCAGTTAATGTTCAAGAGTTCAATATGTACTTCCTAGTAGAATTTACATTAATTATAACAATTAAAATCTAGGTTATTTATATCATAATAATCATGGCAAGTTTTAAACTACTTAAGGCTAGATTCATTATATACCTTATTCCTCTTAACTTCTGATTTTATAATCAATAATCTTTTAATTACAGAAAAATAAATTTTAGAGAGAGGATGTAGGATTAATGCATACTCGGTAAAGATGTCAAAGGACAGAGTAAGAAATTACATATGCCTTGATCTCTCCTTTTAATGCCAAGTTTATTCAAGACAATTTATAAAATGGAGTTTCAAAATTATGTGGGGGAGGATGTACTCAGCTTGTGAATTTTATGCCTATGGTGCGGGTTGGGGTGTCAGAGGATCAAAAATTATGAAGAAGAGACATTGTGGGTAAGAAAGAACTCTGTTAAGCTGATAGATTACAATTACTAAAAGCAAGGGAGGATAACTGGATCACTTAGGGGAAAATAGTAAAGTATCTGATCAAATTTCAATAATCATTAGATATCAAAGATGGAGATTTCTGGCACGAGTGACATGGAAAAATTATTCTTAAAATTGCCCAATACCAAGGTCACACAGAAGTCAAAAATTCAGAGTCCATCTGAGAATAAATTTCAGAGAAGTCAGATAGAATTTGGTCAAGGAGAGAATGGTCATGAAAGGTGTTTACTGAATCTAGTGTCCAATCTGGAGCCCAATGGAGTAAAGCAAGATATTTTAATATTTAATCCAAAATAATATTTATAAACTAGAAACATTGTCAGGAAGCAAACACCTATTGCAACTCTATACTTAGTAATACAAGAATTCTAATAATGAAAGTAGAAGAGGCAGAGGATATTGTAAAAGCATAGGTAGTACCAGAATATTTCTAAACAAAATGTCAGCTAGCTTCTAGGCATCTCTTTTGTTAAATCCTAACGTATTTTTGTCTTTTTAATGCCTCTTATTGTTAGATACTTTGTGTTGCATGTGACACAGTCTAATCATAACTCACATGGTACTTTTCACTCTCTTTGCTGAAACAAAATACCTGATGCCCAAAATGAAGGAAGAAAAGGTTTATTCCTTACAGGTTGGAGGTTTCAGTCTATACACAGTTGATTCTAAGGCAGCATGGCGTGGCAGGGCAGCCTTTCACGGCTGCTGCAAATAGCAAGGTGTGAACAAGCAAGAGAGAGAGACACCTTCTTCCTGCCGTAACATAGAATCCTGGTTTCCCTGCTAGGCGGGTATAGCACTCACACCAATCGGATGCTAGATAATAAACCAATCACAAACACATATTTGCATGAGATTTGGAAGTCACTGACATAAACCATGATGCATAGTAATTAAAATAATTATTAATTTTATTATTAAAACTATCTAATGGCTGGGGATATAGCCTAGCAGTACAGCACCTGGCCAGCAAGTCTAAGGTCATGAGTTTGATTCACTATACCACCCTCAACATCAATAAATAAGTAAATATAACAATCTGTAGTGTTTTCATTGTTTTAGAATCAGAAGGTCTCAGTAAAGATATAAGAAGCTATTTAGTTCAGAGAACAAGCAACCTTTTTTTAAGCAATCTGTTTTATGTCTTAGCATGTTTTGTTTAGTCATTCCAATTGTATCAGTAGGAGTAGTTTCCTATACCAAAACACCATAACCTCAGTCCCTGAATAAATAAAACTTTATCATTTAGACAGATTTCATACATGACTCTAATGAGCTGATACCAACAAACCACAATGCATGGAGTTTGGGACAATGTTCCTTTAACTGAATATAAGAAAGAAAAAAAGAATTGCTAAAAGGTTATGTGACTTAAATCAGTTCCCTGAATTTTTAACAAAACAACACAGTGCGTACCAAACCTGTATGTTTGTGGCAGGTAGTGTGTAGAATGTGTAACTCTTATGTACAAATTATAATGAGAAGCATCTCCAAAGATGAGCGATATCAAGGTCTACCATATCTCTTAGCAGAGGAAAGTAGGCCAAACTCAGCTGAAGCTTTAGGAAACTAATATAAATTTTAGAAAAATTTCAGGAAGTTGAAATTGCTATTTTCTTCTGACTTTTTAAAAGCAAATTCCTATAAGAGAAAGATAAAATTGAGCTAACTTGTATTGGTATGAAGAAATAAATGAAAATTAATTTAGATTTTTTTAAAGAAGGTATAGTACTCTTTAGTTAGACTCTGCAGTTCAGATTTTTCACGATAATTTGGAATCTAACAATGTGGTTTAAAAATGAAAAAAACAAATAAGAAAAAAAGCAAACCCCAAACACTGAGTAAGATATTCGGTATATAAAAGATATTCACCTTCACACTTACACTTTCATTCAGACAAGTGAAATATTATAAGCTAGGGAACAGTAAGTAACAGACTTGAATTTTCATCCCTGTGATCATAACAATGACACTATTCCAAAATATGCTATGTTGGCATTTCAAAATATAATATTGTTCTCTTGTCTTGTTGTGAAATGTTGTCATTTTCATTGTTCTGTTCTGGTTTGCTTTGTTGTTTTGTTTTGGGGTTTCTTTGTTGTTGTTGTTTTACTCTCTTTAAAATAAAAAATAATTTAAAAAAATAAAAGAAAAGACAATACAATCAGAAAAGTCACTGTCACATTTCCCTTACTCCTTTTCCCTGATACAAACATTGTTATGTTTTGTTCTGTGTTTCATGAGCCAGGGTCTCACCATGTAGTTCAGACTGGACTTGAAATCATTGTTGTAGTCCAGGTTGGCTACAGAAGCAATACAATGAAACAATATTATAATGCATCAACTTGGACAATCATTTTTATTATTGTAAGAGATTGGAGAACTACTAAATGAAAATTAGTTTAGAATTAGAAGCATTTTTTATATCTGTTGTCTTCTTGAATAGTTTCTTTAAGATAAATCATCAGTCTCTACATAAAATTCCTTTCTTTTTACAATTCAATTGGTCACTTGGAAACTCAAAAGAAAGGAAAATAACATTCAATGAAAATAAATTATGTAAATAAGTACATGTCTAAGGTTTTAAAATTTTTAAACCTATATCTATAATAGTAGTAATCCTAGTAAAAGCTCATATCTTTATTGTAGAAATTGTAGTAAAATTTGGGCTTTTCTCCCTTAGGCTCTTAATACTAGGCAAAGGAATTTTAGATGGCAAAATAGAGACATGAATTGGATTTTTGCAGCAGTCACTTAAGAAAATTGTCAAGATGTCAGATATGATTTATAGAGTTATAGTTTTATATGTATCTTTAAATTTTCATCTCAACTGTTAAAGCAGAAATTTAGCCACCATGAGAATAAGTGTTGACCCATTTACTTTTGACCAAAACTAAAAAAAACAATGTACAACAAAATGCTGAAAATACTAATGATGTTAGGGATTGAAAGAGTCTACAAGAAATTGAATTTGCACTGCACTGTTCAGTGTTACTTTAGAGTTGTTAGTCATAAATATTGAATTTCTCTACAATTCAATCTAATAAAATATATTAGTTTACTTTGATGAGAAAGCAGAGTATCATTAAACACACACACACACACACACACACACACAAGCACCACAAGCATATACTCTCTACGAGTCAGGAGTCACTAGTTAAACTATTTCAATCATTTACACAGTTTGAAATCTCTCTCAAGACAAATACTGGCAGAACACAGACACACACATAAAGGGAAGAACAAGCAATATGTAACTTACCTATCTTGTTTATGAAAAAATAGATTAACCCTTTGTCTTCAAAATTCCTATCATATTCAAATTCTGTAATTTTGTAGATATGCAGAACATACTCTCTTCACAATCAATTATGGTAATAACTTCATTGTATGTAACCTAACCCATCTTGTTTTGCCTCATTTGTAGAATGTATGAATCTGCATATTGGCAGAACTTCCAAATTATGTGATTTTTGTGGCTGATATTCTTACAGGAAGAATAATTACCAATAGAATATTTTAGTTCTATTCCCTAGTATTATAAAAACCAGCTCAGCATATAGAAGCTGCTCATACAAAGAGCAGATAGCAATAAGTAACCTTAAGATTGACCCTGTAAGAACAAAAAGCTTTGCTGTTCTACTGAGCACTCGAACTGTAGCAGAGACACTACAGGAAATGGTTTACAGAATAGAGTGCAAAAAGAAACAAGATGAAGTTGGTTTGAACCCCCCCCATCTCCCATTGGAATCTCCTGCTTAATGAAACTCATCCTGAAATCCACTAAAAAGGGTGAATTACTGATGCAACCCATAAAGCAAACTAGAGTTAGAAATATCAATGATTAATTTAAGGGGAAGGAGGAAAGTTGGTGAGATTTTGAAACTTTGCACCAGTTGGCACAACTATAAATCCTAGCAAATCCTTCTCTCTGCCTTCCCTATGTTTGCATCATACATCAGAATTTGAGTGGAGGAAAACTTAAACACCAAAATGAATAGGAGCACTTAAATGTGTATTAACTGCCTTCAAGTGAACCTTTCTTTATTGAAAGGAATGATACTAAACGATTTCAGTCTGTCAGTTATGCTATACTTCCCATGTGCATATTTTTCTTTCATTCTTCAGTTATTCAACATTTCCTTTCCAATTCTCACCTTTATAAAATGATTTAACTTCAATTTTTTATTAAAAGTTGCAATAGTCAGAAAACAATGTTTGTGGGCTTCTACCATAACCCATCTTTTAATATCCACAGTCATTTTCTATGCTTCCCAATTTAATTTGGATAAACAATTGTGACTGTACCTATATTCAGTTCTTACTGGAGGACACGTCTCATATGATGTCATTTACATGAAGACACTGTCTCTTACCCTTCTTCACTGTCAACATTTACTCCCTAGAAGATCATTGCTATTAGCATGTAAAAATGCTATTTTTCTTCAATAGTTCTGTGACCTTTCAGCAGCATGACTTAGTTAATCACTCAATATTTGAGTAGTAAGCCATTTGGCCTTGCCCTAAGTAATAACTGACCTTTTTTCCTAACCTATTCACAAGAAAACTCTGGAAGCATGGGATTTCTTTAGTGTTACAAGTTTTGTTATTCATGAGAGGCTTCTGGCATGAAATGTGATGATTTATGATAATAAGGTGAGTCATGGAATGGATATGATCAACCTTAGTCTAATCAATTATTCCTACCAATAAAAGGCCCAAGTAAAACCTCTGGAAAATGTAGCTTGATAAGTTTCATTTTAGTAAGTACTCAGCACTTAGTAAGTACAATAATTTTGTCAAAAAAATGTGCCGTGGAGACAGTGAAAAGTTTACATATGGGATGCTTGAAGACTCTGCCATTTGTTAGGTTTGATGTACGCTTTCTCAGTAATAATCAATTGCCATTTGCACATAGTAAGTCCTGCTTATACTGAGTCCCTTGGGAAATGATTCTGAGAATCACTGAACCTAGATTTGGTGTCAGAATTGAAGATACAGGGCCGGGGGATTTTAGCTCAGTGGTGTAACTGCCTGCTTAGCAAATGCGAGGTCAGGATTTCAATCTCTGGTATCCTCCCCACAAAAAGTGAACAGTTTCAGAGGACTGTGCCTTCAGACTTTCCAGTTTGGGATAGATCTGGGCCCTGCTCTTTGAGAAAATTTATATTTCAAGTGCAGAGCCACATTTTAATGTTTGCCCTCCTGTTTCAGTGATCATTTAATCTGTGTCCTTCTCAGTTTTCTTCTCTTGCTTAGATTTTACTACCATTTTGCTGTAGGGCTAATTCTCTTTTACTTGTCCTACTTTTAATCTATAGTAACACACTGTAATCTTATTCAGCATTAAGGCTTTACATTTCATCTTTTCGTCAATGATGTGAAAGGCAAATCTCTATTCACTATCGTCAAATCCAAACTAATATATTTGATGACACCCATCTGGAAAAATAGTAGATCTAACATATACTTATGAATATCAGACTCTTATGTCCCAGTTTTACCTGTGGGACTCAGAAAATGTTACCTCAAAATACTTAAGACTAAAAGAATATAGAAAGATCTCAGAAGCAAGAAGATAATTCTAACTTTCTATACATTTCTGAGGAAGAGTTCATTGTAAATATATTTGTTGGTCTCCCTTCTCTGAAAGTGGGAAGTAAAACCCTCATTGCAAAACCAAAGAATACCATTACATCTTTTTGTCCAATCACATTTCCAAAGGTTTTTTTTTTCTTTCTCTTCCTTAAACATAGCCATAAATAGTAGATAAATTCCCCTGGACTTTTTGTTAGGGGAGGGTAGAATTTTGTGCTTTAACATTAAGCAATATCATCTAAAATAAATTGATTAAACAATTTTTTAATATTTTTTAAATTTTCTTGTTAGCCTGCCTTTGTTTTTTTGTTGTTGTTGTTGTTGTTGTTGTAGGAATTCTGAGTACGTTAGGAAAGGAACCATACCTTTCTGTGCTTACAAACTTTGGCCAGCAAATGCATTACTTCTGACTTTCTTCCCCTGAGTTCATAGCAAAGCAAGCTTTGATTTAGTTAGGCCCGAACTTCTAGAACTGTACTTCAACCCTTCACATTTTTATGTGAAAATTGTCTGGGACGCCTTTATCATCAAAATACAACCAGGACTTGGGACTCTTTTACTACTTTTAATACTGCCAACTCATTAAGTATTTCCCTGATTACTCTAGAAGCATTTTTAACTGTCACCATGTTATTTTCTTGACTGCACATAGTCTGTCCCAGTCAGAATTCCATGACTGTGATGAAATACACCACTGAGGAAAATTAAATGAAGATTGGTTTATTTTGGTTCATAGTTTCAGAGGATTCAAAACATAGTAATGTGACAGCAAAGCAGGAACAGCAGGGTCCCTTGGAATTGCAGACAAAAGCTTCTCAGCCCATAGTAATCAGAAGCAAAGGCCAGAAAAGGAAAGAGAGAAATAACCTTACACATACTGTCTTCCATGCCATGTCCTCTTTTCTTTGATTCAGTGATGCTTGAAAGACACCTCAGATTATGCTCTTCTTCTGCTTGAAATCCAAATTTCTTCCCTTTCAACTGGAAAAATCTGAGTCCTTGCGAAGACCAATAATCTGTCTCATGATATGCTACATTACCTACTTTCAAATCTTATCAGCCACTTCCAACACCATGCTCCCCATTACTGGCTGTGAAGTAATGGTCATTAGAAGAGTTAGAATTACCTCAACAGCTTCTTACAATTTTGGAAGCACTCTTATGTCTGACGTCCAGAGGACTAATAACCTCTTGGCCTCCTTCAATTTTTTTCCTTAAGAATTAATATTTTTATATGTCTAATCTTTTCAATTTTTAAAACAACTATTTCCTGATATTGCTTATATCTTTCAATTAGTCTTTTATTCATTTTTTTTATTTTTAATGCACTTATTAACTTCTAACATATTATGTAATTTACTTTTCTCTATAGTTTGTTGTCTGCATCTTTCGTTAGAATTCTACTTTCACGACATGAAGATTCCTTATCTAGCCTGTTTTCGATCAAGCAAATGAAAACATAAACTAATGCCATGTTCTCGTCAATAATATATTTCTCATTCACCCATAAATTTATGGCTGAGGACTCTACAATAAAAGAAAAATTGGCAAGACAAAAGCATTGAGACATGGTTTATTATGAAATTTATATGAAAATATAAAACCACAGACACAGATAAAGAGAAAATATGTACACTTTTATGCTAGCTTTGCTAGAGTAAAGAGTAATGGAGACCTTTCTTTTGGACCCAAGCCACATAAACTCCAGTTATCACTGAGCAAACTTAAAGAGATCTAGTTTTCTCACATTACAGATGTCCAAAGGCAATATAAGCAATTTAGACTTTTAAAACTTTAATCTTAAACATGTAAACTGAGCCTTTATGATTGTGAAGTGACTTGTTTCTTTTTTGTAGTTACAAATATCAGGACAGATTAATGACATAAGGCTTTTAAACAAAACATATACCTTGTTAAAATTCCTTACTAACCAATTCTACATATATCACATCACATGGTAATTCTTGATGGTTAGTGGCCTAGCCTGTTCAAAAAGGAAAGCAAGGAGAAGATGATGGTTGAAAGTTTCAGACTGCGTTAGTCAACCTATAAAAGAAAAAAGCATAATGAAATCTACCTCAATACAACTAATTGTCCAATGAGAGATATTTATTCTCATGAAACAAACTGAGTTCCTCAACCAGGAGAATAACATTCATTTAAATAATGTTTGTCACCACAGCTCATTTTACATCTAAAAGTTATTTTCTTCTAATCTCTTTTAAGCTTTTACTCTTTCTCTTCAAATTGGTGATATTTTATTGCTAAATATATTTTATGCTAAATTAGTTTAATAAATATTACTTAGACCTAAAATGTCTCATGAGTCAGAGATGTTAGAAGGTGACTAGATTGTAAGGTCACTACATTGATCAATCAATCAGTTCATGACTGCCTAGCTGAATGTATTGAAGGGAGGAAGGCCTTTTTGAATTAAGTGGATCAGTAGAGGTAATGACATTGTATGAAATACACCACATTGAAGAATTCAAATATCATTATCTTATTTTTGTTGTTGTTGTTTTTCATTTAGTGTAGAGTATGTTTCTGGGGGTGAGGGTAATATACAATTGCAGCATTTTGTACACTTAATGCTTTTTATTCTATTATTGTTCAATAAAATGGCAAGTTAAATAAAATGCTATCAAAGTTATGCACAATAAATATTATAAAATAGAATCTAACATATACTTGTTCGATAGTTAGAACTAGAAGAAATTAAGTATAAAATGTATCCTTACTAGAATGATAAAGACAAAATAATCCCTATATCTTTATTAATATGTCACTACTAAATATTTAATGTCTTTAAAGAAAAGCTTCTCCAATGAATTTCAATTCTTTTTAGTAATGACTTCATTTTTGTAGTAAACTGTTATGGTTGATACATTGATCCACTTGAGATGTTTAGAAGTTTAACTAAGATACTTAGCAGAGAACCAGGATCCTTACTTTGTGAGTATCCTCATCCTGTGCAGGAAGAGGGAAGAGAGATTTTGTGAGTGCTACACTTGCTCTTGGTGGGGGCGTGTTTATAATATAGGGGAGGATAAGAGGCTCATTTTTGCCCCTTTTGCACTGGCTGCTGCCTTGAAATGTTGCTCCAGCACCACGCCACCCTGCCTTGGATTCACCTGATGGTGGACTGCAATCTCCAAAAACTATAAGTGAAATAAACTTTTCCTTCCTTAATTTGCAATGTTGGGTATTTTGTCCCAGTAACAAGAGAAAAGTAGGCAAGGCAGAATTGGTATCAGAAGAGTGGAGTTGTTGCTGTGACTGTACCTGACCATGTGGTTCAAGAGCCTTTGGAAATAGCTCATGGGAAGTGTTTGGAAAGGTTTGGTGTTGTCACCTGAGAACATAAAGCTGGAATACCTTAGACTGTTCTGCATGGGAGATTCTCTTCAGAGCTCAGGAGACCAGAAGGCTGATAGAAAGCCTGCAAGTAAAGACCAGGCTCTGGAGCTTTCTGCTAGGAAAGGACTACATTAGTTGGTAGAGTCCAGATGAAGTATGTTATGTCTTGCCAGAAAGTCTGTCTGCATTTTGCTTCTGTCCAGAAACTTTGCCTAAGACTAAGATTAAAGGTGGTGGACTAATTAATCTGGCAGAAGAAATTTTAAGGCAGTCATATGTTGAGGCTGTGGAATGGCTATTGTTGGGGATTTTTAGCTAGATTTATTTTGCAAAATAAGATAATAAGATCAAAGATTCCATTTAAAATACTGTTGGTTTGGCCAGAAAAGAAGCACCAATAAAGCTGTGGACTGCAAAGACAGAGATGAGGAAACCTCAGCTGTGATGCCCAGTTGTTGAGAAGGAACCAAGAAGAAAAGATGGCTTTAAGGGATTGCAAAAAGCAGCAAGTCTTGACCTTTGTGGCTTCCAAACTGCAAAAGTGAAAGAATATGCTTTGAAGAGAAAGCCTCAGAGTAACATGTCCCAGAATGGTGGCAGAGGCCTCACAGTGTTCCACAATGGTGACAGCATAGAGAATCTGTTCCTCACAATCAGGATCAGAGTGCTCAGTGATTCAGACACTTTACCCCTACAGCCAAGAGAGAGGAAATCCTGGCTACTTCTCCAACTGGCAGCAGACCTCAGCAACATACATATGGCATTGGTTTTAGGTGTACATCCTCTCTGATTTCAGAAGGCCTGGAAGGCCAGTGACCCTGAGAGGGCAGTGTGTGAAGCAGAGAGTGTGAAACCAAAGGTGCAGCGGATACTGCAGAAGTTTGGAAAAGCCAGGAGTGTGGATCATCTAAGGAATCCTGCAATGAAGGGCACAGACAGCCTAAGAGAGAAGCCATGGAATTTGTAACTACCAGAAGAGCCTTGGGGTAGGTCACACTAGCTCTCTGGAGCTCACAGTTTGCACAGATTGTCTCAGATGGTGTAATTGAAACTGCAGGATTCAATGTTTTCTCTTCTGGATTTTGCACTTGCTTTTGTTCCAATCCGTTTTACCTGCTTATTTGTAACTCTTGGAACTTTTATCTTGTGCCATTGCATTTTGGAAGTGTTTAATATTGTTTTTACTTGTACATGGACTTGCAGCTAACAGACTTCTGTCTTGGAGGTAACTTAAGACTTGAACTTTTCAGCAATGTTGAAACTGTAAGGATTTTGACAACTCTTGCAGATAGATTATATGTTTTTTTCATAAAGGAAGGTACATGAGGGGTCAAGGAAAAATTGTTATGCTTCTAATGTAATATAATGTTGATAGACAATGCTAGTTCTGAAGGATTGTTAAGCTGCGTTATAATGTTCAAGTTTCAAAATGTTAAGAATAAGCATGTATTATATCTGAAAATTGATTTAAAGAAGTGTGTCGGCTTGCTGGTTGACAAAGGGTGGATTGTTATGATTGATTTTGTGTCAACTTGAGAAGGTTAGTTTAACTGAGAGACTCAGTAGGGAGTCAGGAACCTAACTTTGTAAGTATCCCTATTCTGTGCAAGAGGAGAGAACTGTGATTTTGTGAGTAATCCACTGGCTCTGAAGGTGTGGGGGAGTGGCCTGTGTGCAATATAAGGAAGAAAAGAAGCTTATTTTGCCCCTTTTATTCTGGAGGCTTTTGACTCTGGCTTCTGCCCTGGTGCCATGCCACCTGTCTTGCAGCCAGCTGATTATGGACTGAAACCTCCAAAAACTGTAAGCTAAATAAACATTTTTTCCCTCATTTTAGTCATCAGGTATTTTGTCTCAACAATGAGAAAAAATAAGACACAAACTGAATGAAAATATTTCTTCATGATTTGGTTACAATATGTACAGCCCAGAATATACATGATATTATACTACCTTATACATTGTGCATTTTGAATCATATCCTATGTAATACCTAATGTGTTCTCTATAGAACCCCATCTTCATAGTATGTAACAGACAGTGCATTTTCCTTTTGCCTTGAGGAAGCAAAAACTCATGACTGTCTGAGGGGAGGGCCACATAGCAAGTAACTGACGCCCTGTATCTAGGTCATTTAGGATTCCTTCAACTTACATTCACTAAGAAGTTGGACCCCCATTTATTCAGCTACATAAAAATAATATCTGACTACTCAAATACATTTGGAAGCAAATATTTCCATAGTTGAGTAATGAAAGAAGCTTTATTAACATCTGATCACAGCCATGTGAAGCCTGAGAATGTAAGTAACAATAAAGTACATTTGACTCTATATTTTCTGATTCACCATTTACAGACTCAATGAACTGTAGATAGAAAATTATCAGAAAAATTTCATATCTGTAGTAAACATACAAACTTTATTTTCATGCCTCACCACATAAAAAGGGTTTTATGTGTTACATGTTACCTGCATATGGCTGGAAGTATACGAGAAAATTGTAAGGTCCATTTATAGGTAATACACCATTGTCTGTGAGAGACGAGCATTCTTGGATTTGGAACCTATATCATATTGTGAATCTGGAAACCAACATTCCACCCTGACTAAGGGATAACTGTATATTCTTTTAAATTGAAAAATATGTCATAATTTGTTACATAGCAATAGCTGATTAATGTAAGTACTTAACAGAGAAGTGGAAACCCCAGAGGTCCATGAATAATTCTCAGAACATTGTACTGAGGAGCTCTCAACTGAACATATGTTTGTAAATTCCTCAACTAAGTAAGGATCTATCAAATACCATAAGACAATTGAAAATGTCTCAAAGATTACGATTATTTTTTGCTTTGTTCCACAGAAATATTGTAACACCTTCTCTATACAAGATGTTTTGACAGAATGCAATAAAATATTGAATTACACATAGATAATAGATTAAAGAATTTACATGTTAAGTGGCAAGTACAAAATACTGACTTGCATCTCATTTGTCATACCTTGCATTAACATTAATGTTAGCTTTTATTGTTGACTTCACTGATTTGAGAGATACCTAAAAAATTAGGGAAGTACACTTCCGGCTGAGTCTTGGCTGGTCAGGAGGATTTCTGGGGACTCCATCAGCTTGCTGGTGCCTCTCTTTCTGGCTGTTTTGCTCACTTTGCATGTTTGTTGCCATGAGCAGAGCAGTTTTGCTCCATGTGCCTTCTGCCATGATGCTTCTGCCTCAGAGCCAGCCAGCCATGGAGTGAAACCTCTGAGCTTCAGTAAACCATTTTTCCTTAAACTGTGTATGTTACATATTTTGCTGCTATAATGAACAACTGAATAATGCAGGAGGGAAACATGCTTAGCCACACAGCAGGTTATATACAACATGCCATTGTACACAATTACCTAAGACAATCTATGCTTGACTCAAGAAATGTGATTTACTGAAGGCGCACAAAGAGAAAAAACCCTATACTTTTTATTTTACAATTCTAAACCACATTTTTATTCCATGTCCTTCACAAAAAGATGGTGGTATTGTAAGTTGATGATACTATCCTTGAGACAATGCATAGTAAATCAACAGCTTTCCTAGCATGTTGGACTATGTTGATAATTACATAGCCTGACAAACATGCAAATGGAAAAGTAGCATGGATTTATTTAGGAAAGAAGAACAATTTTGGATGTTATTTGTGCACATTGAAAAGTAGCCACAATACAAGGAAAAGTGGAAGACTATATGGTAATTGACCAACTAGCCAAAGAAAATGTCTTAAGAACACATATTATTATCCATGTGTCTGTATAACTATCTAAACAATTCTAACCCATAATATCCTGGCACAGAATGAAGAGGAGAAATAATTTTCTATGTATTCCTTGATGTTTCAATAGAACCAATAATTATGGATGTGATTTTTTTAGAAGACTCCTTGCTGTGTCAGACAATACTAATTCAACTTGAATAGATTAGAGACTCTTGGAGAGCTGATTGGATTATGGGGTGCTATACTCAGCAGTGAATTAAACCACTGATATTCTTATCTCAATGTGCTATTAAAATGTGAGTCTCAGTTGGAAGGTTTTGGTCATTGAAGACATCTCAAAACTGTATTTTTCCCTAAAGCTGTTTCTATGTGTTCTGTTTTCTGGAGTCTCTTAAATAACCAGCTTTGCTCCACGGTGCCTTTCTAACCAAGTTGCTTCTGTCCTGAAGCCAGCTGACCACGAATTGAGATCTCTAAATTCATGAGCCAAATTTAACCTAACCTTTAAGTTGTAGCTATCAGGTATTTTTCCCAACAAAAAAGAATATTGACCAATGAATTTACTGTGAGTGTAATTTCTCCAGGTCTATTCATAGCGAAAAAAATTTGTGTGTGGGGGTTTGAGATTTCAGACACATTTGAACTATAATTTAATGTACCTTTAAATGTATGTACCTATAGCCTACCAGACACAGCAAAAGTGTCTTTGGAAATTATGATATGTGTGAGCATGCTATAAATATGTCCTAAGTGGCAGGAAAACTTATTATAAGAATTTTAAAGAGATACACAGGTAAAAACTTCATAGTCAATTTTTCACAAAAAGTATTGTGACTATGGGCTAAATAAGAGAAGACTATTTGTCCTTCACATACATTGACATCTATTAATATGCTCTTATTCTGCTAAATCTTATTCATAAATATTTAGTACATTGAATTAACATTAAATAGAAGATATGGTTGTTTGTTGTCCTTACATAAATAGACTTCAATGGCATTTTTATTTTGTTTTCCTAAATCTTCTTTATGAATATTAAATACAGAAAATGATTTATATGTCGTTTTATTAAGAATGACTATTTTCATAAAGAATAATTATAATTCAAATGCTTCATATCTTCCTTAATGCTATAACATTTTTCTGAATTATTTAAAAGTATATTATCACATGGTAGAAAGTAAAACATCACATATTAAGCATTCATTAGCATTACTACTAAAATATGTGGGCATATACAACAATACAACTGAGAAATTAAAGCACCTGTCAGGGATTTTATTGAATTACTTGTAGAATGTTGAAAATATTTTACCGTCAAATGCAGATTTTGGAACTAAAATTTTGGATCTAAAATTTAAATTTTATGTTTTTGATATATTCAACCAAAGGAGAATCATATTCTATTAGTTACTTTCTCAGGGTTGAGATAAAATGCCTGACACAAGTTAAAACAGGAAAAGCTTACTTTACTTATAGTTCATAAAGGTTTCAGTTCAGTTAGCTGGCTCCAGGCAGGGTGGCATGACAGAGGCATTTCAGGGTACTAACAATCCGTGGCATATGTTATGATTTATATCTAGGTGGTCCCTCAAGCCTCATTCAGTCATGGAGGTAACTGAATCTAGCATTTGTGATTGGTTCATTGTCTAGCACTGGGCTTGGCAGTATGAGTGTTGCATTCAACTAGAGATAGAGCCAGCATACAATATAAGGGAAGGAATAAGGTATGTTTTTTGCCTCTTTTTTCCCTTTTCACTGTTGGTGTTTGCAGCCACCTTGAATGGCTGTCCATCAGCCATGCCACCCTTCCTTTGAGCCAGCTGAGTATGGACTGAAACTTTCAAAACTGTAAGACAGATAAACCTTTTTTTGCTTCACTGTGGGCATTACATATTTTGTCTCAACAATAAGAGAAAAGCAACCAAGACAGAATTTGGTACTGGGAGTGAGGTCATTGCTGTGACTGTACTTGTGGTTCAAGGGCCTTTGGAAATGGCTTGTTGGAAGAGTTTAGAAAATTTTGGCAATGTTGCTTGAAAGAGTAGTGCTAGAACACATAGCTGTTGATCTTGGGGTATTCTGTTCAGAGCTCAGGAGACCAGAATGCTGATAGAAAAGCTTCCCTAAATACCAGGAGGTTGCTGCTGGAAAGAAGTACTGCATTGGTTGCTGGACTCCATACGATGTGTGCTACAACCTGGCAGAAAGTTTGTCTCCACACTTCGCTCATGATTAGAGACTTTGCCTGAGAATAAGATTAAAGATGGTAGACTAATTAATCTGACAGAAGAAATTTCAAGGCAGTCAAATGTTGAGGTCATGGCATGGCTATTGTTGGGGGGGGGTTAGCCAGATTTATGTTATAGATCAAGGTCAAACAGCCCAGCAGGATGATTCAAAATGTTGTGAGTTTGATCAGAAAGCTGTGAACTATAAAGGTAGAACTGTGACCTTGATTTCTGAGAAGAAACAAAAAATATAAGATGGCCTGGAGGCATCCCAAGAAATAACAGTTCCCTATGCTTTGTAGCCTGAAATTTGCAAAAGTGAAGAAAGACTCCTTGGAGGAGAAACTTGCAGAGTGTCGTGTTCCAGAATAGTAGGAGCAGCCTGACAAACTTCCAAATGGCAGCAGCTACATCAGGTTCCAGTATGGCAATGATATAGAGAACCTGTTCCTCACAATCAGGTTGAGAGTGCTGAGCAATCCAGGCAATGGATCCCTAAGCCTGGTTATTACATGAGTTCTAAAGTTCAAAGGGTTTTTACCTCAATTTTAGAAGAAGGCCTGGGAGGCCATGCAGTGTGCCCCAGAGAAGGTAATATGTGAAGCTGTGTGTGAGAAGCCAAAAGTACAGTGGAGAACCCAGAAATTTAAAAAAGACCAGAGCATGGATTACCAAAGGAAAGCTTCAAATATTAAACAGAGTGGGCCTAAGAGAGAAGCTGTGGCAGCTATAAAACCCCTGGAAGTGCTGTGGAGGTAGACTCACTCAAGCCTTTTGGAGCTCACAGCCAGATTGCTTCAGATTCTGAGCATGGAACTCTAGGGCTTAATGTTTACCTTGCTGGATTTTAGACTTCTTTGTCCCAATCCTTTGTATTCCATTTGTACCCTTTGGAATGCTGATGTTTACCTTGTGCTGGAAGTGTTTAACTTTGATTTGATTGTTACCGGGGGCTTGCAGCTAAGAGTTTGCCTTGGATCTCAGAGGATACTTGGGAGTAGCTTTTTAGTATAATTTTAAGTCTATCGTTGTTATGCCCTCTGCTTTGCCTTTGTTGCCTAGATTGGCTTTGTTATTCTAGGTCTCTTAAGAATTTTAGGACTGTAAGAACTACCAGTGTCTCCTGAGATCTGCGCCATGTTGGAATTTAGGGCACTGAGAAATCAAGCAACCAGCTTTCCCCCTTGGTTAGTGACTGTGTCTTGGAAAGCTACAGTCACCCCAGGGGGAGAATCACCAGCAACTCCTGAGATCCGCACCATGTTGGAACTTAGGGCATTTGGAAACCAAGCAATTAGCTTGCCTCCCTTTTAAACAGTAGTGAGCCTACTGGCTCATGGGCTGAAAATCCAACACCCCCCCCCCCATTCGCATATGGGAACCAGAGATCTGAGCATCTTTTGGGAGGTTGACCATATGCAATATAGCAAATAAGGATATTTCCTTCTACCATTTCTTTGAAGGCAAATATTTTTACCACTGTTTTGCTTTATTCTAATCAATGGTATTGCTCTATTCAATATTCTATTTTCATAAGTTCTGTAATGTTCTGTATTTTGTTTTATTTTTCTATGCTTGATTGAAAGAACAACTATCATAAAGACAATGAGATATACTGTGGTACCTATAACTGTTATCCCGGTAATCTGCTGTGAAGTGCTATACCAATTTCACTACACTGTCTAAATTGGTTTTGTTCTATCTTCTTCTGTTGTATTTTACTACCTTCAAAATATAAAAAAATTCTTAAAAAGAATTTTAGGACTTTTTTCTCTAGATCTGTGTGCTAATGGTATTTTGAATGGGACTGCTTGGGAAGTACTTCAAAGAATCAACAACTCGGATATTGTCTTATTAAAAAGTTTTGTACATTAAATGAAATCACAAACAGAATGAAAAAAAAACCACAGATTGTGAAAATATTTTTGCTAACTGTCCTTCAGGCAAAAGACTTTTAAGAGAATATGTAAAGAATTGAAAAAAAAAATCAGGTCTCCAAAATTTAAAGATCCAATCCAAAAATGGGCATCTGGGATGAATGAAGTTCTCAGATAAAAAAAATACACATGGCAAAAAATGAAAAAAAGTTCAGCATCACTGATTATACAAGAAATGTAAGTTAACACTACATTCATATATCATCTCATTCCAGACAGAATGACTGCCATGAAGAAATTGACCAATAACAAGTGCTACAGGGCATGTGGGGAAAAGAAAGCCTTTTCCATTGTTGGTGGGAGTGTAAACTAGCACAACTACTGTGGAAATAAGTATGAAGATTCCTAAAAAATCTAGAAATAGAGGTTCTATTCAACCCAGTTATTCCCCTTCTACGTATTTTCTCAAAAGATTTGAAGACATTCCACCACAGTGATATATGTGTACCCATATTTATAGCAATTTATAATAGCTAAATATTATAAATAAACCTAATACCCTTCAGCTGATGAATGGGAAAAAAAGGTGTGTCATCTTTATATTATGGAATACTATTCAGCAACAAAGAATGATAAACTCAAGGCTTTTAGAGGTGAATGGATGCAACTAGGAATGGATGCAGGGAAAGATACTGCTCAAAGGCAAAGTATATTGTTTAATCAGTCATGCCTGCCTGTATTTTGTAGTCTGAGAAACTATATAATATATCAATCATCATTCAATTCCTATCTGTTGTTATTCTGCTTTTGTTGTTTTTTTTTTTTGTTTGTTTGTTTCTTGAGTTTTATGTTTTTTTTTCTCTTAAAATAAAAAAAAAATAAAGCAAGTTGTGGTGACACAGACCTGTACTCCCAGCACTCGGAAGCCTGAAGCAGGGGAATCATTTGCTAATTTAGACCACCCTAAACTACAAAGTGATCCCTAGGCCAGCCTGAACTGCATAGAAAGAACCTGTGTAAAACAAAAAAACACAAACAAATAAGTAAATAATTTGCCATTTCTTTTTCTCAAGTCCTTCCACAAATCTTAACTCTGGTTAAATAATCTTGTTCTGAAAAATCAGCTGATTTAATAGAGTAGTTACTTACTAAAGCAGCCACTGAGTGTTCCAAGGTATGCATCAAGAAATTGTTTAGTTTCTGCTTCTCAAATGTCTACTAATTTTTTGACATGTGAATAATAAAGCATTTCAAAATTTACTTTGTCCAGTATAGATGAACGGGCAACATAGTTCTTTGTCTGTGAAACACAATGTGAAAACTAACAGTGTTCTTAAGCATATAAATTAGGAGGTTTAAAAATTAAGTTTATTGGGGCTGGGGATTTAGCTCAGCGGCATAAGCACCTGCCTTGCAAGCAGGCGGTCGTGGGTTCGATTCCCAGTACCGATAAAAAAAAAAATGAAAAAGACAAAGAAAAATTTTAAAAAAAGATATGTGGAATACTGCATGACACAACTATTGCATTGAACATGTTTGAAAAAGTAGTTTCATGTGGATGATTCCAAGGTCGTCTTCCAGTTCAAGCAGTAACTGGAACCCGTTGGAACATGACAGCACCAAACTCAGTTCCTGTGTGGTTGAACATAGTGACATTATACCCAGGGGAACAATTCCCTACACTGCTCTTCTGGGGCAGGGTTACAAAGAGGTCTCTTCTAAGTGAGAGTTGGTTACTTTTGCACTTTTATGTCTGTGATAGTTAGAATTTTGCTAATTTTTGAGTTGTCTTAAAGTCATTTTTTCTGTGTCCAAATGCAAAGTATTTGACTTTTATAATACTATTGTTTTTAGCAAGCATGCTTTCCATTGTCTTAATTTTCTGGTAAAACTAGAAATGTTTTACATCTGTGTTTTACTTCTTATTTTACTGTAAGCCTGCCTAAAACACACTAATAGTTCTGATGAAACAGCCTGAATATTGGATTTTCTTGAAATTTTTATGCCAGATAAATTATTCTACTACTCCTAAATTTACCCTCGTATTAAGTCTTTTAAAACAGCAAAAATTTCTTGCTAGCATGTAACACCCATTACCCATTACCTGTAAAACATTTTTTAATAGAATCCTAATTCCCATGTAAAAATTTTTAAACAAATTTTATTTAAGGAGAAAAAGAAAAAAAAAACAGAAAAAGCATACAAGTTATACAGAATTTCAAAAAAATAAACAGTAGGAAATCACTAATTAATAGATTACATATGTCATCTTATAAATAGTTGTTAAAGTTACAAAATTAAAGCATATAAAGTGGACATTCAGACAGTGAGCCTGCAAACAGTTCTGGTCAATGATCCAACAAAAACTCACTAATATGGTTATCTATCTTATACACTTAAATATACATGCAGTTATATCCTTTAGAGCACTTTCTTTTCCTCTCTTTTTTACAATGACAATTACACATTTTGGGTTTTATTACTCCCACTGTTCTTATTACTTTTTATTTGAAGAGAATAAATCCAAATGTGACATAACAAAAGAGAATCAGTGAAATCAAAAGGATGTGCATAGTACATAATGTAAAAACAGAATACAAGGTGATCAGCAAGGTTACCATAATGCCTCTTGCCATCTTAAGAAGAGTTGCTTGTATCATCAGTTATAATAAAATCCAACAATACAGTAAAGAAAAAAAAAACCAATAAAACCAAAACATTGGAGACATTACAGGACTTCAAACAAGATAATAGTCAAACCAGAATGGGCATCATGGTGAATCTTACAGTCTTCACAGTTGTTGCCAGTACTCTCAAACTTGGTACTATCAAGCAAAACAGAAAAGAGTAAAATCAGTCATAACAAGATGGTGAGAGCAATACAGGGTTTCAAATCAAGTTAATAGGAAATCAAAGTGGGTTACTATAATATTTCCTGCTATATTTTATTTATTTTTTCCTTAATTAAAAAGATAAAAATAAAAAATAAATAATAAAAAAGGAGACTGAGATAAAAGAGGGCATAACAAAAACAGAACAGGTCAGAACATAACCATTTAAACGAAATAGCGTCTCACCACAAGATATCCCGACATAAAAGTAGTTACCATAGTGTCTCTTTTCTTGAAATCTTTGCGTATACTTCATATACTGTAGCATTAAACATATCAAGTCAATGTAAAACCATTTAAGAGAATGAAAGAAAATGAACAATGGTTTCTGTATAATCTCCTTGTGTATAAAAGTTTTTATCTATATTATCACATATAAAAAAATCCAATAAGATACAACATGCTAAGACCGATGGAGACAGAAGAACAAAAGCTTGATGGGACTTCAAAACAAGATCATATTAAATCAGCACTAGCTATTATGATGTCTTGTTTCTCCAAAATAGCTGTGCATACCATCCAACCTTCTCTGCCTCATTTCTGTTGAGCTCTTTTTCTGTCATTAGTTGTCAGTTTGTCTTCTTTATTTCTCTTTCTGCTCCATTCATTGTGGCCTCTCTGCCACTGTTTCTGGAATCTTGGTATTTTTTTTATTTTAGAATGTCCTGCAGTATTCTCTGTAGCATTGAATCAGTGGTTACAAATTCCCCTAGTTCCTTTTTATCCTGGAAGCACCTTGTTTCTCCATTAATTTCTAGGAACAGTTGTGAAGGATATATCAATCTTGGCTGGAGGTTATTGTCTTTCAAACCTTGAATTATTTTGCCCCATGCTCTACATGATTTGATGTTTTGTGTCGAGAAGTCTGCTGTAACTGTGATGGGTGTTCCCTTGTAAGTGATCTGTTTCTTATCTCTGACGGCTTTCAATATTCTGTTCTTATACTGGATTTCTGGAATTTTGATTATTATATGCCTGGGTGTTGTTCTGTTTGGGTTGTAGGTGGCTGGGGTCCTGTGTGCCTCATACATCTGAGTATCTTTACCTTTTGCTAAATTAAGGAAATTCCCCTGGATTATTTCTGTGAATAGCCTTTGTAGTTCATTTGTTTGTGTCCCTACTTCTTCTTTTACTTTTTTAATTCTTTTTTAATTCTAATTTAATTCTTAAATTATAGATTCTCTTTTCTTCAAGCCTTTGTATCATTGTTGTTTGTTTTCTTATTTTCAAGAAGTTTTTCATTTCATGCTCCCACATTACAAATCTGTCCTCCAGTTCAGATAATATATCCTTAGTTTCTTTCAAGCTGTTATGCCAGCTTTCAATAGAGTTTTTAGTTTCCTGGTAATCTCTTTGAACCTGCTTCACGTATTCTATGTTTTCCCTATTTTCTCCATCAAACAATTCTCCCCCTTTTTTTTTCTGTTCTTCCATTCCACCATCTGTTTTTTTCTTGGGAGGTGCTTGCTTAGCATTTCTTTAACTATTCTACTTATTGCTTTACTTGATTAAATACTTCACTTTTGACCTCATCTATGAATTCCCAGAGATATTGCTTTATGTCTATGGTACCGTGCCTGATATTGCATGTTTTCTGACTCAATCTCCTCTGCATTTACCTTTCCTGGATCACTGTTCTCAGGATTGGGGACTGAGGACCCTTTCTTGTTGCTCCCTCTTCCCATACTTTTTGTTCCTTCCATACAAGTGTATATAGGAGGCTTAGTTTCTTTCTTTGTTGGTTACAGTTTGTTTGAATCGTGCCAGCTAGGTGTTCCTGCCCACTGCAGTGTACTAGGGAGACACAGACCTGGGCAGCCTATGCTGGGCTGGCCCCTCCAGGTCTGTCAACCTGCTGAAGGCTTCACTGCATTAGGGTGCACTGCCAGGTGCAGGGACCTGGTTTGGGCGAGCCTACTGAGTCTTAGTCCACGGCGTCACCCAGGTCAAGCACTTCCCACCAATCCCACTTGAGAGTGGAATATGTGACTGAAGTCACTGCAGCATCCTGTTCCAGCTATTCTTCCCAGTCCCAGAATGTTCTCTATGAGCCTCCTAGTCTATGGAAGGGTCCCCATTTTTCTCACTCACCACAGGTCGATGCAGGGCTCCCCACCAACTCTGCTCTCAATTTGGTTCACCGATTTCCACTCTCACAGCTTTTGTGTCTCTATCCCTGCTGTGCTGAATCAGATACAACAGTGGAGGCAGGAAATTCAAGCTGCAGTTTCCAGAGGCACAGGTTCCAGCTTTGGCACTGAGACTTTAGCTGTTCCAGTCATAGCACCTGGATTGCATTTCCACTTGGTTTCTCTCAGCTTAATTATATCTCCCCCTGCTTAGGACTCCCCACACCATACCATTCCTGGAATCTAAGTTGGCTATCTCAGAGAGCCTCGATAGCTGCTATTTATCCACCATGTTCTCTCGGAAGTCCTTCTATCGAAACTTCTTGAGACTGGATGTATCATTATTGATCACTACAAATATAAGAATCTCTCTCTCTCTCTCTCTCTCTCTTTATATATATATATATATATATATATATATACACACACACACACACACACAGACACAGGTATGGATAGATGGATATGTCATACAATGGATACCTTCAGAGTCAGGTGTGGATGAGCACAATGGGGATGTCTGTGTGATACTGTTCTGAAATATCTGGTCAAAACTTGAAGGTGTTGAGTTGTACAGATACAAGCATGTCCATATCAGGAAGCTGAGGATCCTGTAGTGGAAGCTTGAAAGGCTTGCTGTAGAAGGCTGAAGTGTCTGTGAGGTGAGACTGAAGAGACTTGGCTTCAATTTTGAAGTCTGCTGGATCCCAAGAGCTGGGCATTCAAGGACAACATGAACACTGAATACTGTTTTCTTCCAGAGAATCAGAATTGAGCCATCCTATTCTTTCATTTTTTGTTTTTTTTACTAATTTGAGCTATAAGTCTATTGTTTGGTTGCAGGTATTCCCAGGATGATGGATCTTTCATCTTCAGTTCAGTCACTCTCAGAACTATGAAGAAAAAATCAGTTGGGTGTTTCTTACTGAAGTTGACACAAGAGTTAATGATCCCACCTGTCATTAATGTCCATATTTTGATCAGTTTTTTGTTTTTCTGAGCTCTATATAATCTCTAACTGAATTTTTTGATGTATATTATAATTGTTGATTTGAGTGTTGATATATTAGGCCATAAGATTGTTTTAATTTTGATAGAAGCTTACAGTCTCTATTTATTTTACCTATTCTTGAATTCTAGCATTATTATCAGCTAAATTGTTCTTTATGTTTAGGTGTGGAGTTAGTATAAACAAAAATTATCAAAAGGCATAAAGAATCATTTCATTATAAATGATGTTCCAATGTAAATTAAAATTTCTATGTAATTTTATTATACACCTACTAGAATAACTAAAATGTAAGTAAATACATAAATAAATGATGACAACACTGAAATCTGGAAAGAGTAGAAAGACACTGCACACTGATATTGCTGTAAGAAAGAAAAATGTAAGATATTCTTGAAAATATTTGCCATTTTAAAAAAACAATTCTATACACACAAATTTTTAACTAATGTACAACAAAGAAATTGTACTCTGGATCATGTAACTCAGACAAATATAAACTTATGTTTGAGTAATATTGTAAATGAAAGTTAATGACAACGATATCTGTAGCAAATCCAAACTAGAGGAATTTTTTGCTTTGTCCTTTAAAGGGAGGAACCATAAATAAATCGCAGTATAGCCATAACATCGAATGTTAGTGAGTTAAAAAATAGAAAATACATAGAACAACTTAAATGAATGGCCAGATAATCATGCTGAATGAGAAAAGACAAACAATTTCATTTACCTCACTATTTTAAAGAACAGAATTTCATAACATAATGAATAAATAATTTTTCAGAGGTTAACAGGCTCTATATTCATTTGTACTTTAAGTACATGAAGTAAGACATCCTTGATGATTTATTACCACTCTTATGTATATCATTTCATGATAATGTTGCCTTAAATAAAACTTGATTTATATGGCTAGAGAATATCCCTAAATAATGGAATGTCACCTATAACTGCATTATACAAAAGACTTCAAGAAATTTTGTATATACAGATAAGCTTCTTAACAGTTGATTTTAAATTAATTGAAAGAAAGATTACCTGGTCCCTCGATAAGCCTTGTAAAAGAGAGAATACAGGTCAGAAAGTCTGGTTCTAGGAAGGTTTTGAAGAAGCAGATTAGTCCTGCATCTGGAAGAAAATGAATTCTGCCACCAGTTTTGTTAGCTTGGAAGAAGTTCTGAATCACAGATGAAAATGTAAATGCGAAAGTCTTCTGTCTCCCTGAGCATAGGACCCAGAAACCTGTGCCCAGATTGCTGACCCTCTGAGAAACAGTTAAGTGTATATCATGTTACATTTGTGATAATTTGTAACTCAGCAACATAAAGGCAAAACATTAGTTTTTCAGTCCACTCAAACTCCTGTAATGAAGTTCCATAAACTATACTTCTTATACTCAACAGAAATTTATTTCTCTCGGTTATGAGGACTGGAATTACTAGATCAGAGCATAGAAAGATATGGTGCATGGTGAGGACTCTTCCTGGTCTACAGGTGGCAAATGTAACTGTTTTCATGTGTTACAAGAGCCAAGCAAGTGCCTGAAGGCATTTTTAAAAGAATAATATAAGTCTCATTCATGATTAATCACCTTCCAAGGGCATCATCTCTTTTAAAAATCACACTGAGGATTAGGTTTCAACATGTGAAATTTGAGGAACACAAAATTGCAACCAAATAAAAAGATAAAATTCATTGTTAAAATTTGCTTTCTTTACCTTTCACTTTAATCTTAGTTCTTTTACAGAGCTGATCATTATTAGACATTTGTTTCATATAGGCCTCACTTTTTCTCCAATAGAAAGACACACTGTATTTTTTGTGTATCATCAATTGCCTTTTAACCTGACGAGTGATAGATTCCTTGACTATACAATAGATTCTTGAGTCTTAGCTTATTGCTTTAGGAATACTGACTATGCAGTGCCTTATTATGTTTCGAAGCATCCAATGACTACATATTTAGATTGACTTTATTATCTCCAAGAATGTGTGTTTCTATTGTTTATTTAATCAGTGCCCCATCCTTTCCCTCAAATGCCTATATTTTGCTTCAGCAAGTCAAATAAGGTTATTTTTTTCCTGCAGAGCTCTCTTGGGTTACAAGGTTTCAAGGTATACACTATTAAATTGAGTGTGGAAAAAAAAGGCTACAAAAGCACAAAAATAAAGCACAAACTAAAAATATCTAGACACATTGAACATACAGGAAAGAAAACAAGTTAATACACTTCTGAACTTCATTGGAATCAGCATTGCCAAGGAAAGAATGAATTTGAACAAAAAAGGTTTTTAATTGGAAAGGTTTGACTTCTTACTATTACAGCAGCCAATTAAACCTGTAGTAGTAATAAGTGCCCTATGAAAGTTGTGTCACTGTCAAAGAACTCACACTCCCCACGTGCCCTTTAGCCCTCAACAAACAGGCAAAGGGGAACATTATGAAACTGGGGGTATGGCAAACATATATGATCAAACGCCTTCTAACATAGATCCAATCTAATGAAATCATTATTACTACTGTCAGCACAAGGGGTAGTCATCACGACTATTTGGTAAAATGCAATTCTCCTATGAACAAAGGACTCCTGTAGATCCCATTTTAGGTACTTTTCATTTTTGTAATGGGAGTTATTATAAGAAACATAATGTTGCAATAGTGAATACTGTCTGATGTGTGTGTGTGTGTGTGTGTGTGTGTGTGTGTGTGTAAGAGAGAGAGACAGACAGACAGAAGTTTTAAAACAGCAAGTATAAACAAAAGTTAAATTTAAAATACTGGTTTTAGAACAGCTCAAGGGACAGAAAAAAATATATATATATGAAAATATAAGGAGACACATTAGTTCTTCATATTCAGCCAAAGGAGAGTACAGAAGGTTTTTGAACAGGATGGTGCAATAATCAGAGCTGAACTTTGGAAAGATTGGCTTAGAAGCCATGTGCTTTGGCTATGATTGCTAACAGCCTGGAGGTGGACTATGAGTGAACTAATCTTCCAGGCAGTGTCAATTGTGCATCTTAATTTATAGTCTTTGCCTAATAAATTGGAAAGGTTATTTGATACTGTATTTTATGAAATAAACCTAGACACCCATATGTAGCTAAAATTTGTTAATATCTCTTGAGACAGTACATTTTTTTGTTTGTAATTTATATTGTTTTCAAATAATTTAATTTATATTGAAATAGCATTAGCTTTATTTTATTTAATATAAAATACATAATTATTTTTTATTATAAATGCTATGCATGTTTAATATACTTTTAAAAGTAATTTATAATTTCTTAGGGTGAAATAGCCCTAATTTTATAACTTACATTTTGTGGAATTTGTTCTTACTTTATAAATAACAAAAGTTCCTTTCAAATTATTCTTTTTATTATTTTTAGGACAATGATAATAGCTTTGCCTTTAAGTGAATGTGGACTGTGGTAACTGCTTCTGTTGAGTTTATTTCTGCTTTGCTTAGTGGCTTTGAACAACATCTATTTAATTACAGCAAGTAAGTTGAGTAGCCTGAAATTTGAATACTGCTCAGCTAGGCAGTCCTGTCATTGCATTTGATGGTGAAATATAACCACATTGTATAACTGAAGCCTGGGCTACTCTGTGAGTTCTGTGACAGATTGACACACACGGCTAGTTTGGTAGACATGGTAGGAAAATCAGATTTTGGGTCCTTCTGAAATGGTAACTCAACTTTCCAAGACTATATTTTCCCAAAACAAGAATGAGATTGGCCAATCTCTTGAAATCTGGGCTCAAAAACTGGCAAAGGATGACACTTACTGATGAAAAATTCACAGAAACCAGATTCAAGAGGGAGAGACATGGACTTCACCTAATAACAGGCACAGTCAATAATATATGAGACCTTTCAAGCCTCTGTTTCAGAATTGACCACCAGGTTACATATAATGAGTTATTAAACAGTGAGTAATCAATGTTATTTTTCAGATTTTAGTTTCTTAATTCATACAAATAATATATTTTGCATATGTATTGATTTTTGGCAAAGGCTAAATGAAGACATTTCTGTAAAAGCAGTGTACTACCTTTTCATGTATACATATTAAAACTGAATCTTTGTTTTCTTTTTTTTACTCTGTCCTTTTGTAGATTATTATTCTGCTTTGATTGTTTTATTTGCCTTTTCTACAAGTGCATAAATTGTTGATGAAATTAATAAATATCTTTCAATTTTTTCTTGTGATAATGTCATTAAATCCTAAGCAAAAATTAAAGAGGGCTAGGATATAGGCATCTCTTATAAAATTCATGACCAAAAATAATTACAAAATAAATACAATATTCTATTCTGAGATCACAATGCAAACATGATGCTTTACATTTCATTCCACCTACAGTAAACCTAGTTATGGACAAAGTAATTCTTTCAAGTAATGGGAAATTGAATTATCTATTATGGCCTCTTGAATGCAAATACTATAGGCAATCAGATATTTTCTAAACTAAAATTACTAAAAAGCATTACTGGAGATGAGCCAACTTAGTCTATGGTGAATGTAAACCACTCAGTAGTATTTTCAATAAAATCAATATATGTGCCCCATATCTTCTCAAATAGGTAATGTGCCTTTAAATGCATTAATACTAGTTGACATGGAAATTGAAAAGTTCATGTAATACAATGACTTGAGATGAGAGCTGTTATAGTCGCTGTATATTCTTCCTAACAAGCTTAGAGGAAATTAAATTTACAAGACAAGCTTTTCTTCTCTGAGTTTATCATTCTGCTATACAATTAAGATTGCAGATATCTTCTCTCTTTTTATTAAATCCTGTAAATGTGCCCAGAGGCTACAGCAAAGGGAATATCCACCAAATGAGATCAAGAAATACATAAATAAGAAATGTGAGTTTAGTATTCATTACTCTTGATTTCCAAATTCTGCATGGAGAAGAAGCAGAACATTTATATTCATTCTGCTTTACTAATATTGACCCAGCAGAATATTTTCAATACAACATTGTGATGTCAGGGGTAGGCAGAAAGAAATTTAGAAATCACCAGCCCAAGCTTTTAACTTTACAGATTAAAAAGAAATAAATAAAAACAGGAAAACAAATCCTGAAGCCCCCCCCAAAATGCCCACCTTCTAGAATTTCAAAAGCTTGATAAATAGTACAACTGAAACTTTATGAGAGAATAAAGGGTTTCGCATTTATGATTTTCTTTACTTATTAACGTGCATTCTACTGTAACATACCACTTTTAATGTATCAAATAATAATGGGAAAATGTATTTTTTCATGAGAAATAAGGTCTGTCTCTCTCTCTCTCTCTCTCTCTCTCTCTCTCTCTATATATATATATATATATATATATATGTGTGTGTGTGTGTGTGTGTGTGTGTTTATTTTCAACCATAATTAGCAATGGTAAAAGTGTGCTATTCAAATAACTTCGTTCAGTTCTAAAAAATTGAAACTTAACATTCTAATATTTTAATGTGTAATTTTCAACTAAAACAAGACTGAAAAATAAACAGTAATTCAGAATAACCAAAAGAATAAAATGATATGAGAAGTGTGATTTGGTGGAATATAAAAAAATAAAATACATCATTTATATGATGTTAAGATTAAACAGACAAGATTATAAATTAGTTTTAATCATTTTCCTCTCACAAAGTGATACTTGACAATTGTCTTGCTTATCTAATTTTCTGTTTCATTATCTGTATAGGAAATGCATCTACCTCATGAGATTGTGTTTTTGGGGTGTGTGTGTGTGTGTGTGTGTGTGTGCATCACTGTGTTAAAAATTAGGACAAAATAATGACAGAAAGAGATTGAGACTGATTTCAAGATAAGCACTCGCAGATTTGATTGCCAGTGTGACATAATGATTTAAAGTTGATTAGAACAGAGTAGGCTGTGGTTGAAGTCTTGTTTTCATCACAGTGGAAAAATATTTTATCTTGTAATGAGTGCATAATTTGAAACTTTCTTCGCCATTTTCAGTACTTTCAGCCATTTTCCAAAATAATATTTAAACTCTCATTCATTTTCATTGGAAAATTACATATAGTTGAAATACCATGTTTGCACTACTACTAATTATAATCATAGTTTTCTATGTAGAATACTACATTATTTCTGTTACCAGGCCAGAAGTGGTGGTTCTTGATGCCCTAAACAAAGACTGAGCATTATATCCATGTGTAGCAATAAGCTCAAAGATTTATAAAATTCATGGCCAAAAATTATTTAAAAGTAAAATAAAATTTTCTTTTCTGCATCTAAATTGTAGTCATGATGCTTTACATTTTTCTCCACTTGCAGTTATGGGACAGTTAATTATTTCAAGTAATGGGAAATTGAATTATCTCTTAGAACTTCTGGAATTCAAATGCTACTAGCAATCTCTTTTTAAAAGAGAAAAGACAAGATATACTCTACAGAGTGGAACCCAGGCAGGGAGAAGAGCTCATGGCACCAAGATACTTGTTGAGGGTTTAAACCTAGGGTTTGGGGTGAGATTGAGGATTTATTCTGAGGTACTATTCCTCCCAAAGCACAGCTTGACTTAGCCCTTTCAACTAGCAGTGGAGTTTTTGAGTTTATGGCTGTTGGGGAATCTGCTATGTCTCTGAATACACAAAAAGGTCAAATCTGCATAGAAATGGCACAATACTTAGTATTGGAAAAGAGTTGGAAAAGATACCAACTATATGCATGAAAACTTAAGAGTGTATGACATAAGTTTCCCAGGTACTTTTACCAATTATGTTTATACCTAGGCATTCTGCTACTGGGCCAATGTGGAACTTAGAATGTGGATTCAGTTCCAGAAAGCAGCTTCTAACGTGGGCCCTCTCTTTTTTCCCCAGGGGTTTCCTTGGTTACCTTACACCTCACATCTGGCCCAGAATATGGACTGGAAGGCAGGCAGACCTTTACTACTTTCTCTAGCTTTTTCATTTACTAAAAGTATAGAATATTTTCTTTAATTAAAACAGTTAATATAGTTCATATAAAGAAAAGTTTCTTAACATTATTCAAGCAAGAGGCATATTGGGAAGATAGGATTTTTCTTCATTTTAAAGATAAATAAATTAACACTAAAAGAATTTCAGCTTTTTTATCAAAGTATTAGATATAGTTACATGTTACATGTTATAATAGATATTGAACTATATTCTTTGCCTCAGTGGATTTTTCATTCTATAAAATGATGAGGAAAGTTTGAGAAAGTTAACAAATCATTAATCCTCACGTTTATTCATTCACTGTAATTTTTACAGTAATTTCACTATAATTTGGGACTGAAATGGAGATACTGATGACAGTGTAAACAAAGAAAATGATCAGAACATGAAGTGTAAACTCTCACTAAAGATACATACATCATTAAAGAGGAAAAGGAACAAATTTGTTAAAGGCAGGTGTGTTACACTTTTCTAATTGCTGAGACAAGATACCCAATGCCGAAAGTTAAGGAAACAAAACTAAAAAAAAACAAACAAAAACAAACAAACAAACAAACAAAAAAAAACTAAACAATTTGATGCGTAGATTAGGAGCTCAATGTCATGATTACTAAATTAGAGGTTGAATTAGGCATTAGTGTAGGTACTGTGTAGGTTTCTGGTCTCTCTCACTTTTTCTGTCCTAAAAGGAAAATGAATGATATAAAGGAGAAAGAAAGAGCTTTCCAAGTCAATATTGTTGAGGGATAATGCCTTCTGGTCCACAGTTGTAATTTTGATGAGTTTAGCCTTAGGTAGCTCTTAATCAGTAAGATCAGAAGAGCAGTTACCTAGACATATAGAAACAGGTGTAAGTAGGTAGAGTTTTTTCAATTTGTTTTAATTTTGTCATTGATGCAGTACAATCATCAGCTGAGTGTGACAATGAAAAATTTCATGCTCAAATAGTTGATGAAAATTCAAAAATTATGAAAAAGATTCATTTAATTTAATGACTAATTAATTACACTAGAGAATGCTATGTACTTTCAAGGCTTGTTTAAGATAAATGAACATGAAATTAAAAACAAAATCATTGGACATATAAGGAAGAGGGTTAAGTGTATCATTAGATTTAAATAGGGCTGGGGTTTGGGCAAATGAGTACGGTTTGAGAGAGGCCAAGAAATTGCTTTCATACACAAAGGAATGATTGAAATGGCTATGAAATTTAAATATTCTAATTAGTTTTGCAATAAGCACTTAGCAGTTTTCTTTGAATTCTTTAGTACTGTGTACTGATAAATATATAAGACTATAATAAAATAGTGTCAAATACTGTAGTCATACAAGTAACACAAGATTTGTTCTGCGCTTAACAAGAACAATTTATTTTAGTCAAATCAAACTAAAGAAAATAAGAGAATAAAATTACATAAATTTATAATGTAAAATATCAAAAAATAGATTAAGCTTAATGGCATAAAAATATTAGAAAATAAGTAAAATTTTTTATTGCATCACACATTATATCGTGCTTATAATACTGGGTTATTCAGAATTGTGTGACAGATTCATTGTTTGATTCATTTACTCCATAAGTATTTACTGATTTCCAACTTTATGATACCCTTGTACTACTTCCTTATTATTAACTATAACAAAATGATCAATCCCGATCCCTGGGGAGACTTTAAGATGATCTCTTCCAGAGCTGAAGGACCTACCTGGAGCTCAGCCACTCTAGGCTGTGCTGGGCAGATTTCAGGCCTGCCCAGGACATGCCCAGTGACCTTCTCCAAACCAGGAAACTCAGCTGGGGGCTGGAGTGAATCCGTGCCATCCCGAGCACTTGGTAGACTTTAAGAACATCTCTTCCAGAGCTCAAGGACCCGTCCAGAGCCCAGGCACACTAAACTAGCCTTGGGAGGTTTTGTGGAACAACTTGAATAAACCCAGTGACCTTCTTCAATTGCAGGATTTGAGAGTAGGTGAAGTGAGTTCCAGGGCATGGGTTTTTGCCAGACAGAACTTCAAATCATCATCCACAGTGGTTAGGTGCCTGCCCAGCTACCTGAAACACTGAAGGTGGCATGGGAGGGCCTGAGGACCTAAGTGGACCACGCTTAGCAACTTTCATTCAGTCCCAGGTGCCTAGGGAACAGGAGATGATTTCCAACACAACCAAGGGAATCCTTGCAACAACACTTAAAGCATAGAAATATAGGAACATGAGAAAGTGAAAGACCAATATGCAATCTCAAACCTCCAGCCCATCCCAAGAAACCTTAGGAGCTATGTACATAGAAGAAAATATATGCCATACACCTGAAATATCTGAATAATAGCAACTGAAATAAAGAAGCAAATCCAGGAAGCTTTAAAGGAATTCAAACAAGAAATAATCTCCCAGGTAAAAGTAGAAATGATAAAAGTAATGAAAGAAATGCTGAACATATCTAAAGAAGACACAGTGAAAAAATTGGAGAAACTAAACAAAAAGGTAGACTTCCTGGATGGACAATATAAGAAACAAACAGAATACATAAAGCAGATGGAAAGAGATATACAGGAAATCATAAATTCTATTGAAAGTTGTAAAAACTGTCTTAATGAAAGTGAAGATAGAATTTCAGACCTCAAAGACAGGATTGCAGTTAGTGTACAGGAAAGGCAAGATCTTTTAAAACTAACAAGGAATCAGGAAATAATTCAACAGCTGCAAGATGATGCACAGAAAAACAACATATGATTGATAGGGATAAATGAAAAAGAAGGGGACAACATAAAAGATGTCAAGGAGGTATTTACAGAAGAAATAGCTGAAAATTTTTCAAACATGAGAATGGAAACTGACATCAGGATCAGTGAAGCATATAGAACTCCAAATAGTCAAAACCAAAATAAAACTACCTCCAGACATATAATAATCACCATCCCATAAATCCAACATAAGAATAGAATATTAAAAGCTATCAGAGAGAAAAGACATCTCCTATAAAGGAAAACCTATCAGAATCACAGCAGACTTCTCAGCACAAACAATAAAATCAAGAAGAGCATGGAGTAGCGTATTTAAGATCCTAAAGGAAAATTATTTCCAACCTAGACCTTACAAAACTGTCCTTCAAAATCAATGGAGAAATAATATACTTCCATGATAAACAACAGCTGAAGAACTTCATGATCACCAAGCCAACACTGCAAAGAATACTGAAAGACAGTTTAGATACACTTAGGAAAAAACCACTAAACAAAGCAGACAATTAAACAGAATGGAAAGATAAAGATTCAACAGCAGAAAGATAACATGTCAATGATAAAGCAAAATATAACAGTTATAACCATTAATGTGAATGATCTCAATACACCAATTAAACAGATTGGCATAATGGATGAAGAAACAACATCCAACCATATGCTGTCTACAAGAAACTCATCGAACCCAAAAGGATACTCACAGACTGAAAGCCAAAGGATGGAAAACAATACTTCATGCAACAGGAACTCCCAAAAAAGTGGGGGTAGCTATTCTGCTTGCAGACAATGTGAACTTCAAGCCAATAATGATGAGAAGAGATAAGAAGATCATTATATACTGATTAGGGGAAAACTTCAAGAGGAAGAGATAACAATCTTAAATATATATGCACTAAATTCCAGAGCACTCAGTTATATAAAGCAAGTATTATCAGAAATGAAAAACCAACTTAGCAGTAACACAATTATAACAGGGTACCTTAACACATCATTTACACCAAGAGACAGATCAACCAGACAGAATATCAGCAAAGAAATAACATAACTAAATCACACATGTGAACAGATGGACTTGATAGATGTATACAGAGTGTTCCACCCAGCAACATCAGAATACACATTCTTCTCAGTACTACATGGGGCAATCTCTAAAATAGATCATATATTAGCAAACAGAACATATTTAAATACATACAAAAGAGTTGAAATTATCCCATATATGTTATCGGATCATAGCACTAAGATTAGAAATTAATGATAAAAGATACAGCAACAATCACACAAACACATGGAAACTGAGTAACACACTCTTGAGTAATCAGTGGGTCACAGGGGAAATTAAAGAAGAAATTAAGCAATACCCACAAGCAAAAGAAAATACAAATGCAACTTACCAGAATCTGTTGGATGCAATGAAAGCTGTCCTCACAGGGAAAATTATTGCATTGAGTTCCCACATCAGGAAAACAGAATGAATAAGAATAACCTGAAGCTACACCTCAAACATATAGAAAAAGAAGAGCAGCGCAAGCCCAAAGCCAAAAGAAGGGAGGAAATTATAAAAGTCAGGGCAGAAATCAATGCAATAGAGACTAAGAAAGCAATCCAAAGAATCAATGAATCAAAGAGTTGGTTCTTTGAAAAAATAAATAAAATTAGTAAGTCCCTAGCCAACCTTATTTAAAAAGGGATGAAAAATCTCAAATTCATGCAATAAGGAATGAAAAAGGCAAAATCACTACAGACTCTGTAGAAATACAGAAGATCATCAGCACCTATTCTGAAAACCTCTACTTGCATAGGTTTGATAACACAGAAGAAATAGACTCATAGAAACATATGAAGTACCAAAGCTAGACCAAGAGGATGTAAAAATGCTGAATAACCCAATAGCTATTAATGAAATCAATAATGTAGTTAAATCCTTACCTACAAAGAAGAGCCCAGGCCCAGACAGATTCACTGCGGAATTCTACAAGAAATACAGTGAAGACTTACTGCTGACACTTTTCAAACTCTTCAATGAAATTGAAAGGGAAGCAATCCTTCCTAAGTCATTCCTGGAAGCAAATATTACTCTAGCACCAAAACTTGAGAAAGGCGCAACTAAAAATGAGAACTACAGACCAATCTCCCTAATGAACACAGGTACAAAAATCCTTGATAAAATATTGGCAAATAGGATGCAGCAAATCATCAAGTAGATTATACACCAGGACCAAGTGGAATTCATCCCAGGCATGTAGGGATGATTCAACATACATAAATTAATAAATGTAATCCACCATATAAATAAAGCCAAATATAAGAATCACATGATCATTTCTATAGATGCAGAAAAAGCTCTTGATAAGGTCCAACACTCATATATGATAAGAACTTTCAGAAAATTGGAATTGATGGTCTTTACCTCAATATAATAAAGGCCATCTATGACAAACCAACAGTATCATACTAAAGGCCAAAAACTGAAGGCCTTTACCTTAAAATCAGGTACCAGACAAGGATGTCCCTTATCACCACTCCTGTTTAATATAGTACTGGAAATACTAGCCAGAGCAATTAGACAAGAGAAAGAAATAACAGGGGTAAAGATAGGAAGAAGAAGATTAATTATCATTTTTTGTGGATGACATGATACTTAGAAGACCTGCAAGTCTCCACTGAAAGACTCCTAGATATAATAAATAAATTCAGCAGTGTAGCTGGATACAAAAATCAATACTCCAAAAACAATAACATTTCTATATACTAACAAAAAATCAGAGAAATAAGAGAAGCAACACCCTTCATGCTAGCATCCAAAAAATGAAATATTTAGGAATTACTCTCATGAAAGAAGTGAAAGACCTATACAGGGAAAATTATAACATACAGAAAAAAAGAAATTGAAGATGATCTCAGAAAATGGAAAGACATCTCTTGCTCATGCATAGGAAGAATAATTTTTGTGAAAATTGCCATTCTCCCAAAACTGCTATATAGATTCAATGCAATCTCAATAAAAATATCACCAGCATATCTTTTTTTTTTTAATTTTTTTTGTGTTTTTCGTTTTTATCCATACCAGGCATCGAACTCATTACTGCCTGCTAGCAAGGCAGGTGCTTATGCCTCTGAGCTAAATCCATACCAACATATCTTATGGATCTAGAGAAATCACTCCTCAAATTCATCTGGAACCAGCAGAAACCTAAAATAGCAAAGACTGTCCTAAGCAACAAAGGCAAGGCAGGAGGCATCACAATTCCTGACTTGAAGTTATACTATAAAGCAACTGTAGTAAAATCAACATGGTACTGGAATAAAAATAGAGCTTAAGATCAATGTAATAGATTAGAAGATACAACCACAACTACAAACACACTCATCCACCTTATTTTTGATAAAGGGGCCAAACATGCTCACTGGAAGAATGACCGCATCTTTAATAAATAGTGTTGGAAAACCTGGCTCTCCACATGCCGAAAACTAAAACTAGACCCATGCCTATCACCATATACTAAATTAAAATCTAAACTAATCAAATATCTGAACATTAAAACAGAAACACTAAATCTATTGGAAGACAAATTGAGTAAAAACCTTGAAGACATAGGGGTAGGTAAAGAATTCATGAACAAGAATCAAACCTCATGGGAAATACTTCCCAAAATCAATACCTGGGATTGCCTCTTTTTAAAAAGTTTCTGCACGTCAAAAGATATCTTCAGCATAGTGAAAGCAAAACCCACAAACTGGGAAAAAAATCTTAGTAAACTGTCCCTCAGACAAAAGACTTCTGTCAAAAACATATAAAGAATTTTAAAAAATCACACCCCCAAAATTCAAAGATCCAATCCAAAAATTGGCATCTGAGATGAATACACACTTCTTAGATAAGAAATACAAATGGCTAATATATACTTGAAAAAATGTTCATCATCACTCATTAGAGAAATGCAAATTAAAACCACACTGAGATTCCATTTCACTCCTGAGAGAATGGCCATCATCAAGAAAACTACCAATAACAAATGCTGGAGAGGTTGTGGGGAAAAATGAACTTTTGGTGGAAGTTTAGTCTGGTGAAATCATTGTGGAGGTCAGTCTGGAAATTTTTCAAAAAGCTGGGATTGGAAGTCCCATTTGTTCCAGCTATCCCACTTCTAGGCAAATTCCCAGAAAAACTAAAAATATCATACCACAGTGATATATGTGCATCCATGTTTATAACAGCACAATTTGTAATAGCCAGATCTTGGAAACAACTTAAGTGTCCATCGACTGAGGAATGAATTTAAAAATTGTGATTTTTTTTATACAATGGAGTACTACGCAGCTATAAAGAGTGATCACATTGAGATATCTATAAATAAATGGGCACAGCTTGAATCCACACTCATAAGCAAAATAAATCAAACTCACATGTATAAATTCTGAATAATTTCCTTATTGTAAGAAATGGTAAGAATACATAAATGTGTGGTAAACATGATTTCCCATTATATTACTTTGAAGCCTTATAATGCTTTCATTATTGGAATTGTTCTATTCTGGGCTGTTTGATTTTATTGTCTGTTATGATATGAACAATTATTGTGAAGAAAACAAGACAGTATAAAGCTAGTGCTCATATAATATCTTATTTTGAAGTCCCAGGAAGCTTTTCTTTTTCTGTCTCCATCGGTATATCATGTTGTATCTTACTGGATTTTATTATATGTGATAGTATAAGCAAAGAATTATAGACAAGGAGATAATATAGAAACCATTGTTTATTTTCTGTTAGTTGGTTCTAAATACCCTGTAATACTTTCATTCTCTTGAATGGTTTTACACTGTCATGTTTGATGCTATAATATACAAAGTTATACTCATATTTCAAGGAAAGAGACACTATGATAGCTACTGTTATGTCATTTTATCTTGTGCTAAAACACTATGTTGCTTAAATTGTTCTGTTCTGACCTGTGTTATTATTTTGTTATGTCCTTTTTTATGTTAATCTCCTGTTTCTTTTAATTTTTTAAATAAATTGTAAAAAGAAACCCAAAATAACCAATGGTTCCATAATTTAAAACAATATAAACTTGCTTTCTTATTGTTCTATAGATGAACAGTGTCATACTGTTCTCATCAAGCTAGAATCAAGATGTGTGTGGAAGTGGAAATTTTCTGCTTCTTCAATAAAAGAGATACTATTCTGACATGATGGGTACTATTCTGACTTGAAACAGAGAGAGTGTTTCTATATATATTATGTAATTTCACTTAATTTCTGTATGGGCTAGTCATCTACCTTAGCATTTGTGTACTATGATGTTTCAAGATCCAAGAATCTACCATAAATGACTGTGGAGCTGCTATAATGAGCAAAACGAATAATTCATGTGTGTCTTTTTGGAAAGTATTGCATCAAACCATAATATGCTGATGATAAAGTCATAATATTCAGTTTTCACTAGATGTTTCATGAAGCTGTAGCTAATCAAGGTTTTACCATTTCACTTTTGGGAGATAGGTGAGAATTCTTAAGTAAAAGGAAACTAAGAATTCACACGGCACTAAACAACAACATCCCACTGAGGAGCACGATCCTGAAGGAGCGCCAGCCTGGAGCCTGGTTCATTGCAGTGAAGCTAGTCAGTGCATCACAGTGCAGACTACATTTCATCAGGGGTTTGGTTTGTTAAATGCAGAATTCCTCTAAGAGATGGTGTTTCCTTCAGAAACCATGACATTTCATTCTGGAGTTAACCCTTCCTTCCTGGGGTTGAGAGAAGGCAGATGAATTCATTATCATTCTTTTTTTCTTTTCACTGGCTTGTCAAGAGTCCTAAATCCTAGCACTTAACATTGAAGAGTTTGCAGTGTCTTCAGTGATAGCCAATAAACAAATGATACATATTTTTACATTATGAGATATAATAATTTCAGGGGATTTAGCTCAGTGGCAAAGTGCCTGCCTGGCAAGGGCAAGGTCATGAGTTTGATCCCTGGTACAAAATAATAAAATTAGAAACATTAAGACAAGAAAAAATACATAGCAGAAATAAATAGCCTTTGGATGATCAAACCTGTTTTTCTGTGAATACTATCTTCTGTGGTCTTTTCAGAGAAAATAGAGGATTCGTTACTTCATTTGGATGATCAAACCTGTTTTTCTGTGAATACTATCTTCTGTGGTCTTTTGAGAGAAAATAGAGGATTCGTTACTTCATTAGAAGAAAGGATTTTACTTTTATTACCTGCCTCATTTTATGAAACTTTCACTTGTCTGCTCTGGAACACCTCAACACATTTGTAAGAGAATTTCGGCAAACACACTTGCTTCATCGGCAGAGGTAGTGACAGCCCGCACTTTGTCTCCGAGGCTGTCATCTCTCTCTCAGCTTTCCTATACCATGTCACATCGAGCCATTGCTTAGCGAGTCACAGGCAAGCCTGGCGTTTGAGGTTGACCCAAGCTAATTTAGTTTTCACCTCTGTTAAAAAATGGCAGTCAAGTAAAAATTGATTGTGAGAAAGTCACTTTCCCAAAATTGTACCACTCATAAAATGTAGCTGTATAGAAGATAGTTACTAAACTTACATTTACCAGGATGAAGGCAGGTACAGCATGTCCAGTAAAACTCCAGCTTTCTGTTCCAGATTCCCACTGTGCTTTTCATGAAAAGTTGACTTTTGTCAGACACAATAATATTTTGAAGCACATTTCATTTAACAGTATGAGGCAGCCAGAAACTTACAAGTCAAGATCTCATTTAAATACTGGTTACAATGAATTTTTATTCACCATCCCAAATATCAAGTCTTTAGCTTCCTATATACAAAAGCAAAATAATATTTTTGCTACGACCTCTCTAATCAACATGTGCTGAATATCACTAAGTTTAACAAAATAAATCTGAAGTATATACAATTAGTGATACCTAGAGTTAGAAGTGAAGTCAAATTTGAATACAAGTTATATTCTGTTTGAACACATTAATATTTAAAATGAAACAAAACAGGAATAAAAAAAATTCCATAAAGTAGAAATTTCATAAGCTAAAAATAAACTGAGTAGAGTATGATGCATTTTGAGTATTTCAAAATGGTTCATAATATTTATTGGATAATCTAAGAGTCAAGAGATAAAACTACTTGAGTATGACTTATCTGCATTCTATTCTTTAACTTTAATTTAAATATTTTTTACTTTGGGTTGCTCATATACCCATGGGGTATTTAAGCTTGTGTATTTAATTTATTTCACTTCACATTATTGCCTCATGGTATACCCATTTTCCTACAAATGACTCAAATTTGTCTTTCTTTAGGGCAGAGTAGTATTCCATCGAATATGAAAACCACATTTCATTATCCATTCATCTGTTGATATGAACCACTTATGAGATTTGAGTATTATGAATTGAGCTGCTTTATGTATCATTGCAACATGATTTATCAAAAATAAGAGATAAAGCCAGAAAATCAAAACAGGACTTCATAATAATATGGTTTCAAAGCCAAACATAATGTTTGTCTTGAAAATAATAACATCTACTGGATGGGGAAAATATTGCTAAAATTTATGAAGAAAAGGAAAGAAAAAGGATTCACTGAGATAAGGCTGAAAAACAAAGATAAAAACAAACAAAATATGGCATTGAAGGCCCCGTAGTGATGTTCAGGTGTCATAAATCTCAGAGTTCATATAATAAATGTGTGAGTAACTTACAACTAAATTAAATTTTTGTGTAGCAAACTTAGAGAAAAACGATAATTTCAAAAGATGCCTAGCATACACATATGGATAGATATCTTATTCAATCAATTCAATCATTGATTACCAATGAATTCTCTAATTGGAAGGAGAGACATTAAGAAAATAGGAATCACAGATGGTCTGATTATACCAGGGCAGTTAAGCAAAAGACAAATAGAAAGATTCCCAGATTTCTGACTAGACTATCTGGGAAGACAGGGTGATTGATGTTCACTGAACTAGAAAATTTGCAACTTTGCACTAATATAGGATAAAGTTGTTTAAGACATTTAAAATATCTGTATGATTTCAGATGAAGCAATTTAATGATCAATAAATTTGGTCCCTACTCTGGAAAGTGTCGTCAGACTACAGAACTCTTTGTTTTCCTCATAACATTTGGCTACACTTTCTTGGTTCTTTTGCTGTTATTTATTCAGCCGGTAAATAATGAATGGCTCCAAGGATAGGACTTGATTCTTGCCTTCTCTCAAAACATGCTTATCCCCTTGGATACATCACACTATATTTCACAACCTTAAAAATCACTTAGCTGATGATCTGCAAATATAGATCTCTAACTTGGGCACCATGTCTGTCTGTCAAGATCAAATCCTTTGATCTCTTAATATCTTATTAGTATGCCCAGTGGTTTTCTCACACTTTCTGTGTCCAAAATCAAACTTATCACACTATATTATCTCTTTCAAAAATGAAAAATGGCTCTGTAGGCGTCCCAGACTCCCCGCTGGAGTCCTCCCATGCTGTCCATTAAAATCCCGATTAGGTCAGTCAGTGACTGCCACTGTCAACTGCTCTTGCCGCCATTCTCTCAAGTTCTATTTTCTACACATCACTTGTCAACATAACACTCAAAAGATAAATCACATCATAGCCCTTCTACCCTTGAAAATGACTAGTAGTTTTCTTTTATCACTCAGTAAAATGAGGCAAAGTTCATATGCAGTTCACAAAATATTCCATAGTATATTAAACTTTACTTTTAATCTATGCTATAGAGGCATTTATATTTTTACCTGTTTTTCAAGTGTGGCCCTGACTTAGCCTTATGCACACCATATTCTGCTGCTCAGTATATTTTCCAACATGAATCTCTAATAACTAGTCAAATGCAATGCATGCAGTTCAGCTTTTCTTTCTTAGTCCATTTCTTCTGAACATTATTTACCCTTTCCCTGTACAAAGCCAGTGTGCACTCTGCAGCTCTCAACATTAACCTGTGTGTTGTCCCTATTTCCTCTCTTTCTCTGTTCCTACCCTCTCAGGTGAATCTATCTGCAGATCTAACTTCCCTGTGTATCTGCCTGAAGATGCAAATGTCTCTCCCATTTTTTAAATGGTGCCCTGTCTTTTCATCTACCCTGATCATTGCATGGTGCAAAGATTGCACCCTTAAATATTTAAATCAGTGATCATCCCAAAATTTAAAATAATCACAGAAGCTTATTACACTTAAAACAAACTAAGAACTCTTTCCTATGACTTATACATTTCAGTGTCATGAGCCTCTGCCATGTTTCAACTTCTATTTATGATTTCTTCTCTTTAAACATATTCCAACCTTGTTGACTATGTTTGTTTGGAAAGGAGAAATGAATATAGATCTTTTTTACAATCCCCATGATTACATTACTGTTTCCCTCATATTTTTAAGCTCTTTTTTTTATTTCAACTAACAAAATATAATTATTTGTAAGATATAGGTCCCTGACCAGAGTATATCTAATCATCTCTTCTACTCACAAAGACGTCTCAGTATTTACTCATAATTTGTTGTATATTCAGTCAATAATATCAATCCAGTCATTAGACACACTGTTATCATCATCAATATGTTATTTTCCTTATCATTGTTTGTTGTTCTAAATTATTACTAGCATTGTTCCTTTGAACAACATATATTTACCTTAGTGTTCTGGACCCAAGAGGTCTTAAAGCAAAATGTCAGCAGCCCTGTGTCTTTTTTGGATGCTCTGGGTAATGACTTTCCTTTCTACAACAGCTAACATTATCTCTCCTCTCTGACTTCTGTTTCTGTTCCTCCATCTTCTCTCTAACTCTGCTCTTTCTACATCTCTGTTATTAAATTCTATGACTATACAGGACTCACCAATATGCTCCAAAATAATCTTCCCCTCTCAGTGAACATAGTACAACTATAATTTGATTGGTCATTTTTATTTGATTCAATTATATTTGAACAAATCCTTTAATCACACTTGCAAAGCCCCCTTTACCAACCAAGTGAGCATATTCATAGGTCCCAGAGATTTGGATGAGGACTTCTGGCAGGTCATTGTTCTGCCTACAGCAGGCATCTTATCATTCTTTCATTCTTTTTTTGCTTTGTTCAGCAGTATTTCTAGGACCTACGTAGCAGAGTACATAATTTGTACATAGTAGATGTTTTTTTGAATGAATTAAAAATATACTTCATCCAGTGGAACTTAAAAATTGTATTATTCAATATTTTAAAAATATACATCTAAAAATAGTGACAGAGAAAAATGCGACTATGGTTTTTAATAAGTCTGAGCTAAATATATGATTCACAGAATTGTTTTATTTGAAACACATGCAGTGATTGACCTCCACTGAACACGTTAAAACACTTTAAAATGAGCTACCTCTGAGCAGAAGGTGCTACCACCTCAATGTCTAGAAAAAGCTCAGACAAAATATACTGAAAGACATGTTTTTTCCTATGGAGAAAAATTTGTTCTTTCAAAGATAAAAATTGGAAAGGGAAAATATAAGTATGCATATTATAATAGAAGAAATATAACCTCTGTCCATGCTGATGAAACATAATTTTATTCTGCCAAGCCTTCGCTGTGAAATCACTTCCCTTATAATTATTCTGAACATTTTTTGTCTGACCATGACCACTATTCTTGTTAAATTGCGAAGACGACAAAGTGTGAAGGCCACTGACTATTAACATACATTATTTAAACAGAACATTTCCCAAAATACTGTTAAGTTTATTAAAGAATTTGTGGAAAGTCTAAAATATCTACTAGATGACAAAATGTTACACGTTTGATACTGATGTTACCAGCCTGAAAGTGAAATTCAGCTTCCAGTTAGGCATGGTTAGTGTTGCAAGTGTCATTTAGTTAATTCTGTCACCAAAGGAGGCAAGAGCAGTTTCCCCAAAGGGGAGGTAAGAATCTCTTAATGCATCTCCGAGGTAGGGTGTAGGTTCTCAGACTCATCAGGCACATCAGTGAGAGACACTAGAATATCGTTTTTTAAAAATACTTCCTTAGAATAGAGTGGGGGACCTCAAAAAAAGGCACATTACCAGGTGAGATTGGGCAGTTTTATGTGGTCTTGAAGGTGTTCTCAGAATGACTGGTCTAAGATGTGTACTCTACCATCTGCCAGGCTTCCTATTTGGTTGATTAAATTAGAAAAAATAAATAAATAAATAAATAAATAAACCCTTTGCGCATCTCTGAACTTTAGAGATGGCTTCCTGGTAGTGCAGCTTCCTTAAGGATGGAACTCTGAGGAAAACTGTAACTCAGTTTACAGGTGAAAAGTGTGGGCCCCATTTATGGGCTTATTATACTTTTAAGCCCTTAGATATTTTTGTACTGAGTTTCCTGAAAGAAAAAAGACATTGTAACCTTAGGTACATTTTTGATTTGAAGTAGTTTGTTTTTAAAAATTGCAGTTTTTTTTTCATTTTTATTCTATTTCTCTTTATTCTTTTTCTCTGCTACCCAAATTCTATTTACTAGAATACCACTATGTAATCAGTTAATTTATTAATTAGTTAATGAATTTTTGGTACTGGGAATCAAACTCAGGACCTTGTGCTTGGCAGGCTGTGCTGTGCCACCGAGTTCTACCCCCAGCCAAGGATGCTGCTTTCATAAGCAAAAAAGCTTCAGATTGTTTACCCTTGAATTATTAAAATAAACTACCCAAATTCTCTAAATATTAGAAATAACTGAAGAATTATGAGTTGAGCTATATGAAAATATATTATTTTTCACACAAGACATAATTTTCTAAGCTTCCTTTATCTTTCTACCTGCAATCATAGCAATAATTATGCAATATTAGTGGTCATAAATTTGAATGAATCTAACATTATTTTCTTATATTTTAGCATTAAATAAATTGGAATATGCTGAGTGTTTTAATTCTATACAGTTAATCTCCTTATCGTTTCTACTATTGAATTACTTTGCTTTTGGGATAGTTACTTTTTAAACATCTCTTTTTATAGTGAAGCATTGTCTACCACCTTTTAAAAAAAAACTGTGACAACTTTTGTGTTACTTGAGGTTTCAGATTGATGGTTAGATTTAGAACCAACTTGTAACATTTTAATTGGAAGCTTCACTTGTTTAACACTGGGATGAGGATTTGTTTCAAGGACCTGTAAAACTGATTATATGCTTACAACTCTTCTTCTTATAATACCAGTAGATTTTTTTTTTTAACCCGCAGATTTTCTTTGAAACAAATTTTGGTACTTGGAAATTTAGATTCACAAACAAAAAAGAAATATCAATGATAATTATTTCTACAAAAATGTATTCATGAGAAGACTGCATTGAATTTCACTCTCATGTATTTAAATGGGTTTTCAAATTTAATTTATAGTTTATTAAAATGTATTGTATGAAGTGAAATATTCTATCTGAATATTTTTATTTCAATTGAATATTTTCATTAATATATCAAGCTATCCAAGTTATTTGAATAATTTAAGGAAATAACACTCATTTTTCAAACTAACATAGGAGTAGCAAATTCAACATAGAGGAATAATGCATACTTATTTTAATGGATTTGAAATTTCTCTAGTTTCAAATTTTATCATTTATTTGAAACTTATAGCTTCTCTGTAGTGCTTAAAATATTATGTATCTTATATTTTCTTGTAAAAAACCTACAGATCCTTTGCTTAACCTAAATTTTTATATGTAGAACTGAAGTTGAAATTTATCATAAATTATTAATTTGATTAACTTTTCAAACAGTGGATCTTAGTTTCGTTGAATGTTCTATTCCTCTCAAATTTCTTGTCACATTAATCTTAACTATATTTTTAAAAAATCACTTTTTGCTGAAAAGTAAGAGACAAAATTTGTTAGAGCCTTACAGACTTAAACTGTACAGTATGTGGAATTTCCATCTTGATTTTCCTGAAAAGTGTTTCAGAATCACTGTAGGTAACCAATACAGTAGTGAATATATGAACTGCAACATAATACAATGATTTTAGAATTGACATTATGAAAACAGATTTGATGTTTATTTATTTATTTTGAGGCTTCTTTTGACACTCCTGTCATCATACTTGTGCTTCTATTGGAGATCAACTGCAGAGTATTTAATATTGTTAAAGTAAGTTTCTATATAAAAATAAATTTTGAATCTGTCAAAGAAAATAGAGACAGAGCTAAAATTTTGAGATCTAGCTAATTCAAGTACAAAATACTTCAAAATATAATACCTCTAAAGGAAAAAAAGTCTTGATGAAGGTTTATTTTTATTGTCTAATATTGATTAAGTCACATGATCTCAAAAATATCATTGCCATTTTTTGGGTAACCAGTATTTGATAATTATAAATTCATAAAGACCAACTTAATACTCTTAACTTGACTAATTTAAATTTCAGATTAATTTAAATTTTTTTCCTGATTATATATTCATTACCAACGTTTTACTTATTTAGCTTAAAAAGAACCTTGACATTATAATTTCTTTATCTACCCTTTTTGGGTGCATCTTTTTAAGGCCTCTAGCCAGTGTTATAGCTCAGAATAATCTTTCTCAAAGACCTGAAAACATTCCTTTAAAATGTAATCATCTAAGAAAATGATATCTCTATGTCCCTACCTATCTGGAGAGATAAGACCCTAATGATCTTGGGACTAGTAAGCAAGAGATATGGGATGGTATCACAGACTCACCTTCCTCATCTGCTAGTGCTTTTGTCTGGCTCAGGAAGTGCTTAAAAATTTCTCCAGCCAACTGCGTCAGTGGACTTGAGCACCATTACTCTACCCAGCTGTAATAGTCTTGGTCCCCATTAAAACAATTTTGACTACATTCTCCCTTAATTAACTCCAGCTGGAGCAATTTTTCTTTGACATAGTCACAGAGTGAAAGATGTTTCCTACTGAAATATGATCTAAAAGAGGGTTTCTCAAGGCTTGTTTTAGTCAAGTAAGAGTTTTTGAGCTAGGGTTCTTTGCAGTTTGACTTGCTATAGCTGAATAAGCCTTATTTTTATGATTTCCGTATTTATGAATATGAAATACTGCTCTGGGTCTTTAAACAATGAATATGTCCTGTCAGATATTTCAGAAATGATAAAAAATGAGTAAAATAAATTCCGTCAATAGTATCAATAGAGTTTATAAATGAATGTAATTGGGGATGCACTATATTTAATTTTGCTCAAGTTACTAGGTGGTCAGTGTCCTTATTGTTGACTGCTTAAAAAGACTGAATTTTCTTATATAATAAGAGAAACTAGGGTATATACTTCCTGAAATTAAGGAAAATGAAACTTGAATTTCAATTCAGCTTATACATACTGGAATTTTTTGAGGACAAAGTATCATATAACTTACAAAATGTGATTCATCTCTTAGAACTTAGCTGAATATGATCCATTTTAAAACAAAATTCTATTTTATTTTTTGTATTTTATTCTTGAATGGAATTTTTATATTACCAATGGTAATGCCTCACAAGTGTTTTTTTTTTTTTTTTTTTTTTTTTTCAACGTATACTTGTATTTATTGCTTTTGGCCTTTATGTGAAGAGCAAGTGAATTTATTTTTTCCATATAGTCACTGATGGCATTAAAATATGCAGAGTGGAGTGATCACTGTGGGCTTGTTTTATTTAAGTGCAGTACTGGAATAGCATATATTTTCAACCAACAATGAATATACAAATTTTGCAAAATAAAAGCTAACTCACTCTTCATATCTGATCCATTGTAGTGGTTGATTGATTGTGTCAACTTGAGACAGTCAGAAACTTAACAAAATGGGTTTAGCAACTCCACACCAAGGGTGTAGAAGACCCACCCTAGGGTGGTTCATTACCTGGAGGTATAATGCATTCCCTTCTCAGGAGAAGGTCCAGTCTTAACCTTTGGTTTGGAGGCCCTCTCCTGGCTTCCAGTGTAGACTCTTCAGCTTTCCGGCATAGGCTCTGCAGCCTTTTATCGTAGAGCCTTTGGCTTTCTGTAGCAGATCCCTCAGCCTGCTGGTGTGGACCTGCACAAGTCTCTAGGGTGAACTCCAGACCTTGGATTGAATCCTTAGGCCTGCAGTGTGTAGACACCCTCTGTATGCTTCCTCATATGACTCTGTGGCTGACCATCATAAGCCAATCTTGTTTCCTTACATCTGTATATCTCGTGTTATATCTGTTCTCTCTAGTAAAATCCTGACTCATAAATCCACCTATTATGAAAAGCTGAAAAACACAAACATCTCATGAAGAAATGATTGTATGAAAGTGAGACAACAAGCTGGCCACAGGCATCCTTTGCATGATGAGTAGAAGAAAATGTTCCAGTATGAGTGAGGACATCTCTAAAGGTACAGTTCCCTTCTGCACAGCTTGACATTCTAAAGAGTGAAAACTGCAATAGATTATATAAGATATGGTTCAAAGCTACAGTAAGTTTGAAGTATTTTAAAAATTACTATAGGCTCTTTAGTTGTGCTTTCCTGGCTATTCGATATCCTGGGTCTATTCAGACTTACCTTTTATGACTAGTTTGGCTGTGGAGGAAAATCCAGAAATAACAGGGTGCCAGATCTAGTGGAAAAGTTTATGGGAGATACACAGATACTTTTATGAACCTGTCTTTCTTGGATGGCACTAGGCAGAAGCATGATGTTAATTTTGATCATACCTTGGAAAGACATGAAAGAAGACTTCCAGAACTGTTCAAAAAGCCATAAGAATGATGGAATAAATGGATTGAACCTGTGGGGCAGTATTCTGAAGGAGAATAATGAGAATGTGCCATTTATTGTCATGATATTTTAAAAATACATTGTAATTTTTATTGAGTCCCTCTGTATTCAGGCAAAGTAATTAATAAAAAGTAGAACAAAAGAATATTTTTATGTGAAAATTTAAATCATGCTTTTGAATCCACAAATATATTAAACATTTCTGAGATGTAGTGAATTTGATTTTTAAATCAATGTACACAAAGGACTGAGAAATCAAAATTCTTACTCACACTATCAGGGACCTTGCCTAGATTCCCAATATCCCAAATAAGTGTACAGTGAAGACTTAAATAAATGAGATGAGTGGTATGATTTTAGGGCCTCAGGAGAATCAAAACCCTCTGCAGAGTTTGAGACCCTATTGTTTGAGACAAGGAAAGTTGCTGAGTGGCCCATATTTACTTAGTTTTCAAACAAGGGAGGGGTTAGTGTAGAAAACAGGAAACTGAAAAGACCTTGGGAGTGGTTCAAAGACTTCCAAGTAACAGATTATATTTATTTTAGGAGAACTCTTTTATGCTAATTTATAAGTATTTTAGGAGAAGATCTCCAGGTTGCAATTCACTACAGAAGTGAAATGCCTGCAGCTACAGCCTTTATTTAGTTAACTGGAGTTGGGACCAGGTGTCCTCAGGTGTGACCTTTTCTTGTCCTTTTAGACTTCTCTTTGTTCTCCAGTTAGCCATGCCCTGGACATGCTGCAGCCCTGCACATGTGTTCAATTGCCAGTTTCAATGGCTCTGAACGTTACACAAAGTACCATTTTGTAATAGACTTGTTATTTATAAAGGGAAATCAATATTTCTCTTGGTGTGGAGAAACCACAGATGGTACATTCACAAACAAGTGATAAAAAAAAAAAAAAAAACAAAACCCCGAAATCATACATTCTATGTTTCCGGTACGATATAATTAGTAACAAACCAACTCAATACAATTAGCACATTTTCAGTGTCTCTGTCAAAGTGTTCAAATGAATATATTGATCTACAGCAGTCAAGTACAACTAGGTAGCCACAAATTCCATAAACCACTGGCCTGAACTCATTAATATCAATATTATGTAGGACAAAAAGCATGCATGTTTCCAAAATTAGAAAGATTAAAAATAAAAAATGTTCAAATGTAATCTATGCCCTTTGAGAACATCTTGGATTAAAGGAAAATTGCCCTACTGGAAACTGTAAGGACAATGGATAATTTTTAAAATGAGCTATATTATAGAAATTATTACCAGAATAAAATTATCTTCCCCTTCTAGTAATGTCATTGTCCTTTCTTTTTCTTTTCTTTTTTTTTTTTTTTTTTTTTTTTTTTTTGGAGTAAGATGCTAAATAATTTAAAATATCTCAAGAAAATATAGAAAAGCAAGAAATAAGGGACAAAAAGGCCTTAAAGACAGAGTAAAAAGGAGATAAAGGAGAAGTGGTGAACAGGCGAAGCATGTAGAAAATGCTAATAATTGTTGAATCTTAAGTGAATCATATACAGGAGTTATTCCATATTCTTTTATTTTCTTTATGATTGACATTTTTCATCACGTTGGAAAATATGCAAACACATGGGTCATTTATTCCTATGAACTTGTAAGATATTTGTTACTATTCATATTTTAATCATTGCAAACTTTATAATTCAAAAAGCCAGATACATATTCCTGCATTAAACTATGCATTTACTTCTTTTCTATCAGGAATATTTATATATACTCATAATTTCTGTGAGAAGGAATTGCTATTTGTCCAACACTGATCATTGCGGTGTCATGTGCATTTATGATGCTATTTAGATAAATAAAATAAAGCTCCATTTCTTACGCATTTTATTGCACTCCACTAAAATAAGCCTTTAGAATTGATGCCTCAAATAAATATTGCATTCATATTTATTTATTATTATTGTCATATAGTCATAATAAAATAACATTGTATTCCATATTTCATGACACTTTTATAATTTGAAAAATCATTTCAATTAGTCTGAAATATTCATGACTACAGTACAACTCAGGGGAAAGAAAACTCTGATTTAGAGGTATTTCTGATTCCTAATATTTTCACATTAGAAAGTTGATAGGATTAATTGCAGCAGTCTCTTTTCTGTAAAACATCCGTATTTCATAATTCTTTGCCCATTGTCATTGGAGTCTGAGCTTCAGAGAATATACACATATATGTTTGTGTTACATGAAAGCAAGTAATGGTGGGCATTAGTCTTCTCCGGTAAACCACACGTATGTCTACAATACCTCACTCTTTTGCAGTCTGGCAGCCTTGGGGCTTGGTGAGTTTGCTTTGGCTGATAAATTATGGCAGACAAAACCCTACATCGCAAGTCAAGTTGTCAGCCTCAAGAGGCCAAGTATGCTTCACTGAGAGCATCACTCCAAGAATGTGGAAAGGCAAGGAAAATGCAAAACTTTCACAAAACAGTCAAATACTTACAGCCCAAATCTGTCACTGCATTGCTATTCAATGTCATTTTGTGTTGTTTTTTCATTTTTTTGTACTATTTTTGTTTGGTCTAAATATGAATTCTGTTTTATATACTTGTTAGGGAACATTAAACTTTTCTACTTTGTATTACTTCCAGGTTATTGTGTGAAATACTTACATATTATAAACGTATTATATACTATATCATGTCTACTTACTGCTAGGGTTATTTCCAAAAGATGAAAAATATTAACAAAAGATGAGAAATATAAAATAAAAAGCGGCCTTTATTCTGAGAACACGGAGAGAGATGACCAGCACCCCCACCGCAGGCGCTGGCGTCCAGCGATCTCTCCAGCGGACACGTGTTGTGGGGGCATGTAAATAGCCTCAGTTTGGGGTGGAACCTAAGGTGGGCATTAGGGATACACAGGTAGCCCATTGGTCCTGGTTTGGCGCCATACTTAAATTTCCAGGGGCGGGAAGATGGCGGCACAGGTAACTTCCTAGAGGCGGGGGAGATTGGGGCTTCCTGCTTCCGGTTGTGGCTTTCCTGGCTACAGTGTCCTGTCTGGGCCAAAACCCTTTCACTTACATAAGGAAATAGTTGATCTATATACTTATATTTAACCACTTTAAATAAATAAGCTGAGTAGTAATTTCAGATTGCCCGAATGAAATCGTCATATTTTACAAATTGCATTTAGCCTTGAAAAATTGCTCAGAACATGTAAAGGAGTATTTTATATCAATAACTATAATGAAGACTAGAAAATACATTTTCTTGGTTGACTAATACTGTATTATTATTTCTTGGCTTGTTTTGATTCCTGTTTTATCTCCCCTGTTCTTTTTAATTAAATGAGTTAAAAGACATGCTGAAGTAGAAAAAAAAATCACTTTGTCAGATATAATTCTCTTCTTCTTTCAATATATATAAAATTCCCAAATGCCATGAATTTTTATAAATTACATTTTTATAAATTAATGCCATCCATTTTATGAGTTAAAATAGAAGAGTTCTATAAAACATAAAACTCAGCAAAAATAGATAAAATTTATTGTAAAATACTTAAAGCTTTTATTTGTTTAGAAAATGTAAAAGGAAAATATGTAGCTGCTGATATTGTTAGTTTGTTAAAAGTTCTCAGAAAGGTCAAAGTTGAGCTGTTTCACTTTGCAATCTTCAAAATAGGTTTTATGAGGACTTCTGGCTGTTGAGGTCTAAGAACAAACCTAATCTTGTGAAAATTAAGAAGTCAGTCCTGTTTTTATTAGCTCCTTCTACCCCTTGGAGCTATGATTTTTGGATCATTTGAAACTGCTGTTGATTAATGATACTGAGATTAATGGAGGCAGTTTACGAAGCTTATTTATGGATGATTTTTACAAACTAATGCTTTTATTGGAGAAATTTCTGCGTGACATTTTGTGTTTTGACTGGCATATTCTTGCTGCCAGCTGTCATGAAAAGGGCGGTTCCACATGCCGCAAGCGGCATGTGCCTTTTCAGATGCGGAGCAGCATTTTCATACAAAAAAAAATCAAATGATCCATAACATATTATGCTGTCATTTGAAAACTGCGTCAGAAATGAAGCACTTTTCATGCCTGTAATATATTTCATTCCCCAAGGCTCAATCTAGCATTTTCTGACTACTTTCAAAAATAAAATGCAGCAAACATTAGGACTTTCCAAATATTAATGCATTTTTTGTAAGTATTATATAAATCCACTTAGAAAATTTAGTATTTTTCATTTATTTCTACTGTTTACCTGGCTTTTTGTCTCTCAGTCATATCTTTTCAAATAGTTTCAAATAATAAATAATTATTTATTCTCCATGAAAAATAAATTTTTTTTGATACCAGGAATAGAACTCAGGACTTTGTGCTTGGCAAGCAGGTGCTGTGCCACTGAGCCATATCCCTGGCCTAGAAAATAGAATCTTAAAGCTTAGTTTTAATGTAAATATTTGAACCTCATGCTATGATATATGTAAATCAAATTATTGATTACACTGAACAAGCAAAATACATTAGTTCTACTTAATTTTAAGTTGTAATTATTAAAGTATGTTTTAGTACTTAAGGTAATATCAATAAAATTTTTTTAAAAACTTCAAATTATGAAAAAATATTTTCTTATTTAATTCTATTTGATCCATATTTTGATACTATATTCAAAAAGACTTATTTTTTAATTTTTTCTTTCTCCATTTGACTTAACTGAATCTCTAGAAAACCAACATTAACTTTTTTTTAAAGCCTATATTTGTGTTTTTCAGACAAAAACACAGCTGAGCATATGATTGCTGCTATTCTTTATTTCTGGATTTTGATGACAAGGAAACATGTTAAGTTACATAAAAATATCATTTATTCATTTTAGTTTCTTTTAGCTAAAACACAGGATTTTCCTAGGCAATTCAGATCCCATCATTTCTGTAAGACTGAAACACCTGCCTTAATCTAGAATACAAAATGCTGAATGGTTCGGTGAGGTTACATGAGTGAATAATGGAAGAAATACATACATTTATTAGACAACATTGCTTTTAGTGACAACTTTTTTAAAAGCTCACTTATTATTGTGTGAAATGGTAAACACAGAAGCATGTTATGCCTATTTTCTGTTTGACTGAGTTAATCGCCAGATATCCATTAAAACATTTGCTATGGAAGTGCCGGTCAGAGTTTGTAGTAGTGATTAGTACATCGAGCACTAGGTAAAGTACAGATGCCTGTCCTCATGCCCAGCACTGTCAATCTGTTTAGGGTTCAAACAAAGCAAAAGGTGGAAGAAGGACTGATTGTGTCTCTCTCTGTAAACTGACACTTTTGTACTCTCCTGCATCAGACCTGAAAAGTTTCAGATTCTCCAATCTTAGACTTAGAACCGAGAGTTACAGTCCATGCTGTCTTGGTTCCCAAGCCCTAGAGTTAATTATGCCACAGGCTTTTGTGGGCATCCTGTATGTAGACTACAGGTTATCGGACTCCTTGCCTAATAAACGATGAATCACGTTCCATAATAATCTCCTGTTCTATGTTCACCAGTGTTTCATTTGTTCCTTTTTTCTGGGTAACCCCACTAATACATGTCATTATGAAGTAACTTAGCATGAGGTTTTGTTATTCTGTGGCTTTCAAAGTCCTGTAGCCCATTAAATATCACTTTAACATGGGGATTGGCCCAAAACACAAACCCAGACTTCTTAAAGGGAAAGAGCTCTTTTGCTCATACTTTAAATTGGTTTTGATTAGGTATTTAACATGTTAATTATCAAGCATTAATATTAGATAACATAAAACTTTAAGTTATCAGAGTTGCCAACAATTTTGAGGGGAAGACAATGTCATATTAACCAAGGAAAAAACACACATTGTGTTTTCCACTTTAAGAACAAAAGTTTTTTTCTAATTCGTGGATTCTTTACTTGATACATGAAGATAGATAAATCAGTACTGTGAAATGAGTGGGCATCAATCCAGATATTGCCAAGATTTGTGGCTCTTAATCTCTTAAAAAGAATCAGAGTAAGTGAGTGTTAAGGAATGTCACAGAAATTCACCTTAAATACTATGTGACAGAACCATTAGAGTGTTTGAGAACTCTGTACAGTCTTGTCAGTGGGGAAAGCTTTCAAAAGAAATAAATTAAACTTAGAGTGTTTTAGGCTGAAAATATCATTGAGCCAACATTTGGCTATAAATCAAAATCATTTATATTTCATGAGAAGAATTTTGTTTCCCTTGAAGCAAGGCTGATTTATGCCAAAATATTTCATTCAAAGTGCACTAATCTCAAGCATTTTGTATTGCTTTTAACTAAGGTTATATCATGAAATCAAAGAGAAAGATACAAATAATGAGTTTGGATAAGATTGCATGGTGTATTCCAATGAAATATATAAATAATGCATGGCAAAAGCATTTTCAAGATGAATTATTTATATGTAAATTTAAATTTGGTATGTATAGGATCTCAATCGTTAGCTATCCTAAAGTTATGGTCCTTTCCTGCACCGTGGAAGCCTTCTTAAATAAATTATAAATTAAGCTTTGTATTTAGTATTAATGAAAGTATATTTCAAATATACAAAAGAGTGCAACCTATAAAGTTATATTGAAAAGTATAAGGTGCTAAGAGCTTTTAATGTGATAATTACTCAAGAGTTACTGCCTATGTACATACAGTGTGGTTTACGGAATATAATTATCTCTACACTCTATAAAATATTCTTGCATTTTACTTGTAAGAGAAACCATGGTATATAAATGAAGAGCAAAATAAAAGGTAACAGGCAATAGGGAAGGGGAGTAAGCAACAGACAGAGGAGGGAAAGAAAGAGAGAGGAGAAGATGAAAACCAGAATTGAGATTGTTGCATACATTTACCAACTCCCCAGAAGGAAAGTAATCTTTAGGTGTTGCAAATATATAATAAAAAAGATCAAATTTTAAAAATGTAGAAAAGAAAAATAGTTTGCTTGTCACCATTAATTCTAATGGTTCAACTGCACTGGATTAAGAAATACCAAAGAGACTGATGGGTGTTTAAATGTGTGGGTGGGTCATGGAGGCACGGTCTTGGGTGCTACATAGAGTTCCTTACCGCTAGTGCCCTGGCACAATTTTTTGCTCTGCTCTCTGACCGTGATGAACTAAATAACTTTGTTCCACAACTCTTCTTCCTGCCTTAGAGGCAGGTGTAAACAAAGAGTCCGCAAACCATATGTTAAACTAAACCATATGGTAACCTAAAGTTATTCTTTTTTAAATTGTAGATGTTGGGTATTGGATCTCAGCAACCAGAAAGCTAATGCAGTACTTCTTATAAATGGAGGACAGGGTGAAATTAAATTTTCAGAGGAGGTTATCTGTCATCTTATTTGAAAAAGAAAGGTGTCATGTCTTTCAAGTTATGAAATCCTTCATCTTGAGTATGGTCATATGTCAGAGTATTTGTGTCCTCTAGGGATTGAAAGGAAAAGATAGTTTTCATCTGAACATACTTTCAAGAAAGTGTGTCTTAGATAATCTGAGTAAACTACAGAAATTTCAATAAAACAAACAAAACTTCCTTAGAATATATAAGTTATCTGTGAAAAATTACATGTCCTCCATTTATTTATTTATTCTTTCTAAAAGTTACAGTAAGTTGCTCCACAGTAACGGTTTAGCAAAGAAGTATAAATACGGGAAAAAAGCAACAGCAAGCCAGTGATGTGAATATTGTATGAGACAGTGCTATGATCCAGTCAAGAGCATAATCCTGAATGTGCAAAAACGATTTCTAAAACAATTTTGAGTATTTGGTTGCTGTTATGCATTCTAACAATTAACAAATATCTGAGTCTATGAAAGGAATTCATCCAAAAAGCTAAGAAAAGTAGAGTAATAGTGTTATCTGAGCATATCAATTGTAACATTTTCTGAGGAGTCTGAATATACTGTGAAAGTACAAAATCACAATTTTAAAGTTCTTGACTATTTTGTGATTCTAACATTAAGCAACATCGCAGTCCCTGAAATACAATAAATATTATCATAGTTTTACCTAAATAGTTAATTTGTAACCAAAGAAGGACTGAAAAACTAGTGAAATGAAGAACAAAACGTGTACTGAAATGTCAAAGTTATTTTTATTCTATGGCAGGGATGAGGAGATAGAGCAGTAGAAAAAATAACTAATCCTTAACATTGCATTACTTCATGTTAAATTATTGTAAAAGTTTAAAGATGTAAATTTTAAGTTAGAATTCCATTGTCTTTGACAGTTGACCTATTTGGGAAATTTGATTTAGTCTCATTTTTCTCATTTCATGGAAAATCAGATGACATCATTTTCATATGATCGGATCTCTAGTCTTGTTTTATTTAACAGCAAATGTGAGGGTCAGATCATCTATGGACATAGGCTATAACAGAGCATCCAGAACAGTACAGATTTGATCAAAAATTGCCTGCTTCCCTAATTTTTGTTCCTCCTTCTTCACTCCAACGCAGATCAGATTAAACCAGAAAATCCTGATATTCTCTCCAGATAATATAGGATGCGTTGCCTCCAGCTTCCTCATGCCAACAACATTAATCAGAGCCTTTCTCCTCCTCCTCATTCTCCTTCTGTTCCTCCCCTTCCTCCTCCTCCTCTTTTGCTCTAATGCCTCTGTATTTGTATCTCTAATCTCTGTCAAGTGCAAGTGATGGAAGTTGATTTTCTTTGATGTAGCAAGCTCTAATTAAATTATTTTTTCTGCTTCTCAATTAGTCTTTGCTTATTTGTATATCTAAAAATTTCAAGAAATGCATATATATTTTCAATTGACTATAGACACATAATACAATTGCAACAGTAATTTTAACATCCATACAACTTTATTCTAAACTAGGTACTAGTAAACAATTCATATGCTTTCCTTTTTGATCAAAGTCCTAAAGTATGCATTATTAAGTTTTGAGACCCTTACATTTATTATGCCTTGAGTTCCTGGTTATTTATCTGTCTTGTACATTTATGGATTATGTGTTCCTATAGGTAAGTAGATTGTATAGGAGACTTGTGTGAAGTTGTTGCTTCATTTACATTTAAATCATATCTTAACTATTAGTTTGGTCCTTTAACATGAATTTCCCTTCATTTTTCAAAGCCTCTGTTTGTCCTCAGCGAAATAAGAATATTGACCTATATCTAAGTATTTTACAATCCTAAATCTTATACAGTGATTCATTGATACACAAACTTAATTTATTTTATAAATTTGGAAGACAGTCACATTTATGTTTGTGTTGGAATGATGCCCTTGTTTATGTTTGTCAATTTGTGAAGTTTTCAAACAAAATTAAAATTTTTTCAGCTGCTTCTGTTGCAAACCAAATTGTTTGCAAAGTATTTGTTAACCATTATACCACTGTAATTCAACCTGAAATCCAATTTCTTCTTACGCTTTTCTTTTTTGTTTTCACAAAGGTATTTCCTAATCATCACTTTTATGAATATACATTCTGTATTTCCTAGTAACAAATAACTGCTTCATTCTTTATCCACACTATCAAGACATGATTTTTCCTCTAGTAATTCATGTATTTCAAAATATACTTTATTCAGTATAATTTTGAGTGTTTTTAACATAAAATCATTACTTATTAATACATTTACCTTGACTACCCTAACAAAATTTTGCTCCTTCAGTGTATGAACCATTGTATACATCTTTGAATTCCTAGGAGGCAGAAAAGTGGGGGAAATTTAGTAAGTGCTCAAAAATTATTTGAAGTATAATAGAACAGACAATAAACTTGTCCCTGAATGTTATGAGGGCTTGGAAGTACTTTATAATCAAGGATATCTATTTAAGTTTTTTTCTGGTTAATTTTCATCTTACAAATTTATTACTTACCTAGGGACATTCCAACAATTCTTCAGAATCAAAATATAAGCTGAATTAAATTCTCAATATTTTGAACTTCAAAGATACTTAAAGTTTGTTCATGTCTTTGTTAGTTTATTCTATGATATTAGCAATCCCCTGAAATATTCAATTAACACTAAACTTGTGATTGCCATTTTGAAATGTCACTGTGAACATTCTCCCGTAAAATAATATTTTATATTTGTTCTCAATGGATTTCAACAATATAAAATATTTTTGTATTAATACCAAATTTTACTCTTACTGGCTATTTTTTCATGACATTTATAAAAGGATACCTTGCAACAGAGCATGTGTCAGAATTAAGGTACCCATGGCTGAAAATTCCCAATATATTTATATACATTTCAAGAAAAATTAAACAGCAATTCACAAGGGCTAAATTTCTTTGTGAATATCCATATAGAAACAAAAAATATGTCAGTTATATCTTCAAAATAATACAAATATTTTAAAAATTGTGATAGTTCAATGTACTGGAAATTGAAAATACAGATTTAAAATTAATTCATGCATAGGAAATAAAAATTAGCCTCACATATTATTTAGCTCTCTTTACAAACATAGTGGCTGGTAACTTGCATTTTTGTATTATAATAAATGTGAAAATATTTACTTTTTTCTGTAAGATTTGTAATGCTTATCTGTAAAATAATTTTTTTAAGTGTTGTGAAATTTTGGTCTTTTTAATAACAAGGTTAAGCAGAAATCTTGCTATTCTGTTATATAATGGTCAGTAAGGGTGATTAAACCTTGTCCAATGAAATTCATTATTATAGTAATTTCCTAGCATATAACAAAATCATTATGTCATAAGGGGAAAATAGTACAAAAATGAGTTGATATATATTTTGTGGGATGGAATGTAGATTTTGCTTCTCTTGTATGCTTGTTTTTTTACTTCCCTCTTTCGGTTTCCTTAAGTATAAAATCTGATTTTAGAAGTAAAATCACTAATGTTAAAAATCTAAAATTATTCACTTTTAATTTTCCTTAGAGGGTCTCTTACACCTTTTTGGTTGATTTTTTTTCTAGTGTTCTAATTTTGCAGATACTACATTACTTCAAAAGAGAGTGTGTGTGTGTGTGTGTGTTTCCCTCGATGGGAGCAGTTATTAATATTTTTATTGTAAATAAGTGCCCACATTAAGCTTTACCAATGAGTGGAAACTTCACACTAATAAATATTAGGTCAAACATAAAAAAAAAAAAATAACTGCCAAAGTTGTACGTGAAGTTACATAATCTATTTACTTTCTATTATAAAGCATTCAAACTTTTATTATCTATTCATTATCATTAATTAGTGAAACATCTTCTGAAATTGAGATCGCACATGTGTCTCAGAGTAATTTTTCTCCATTATATCTTTTGCCATAGTTCATAAATTAAATGCATGTAAGATATATCACATAACAGAATCTTCTACAGACAGGCTTCAAATATATTAGAAAGAGAAAGATATGAACCATGTGAACTACGAGTTCCACCAGTGACTGAACCACCGCTTCCTATATACAGTTTGTAAATAGAAGTGTAAGTTTGAAAGTTAGTGGGATTTTTTTTAGTGTATTCTATCTTTTGGCACACCAGTTTGAGCAGGTGTTACTAATGTACAGAGACATGTGGAGGCTACAGAGACTATGTAGCAAGGCTGTCAGAAAAGATAGACTTCCCTGCACACTTGCAATTTCGCAGATGTCATCAGGAAAATTCTGTAAGATGCTTTTCTTAATCTCACTTTTACCTGGCACCTCAGGCTCTGCAAATGTAGCCAACGGTTCTTCCAAGCCTTGAGGGCACAGTGTGCTGTGGAAATAAAGGGGCACGAATACAAGATTGCAAATATAAATCCTAAAGGGAAAATATATGTTTTTCAGGAGTCTCGGATGGGAGTGTTGAAAAAAACTGCTACCAGGGACTAAGTGTCTTTAATAAATGCAAACTGCCTTTAAAAAAAACTAAGGAAATAATTGAATTACAAAGTCACTTTCTGCTTGATGTAACATGATTGCAATTTTTTAATATCATAGCTCAGAATCTTGATAGCATGCATGCTTCCAGATTTCTAACTTGCTATTTTCCTAAAAATTCACCTTTGGTTTTTAAACTACCTTTATTTGTCCATTTTCTTTCATCTCTCTTCATATCTAAACTTATTCCATTTGATTTTATAAAGCATATTATCAACAAATTCACTATTCCATAAAATGACGTTGATTTTTATGTTTAGTATGTAATCTACAAGATAGATGTAAGCTTCTGTTATAAACCGTCTAACCTAGGCAAAAACAACTGCTATGCCACATGAGTTAGTGGTAATTTCTTGGCTTACCCTTATTTCGTTGTTCAGTCAACGTATGAACAGTCTTTATTATTTTCTTGTTATTATTGTTGGTGAAATCCTTCTTTAAATTTTGGTGCTACTCAAGGAGAATTTGGCTTGTAAAATATTTCACCTTGCTTCTCTCACTTTTCCCCATAATCTGCTGATTTGTACAATGTATCAGTGATTCTTACCTCATTCTACTTTTTACTATAAGCGTTTTCGGTGCCTCTCTCAATTTATATTCAAAAGGCAATTATAATTTTGAGGAACATTGTTTACTCCAATTTAAATTATAAGACATGCTGGTGATACATAATGGAATCTTGCTGAAAGCCTAAATGGACAAGACATTTCAAAAGCATAGGTAAATGCACAACAATGTTCCAATAATTTTACATGTGAATCTCAGACAGTTTTCAAGCATGGAATTTAAATAATTCAGGAATTTCCCTAAAAACAGCATGAACAAGTGCATCTTTTAGAATTAGCTTCTAGATAATGGAGGATTGAAGTCAACCAAATGCAGCCATAATCGCAGTGAATTTAGGTTGTCTATTTAGTAATTGCTTAATTTTTTGTCATATAATTGAAACATCCAAATTGTTACAAAAGAAAATACCTATAAAGTATAAAAGAATAAGAAATAAAATTTCCTAGCAATCATGACAATTAAATAAAAAATAAAATTGTTTATTATATAATTTCAATGAATAATATCAGTCAAATTTTATACTTTTAACTCTTTGCAGGAAAAAACTGAAAATTTGAACAATGAAATGCATTCTACTTATTGTTGTATACATATTTTCTATGAGCTCTCCTATGAGTTTTGACAATAAAACAAAATATTATTTCACAGTGTTAATGTTGCAGAAGCAGTATGAGCAAGAGATCTTATTTTCTGTTTGTTTTTTTAGATTTATGTATGAGACAGAGTCTCACCATGTAATTCAAGGTGGTCTTAAACTTCCTATGCATCCCTGGCTGGACTCAAATTCAGAGCAACCCTCCCAAGTCAGGGGATTATGGGCATATGCACCAAATAGACCATTTTTTACAGGTATATATAATGTTTAAGCTTCTATAGTACGGCTGCCTTCATGTGAGATTTCACTCCTAATCTACAATCTGTTTTAAATATATTTCAGCAGAAGTTTTTCACCATAAAATGCATATGTTTTAGTAGTACTTCCAAATCTCCTTTTGAGAAGAGAGGAAAAAAAGAAAAAATTATTTTATTTCTGGGACTCAATTTTTGTAAATTAAAAATCCCATTCAAGTCATTGATGTTATATTGAAACGATCAACTTTTTATGTAGGAAAAATAAATAAAAATATGCCACATTACTTAAATCCTTTGACTATATGAAAATATTTTAAAATTCTAAGTCAGTTGCCAAACCATTGATACTCTGAGGTGATTCCACACACCTGAATCACGTCCTACAGAAGCATCTATGACATTATATCAAAATGATGTTTTTATCCAAACCATTCTATTACAATTTCAAGTAAAATAATAAAAACTTGACTTGTGTAACCCAGAACTCTACTGGCATAAAAATGACATGTATTTCAGAACTGTTGCCAATATTTAAAATATGCAGAAGAAACAAGACCCCTGGTTATCCCATGACTATCTGGCCAACTGAAGAGGAACTATCTTAACATACTACTCAGAGAATAAAAACAACTACTATGTATTTGAAAATGATATCAAGGAATCAAATAAAGAACAAGGGAATTCCTCTATAAAAGAAAAGGACAGCAGCAGCCAATATGTTTTGTTGTTCAGATTTTCAATATTTTCCTATATTATATCGATTGTCAGGCATCAAACAGTGTATTTAAGTACTGCCATAAGGTAGCTATTGTAAGAGTGCCGCCTTTTCTCTCTCAAAAAGTATTTCAAGAAAATTGTGCATAAATCACAAAAAGTGGAAACGGGCCCAAACTATCCTGAAGTTAAAAACCATAGTGCCTTAAAGTAATGAATAAATTAATGGAACAATGAGTAAAATCTGGTGTAAGTAGCCTCTAATTATTCACTGTTTACTTGGCATTCTTATCCCAAAGAAGTTAAATATTTTCATGCCTTTTAATTTCATAATGTCTCTGAAGTTAGAGTCAGACACATACTCCCACATATATATTTTAAATTTTAAATAAAATTACAGACTAACAGATTAAATAACATGTTCAAGGAACTATGACTATTGGATATTCAAAATTCTAAGTCAGATTTACTGATTCTAAGGTTTTTCATCATAAAACTACCCTGTAGGTGGCACAAAATTACTTTTGTCTTCAGAGTGTTCAGTGTCATGAGTTGATTTCTGGTAGTCATACATTAGTAAAGAAGTGCAAGCAATCCTTCATTAGCAGCAAACAAATTGCATAAAACTCATAATCTGCTATAATTTATAAATTTAATTTATTTACAACATTGTTAAGTAAAAGGAATGAAGAAAGGACTTAAGATTTAATATTGACACAAAACTAAAATATGAAAATTTAAATTCAAAAGAAGAAAATTTTGATTGGATCATGACTTGTAAAAATGTGGATTGGTCAGACTTAAAATAAAAGGATTTGTTTACATATTTATGCAGTCAAGCTTGGAGAATGAACAAACTAAAGCAAACAGCAACCATGTGATCATTGTATTCAGGGATATTTAGAGACAGTTTCTCTTTATAATGACAATGAATCAGTTTAGGCTAATTGTACTGTTTTTGGCTCTTAAGAAACTGAGCAAAACTGGAAATAATGGAGGTGATGACGGATGCGTGCTACTGTCACTGGGCGGGCAGTTATGGGTCTTCCCTGAGCCTTTTATGTGTATGAAATTTGCAGTTCTATGCAAGTGCATAAAACTGTATACAAAGAAAGATTTCTTCCCTTAAAACTGCTCAATACTAAATCTTGAAAATGTAAAGATGGATTCTCTTGGAGTTACATTTATTCTAAAATTTGTATAACAAAATAAGCTATTTCTACTGGGAAAATAATATTACTTTTTATTAATCAAAACCTGGTATTAAGCTTATTAAACTTTATTATAATTTCTAGCATGAAATTTCTGCAGTATATGAGAGGATTTCCACTCTTCCTTTACTCTAAAATCAAGCAGGAACACAACGAATCAAAGTTAAAAAGTGGGCTGTTAGATTTCCTTTGAAGAATGTAAAAGAACTCAATTTTTGCTACCATGGCAGTGAAGTGAAATTGGAGGTTGTTCACTGTGAGAATGGCAAGGTTTCAAGGTGAAACATTAAAAAAATTCTTTAAATACACTTGTGCTTTTGATCTTTCCTGGAGAATGGAAAAAGGAGGAAGAAAAAAGGAACATGTTATGCTGAATATTCTAAAAACTCAAAAATAACTGGGAGTGTACTTACTGTATTAAATCTATTTCATTAAAAGATAGAAATATCATACAACTGATAGCTTGACATTATTGAATAGTAGTAAAGTGTAAAATGCACTAGCTACATTTTAAACACATTTTTGAATGATGTGAGCGGTTCAACGCATCGGATGTAACCAATTTTTTGATTTTCTCTAGAATGTGAAGGCTTTAAAGCAAGACATTCTGGCAGCTGTTCTCTGATTTAATATTGCTTTTTAGATAGTCAAATAACAGTTATTTTTTTCACTATTGTATTTACATTTTCTGTAGTTCTTGCAACTTAGCTTATTTATTCTATTGTTGATGCTGAATGTGAAAACACATAATCAACCTACATGCTGATCTTTTTACTTTCAATCTGTAAACACTGTAGATAAATTTACTTTTCTTTTGCCAAATTTTGCTGTAATCTCTCTCTCACTCACTCTTTTTCCTAACCTGCAATTCGGGAATAAAATTTCAAAGGATAAATTGTGTTTACTCTCAGCTTGAAAAACCAGCATGTTACAAGCATCTACATTGTCACTCAACTGAACAGGCCATTTTAATGTAAAAAAAGTCCATTTGAAAACAGAAAAGTTTCTGTCCTTGTTATAAGGCCCCTTGAACATTCATGGAAAATTGATCTTGCAGGTTCTTATAGGAATCACTCTTCTATGTGAATCAGATCTGTTTATCATATTAAAAAATCTCTTTCCTTCCTCACAAAAAAGGAAAATGGTAATAATTTTAGAGATTTTGACAAACAGTTTTTAAACACTGACAGTGTATTGCTGATATTTCACAAAAAAGTTTAAAATGAAAATGCAGTTTTCAATGCAGGTTTATTCATATCCTGGTAAAAATGCAGGTTTATTCATATCCTGGTAAAAATGCAGGTTTATTCATATCCTGGTAGAATGATCCTGTTTTGAGAAAATTTAACACTGCAAGTGCAATTCGGGGACACCAGTATCTTCCAACCCACACCCTTACTGATGACAAAGCTAGAACTGAGCTGGAGAAAAAGCAGTAAGTGTTTCACCTTGCCAGGAAATCGCTATCTGAATCTGAATTGCTGTGACAGGGAAGGCTTACAGGACAGAAAGAGTGTCAGCAATTGGTGGCAAGTGAAAAATTCAGTCACAAAGTTTTATATCTGCATAAAAGTTCTATCAGACACCACCAATATGGATATAAAGAGAATGTTCAAAGAATCATTGCTTTTTCTATGACTCTATATATTGGAATATAGGATGGATTTCATTGGCCTCTGCTCTAGCAACTACTTCCCTGCAGCGTTTAGCCAGTGGTGTACCTTTGGGAATTTTTCTTTTTTTAAAGACCTATTGCCAGCACCTTCTGCTTATTGTGCCCACGCTTTTCTCCTGCTGTCATGCAGAACTTCAACAGAAATTCTTTCACACCCTGATTTGGGCACCTTGCAAGTGTGGAGAGAAAATGCCACACTTGACCAATGGACAGAAATCAGGAAGCGATACCACACTTTATTGTCCTCTGGGAAAATAATTTTGCCAAGCATAATGTTTCTCCACTCTTTCTGTGAGAATAATCACTAGTTATCTACAGTAATGGCCAACTCACTCAATAATTACATGCACATAATGCTTTATTTTCCTTTTCTTTCCTTGTTACTACACAAAAATGCTTTTCCAATAAACAATTCATTTACTAGTCTACTAAAACTACTGTTTCCTCCCTGCTTTTGGAAGGATCTTAGGTAAGTCCGTAACATTTACACTGATGGCATATGTTTCTAGGGACAGACTTCATAACTCTCATACTTCATAACTCTCTCAGAACTCTCAGACTTCATAACTGAAAGATCTGTATCTTAAAGTTTGTGCATATCTGTAATTTTAGGAATTTACTTATTTGCTTTTAGTGATTAAGCTGCATCAACCTCTGAGCAGGTCTAAAATAGTTCAGTGACTCTCCAGATTTCCATTGTGTATGGAATGAAACTCAAGGTCTTTAACCTATTTCATGAAACATTTTCAGTGACATTCTCACTGCTGATAATCATTATTTACATACACAGGCATGCGCATGCACAGGCACACACAATATCTAAACACAAACAAGCCTACACTTTACCAAAGGAAAAACAAAAATTTTTACTCAATGTTTTCACATTCTTGTCATAATTCCCTTGTTCTTGGGCTTTCTATGCAGGTCTTTAAAATAAAAGGCCTTATGATGATTTGAATATAGTTTGTCTCCTTTGAAATTCCTTTTGTAGTTTAACCCCCATTTCAAAAGTTGGTCATTTAATGTAAGTACAGTATTCTGAGGTGAGTCCCTTCGGAAAGTATTAGAATTGTAAGTTTATTAGGATGGAGAGTCCATGACTGGGTTCCAGTGGCTTTATAGGAGACAGATAAAAACTAGAGGATACAAGCAGGGTCCCTTATACTTTCCATATAATGCCATGAACCACCTTTCAGATATACCTGTTTAGATTTAGATTAGAAACATAAACAACAGTAACAACAACAAACAAAAATCATTTCTTTGTAATTTCCCCATTTGTGGTATTACATCATCAAAAACACAAAAGAGTAGTCTTTTTCCTTTATTTACAACTATTCTAACTCTTTCACTGGTTATTTTTGCCTATATTACACAAATTTATTTGATTCTTTGTGTGATTACAAAATAATTTTACATACCCAGTTTATAAATCACTGTTTAATTAAATCCAGATGACTGTCAATATATAAATGTAGAAAAATGGTACACAGTGTAATTTTTTTTCATGAGTATGAATGCAACTGAAGGTAAATGTATTAAGCAAAATTATTCAGACACATGTTTTCTCTTGAGTATATGTACTCTCAAGGACTATAAGAAATAGGAAAAAGGGGACAAGTATTTAGCTCAGTGGCCTAAGTGCCTTAGGTACAAGGTTGTGAGTTTAATCCTTAGTACAAAAAAAAAAAAAGTCTTAGAAAAAAAAAAGAAATAGGAAAAAGACGTGACAATATAATGTAGATCATTAGGAAAGGTAAAGAGGACCAAAGAAAAAAGGTAGAATAGATAGAAATTTTGACAGATATCAACAATGTATGATATATGCATGCATGGAAATATCACAGTAAAGTTCGTTAATTTGTTCAATTCATAAGGTTAAATAATTGTAATATAAGAAAGAAAAGCATTTGACTGTTAAACAGTTTAATTTAAAATTGAGAGTTAAGTTCTGTGACAAATAAGGGGAAGAGAATTTAAGGCTGAGGGGTCCAACAGATAAGAAAAATCTACTAGAGAAATGAATTGCTTATGTTTATTAAGCTTAAAGAAAAATGACACAAATGGTCTTGGTGGAGGAGGAGGCCGATTCAAGGCATGAATTCAGAGAAGCAAAGAAGGATAGAGGAAGATGGTTTTGCAGATTTACAGAATCTAGGAGTTGTAAAATGTGCTGTGTACCTCATTAGCCATTAGGCATGTTACACTGAAGAACTGAGTGGAGGAGATTATTAGTGGAAAGGAGAAATGAACAGTTAGATGAATTTGTTTACAACAAAGCAGAAGTTATACATGAGGCATAATTGTATGTGGCAATATTTAAAAAATGTTTTGGTCAAAGAAAGAAGATTAAATCACTGAGAGAATGAAAATAAATGAAGAAAAGTATCCCTGAGATAATTCAGTACGGGCAAACCCAGCCCTACCAAGGAGAAAATCTAGGTTACTCAGTGTTTCATAAACTACAAGATAATAATGTTATCAGTCTACTGAGAATCACTCGCTGTGTAATATCCTCCTGAGACATCTAGAAATTTCATTATCAAAGCGCATTACATGAAATTGGTAAAATGCACATCAATGTCAATCTTGGAAGAAAAAATCCTTGCAATGGAATTGGTGATGAAACCTCCAAAAAGAATAGTAAGAATGACTCATAATGAATAAATAAGTATATTTTGTGGAAAAGCTGCCGTAAATGTGTCTATCAAGAAGGAATTTCCAGGTGCCAAGGAAGTACTGCAGGATGGATATGAAAATCAGGTAAAAGCAACTTTTTCAAAGCAGTGATTGCGCAGTGAGGTTCTCAGGGGTGAGTAGACTGAGTCAGCCACTCTTGACAGGTGAACGGCAGCGGGACGTGGTACAAAAAACAAGCAAAATCCTCATATTGAGTGAGTTTCACATGGCACTCTTTTTCCACAGTGCTGAGATGTGGGACTCCAACTTCCTCTGCAGAGAACACAAACTCAGTAGCTCATATCCACACTCTCCTTTATTTATTTTCCCCATAAATCATAGAGAATTGGACGAGATCAATTCTACAGGAATACTAGTTCATGGGGTTAATTTGAAATTTAAGTTCAGTTTTATCGTTGCAAATACATAAGTATGTTTGAACTTTAAATTTTGTGATTTGCATGATATTGAAATGTTGCTTATGCTTTCAAAGATTAAACTGAAATATCTATTTTTCGAAGATAACAGTTTGGTCTGTGGTTGCTCCATTCAATTTACAGCCTGAAAATTTGCATTTGAGATCATTTCAAATGTTAGACCTCAATTTTCATACTAATTTCCTCTGTAACCTTTTAAAGCCTTTTATTTGAAAAAAGAGTATTGTCCTATGTGTAAGTTGCTCCTAGAACTTTTTTTAAAAAAATGTATCAGTGATAATAAGATGTACAGGTACACTAAAGTGACAAAGATGTACTGGATCCGTGGAGAAACGCAGCTGACAGATGATCCCTAAGGAATATGTCTGCTCAAGGGAGAGATTTTTAGCGGGTATTCTGATGGCAATTTTACAGTTGTCACTGTCTTCAGTAATTGAAAATATTTTCTAGGAACTTCACGAGCTATAAATATTAGAAACAGCATGATTAATTCATTGTCTTTGATTTTTGACCTCAATGAACTGAAAAGAGAAAGTTATTTTCATTTCGTTGTTTGAGAGAACAGTGAAGCATTTACACACAAAAAAATCGCACAACACTGGGCTGGGGGCAGGCCAGGGATTTAGCTCAGTAGTGTAAGTGCTTACCTGGCAAGCACTAGGGCAGGAGATTGATCCCTGGTACAAAAGTAAGTAAATAAATAAATCATATAACTCTATGATCTTATATTGAGATATTCATATTAAGAAAAGAAAAACCCTTGACAGCTAGTTATTTGACTTGACATTCCATATCTTGGCCTCTCTATAACATTTATAATTAATTTTACTTAAAATTGGTTTAATGTGAAAAAAATAAGATGCATATAAAAAAGCTGGTAAAATATCTTAATTAATTACTTTTCTGTCTTTGTAAAGAACAATACTTTGCAGATACAAAATGTGGGAAAAATTTCTCAACCTCTTAACACTACGTAAAAGATTTACATTTAGGGCCAGGAATTTAGCTCAGTGACCTGGTGTCTGCCTGGCAAGTGTGAGGTCCTGAGTTGGATCCCTGGTATCACACACACACACACACACACACACACACACAAAAACAAACAAACAAACAAAAAAAAAAAACCAAAAAATAACTGACAACAAATTTTACATTGAGTGAAATCAAATTGGTTCCTTCATTTTATAAGAGCAAGTATTCTTAGACAATTTAAACATGTTGTTAATGAAAGGGTTTTGGCCCAGACAGCACACTATAGCCAGGAAAGCCTCAACCGGAAGCAGGAAGCCCCTATCTCCCCTGCCCCTAGGAAGTTACCTGTGACGCCATCTTCCTGCCTCTGGAAATTTACATATGGCGCCAAACCTAGGACCAATGGGCTACCTGTGCATCCCTAATTCCTTCCTTAGGTTCCACCCCAAACCGAGGCTATTCACATACCCACACGCCACTTGTCTGCAGGAGAGACGCCAGCGGTGCGGGGTGTGGGCCATCTCTCTCCATGTTCTCAGAATAAAGGCCGCTTTTTGTTTTATACTTCTCATCTTTTGGAAATATTTTTTCTTTGGAAATAATCCTATCAGTTAATGTATAATATTTTTAAAATAAGATATTGCACACTGCAGCTTTTTAAAATTTCTGTAGTTTCTTTTTAAAATTAGCTGTTTAGTTTATGCGCAGTATTTGCTAATAAAGCAATGCTAAGGAATTAAGTTGTCTTTAGAAACCTGCAACTGTTTGAAACACTTCGGATGAAATCATTAATTTTCAATGAAAAATTTAAAATTTCTTTATAATATATTTTATAAAAAATAGAAATGGGATATTTTAAAGTAGAATCCCATCTACTGACAAGTAGATATGGAATCAGAAGAAAGGAGACATGTTAAAGAATGGAGAATGCATTGAAAACTACTGTTTCCCCAAGAGGCAAAGTGTAAAAATGTAAGACCACACTGGTGTAATAGCATGTTTGAACATAGTAAACTGGATTGTTTAAATAACAGAAATTAATTTTCTCATATTTCTAGAGAGTGGAATTCCAAGGTCAGCAGGCAGGCATAGTGTTTCCTGGTGAAGTATGTCTTCCAAGATTGTAAATGAATTTTTTTTTGCACTGTGCTCACACATCGCTTCTTTTTGTGTTGGCAAACAGAAGCAGATTTCAGTGTCTTTTAGCAGGACACCCATATTTGCACGCTATGGAAGCTCACACCTGTAATCCCAGCATTCAGAGGCTGAGGCAGGAGGATTACTGATGGTTCAAGTGCAGTGTTGGGTACATAATGACATAGTAAGTTCAAAGATAACCTGAATACCTAGTATGATCCTTTCTCAAAGGAAAAAAAAAGTGAGATGAGCAAGAGCCTATTATATTAAGATCCTACCTTTTCCAATTATGTCTACAATGTGGGTTAAAATTTCTAAATAAAAATTTTAAGAGGATGGATATAATTTAGACTAAAAAAAAAAACCACCAGGTAAACTTTTATTAACTCAGAATAATTCAGAGGACTGTCTGAAGCAGTGATGTTTTCAGCCACAGGTAGATCATAGTGAAAAAAAAAAAAAAAAAAGACACACACCAAAACTTGTACCCTTGAAAAGTAAATTGAACATTGCTCTCATTTCTTATTTTGAAGCTACTACTTTGGAACACTGGACTTATTGTCACCTTGCAACTTAGAAATTAAACTGCCACTTTTCAGTCAACAATGATTTTTGTCTAAAAGTGCTATTCCTTCACATAAGTTCTTAAACTAAAGCTATGTTAAAATTTAAAATGTAGTTTTGTGGTCTGTCTCCCTTAAATTTCACTTTCAATTGTTGCTAATATTGAAGTTTTACAGCTGTAAATATATAAGATGTAAATATTTATTTATATGTGATTCTATGCTATTTATTTCTCTAGGAAGATCCTCTGAGAAAATGCAACCTGTCCAGAGACTTAGTGCATTCTCAGATTTTAAACCAGTTTCTGAAATGATTCTCTAGATCATTTTCATCATATGATACAATTAAAAATTGTATGCCAGAACTGCTATTTCAAAAATATTCAAAGCAGTTGAACAGGACCTAGAGATAATCTTAAAGTAAATTACACTTCTAGAGCTGCAAAATATCTCATAAGTATGTGAGTTATAGTGGACATGTAGATTCTGAGGAACCTGAGGAGTGCTTTACAAAGATAGCACTTTATGAGCTCAAGATATGTATTAGAGAGTACTTTAACAGGCAGGGAAATAGTTTACCAAAAAACATTACTTTCATTTTTTAAAAAATTTCCCCTGTGGTAACAACAAATGGATGGTATTCTGAACTAGATTTGTATTTAAAATTGAGTATTTTCTTTAAGAGAATCACAGGTGAATTTCACATAAAAACGTCTTTTTACACATTTTTGTAATGTTCATTTCAACAGAAATTGAAGCTGAAAAATCACATTTCAATGAAACCACACTGTGCAGCTTTGATAAAATAACTGGCATTGGACTGCGAAGCACAGAACTATAAAATGTAAAAAAATAAAACAAATCTTCAGTTATTGAAAAATAAGTAATATTTGGTTGTGATATTTTGAATAAAAAAATCTGTTTTCCCATCTGAAATCATTCTATGAAATGCTTCACAGAGAAGGCAGCTTAAGTCAAGGAATTTGATTTTGCTATGTATTTGTTGTTAAAGTTCAGTATCATTTAAATTATGATAATCATATTCAGCAAATTGATGGTAGAATATGTGAAACCTATTTTTCAGTCAAAGGTTACAAAATGCATGAAGAAGCAGAAAATAGGATTGTTAACCAGAGATAAAAAAATCAGTTAATTAACAAAAGCATCAGATAGGTTATATAAAATTCCTATTTTAAGTATATTCAAATACTTAAACAAAAACACACTATTAAAATAAAGTGAGTATCTAGTAATCAGCTATATAATACTGAATGTACAAAAAGTCTTAAAACAGATAATCAGATTATCAAAAAGTTGTATGAAATGTCTATTATATAGATATTTAAAGACAAATATAAATTGATGAGAGATATAGTTATATAATTTGAAACATTTGATAAATTGAAATACTGAGCACTAAAATATACCATATTAAAAATTAAAACAATTCTAACAAAAACCTAAAAGAGGTTTGATCTCTTCCAGAAAAGATGATGAACCTCTTAGAAGCTACCATGAAGAATCTACCTAATACGAAGTGTAAGATGTATAAAAAGCAGAAAAATTAGAAGGAAAATAATTTACTGTGCATACTACACAAAATTGTATGTATTATAAAAATTGGGGTTGAGGGAGACCCTCACTGAATGATAAATTGAATGTATCATTGAACAATATATTCAACGATGACAGATGAATTTTTAATAATTAGATAAATGTATATTTCAAGGACTTTCTAAAGTTATATTTAAGAAGACAGTAACTTTTCAGCATAAAAATAAGAACGGATTTTTTATTTAAGTTACAGAAATAGATAACACTGTTGAAATGTACTTCATTAAAACTACATTCTCATTAAGGCTCCATAAAATAAAGAGACAAGCTCAATTCTCATGCAATACTTGGCAAATATGTATGTATGTATATATACATATATATATATATATATATATATATATATATATATACATATTTCAAGACAAATAAACTTTTCTATCATATACACATGTGATACAGATGCATATATATGTGTGTGTCATATATATGTGTGTATCATATATATATATATATATATATAATGCTTTTATTAGGCAAATCATTTTTTTTTATTTAAGAGGAAAAAGAGAAAAACACAAAACAAAACAAAGCAGTGTAAGGTTACATATAATACAGAACTACAAAAAAAAGCATAACAGTAAGAAATCACCTGTTAATAGATTACATATTATCATCTTGGAAATAGTTGCTCAAATCACAGTATCAAAGAATACAAAGTAGACATTCAAACAGAGAGACTACAAACAGCTGTGTTCAATGATCCAAAAACATTAATATAGTCAGCTATTCAACATCCCTATACACACTTGCTGTTATATCCGTTAGAGCTCTTTTTTCCCCTTCCTCTCTTTTTACAACAAAATTTACACATTTTAGATTTTATTACTCCTTAGTTCTTATTACTTTTTGGGGGGGGGAGAATAAAGTCAAATATGGCAGAACAAAGCTGTCAGTGAAAACCAAGGATAGACTTAGCACATGATGTAGAACAGAGTATACGGTTATTAACAATAGTTATCAACGTTGTCTCTTGTTTCCTTAAAAAGATTTGTCTATCTCATTAGATATTATAAAGTTGGACAAAACAGTAGAGAACAAGACCAATAAAACTTAGACATTGTAAACATTACAGGACTTCCAAAGGAGACAATAGTCAAACCAGAATGGGCATCTTAGTGAATCTTACTGCCTTCAAAGTAGTTGCCTATACCCTCGGACCTGATACTATCCCACAGAATGGAACAGAGTCTAATCAGTCAAAACAAGATTGTGGGAGCATTACAGGACTTCAAAACAAGTTAATAGGAAATCGAAAAGAGTTACTATTATATATCCTAATTTTTTAAATTTTTCCCTTAATTAAAATAAACATAAGAAATAACTAAATAATTTTTTTAAAGAATAATAGTTACCATAGTGTCTGTCTTTTTCCTTGAGATATTTGGATAAAACTTCATATACTATAGCTTCAAATATTTCCATATCAAGAAGCCCGGAATAAAGCCTTTCTAATTAATAAGTGAAAATTTTATAAGGCTTCAAGGCCACATAATGGGGAATCATGATTGCCACATATTTTCATATATTTGAATCATTACTTACATTAGGGAAACTATTCGGTATTCATACATGCGAGATTGATTTATTTCACTTATGAGTATGGTCTCAAGCTGTGCCCATTTATTGATAAATATCTCAATGTGATCCCTCTTTATAGCTGAATAATATTCCATTGTATAGAAATACCACAACTTTTTAATCCATTCCTCAGTTGATGGACACTTGGGTTGTTTCCAAGATCTGGCGATTACAAATTGTGCTGCTATAAACATAGGTGCACATAAATCACTGTGGTATGATGCTTTCAGTTCTTCTGGGAATATGCCTAGAAGTGGAATAGCTGGAATAAATGGGATTTCCAATCCCAACTTTTTGAGAAACCTCCAGACAGACCTCCACAAAGGCTGTACCAGTCTACACTCCCACCAACAGTGCAGGAGAGTTCCTTTTTCCCCACATCCTCTCCAGCATTTGTTGTTGTTGGTTTTCTTGATCCTGGCCATTCTTTCAGGAGTGAGATGGAATCTCAGTGTGGTTTTAATTTGCATTTCTCTGATGACCAATGATGATGAGCATGTTTTCATATATTTATTTGCCATTTGCATTTCTTCATCTGAGAATTGCGTATTCATCTCAGATGCCCATTTTTGGATTGGATCTTTGAATTTTGGAGGTCTGGGTTTTTTTAATTCTTTATATGTTTTAGACAAGAGTCCCTTGTCTGAGAGAGAGTTCACTAAAATCTTTTCCCAGTTTGTGGGTTTTCTTTTCACTATGCTGGAGATTTCTTTTGACATGCAGAAACTTTTTAATAAGATGTGGTCCCAGTTATTGATTCTGGGAAGTGTTTCCCGTGCGGTTTGAGTCCTGTTCATGAATTCTCTACCTACTCCTATGTCTCCAAGGTTTCTACCCACTTTGTCTTCCAATAGATTTAGTGTTTCTGTTTTAATATTCAGATCTTTGACCCATTTAGATTTTAATTTAGTACATGGTGATAGACATGGGTCTAGCTTTAGTTTTCAGCAAATGGAGAGCCAGTTTTTCCAGCACCATTTATTAAAGAGACTGTCGTTCTTCCAGTGAACCTGCTTGGCTCCTTTATCAAAGATAAGGTGGTTGAGTGTGTTTGTAGTAGTGGTTGTATCTTCTAATCTATTCCATTGATCTTCGCCTCTGTTTTGATTCCAATACCATGTTGATTTTACTACTGTTGCTTTGTAGTATAATTTCAAGTCAGGGATTGTGATGCCTCCTGCTTTGCCTTTACTGCTTAGAATTGCCTTTGCGATTCTAGGTCTCTTCTGGTTCCAGATGAAATTTAGGAGTGATTTCTCTAGATCTATAAGGTATGTTGATGGTATTTCTATTGGGATTGCATTGAATCTGTATAAGAGTTTTGGGAGAATGGCCATCTTCACAATGTTTGTTCTTCCTATCCATGAGCAAGGGATGTCTTTCCATTTTCTGAGATCATCTTCAATTTCCTTTTTCAGTGTATTATAGTTTTCACTGTATAAGTCTTTCACTTCTTTCGTAAGAGTAATTCCTAAATATTTCATTTTTTTGCTTGCTAATGTGAATAGTCCAGTTTCTCTTATTTCCCTCTCTGTAATTTTGTTGTTCGTGTATAGGAATGCTATTGATTTCTGAGTATTGATTTTGTATCCAGCCACATTACTGAATTTATTTATTGTATCTAAGAGTATTTCAATGGAGTTTAGGGGGTCTTCTATGTAGAGTATCATGTCATCTGCAAACAATGATAACTTAACTTCTTCTTTTCCTATCTTTACCCCTTTTATTTCTCTTTCTTGCCTAATTGCTCTGGCTAGTACTTCCAGTACTATATTAAATAGGAGTGGTGATAAAGGACATCCTTGTCTTGTGCCTGATTTTAAAGTAAAGGCTTTCAATTTTTGGCCATTTAGAATGATGCTGGCTGTTGGTTTGTCATAAAGGGCCTTTATTATATTGAGGTAAAGACCATCTATTCCAATTTTCTGTAGAGTTTTTATCATGAATAAATGTTGGACCTTATCGAAGGCTTTTTCTGCATCTATAGAAATGATCATGTGATTCTTATTTTTGGCTTTATTGATATGGTGGATTACATTTATTGATTTACGTATGTTGAACCATCCTTGCATTCCTGGGATGAATCCCACTTGGTCATGGTGTATAATCTTCTTGATGATTTGCTGGATCCTATTTGCCAATATTTTATTGAGGATTTTTGCATCTGTGTTCATTAGGGAGATCGGTCTATAGTTCTCTTTTTTAGTTGGGTCTTTCTCAGGTTTTGGTACTAGAGTAATATTTGCTTCCAGGAACGACTTAGGAAGGATTGCTTCCCTTTCAATTTCATTGAACAGTTTGAGGAGTGTCGGCATTAGGTCTTCTTTGTATTTCTTGTAGAATTCTGCAGTGAATCCATCTGGGCCTGGGCTCTTCTTGGTGGGTAAGGACTTAATTACATTTTCAATTTCAGTAACAGAGATTGGGTTATTCAACAGTTTTACATCCTCTTGATCTAGCTTTGGCACTTCATATGCTTCTAAGAATCTGTCTATTTCTTCTGTGTTATCAAACTTTTGAGAGTAGAGGTTTTCGAAGTAGGTGTTGATGATCTTCTGTATTTCTATTGGGTCTGTAGTGATTTCTCCTTTTTCATTTCTTATTGCATGAATTTGAGCTTTTTCTTCCCTTTTTTTAATAAGGTTGGCTAGGGGCTTATCGATTTTATTTATTCTTTCAAAGAACCAACTCTTTGATTTGTTGATTCTTTGGATTGTTTTCTTAGTCTCTATTGCATTGATTTCTGCTCTGATTTTTATAATTTCCTCTCTTCTTTTGGCTTTGGGCTTGACTTGCTCTTCTTTTTCTAGCTGTTTGAGGTGTAGCATCAAGTTATTTATTTGTATTCGTTCTGTTTTCCTGATGTGGGAACTCAGTGCAATAAATTTTCCTCTCAGGACGGCTTTCATTGCATCCCACAGGTTCCGGTAAGTTGTATCTGTATTTTCATTTTTTTTTAGGTATTGTTTGATTTCTTCTTTAATTTCCTCTGTGACCCACTGATTACTCAAGAGTGTGTTATTCAGTTTCCATGTGTTTGTGGGATTTTTGCAGTATCTTTTATCATTAATTTCTAATTTCAGAGCGCTATGATCCGATAACATGCAAGGGATGATTTCAGCTCTTTTGCACTTGTTTAAATATGTTCTGTGAGCTAATATATGGTCTATTTTAGAAAATGATCCATGTACTGCTGAGAAGAATGTGTATTCTGATGTTGTTGGGTGGAACATCCTGTATATGTCTATCAAACCCATTTGTTCACAGGTATGATTCAGTTCTGTTATTTCTTTGCTCATTTTCTGTCTGGTTGATCTGTCCCTTGGTGTCAATGGCGTATTAAGGTCTCCTGTTACAATTGTGTTACTGATAATTTGAGTTTTCATTTCTGTTAATAATTGTTTTATATAACTTGGTGCTCTGGAGTTTGGTGCGTATATATTTAAGATAGTTATCTCTTCCTCTTGGAGTTTTCCCCTTACAAGTATGTAGTGACCTTCTTTGTCCTTTATGGTCATTGTTGGTTTAAAGTTCACGTTGTCTGCAAACAGAATGGCTACTCCTGCCTTTTTCTGGACTCCTGCTGCATGAAGAATTGTTTTCCATCCTTTGACTTTCAGTCTGTGAGTATTCTTCTGGGTTAGATGGGTTTCCTGTAAACAGCATATGGTTGGATTTTGTTTCTTGATCCATTCTGCTAGTCTGTTTCTTTTGATTGGTGCATTGAGACCATTTACATTAATGGTTATTACTGTTAAATGCTGGTTAATTGTAGGAATGTTATCTCTCTGCTGCTGCATCTTTATCTTTCTGTTCTGTTTAATTATTTGCTTTGCTTAGTGGTTTTTTCCTTTGTGTATCTAAACTGTCTTTCAATATTTTTTGCAGGGTCGGTTTGGTGTTCATGAAGTTCTTCAGCTGTTCTTTGTCATGGAAGTATCGTATTGCACCATCTATTTTGAATGATAGTTTTGCAGGATATATCAGTCTTGGTTGGAAATCATTTTGCTTTAGGATCTGGAATATTTCACTCCATGCTCTTCTTGACTTTATCGTTTGTGCTGAGAAGTCTGCTGTGATTCTGATAGGTTTTCCTTTATAAGTGATCTGTCTTTTCTCTCTGACAGCTTTTAGTAATCTATTCTTGTGTTGGATTTCTGGGATGGTGATTATTATATGTCTGGGTGTAGTTTTATTTTGGTTATGAGTGTTTGGAGTTCTATATGCTTCACTGATCTTGATGTCAGTTTCTGATCTCATGCTTGGGAAATTTTCAGCTATTACTTCTCTAAATATCCGCTTGACATCCTTTATGTTGTCTCCCTCTCTTTCATTAATCCCTATCATTCTTATGTTATTCTTCTTTGCATCGTCTTGCAGTTGTTGAATTGTTGTTTCCTGATTCCTTGTTATTTTCAAAAGATCTTTCCTTTCCTGTTCACTAGCTGCAATCATGTCTTCAAGGTCTGAAATTCTATCTTCACTTTCATTAAGGCGGTTTTTACAACTTTCAGTGGAGTTTTTTATTTCCTGTATATCTCTGTGCATCTGCATTATGTATTCTGTTTGTTTCTTATATTGCTCGTCTAGGGATTCTATCTTTTTGTTTAGTTCCTCCAATTTTTTATCTGTGTTTTCTTTAGATATATTTAGAATCTCTTTCATTTCTTTTATCATTTCTTCTTTTATCTGGGAGATTATTTCGAGTTTGAATTTCTTTAAAGCTTCCTGGAGTTGTTTGTCAACTTCAGTAGCTATTATGTCCGATATATGAGGTGGATGGGATATATTTTCTTCTATATACATTGCTCCTAGGGTTTCCTGAGATGGGCTGGAGGTTTGAGGTTGTAATTTGGTCTTTCGTTTTGTCATTTTGTATATTTCTGTGTTTCAAGTGTTATTTGAAAGCTTCCTCAGGATCTGTTGAAAATCCCCTTCTATGCTTGGAGCTACTGAGCCTCTGACACCGCACTACCCCAAGCCATTGGGCCTGCAGAACCAGTGTCCCTCCTCTGCCTGCTCAGAACTCCGCAGTTCCAGACAAGCTGGGCCTCAGGGACACTGTGCGCCCACCTGCCCCTTGGAAGATCCACAGCTCTTCAATTGCAGCCGGGTTAGGGTGCTCTCCACAGGCCACAGTGCCTCAGGAGCCTGTGATCCCTCCCTGCTTGCAGAGATATCCACAGTCCTCTAGGCAAAGGAAGGGACTTCTGCAGGCACTCCAGATCCGCCCAGCTCCTCCTCTGCAGGCAGATGGCTAGGCGCGGCTGGGCTCGGGGGTTAGTGTAGGCCCGCCCATCCGTCAGGAGCTCAGCAGACTTCCAAGTGTAGCCGGGGGGGGGGGGGGGCGGGATGGGGAGGCAGCTGTAGTGGCCTCTAACCCACTGCTCCACTTCACTGCACCCAGAAGCCTGGGGGGTCCGGAACAGTCTGAGATTTGGGCAGACTGTGCTGGGCACTCACCACAGGCTGAGGTGCCTCAGGAAGCTGCGATGCCTCCCTGCTTGCAGAAGTATTCAGTCCTTCAGACAAAGGAACGAGCTTCTGCAGGGACTCCGGATCCGCCCAGCTCCTCCTATTAGGCAAATCATTATCAACAATAGTTACCTAATTTAAAGGGGAAAAGGACAAAAATACTTGAAAATCTGTTCGTTTAGCACCATATATCATTAGAGAAAGCATACTAAAACTACAAAAATATAATATACACCCTATGTCTTAGTTACTTCTCTCATTGCTGAGACAATACCTGAAACTCAAATTTAAAGGAAAAAATGTTTACTTAGCTCACATTTTGTAGTGCTTTCAATCCATAATCTTCAGGCTCCAAGGCAGAGTGTCATCAAAGAGATGAAGCTGTTTATGTCAGGTAGCAAAGCCACAAAGGATGACCACAGCTCTTTCTATTGCTTATGTCTTACCCAGGCTACTTAGGGCACATAGCACTCGCATGCCCAATCCTAGTGCCTTTGATTCTAGCACTGCACAATGAATCAACTACAGTGTCACACACTCTAGATCCAGTCACCTCTGAAAAATTCTCACCTATGATTGCATGAGATTTCGGTGGAAAATCTATACCCAAAATATAATACTTTGTCCTTGGCCTCACAAAGACTCATGAACAGCCCTTTATGCAAAAGATGTTTATTCTATATCTAAGGGTTTCCAAACTCCTAACAGTTTCAGCACTGCTAAACAGTCCAAGTCCAAAGTCTCTGCTTGGATCCAAGGTAAACTCTTAGGCAAGGCTCTGTAAAAATGAAAAGAAAATTAAGCATTTCAAACATGCAGTAGACAAACATCACCATTACAAAAGGTAAAAACGGGGGATATAAAGGAATCGAATCAAGGCAAGTCCGAAACTCAGCAGGGGAAATATTGAATCCTATAGCTTCATGTTGCAACATCCAAGGCAATCTGTGGCAAGATGTGAACTCCAAACAGCTTGGGTGGTTCCACTTCCGGTCTTTGTAGCACTGTGGCTTTCCTCTTGGACCCACTTTGCTCGCTCCTTGCAGTTTTCCTCAAATGATTTAATTTTCTGGCTTCTCCAAACTGCTGGGGTATCCAGCATGCCTTTAGCTTCCTAAGGACAGCTTCACACACTTCCCTCTCAGCAGCACATTGCCTGGCCTCCAGACCTTCTAAAATCTATGTGGAAGTCTTTCTGAACCTAGAACTCTTACATTCTGTATGCACCTAAAAACAGCACCAGGTGGATGATACCAGGGTCTGCCTCTAGCTAGATCAGTAGGGTGAGGGTTTGCATGCTTATAAATTATATTCCAGGGAACAGCTTCCCTACTGCCAACATTCTGAAACAGGCTGATCTAGGACTGTCTTCTCAAAGCAACATCTTTCAGTTTTGCAACTTTGAGGCTGCAGAGGCTGGAGTCCTGTTGGTTCTTAGCTTGTCCTTAGGCCATTTATTCTTTTGTCTTCTTCTGAAGTACTTGGTTTTTTCTTGCTAGCCTTTCAGTGACCAATTTGCCCTCTGTTTCATCCTTATATTTTATCCAGGATACTTATGGTGGGTATCAGTTACACCCTTAATCCTACTGTCCTTGATTCTAGCATTGCACCATCAACCAATTCCAGTGTTACACGCTTGATCCAGCCTCCTCTGAAATCCCCCACCTACGAGTGCCTGAGGCTTTGAGAGACCATTTCAACACAAACCCTAAGATCCTAGAAGAGCTAAAATTAAAAATACTGAAGGAAACACATGTTAGTAATTATGAGGAGTAATCAAAATAATTATTCATCTCAGTGTCTTTGAAAGATAATTTAATAAATCTTATGAAATGACACACCAGCCTTATGGCAATTTGGCTTCTAGAATTTTATCAAAAGAAATTAAAACATATGTTTACAAAATTACTGTACATGGATGAGCAGGATTGGTTTATATATAATACCTTACACAATATAAATCAAACTTTATTCAAATTAAGATGGATAAATAAATGGTTGTACATATACAACATGGACTATGCAACAATAAAAATGATGAATCTAAATATTTAAATATGGACAGATATTAAGCATATTATATGAGGGTCAGGGATTTAGCTCAGCAGTGTAAGTGCCTGCCTGGCAAGTGTGAGGTCATGAGTTCAATCCCTGGTACCAACAACAACAAAAAAGAGTATTAGTTGAGTAAATGCAGTTCCCTAGAAAAAGGCCATAAATTTATTAATTTGAAGTTACATTTTAGAAAAGAAAAGAATCACGTTAAAGAAATGAAATTAGCGGTATCCTCTATTGGAGGAAGGGAGAAACAATCATCTTGGAAGTCTCCTGAATGGTGTTTATGAGGTGACAAACTTGTGTTATCTTAACTGATTTAAATTATACAACTATAAACAATTAGAAAAAGTTTAGAGCTCCACTGTTACACTAGTTGAATTTTTTATGTAAATAATTACTTCAACAATAAAAGCAAAGTGAATTTAATACCGCTAAAGTTCCCATTGAAAGACAGTTTTAATGCTCAGGAGTTAAGATCATAAAATATCAATGGATTCCATGTCTGTAAAGAAATATTTTATAATAATACATGACAGACAGAAAGAAAAAAGGAATAAAGGAAGGAGAGAGGGAGGCAGGAAGGAAAAGAGAGGAAGGCAGGATTAAAGGAAGAAAAAGGGAAAATGGCTTGGCAAGCAAATGTTGTTTGTGTGGTATATGACTATCTCAGTATGTACTAGGCTATTTTATGATTATTTTGTTTCACATTAATTTCATGGGGGAGTGTTCTAGTAACATTTTATTCTGTGAAATATTGATACAGATTCTGAAAAGTATGTGACCTCATGAATGAAATATTTCTGAAATAAAAGAGGTATAGAAATTTATGTTCCTGCAACTTGATTGGAATATTCAGGCTATGATTTGCTCCTTTTGGTTTTTAATATCCCTTTAGAGTGTTAAAAAGTATAAGGCAGATTTCTGTTTGTTTCCTGGAGCAAGATTCTATATGCTTACACTGAGGAACAAAGAATCTCATTTATACTGGGCCATATGGGAGTAAAGAACCAAAGCAAAATCAATAAAATTATGAGATATAAATAGGCAAGTTAGTATATTCCAGAAACTTAAACTACTGCAAAGTTTCAACTGCATTTTCAAGCTCCGTGAAAAAATATTAGAATTAATATAATATATATTTCCAAGGAGATGGACGCACAATGTTTTTTGTACGTGTCCAAAAAATTGTGATCATTAAAAATTTCATCTTTTCTAGGTATTATTGAATTTTTTTTCTTTCTGGTTCCCTCCTCAAAAGGGAAGGTTTATTTATCTAGCAATTTTGGCCATGTATATTATTCCAAGTTCTTCAGAGAAATTATCATTGCCATGAAAATTCTACTAAACTCTTTTAGTTCTTCATGTGCTACAGAAGTACTTCAAAAATATCTTTACAAAAGAAAATTGGCACAGGTACAAAACGTTAAAACAATTTAAGGGAAGAGGTACATAGTTTACTCATATTTTATCAAAAGCTTTTGTTGAAAATAATTCTGCTGCTAATAACTTATGCGACTAAGTGCTAAATACACACACTTATGTTATTTAAACAATTTGAATTAACTTTTGGATTCAAAACATTAATATATGCAATTTGTGGGTTTCTATTTTTTACTACCAACAGAAGTTTGACAAGTCCCAAAATTTACTAGTCAAAACCCAAAATACATGTACATTTTTTGTGATTATATTTGTAAAGAATGGTACATAAATTCACAATTATTATTAAAATATTATACAGTGAAAATTACATCTTTCCTCCCTCCCTGCTAATATTAAGCAATATGATTTACTTAGTAAAAGACTGATTGTTTTTTTGTAGCATTCATATTAAGCATCTCACCATTGAAACATCTGAATTGATACAGGCACATACAAATAAACACATGTCAATCTATCTACTTCAATATATATCAATATTGTTAGTTTGGTATAATTAATTTATTCACTTTTTATAAACCTGGATTTAAAGTATTAGCTTCAAAAATCTATTACCACTTTCATACTAAAATTCTATACTATGCTCATGTCTTTCACTATAAATCAGATGTAAAATTCATTTCAAACTGTGATTTATTTACCTGGTGCAATTAAACAGGCAAACAGAACAAAATGAATTAGAACAACATAAGAGGGTATAAGACATGTTCTTAAGGAATGCAGAACATGAATTTCTGTGTTTCACCTGGATTGGTAGCACATCCTTTTCCTACTACAGCACTTTTGGTTTATTTTTTATTATTGTTTTATTTTTTCCACTTAGTGACAGAAAACATAAAGGTTTGGAAACAAAGACAACAAAAGCAAGTAACAGTGGAGTTGTCATTCGGTGCCAAGAGTTTCCAAAGTCAGTGAATTCTAAATCTGAACCTCTCCTACACCTTGTCCCTCTTCACAGTGGTGCTCAGATGTAGCTTTCTTCCTATGGCTCTGGAGGAAGACAGTGTAGAAGATAAGATGCATCAGCACAGCATCTGGAGCAGCATCTGAAGAAAGCGCCTTGAGAATCCATAGAGATAAAGAGCAGTTTGAGATCACACTGTAACTAATACCACCCGGCTCAGTGAGCCTAGAGAGGACATCAGATGCACAGGTGGGTGACCAGAAATCCACACCCACACCCCCATTCCTTTCCAGAAACCCCTTTGTTCTTTCTGTGATAGAAGTAATAGATAAGCTAAGGTTAATGATGCTCCCAATATACCCTAGACAGGCATCACACTTCTCTTTTAGATCAGCGTTAGCAAAGTGACTGTACTTTTAATCCTGTAAGTTGGTTGTAGTTTGATCCATATTATTACCACATTGTTATTTTGCTGAACAAAATATTCTCAGAGAAAAAGTGTCTATAGCAGCTAATTTGGGGGCCCTTCCTGCAAGCTCTGTCTCTCAATAAACCTTTCATACTATTAACTTCTATGTCAATGAAATTCATTCTTTAATTTTAGTGAGACATGAATTAAGCATATTTGACATCTAACAAGTTGAGTTATTTTTCCCTGCCACAATGCTACATATTATATTCCACCAGTCTGTCCTATCAGATTATACTGATTTTTTTAAAAATTCTAATTATCTTCTTGAACAGATAAAATTATCCTAATGCAGCACAAATCTTGAACATTTTCTTTGGAATGTATTTCTGAATTCTAGGCATTCTTTACTTCTTTCTCCTTCTTTTCTCTTGTTTGAGGAAACAGATGACTGACTGTTGCACTGGAGAGTGTGAATGCTAAGAAAGAGAAATTGCTATTTCTTTCATCACTGTCGTAATCAAGTTTGACACCACATTTGATCTGGCCAATGTCTTTCTTGTCATATCAAAAATAATTGAAAATAGTACTGTCTATCACTCAGAATATAATTTATTTTAATATACTAAATGACATGATTAAACTATACCTCAAGGGAATTTGGCAGCTGAGAAATGTGACATATGATTGGGAGTTGGAAAGATCGAGAGAGGAGTAATCCAGGTACAAGCAATGGTACTTAGCTAGAATTGTGCAGGTTTTTGTCACTGGATTTTAAAGAATAACTGTTGTCCAACAACCAGAAAAATGTGGGGTAAGACATAGATCAGCATCAGATTGTTGGTGATACTATAAACAAAACATTTATAACTTGCTGTAATTGTTGATTGTCTAAATATTACCTAAATGGTAAAATATGATTAGATCCCCATCAATGTTCAGAAAAAGTCTCCTAATGTTACAGGCAGCTGAGCCTGTTAGAGATATTAAAGCCGGTCAGATAGGGCTAGGCTCTCAAGGAAACTGGCACAGAGGATCAGATATTTGATGACCTTTTAGGGGACACACACCTCTTGCTGGGGTCCAGATCTCAAAACAGAAGGCAAAACTAAAGGAACCACACCAAAAGTATAATCCTTGGGGATTAAATCTGGATCATTTTGGAAGACTCACGGCTCTCTAAGAATGCCTGCTTTCTATACGGCTCTCTTCCCCATTTGTCCACAATGTAATCAATTTTACCTAAACTATTGATCTTATTGGCTAACTAGAGTTTTGTCCCACCTTATGCCCCTCTGCTTTGTTAGTCCCCGGTCTTCCCCTACCTTAAATCCATGGTTTCACTCTATAAAAGTCCCTGGAAAAGAGAGAGTTGGGTCAACCCACTCGGGAACCCGTCTCTCTCTCTTCATACAGAAGCTTTCATTCTCTCAATCAATATATTCTACTCATCACCTCTGTTGTTCCTAAAATTCATTCTTCGATTTTAGAGAACACGAGCTTGTACCACAGATAGGAGATTGGGAGTTTCATTCCCCTTTATCAAATTGAAAGCTATACAAGTCAAATTCTTAATAAAACATGCTGTTTTTAGAACATTCTCAGGGTATCCCAGTATCTTTACAAAACCATGCTTTTAATTTTTTAGTGATAAATGAAGAGAGAATAAAAGAAGAAAAATGCAATATTTTTCCAAATTATTTCTGTTTTTCAGCTACTGTTAAGTCTTTTAAGATGTCAGAATAAATCATGATTCAATCAGTTGCTACAATTTAAATTTTTCCCTAAAAGTCTATGGTTCACTTAACCTTATTCCAAACTTTACACTTATAATTTAAAACTGTATGCCAAGGTAGAAACCCTGCATGAACATTGGCTTGACTTTTATCCAGTTGTCAAAATATGCATTCCTTTAAAAATGTAAGATACCTTCATACTGTTTTTCTTTAGGTATGTATAGCTATACATTTCCTGCTGCTTTAGAAAGCACATCTTTATTTTTCAATATGCACAGAGATGAATTCTTTATACCAATGAAATTCAAGTGTTTTCCTATTGCCACTACAAACCTTAAAAGGAAAAGAGTTTCTTGCTGTGAAGTAGAGCAGTAAAAAGATGTTAAGCTATTTTTCCTGAGCAATATTTCCCAGATATAATTACCTTTGCTGCTTCAACGAGACAAACTGAGAATCTCAATCTTTATGAGAAAAATAAACTAAAACATTAATCTATATAAATGGAATTGATAATAAAGCCAATTTTATCCTTAGAAAAATATACCAAGATCTAATTTCCTCTAGAAGGAGACATGGATAAGATGAAGACACTGAAGAAAAATATCATTAAACTGCAACTAGACATGAAAGCTTTGAAAATAACTTATTATATTTAATTATTTGGAAGCATAATCAATATTACAAATAATCTTCTGCCAAACAAAGATGACAATGTTGAATTACAGCAGTTATTACTTTGCTTTAAAAAATATCTCTAGAGCTGAACATCAGATAAGAAAGAGAAAACACAAACTAAGAGCATATTAAAAGAGTAATTCCATACATTTTATTGCAAGCATCTCATAAATAGTTTGAATAAAAATACAGGCCTTCCTCTTTCAGCTATTTGATGAGTGCCCTATCTTGGAAAAGCAAATTTAAAATTTCTTACTAAATATACCTACATATTCTAAACATATTCTAATAAACATTCTACTAAGGCTTAACAAATTTAAAAAAAATGTGGGGGGAATTATCAGGATGCAGAAGACAACAAATGCGATATGAAGTGGGAACTCAAACCCCAGGAACATTTACCAACTTCATAAATCTTGAGATTTTAGTTTAAGTGTCATATCTGTTGTTGGAGAAAGGAGAAATGTTTAATTTCCATTTTTGGTAGATGTGACAGTTAAGAAGTTTTATTAGTTTGATTGGCTGGAAAGCATGAAAGGAAATTAGCCAAACACAGTTCTGTGTGTGTCTGGGTACCCTCGCATAAAAGCATGACCTTTAGTAAGCTCTCTGGTCCCTGTGCCCATCCTTTACAGAGCTTTTACCCTGATCTGCTTCTTGGTGGCCATGACTGGGGAACTTTAGTCTGCGACTCTCTGCTACAAGAATGATTCTGCTTTGGATCCAACTAACTGTAGACTGAACCTTCTGAAACTACATGTCAAATTAAAGCTTTCTTACATTGTGGACACTGGAAATTTTTCACAGTAACAGCAAAGCTGATTAAAAAAAATAAGGGCTATATCACTGTACACAGAGAGAAATCGCACAGGCTATACTCTGCTTTGAAGGCATACTGTAGAAATTTGCCTGACATCAAACAGAAACAAACTAATAGACTGAATCAAAAATGTCCTATGCCACCAGCCCTTTTGTGCTCCTCCAGAGAAGCTTTGGCCTGTGAGGCAAAATGTCATTTGACCAAATACCAGAATCATCTATTATTCATCCATTTCCAGTCATACTGTAAATATCTGGCCAACAGAAAGAAATCTCATTTAGGTTCACCCATGAGGTTCTTCTGGTTCTATCTGTCTAGGCAGTCTTCCATTAGAACTTTTATTTCTAGCTTTGAGGCTTGACCAAGAAGTAACTGTCTATTCACCAGGTTGCAAAAGTGATAGTATTTGCAGAGCTAGGAAATATATGTTGGACTGCTTTGTGGGGAACAGAATTATCTGCAAGTGACTTATCAATATGGAACTGAAGTTTGAAAGAAAAGACCCACATTTGTGCTTCTCCTGCTGCACATAATCTCAGGATATATACCAGGTTGTGCAGTCGCTCCCTTGTGAGACATGGAACAGGAAATCTATTCTAAAAAAGGCAAATTGACGTTAATGAGTAGTCCAAAAAATAAAAAGTTGATTAGCAATGTCTAAGTAACTCCATGTTTGTAGTGCTCAAGTATGACAGGAAAAGAAACAAAATAATTTTTCAAAAATTGGAAAAACTTCTGCTCTTTATTTTTAAGATAAGCTCTGTCTTTTCCCATTTATGAAAATAATTCTGCATGAAAGTCTCCAAAATTATTATTTTAAAAACTGTGAATAGTTTCACATGTGTATTTTATTGAAACTTTGCCCTTTGTCCTCTTGAATGCTTACTGAATAAACTGACAAAAGTTAAAGAGAATGGTCAAACTAATATGTGACAAAAAGGGGGAAAATCACAGAATGGGAAACAATGATACAAAATGATCATTTCCTCACTCAAAAGTATTGAGAAACTTCCATGCCTTTTTCTACAGGGGATTTGGAATTTAGAGAAGGTCAGGTGACTAGTAAATACTTTTCAACAAACTCAGAGGGTTTGGGGAGAACACGATAGCACAGGACAAATTGTGCCCGACTTGTAGAGTAGACATTAATTTGTGATAATCTGTGGGACTAAAATAAAAAACAGTTATATGTAACAAAAGTCTGGTAAGGTATGTGACATGACATTAGTTAGTGGCATTCAAAAAGGGAGCAGTAACTGTTTGCTTGTTTTAGGATCCAGGCTTTAAACAGAGAAAGAAACAAAAGAGTATCTCTCACTGAAATGCAGGGAGAAACAGAAAAAGTCAGAAGGACAGTGTGAAACCACTTTAAGATCTTTCTATTTCCATGAAATCAAAATATTGCTCAGCTTCCTAATACATACCGTGTTTGGATAAGCCTGCCTTTGAGCCTCTGGACCATACTCACTGCGACTCTCCATCAAGTCATGGAGTTCACAAGCCAGAGAGACAAGAATCTTTTTTCATGTTTTCACATGATTGAAAAGAATCAAAATTATTCATATTTAGTGACATTTCTAGTATATGAAATTCAAATTTCACTATCTATATGTGACATTGTATTAGCATTCAGCTTTTTTAATTTGATTATGTATTGTCTTTGGAAGCCTTTACACTGTGACAGCAAAGTTCAAGCACTGACAGTATATTCTTACACTTTGCCCAAGAGGGCAAACTACATCCTGTTGTCTACATTAACATCAGTTTTATTATTTTATCCTCTTTATTAGTATTTCTTCACTGCTCCAGGACCTTTCTACTCATGAAATTGGTTTGGTTGCTGATTATAGAAGCTTAACCATAAATTTTTAAATGAAAAGCATCAACAAATAGTTTTTCCTCTAAGATTTTTGACTTATAGACACAAATATTTGCCCTGTTTTTAACACCCAAACCTTGCCTGGATATCATCAATTTTATTCAATTCCAAAGATTCAGAATTAAACATATACAGTAAACTAAATCCCAACCATCAATAACTGTAGACCTTATCTGTTCCCAACTGAGATACTACTAAAGCTTTGCAGAGGTGAATTTCTACTTCACCTTGTAAAACAACATAAGTTTTGTTTTTATCAACAGTTGTTTTGGAAATATTTAAGGAAACAGTTTTCAACAATTTAGTGGTTTTAGATGTTTTAACATAGCCCATATAGACCAACAATCTGAAAGATGAAACAGCTATTACTTTGCTGAAAAAGTTTGTTCTAAAGAACTTTAGTTCTTGTGTGATCAAATGATCAATTGAATCTGTATTCAAAGATGCATCCCTGATTTGCTTCTTGGAAAATACAATGCCTCCCATGTGTTATTTAAAAAAAACATTAAGTCTGATTTTGAAGTGAAGAAAGTTTACTATAGAGCATTTGATTTGTACAAAATGTTCAAAGTACATTTTAAAAACATACACATATAATATTCAAAAAGAAGTAATATTAACATTTCATTATAAAAATTTTTACATTGAAGCATACATTTTTCTAACAATATCTGGATTGTAAATTATTTACTTATTCATAATTGTTGGATGACTTTAAAGCAAACGTTCTACAAGTTTATCATTACATTTTAAACTACTTACTTTTAAAACAGTATTAAATAATGATTCAAAATAGTATTAAATAAATAGTATTAAATTAAATATAATAGTATTCAATAATGATTCATTGTTTCCCTGGTATGACTTTTCATGTAAATGTTTACACATTTCTGGTTATTATTTGGAATAAATTTCTAAATTCTGTACCATAGGATGGAAATTATTTATAATGGTTTGGCTACATATTCCCAAATTTTATTCCAATTATACTTCAAGCAGCATAATAAGAAAACTTATTTATTGTACCCATGCCAACACTGAGAATTATTTTCAAACATTTGATAGACAAAAACTTTTTAATTTAATATAATGGATATCAAAATTGTATTTTATGTGGCTTACTAGTGCAGTTGGTAAAGGTTGAATTAAATATTCACATTCCCCTAAATGTTATTGCTTCATAGTAAGTCTTTAATAAACAGATGCTGAGTGAATTTCATGGTATTAAAATAAAAAACATGGTTGTTGCATTTTCTAATAATCTTCACTGTCTTTAAAATGAATTGCTGAAAGCACCTATTATTGTAAATTAAATTATGGGAGCATTAATGTTGCTGGATTTTATATATGCCATTTTTAATATCAAGAAAATCCTAATGAAATAACCAAGAAATTATTTTTTCTTATGACACATAAATTGTATATATATAATCATCCTTTGATATGTAATTCATTTCTGATGTGTCCTGTTGACTTCAATATTAATAATAGACATAGTAGAGTTTCATACTTGTAAACAAATAAAAGTCTCACTACATAGATCAGGTTGGTCTCAAAAAATGAAAAGCTTACTTTTTTAAATAATAAACAGTACTTTATAATTTTATACATAATATATTATGTCTTTATAATTTTACATGTCTATTTTGGGAAAATGGTAGCCCTCTTTAATAAATGGTGTTGGGAAAACTAGCTTTCCACATGCCAAATATTGAAATTGAACCTAGGTCTGTCACATTGCACTAAATTAAAGTAAAAATGAATCAAAGATTTAAATGTTAAAGCAGAAACACTAAATCTGCTAGAAGACAGAATAGGCAGAGCACTTGAAAATATTAATGTGAGCAAAGACTTCATGAACAAATGCTTGATTGCACTGGAACAGTCAAGAAGAATCAACAACTGAGATATTATCTTATTAAAAAGATCTTGCACAACAACAGAAATCACTAACAGAGTGAAAAGAAAATCCATAGTTTAGGAAAAACAATTTTCCAGCTGTCCTCAAAGGACTACTATCTAGCGTATAAAAAGAACTAAAAAAACCAGATCCTGCCAAATTTAAAGGCCCAATTCAAAAATGGGCATCTGAAATGAATAGACATTTATCAGATGAAGAAGTAGAAACAGTAAATAAATAAATATATGAAAAATATTTAACATCACTGGTCGTTGGAGAGACACAAACTAAAACAACAGTGAGATTCTATCATACTCCAGAAAAAAATGTCTGTTATCAAGCAAATGAGCTAAGCTGAGCATGGTAGCCATGCCTATAATCCAAACATTCCCAAGGGGAAGGCTGAGACAGGAGGATCCTTGCAAATTCAAGAAAAGCCTGGGCTACAAAGTGAGCTGAAGGCCAGGCTGAATTGCATATCAAGAGAAAAAGAAAGAAAGCAACCAATAACAATGCTGGCTACTGTGGGGAAATAGCAGTTCTCCACAGCTAGAGAGAGTGTAGAATGGTGTGAACATTGTGAAATCAGTGAGGAGATTCCTCATAAAATCAGGACTACTAGTCACCCTGGAAGCAGGTATTTCCCTTCTTTTCTTATAAAATTAAAAGCATCACATCTAAGTGATATACACACACATTTTTATAGTGGCAGTTTGTAATAGCTAAGTCATTGTAAAACCAGCCCAAATACACATCAACTGACAAATGCATAAAGAAAATATGGAGCTTTTTAAAATATAAAATGGATACACATCAGGATAAACTTGAGGTATTTTTAGTTAAATGATGTACCTTGAGACCATATTCTTAACTGAAATAAATTGGATACTCGTGTAAATACTGTATTGTTTCCCTGGTATGAAAAACTGAAAGTCTATAAAAAGGCTAAAATATATAATAGGTACTAGGAAATAGGAAGAAAATGTTCAAATGAGAAGGGGAATAAGGGAGGGGAAAAGGGGAAAGAAAGATGAGACAAGTTAACAAAGCAGAGAATAGAAGAAAGAAAGTAGAAACAAAGCTTTTGTAAATATGGAAGGGAAGAGGGGTTGAAAGGAGGGGAGGCAAATAGGAAAAAAGGAAAGGAAGGTATATCATGTACAGGTATAAATTCCCTATGATGAATGTTACCATTTATATCTAAAATGTACCAATAAAAAACAAATACAGGGTAGACTATAAGCAAAAATGATGTAATCAAATTATCCATTTGCAAAGTTATTTTCTTTGTTAGCAATATGTACTATATTTCTCTGAAACTCTACTTCAAAACTTTACAGAACTGCTATGAACTAAGGACTGGTGATCAATTTAACGCCAGCTGGATTACATCAGCATGGCATTGAGTGAAGATGCTCCACCTGAGGAAAGTTGCCAGCATAAATAGGTGGAGAAGGGAGGTGCTAAGATATTGGGGCATTAATGAGTTGTTGCATTGAGGCATTGTGGGTTCTGCTACGTGTTGCTGTTTGAGCCGTTAGATTTTCCTGGAGAAGATTTGTTCCCCACATCGATCATTGCTTCCTGGCTCCGGAGGGGAAGACATGTGCTGCTTGGTTTCCAGGATGAACTGGTCACGCTGCTTCCTGGCATGTGCCCGGCTGTGCTTGTTATTGGAGGAGCTCAGGGCCTCCATGTTGCTGAGGATGGCTGTGGTTCTTTGAGGACCACCCTGGTCTTTGTTGTGAGTGTGACTTCTTGGCTGCAGTGTAGAACCCTCATTCCACTAGCACAGCTCCTTCTCCCTGCTGGCAAAGACTTTCTAGCCTCCACCACTGACCTTTGGGCCTTCCCGGCATGGATCCGTAAAAGAGACTGCCGTGAGTCTTTCTTGTGGTCTCTGGACCTTCAGTTGGACTCATAGGAGGCATTGTCATGATCTCTGGGTTTTTATTTGGACTCATGTGTGGGACATTGCTGTTGGATTTAGGTCCTTGACTAAATATTCTATGTCTTTAGTGTTGCAGATAAATTTCCTGCATTTTCTTGTGGTCCCAGTGACCATTATGAAAATAATATTATAAACTCCAGTCCTGATTCTAATTGTTCTCTGCACAATCCCTGACTACAACAAGAACCTATGGATTTGTGGTCTAAAAGAAATAATCCTCTCCCCGCTCTCCACCAAATGGAAAGCATTTTATTCAAGTATAGAAAGGCATTTCTTTACATCCCATGGTTACTTCCACATCCTCTCAGTTCTAAAGTCTAGAGCCAAGCAGTCACAGGGAAGGTGTTCAACACTATCTGTAAAAGGTATCTGACGTCTGAACACAGAATACTTCTTTCCTCAGTGATAAAACTGACCACATATGCCCCATCTAGAGGTTTCTTAACTTACAGATTGTGATGTTCAGCTTTCCAATCCTATATGAAATTTTTTCTAAACATACTAAGGAAACTAAGAGTCTTTGAATGAGGAGTGGTCCTAGCATCATTAAACACAGCATCCCACAGTCATTAGGAATATGAGCGTTTTGTGTCATCAAGTTTGAATCAATATCCAATTTAGATTTTAAACTGTGTAGTACAAAAGTTCTTACTAAACTCGTTTTTCCAGACTCAACAGAATTCCTGTGTAACTCCTAGTTTTGCTCTTTGGAAGCTCTCCATTTGCTCATCTATATTGGACCCTGTCTGTGGTTAAAAGCAGATTTTTTACTTTAATCTACAGCATGACACTCTTTTGAAAGGGCATCTGATTAAAGTTTACTCTGAAACATTTTCGTAAATCTTCTAATATAGGTCATAGTATTTAAATCCAATAATAAAAATGTAACTTTGCAAAAGATGTAATGACAGATTTTACTGCTATGAAAGATTGTATTTCCAATAAAATAGAAATGACTCTATTTGTATGTCAATATCTCCCACACAGTACATTATCTATTTATTTAGCTGAAACAGTCTTTGGCAGAATCTAATATCATTCATTTGGAATTGTGTTCAGCGGCAGAGTAAAGAAAGAATATCATTCATTTATATTTGTGTTCAGCTGTAAAGAAAGAATCATATGAAAACTGTATTTTCCTCATATGCCAGCAATATGAGGCTAATATGGTTATTATCTCTCACCAGCATGAAGCTAAATTTTTTTTTCTCAGGCCAATTATTTTTTAGTTCCTTCAAAATTCACACACAAACATGAATTTAGTCTTTCATATATATGAAGAATCATTTTAGCTAGTTTCTTTGATAGATAAAACAGACATTATCCAAGACATTTCTCAGTAGTCTGTAGATTCAAAGATCTTCTAGCAGCAAGCCACTAGAGTACTCTAAGTTCATGGCAGATTTATTTTGTATGTACTAATAAATGTTTCTCAGAAGTATCTCTTTCCATAGTCACTGTCCTTAGGCAGCAGTGTCTGTATCTTCTGCTATCTTATTCTAGTGTATGTTCTTGATGGAATTTTCCAAGCTGCTGTTGCTGCTTGCTTTGGATCCATTTTTTTCTCACATTTCAGCTGCATTACCAGCTTGGAGGAGGTCCTTTCCATGTAGAGTAGACTTAACTCAAGTAGAGCTAAGATTAGGTATTTATTTATTTATTTTTGTGCCCTGAATCAAACTCAGGACCTTGTGCTTCTTTGCTTGTGGGGGGGGGGGATTATACTACTGTAGATTGTAGCTTTTAATAATGTTTTACTGAACATTCTGGGATAGAAGGTGGATACTGCACTCTAAATTAAAGAATGTTATCATTTCATGTCTAAAGAATTGCATGTTGAGTCAAAGGATCACATTCATGTCTCTCACAATAAAGCCCCAAAATGCCCAGTTTTCAGTTAATACCATTTCTCAAGGACCTTTCAGAAAAGAGGCTTTTGCTTGCTCATGTAATCTAAGATATACTTTTCTGAGTTCAGACTTCTCAGAATAATCAATTCCCTTTTCCATTCACCCTCAGTGATATCATATCCTCTCTTGGGTGAATAGAGAAGTTACAATAAAAATAATATAGGAAGCCAACATCAGAAACTTTTGAAGTAGTAGTTATAAATAATACTATGTTTTATTAATATAATAGTCAAGTACAATTTCTCAATAATATCTCCTTTTCCAGTTGAAGTAAAAAGTTCACTTCATATTCTCTATAATTACCTTGAATTTATCAATTCAAATGAGAATGCAAAAAATAAAATACAATTATTACACAGTTTTCACCTAATTTAAGCATAAATTTATGTATAACTTATTTATTTGAAGTAGCTTCTTCTCAAACATAATTTTTAAAAGCTTTAGCTACATAATGTACATGTAACCATACAACATAATTTATAATACATACTGATTTTTTTGCCAATTCTATTTTAGGCTATTTATTTCCAAGATATGTATATAGAAGATCCTTATATATCTTATATAGAAGTACTTATATAGAAGTACTTATATTATTATATTTCAAGTATCTTTTTTTCTGCAAATATAGTTTTAAAAAAATTTAGACACATAATATACATATAACCACATATAAATATACATCATAATTTACAATACAAAATGAAATTTCATTGATTTATTTTTCAACATATTTAAGTGGGAGATTCTGTATTTTGTTTTTCAGAATAAAATAAAAATTTAAATGAACAGAAGTTCTTTAATCCTGTGGGGCCAGAAAATGTCAGTTATTTATTTGTGATAGCTTGCCTTGTCAGAACAATTACTTATAAGTCTGTATTATAAAACCAGGAGTAAAGAAAGAATAAGATAAAAAGTAGTAAGTTACAAAGTGCAAGACAGGGTTGAGAATTTGAAGGGTTTTGAAATGAGAAAAATTCAAATGTATCTACTTTATAAAGGAACAGAAAATAAGATAGAATGAGTTGGACAGAGTCCTTTCATTGCTAGGAAAATATCAGCAAATAAATTATTTCTGTTTTTTTGTTCTGTGGGTAGAATTCATAATTTAACTTTATAATGCATATCATAAAACCCTCAATCCAGGAACATTTTTCAGATGCATAATTTATATACCATGTTAAGTATGGCACTATAGATTTTTGTGAGATTAGTTCCAAGCCTTCCATCACATAAGGGTGAATAAACCTGCCAGATTTCAATAAATTAGCTTGGTTCTACTTCTAAGGTAATGAAATTACTAAAAGCAAAACCACATTGTTTTGATCCAGTATAGGATTCTTTGCAATATATAGGCTTTATTTAAAAGGTGTTTGTCATTCACTTATAGTTAATAATAAGTGATTTTTCTTTACATAGTCTTTATTAACCAACAGAAGAATCTAAAACATCCAGATAAACTTTTTCTTTCAATTCCCTGAGAATCAACACTTTTCTTCTGAAATCCTTTCTTAGATTCTGTACTTCCAATTGACTTTTTTTGAATAAACTCTGCTTATGATGGAATAACTAATTTCTAAACTTTATCCTCATTTGGAACAGAACACACTAGCAACACTTACACTGCCTAGAGCCTCACCCTCAGCACTGAAAGTGTGTCATTTAATCTTGTCAGAGTGAGTGGATTGTGAGACTTTTGGAGACATGGTAGAATTTTAAGGGCACTAACTGTTGTCAATGGGTCGATCCAGGGATAATTTCAGGCTGAATGGGCTAGAAGAAGGTGGTTCCTATTTGGGCAAAGTGAGTCGTGGGGGTGTGCTTTGATGACTGTATCTAGCTCCTTAGATTCTTCCTCTTCTGTTTTCTGGATGCAATAAGGTGAGCAGCTTTTCTCTTCAGTGTAGTTCTGTCATCTTATTTCTGCCTTGGAGTCAGCTGACCAAGGAATGAACCTTCTAAACTGAGAGTCAAATTAACCTCTCTTCTTCTAAACTGTGAGCATCTGGTCTTTTTCCCCCAAGAAATGGAACTCTAAGCAGTACAGAAAAGGAATGCAGAAGTCTGCTCAGCCCACAGGAAGTAATTCTCAATATATATTTATGGTGGATGTTCTGCTCCATTTGAATAATGGAGCATGCTTTCGAGGTAAAAAAGTACTCTGTATCCAACAGGCTTTCTGTATACATCAGCTCTATACAACTTTCCATTTCTTTCATCATATTTCTCTCCACCTCAAAGTACATAACCAGTTACATGAAAAGGGTAGACAAGTTCACCATGTGCACTAGGGTGGGTGCAAATCTGATGTAGTGTAAACACTAAGTCTTTTTCTCCATTCAAGCTAAATCTAAATCCCCACTGAGCAATTTCCAATCACGAATGAATAAAAAATCTTTATCTCAGATCTTGTTCTTAGCACACCTGATATAAAGTTTTCTCCCCAAGTGTTTTAAACATGAATATGCATATTTCATTCAACTTTTTGGGGACAGACACTTGAAAAATAATGCAAATTATAATTTTGTTTACTAGAAAAGTATTACTATTGTGAATAATTACTGAGTCATCTTTAAAATGGTATATATGTGTTGATATAGTAGTAAAAGAGGATTTTATTCTAAATTATTTAAACATTTACAGAAGAAAAATGTATGATGTCTTATTATAGTGTAAGGGTAACTTAAGGGATTAGTTTAATCCTTTCGAGTTGCTTCACCTGTTATTTGGTCCAGTAAAAATTATTTTCTATAGTTTACATGAATATATTTTAATTCTTAGTATATCTAGAGTCAATTGTTAATAATATTCCCTATGCTTTAAGCCAATTTAGTCTCAACTTCTCTGTTTCCTCAAGAACATTCTTGCAGTCTGAATTCAGTAACGTATTAAAAAAATCACAAATTATGAACAAATTTGTTTTGACCATGAATGCAATGATGATTTAATCTATTCAAATTGATAAATGTAATATTCCAGATAAATAGAACAGAGGACAAAAAGCACACCATCAATTCAACAAGTGTGAAAAATTCATTAACAAAATTCTGCATCTCTTTATCACAAAATACTTGAAGAAATTATATATACAAGATCTTACCTCAATATAATAAAGGTTGTATATTAAAGATCCACTGCCGACATCATGCTGAATCAAAGAAAAGATTTGTTTCAAAGTCATTAACCAAGAATGAGTGTCAAATCTTGCTACTCTTGATCTCCAGGAGCAGTTAAGCAATAGAAAGACATCAGATAATTGCAAAATGGAAAAGAAGAAGTCAAATTATCTCTATTTCAGATGATATAATCCTTTACTTAAATGACACTAAAAACTCCACCAGAAGAGTCTTAAATCTGATAAATAAATTCAACAATTTGGCTGCACACAAAATACACCAGTAATAAATTCATTGAAAAAGTAATCAGGAAGATAATTTCTTTTCAAAAAGAGAAAATATACCTATGAATAGACCAACATATAAGTAAAAACATTCTTTCATGAAAACAGCAAAACAATTAGAAAGAAATGGAAAGAAACGCTAGCAGATACAATGACTGCAGATCATGGATGGCAGACTTGTAAAGTTTTCAGTATTAATGAAACAGAGCTACTGATTGAAATCTGAAAATAATCAGATTAATACCTGAGTTTCTGGCACTAGGAAAGAATACCTGACATACACAACTAAATGGAGATGGAGGAAGAATTATTTGGGTTCATGGTTTTAGAGATTTCAGTCCATGGTCAGCTCCCTCCAAGTAGTAAACATCATGATGAAAGGACATGGGGAACAAATTTGCTCATCTCATGTGGATAAAAAGAGAAACCAACACCCCCCCCCCAAAAAAAAAGGGAGAACCAGGCCAAGGATATTCTCTTCCTTATTATTTCCCCAATGACCCATCTTCTCCTGGGCCTTTTTGCTTAAGATCATATTCAGCTGCAAACTCATCAGAGGATCTATTAGTTGATGAATTTAACATCTCCATGATCTACCTATCTTCCAAAAGTCTCATCAATGAAGCATATCAGCCTTTGAGGATATTTTTCATCCAAATAATAACATTAACCAAATTACCAGTAATATTCTTCAACGAAACTCTAATAATTATGTAAAATATATATGGAAGCACGAAAGACCAGAATAACCAAACCAATTCTGTGGAAAAACAAGGAACAAAACTTTATCTAGTTTTAAAATGTACCACAAATATATATTAACAAGAACAACATAGTAGGGACCAGGGATTTAGCTCAGTGGTGTAAGTGTCTGCCTGGCAAGCACAAGGTCATGAGTTCGATCCCTAGTAATAGCACAAAATTAATCATGTAGGCCAATAAAATAAAACAGAGGGAGCAGAAGCAAAACTAGAGTCATTTTATTTTTGAAAAAAATTCCATAAACTTACATTAAAGGGAGGTAGTGTCTTTAATAACTGCATCTGGGAAAACTAGATATTGATATATAAAATGCTTGAAATTAGATTTAACCCTGTATAAAGATGAATTCAAATGGATTAAATACGTAAGTATAAGACTTGACATTTTGCAACTACTAGAAATATATATAAAGGAAACACTTCCAGTTGTAGGCTCAGGCAAAAACTAGCTGAATAAATCCCAATAGCATGGAAAACTGTAGAAGAATTAATAAGCAAGACTGCATTAAATTAAAAAGTTCTCCACAGTAAAGAAAAAAACAATAATAAAGTAAACAGAATAACGTATAGGAGAAAACGTGTCATTTACTCTTTTGATTCAGGATTAATATTTACAATATATAAAGCAGCTTGCAAGGTGCTGAAAAAAATTTAAAAAGAGGTACTTACCACGTGGTATATTTCCCAAAGAATTAAACAGTTATTTATTATAGGAATACTTCTGCACTCATTTATTATTGCAGAATTCATAATGAACTGTGGAAACAGTCGTGGTACAGTTAGCTAGATGAATCGGTCATTTCAGTAGTGATTTCATGTTCCAATAGCAGGGACGTTGGTTCTTTTCTCATACTGCACATGTTTTAATGCCCTGAGTTTGTTTCTGAGTTCATTTATATTGAGATTTTGAGAGCAAAAATTATTTTAATTTGTCTCTTCTCTTCACGTTTGAGATCATTTTCATCCTAGTCCCCTGGTGGTTCTAGTTTAATACTCACACTATTTATACTATGAACAATCCACAATAATCTTTCTTAACGTGTGTTTGTCATTTAGAGCCGTGATTTTACTTTTAAGGGTGTCCCCATTATTTCTGTGCCCTTCACAGTCCTTGCAGAGAGCATTCATAGTCTCTGCCCACAACAGCACTTGGGAATAACGTCAATCCTATCGCCAAGTCATGGCCTCTAAATAAATTTCCTAACTTTGGCAGTGCACAGATCCTCTTGCTTCACTGGGACAACAGCATCCTAAAATTTGTACTGTGTGGTCACTGGTAACGGTTGTTTTATTTTTAAATGAGACTTCATGTTCACAGTGAGAACATGCAGCTAGGTCTTATAAATATCCTTTTGGGCTCATTTATGCCTTGAAAGAAATTTTTGTTGCTTTATCTTGCAAATGCAAATCCCAAGTGCTCACTGCATACTCCCAGATGCTAAAACTCACTGTACCTCAGGTCACTATTGATTTTTCTTTTCACTACATTAATATTTTTCTTTGTTCCTAACATGATTTTATCTAGTTGATTTCATAGTTTTACTGAAGCTATTATTGTCATGCATATGGATCAGAAGGGATTTGTCAAACAGAAAATTTTAGAACATTTTAGAAGGAAAATACTTCTTACCCACTTTCAAGCTGGAGCCATGATCTTCTGTGGAAAGCCATTATGGACGCTGGCCCTCGAATCGCAAATCTAGTGGTTATGTACAGCAGCAAATTGTAGAAGATGAAGGCAAGCTGACACTTGAAATACAGAGATATTCATGCCTCCGGAAGACAAGCAGGGCTGAAGGGACCATCTGCTCTGTAGTCAAGAGAGCCACGGCAGCAACAACTACAGTTAATGATAGCAGTCTAATCTCTCAAAGCTAATTAAAAATATGCTGCAGAGATATGAAGCAGCAAACTAATAAGGAAAAAAGAAACTGCTATACATCAGTAGTGCAGCTGCCAAGATAATTATCTGGTCCTTACTTAGCGATGACATGTGGGTACATGATGACTGACACGTCTGTTTTGTGTGGAAGCACAGTCTACAGGTAGAGCAATGTAAGGGCTGTAGATGCTCCCGCTTGCATCAGGTGATATTGTTGCTGTCATATGCAACACAGGCAGGGTGTTTACCAGCATTAACCTTTATCATTAACCTTTATTAGGTTGCTAAAGCAACTTAATCTAAGTAAATAGCCATAGGACTATTATGTTTCATATACACTATGTAGAAGTTTTAGAACTAATCAAATACTTGATGACTTGTATATATAGTACCTTTGTAAAAAGAATTCCAGGAAATTTCAAACCATTACCAATAAAATGAACTTGGCAAAGTTCAAGAGATAATATTTTAAAATTAATAGAAAAGCACTCAATTTGATCTGCTCAAATGTTTTTTATAAACAACATATTTTAAATTATATTGTGTTAAAATTGATTTCTTTGGGCCTCAGGATATTGATTCCAGGAATAAAGTGTCTATGGAAGGAAATTTTCTAAACTTATACTCAATTTGATTAACAATTTTATCCTTTGTGTATAATACAGCTCTGTTTAGTGAGTTTCATATATCATTCCATCTGCTTTTCAGTATGCTCGTATACTTTGAATTATCCAAGTAGCAAAAACTGGAAAGATTAGATTTATTATAAATTTTCTCAGAAATAATAGCTTTCATTTTTTCAGTATAGGAACTAGCTTATCAAATACATTCTCAAAATGTGGATTTTACTGTGATTTGTTCAGTTTCATTATATACAATTCCTCTCAAATAATGTAATCTTTTATTTTCTTAGGATATCAGATTATTATTGTAATGTGTATGAATGTACATGAAAATGTTTCAATTTTACATCTTTTATTATTTATTTTGGTACTGGGAATCAAACTCAGGACCTTAAACTTTCCAGGAAGGCTCTATGCCTCTGAGCTACATCGTGGGCTCCTTTTTACTTTGACCATGTTAAACTGAAACATTTTGAACAAAAATCACAAACTTTTGTGCATCCAGGACTAAGTAATTTATGTAACAAAGAATCAAATGTCAATTTATACACTTCAGTTAAAATTAATGAATGAATAAATCTTTTAATATAGTGATACATTTTTTAGCAAATTGGAAACTGACATAAACAAAATGTACAGAAAAATTGAAGACTGTTGGAATAAAAATAAAATGTATCTGTAAGTTTAATTGATCTGCAAGTTTATGATTTTTATCCCCAGTTTTATTAAAATCTTTGTCATTGGATAATAATATTTATTTTCATTACATCTGGACTAGACTAGTAAGTTACATAAAACTTTTCATGCTAACATTCATTGATAATCTAGTTTAAAACTGAATCTAAAATAATTAATTTTCTTTCAAGTCTGACTGACCTCTTCCTATACAAAATGAAGTTATCTTTCAATCTTTCAGTTTAAATAATGTACGTCTCTAGGACTATTGTTAAACTTTGAGATTTTGTATATGACTTTAAAAGAATTACATAGAGCAACAATGTAATGACCATAGCAAACAGCCAAGCATACCTATTTCTTCCTTCCTGGGAATACAGATTTCTTATTTTAAGTCAATATATGTATAGAATATAAAAACCGTGCTTCAATGTGCAGTATTTTTAAAAAATTAAGAAGTATAATATTATAGCTGTTCATGGGTACGTATTTATTACTAACTTCTCTATCAAAAGATAACTTTAAATAATGTGTTTCTCAAATATGAAGCATAAAGAATTGTCATATGGTCAAATAATAAGACTTGTTATATTTGCTCTTCACAGGTAATCTTGCCATATACAATGCTAGTGTCTCCGGATTTCGTCATGGTCAGCCTTCCTGCCCTCAGTTATCAATCCCTGAGTCTCACTGTTGGGGCTGTTCTCCAGCTTCCAGAACCTTCTTGGATTCTGTGGAAGTAGTGAGTGCCTGGGGATTCTGCTCCTCCAGGGCCAGCACTCAGACCCTGACTAACTGTAGAAAGTGTGCTTATCCTTGGCTCTGCTTTCTAATAATCAAGAAGCTCTAGGTGTGTGGTATGCAAATCTCTAAGTACTATTAAACCACAGTAAGCTTCAGGTCACTTTGCTTGTGGACTTTTGTTCTGTGGGTGTTTACTTGGGCTCTTACTTCCTGATCTCATGCATATGTGTTACTTCTTTTCCAGATTTCCCCCTGAAGTAGTTCCTGATAAATCTGGTTTACTTAATTTCTCATGTTGACTTGTGCCTCTAATGAACTAAATCTGAGACAGTAAGTAAAAATACTTATTTATATAAATCACAAGCAACAAAGACTTCAAAAAAGAAGTACATATAATTGATTTTCATGTTTTCTAGCATATATTTTCAAGCTTTTATTTTTATTAGTACATATTTGAAGTACACAATGTTACATTCATTGTAGGAGTATACATATATAACATATATAACATATTTGTTATACACTACAGTTACATAACTGTTATGGTTCGATAACTAGTGGTCAACTTAACGCCAGCTGGATTACATCAGCATGCATTGAGAGAAGATGCTCCACCTGAGGAGGGCTGCCAGGATAAATAGGTGGAGAAGAGAGCTGTTGAAGAGGGATTGAGGCGTTATGGAGGCATTGTTAGTTCTCCTACAAGTTGCTGTCTGAGCTGTTGGTTTTCCTGGAGAAGCTTTGGTCTTCACATCGAGCATTGCTTCCTGGCTCCGGAGGGGAAGACATGTGCTGCTTGGTCTCCAGGATGAACTCCTCACGCTGCTTCCTGGCACGTTCCCGACTGTGCTTGTCGTCGGAGGAGCTCAGGGCCTCCGTGTCGCTGAGGACAGCTGTGGTGCCTTTCAGGATAGCCCTGGTCTTTGTTGTGGGTGTGACTTCTCGGCTCCAGTGTAGAACCCTCATCCCACTAGCACAGCTCCTTCATCCTGCTGGCATAGACTTTCTGGCTTCCACCGCTGACCCTTGGGTCTTCCCGGCACGGATCCGTAAAAGAAACTGGCGTGAGTCCTTGTGGGCCCTGGACTTCCAGTTGGATTCGTGGAGGCATTGTCCTGAGTTCTGGGTTTTTATCTGGACTCATGTGGGACATTGCCATGGGGTGTAGACTCTTGACTAAATAATCTATGTCGTTGGTGTTGCGGATGGATTTCCTGCATTCTCCTGTGTTAACTTCCAATGACCATTATAAAAATATTATAAACTCCATGTCCTGATCTGAATTGTTCTCTGTGTATAACCCCTGACTACAACAATAACTTAAAGAACATATATAACATTTTAAAATTTCTCTTTATGTCTCCTTTCTATCTCTGGGAACTCTTCATAACATACTTTTCTCCTTCAATTTAAACCTTATGAAACCAATTAAAGTGACTGTACCAGCTACTTCAAATTCGATTGCAAAACTGGTGAGTCATTTTTACTGAGAGTTTTAATTTAATTCATTTAGAGTATATTCATTGTGAGCAGGAAGGCCCTGGAAACTACCAATATGGATTTTTACAGTAACTTTTTTTTTTATTAATATAGAGGCTTGTGGGTGAGTAGAGCAATATCATAGGTTAATGCTAAAATATGCACTTTTAAGTACCAAACTTGATATATAAATTATGACAGTAGATCCATATCAATGTTAACTAAAGCAACGATTATTTCGGAATTCCTCCAGGTGTTTGTGACCTGTAGGAGGGGTGTTACTCACTTCTACCTTCACAGAAGTCTTTTCAGGGAGCCAGGTGCTCACTACACATCCTTGAGTTGCAGTGTTCATGCCAAAATAACTCATGTGAAGTCTTACACTGATGGAGCATGGCAAGAGTTTCAGTTTAGAGGTATTTCCACCCAAATAGAGGGCAGACAAACTCTGTTAATGGTCAGTTTTGCTCTGAGCTCCTCCATTGACTCAGCTGAAAAACACTCATGGAGTTACTATGGTCGGAGGTTCCTCACATCACATCTTTTCTTTCAACCTCTTTATGGGTTTCATAGCCGTGTTACACTCTAAAAGGTGTTCCTGCTCACACGTGCACTTAATCGCCCCTTTATCAGTCATGTATGTCACAGCCACAGAAAGTTTTATACCTCTAATTCCTTCTTGGATCACAAAAATTTTCAAAATATTTATTCTCAGTTTTTACATGTATCTTTAAAGATCAAGTTCTGCATTGAATCAAGTATTGCCAATACAATTTATTCTGCTAAATTAGCCAAGTTTATGTTTAATTAAATAGGATAGCAAATGCTTATGGCATTGACAGCTTCATACATTCAGATTAAACATGGGTCCAGAAATTTTGAGACTCACACTGATATATTCTTTGCATTATTCTGGCTGATGCTAAGTCAGTAAGTACATCACATGAAAGAAAGTTGAGAACTTCAGGGTAGGAATGTCCACGAACAGATTCCTAATGTGATCTTTAGTTGCATTTGACTCAAGGAAATAATTTTTTCTGCTCTGTTGAAAGATTATGGGTATGGATTTTTATATACCTTACTACATATCATTGTATAAGAAATACAGAAATTTATCAAGTATTGGAGAAGCACCACATTTCTAGCAGTAAAGCTAGAAGTGTTACCTTACTTCTTAAAGAGTTTCTATCTCTTAAGACAACTTTCCTGGATCCTTGACTCTGGAGTAACAGATTCAGGTGACTTAAGAAAATGAGAATCTCTCTCCTATGTACTATATGAATAATATTTCTAATCAGAAATAAATGCCTTTGCTGGCATCACTAATCTCAAGGAAATGTTATCATCTCATATTTCGTGTTAAAAGTATTGGAGATAATGTTACCTTTGTCAGACTTAGTACTTCAGTATATTCCTTTAATTAAAGAGTTTGTAAAAACACTGTTTAAAAACTTTATGCCCTTACATTTTGTGTAAATGTGTACAAGTTGACTGTTTGTCTTCAAAAAATCAAACAAAATGTGTCCATATAATTTCTCTTAAAAAATAAAAAAGAATTAAATCTAGCCAGAGTTCTTATCAAGAACTTGACCCCCTCTGTTTATTATTTTCTCTTCTTTATTAACAATCTCTTTCTTTCTTCCTACTGGAGTCACAAAAATGTTTGACACGGTTGAATTTGAAGAAAAAGTGTACATACTTCTGTATCACCCTTATAATAGTGATAACAATCTCTTATTTCTTAATTACTGCAAATACGGTTTTTCAATAAATACTAATTTATTATAATTAAACTAAAGCTGATCACATACACTTATTTATAGGTAAAGGACTGGAAATTTTTGTGCTTTTTCTAATATGTATTCATTATTTCCCTAGTGAGTTCCAATTTTATTCTAAACGCCTTCTAATTTGATATGATGGAAAACAATCAGCATCCTGGCATATGCTACTATTTAATCTCTTAGGATTTTTAATTTCATAAACCATTTCCTAAGAATATAATTTTTAAATGAGGATATTTTGAAAGAACTTTTATGTGGAAGTTACTTAAATGTTGAAAAAGTTCTCTCTTATGTAATCTTAATTGTGACTGCAAAATTCAAAGTCCAGCTTCATTACTGTTAATGTAAGTTGTATCATTACCCTGTTTCATGCAGATGCAATGTTTCCTAGCAATTTTATAAATACCACGGTTTGTTCATAAATATACTTTCTGTAAATCCTTCATAATTTAATGAATAAATTTATGAATATATTAGTATTATGAAGTGCATTTCTTATGAAGGAAGTTCATTGTTTGTTATAATAATTACCAAAGATAAAAATTATAATTAACACAATTTTATCAACTGAAAATGTTATGTAAAGGTAGAGTTGAACTAGTCTTACTCATGGTAGTCAATAACATTTTACTGACTATATTGATTTTGCCTTACTCTAGATGAGTAATAGAAAAGAAAAAATATGGCCCATTCATAGAACTTACGGTATTTATTTGTTAAAAACCTTCAGGGAAAAATGCTAATTTTGCAGCTGGACTTGGAGGCACCTTTTTGTGATATCAACTACTGTGGAGACTGAGCAAAAGATTATAAATTCAAGGCCATTCAGGCAAAGTTAGCCAGACGCAGCCTCACAAGAGGAAACAAATGAAATTTCTGGGATCCCTTAGTGATAGGTCACTTGCCTAGCATCTCACATGGTCTGTGTGAGGTCTGTAATCCAATAATGACAAAAAGAAGGGAAAGAAGGAGAAATTAATTGGGGAAAGGATGAATAAAATTAAAACAGACAAAAATAGAATCATCCTCTTTTTAAAATTTCTTCTATTGCTTACTATAAATAATTCTTGATATCTATGACGTAGTATTTATTTTTTAAAATTAATAGCATTTGCTTTATTAGATTATTAATATAAAATATGTTGTCTAATATCATAAACATAGTAATAATGAGGGCTTTGTCATTTAGTTTAGTCCTAAGCATGTTTTTGACCTTTTTAGAAACAGTTTTTCAAAGATTTGGCAAGGAAATATTTTACACTGATTTTTCTCCTAGTATTGATATGATAAAACTAAATTTTCACTCAAAAGCTTGGTTTCTAATTAAGAAAATATAAATAAACAATCCAGTATTATTTAGAGGCAATGATCACATTTCTCTGAATCTTTTTGATTCACGTCCTGTAAGTTTCTAAGTGCAACCATATATTTTCTGCATTTGATGTATTGTTTAATAAAGACAAATATTTGTTAAGTAGTTAAGTATTAAATAAGTTATTGATAGTACATTCTGATATTACATACTGATATTACATACTGATATACATACTGATATTACATTCATTGCAACTGATGAAAGCTAACATTTATGGTTTTCTTCAAAGATTAAATTGTTCCATATTTATTGCATAGAAAACAATGCTATTTTTCTTAACTTCATTTCCTTTTAAGAAAACTGACTATCATTTGAATTTGCCTGTACAGATTTCTCAAGTTTCTGGAACTAAATCTAGTTGTTTAGAACATGTTGAACTAATATGTAAATTATCATAGAAAATCTCCTGAAATTTCTTTGAGCAATCAGCTATCACAGCCTAAGAGTGCAAAGGAGAAGATAAAATTAAATAGATGTCCTTGTCCAGGAAGTGCTGAAATACTACAGACAGATTCTTAAAGATGAGAATGATATTTGGTAAAACATCTTTCTCAGACACAGAATACTGAGACTCGTGAGTGTGACTATTCAGTTTCTCTGCGGTGATTCTGTGCTAAACAAAGATTTAGCCATGATCCAGTTCCTCAGCTATTTCCCATTCACATTCAATGAATCCCTGTGAAGTCAGCCTTCCTCATCAGTGTTCTTTTAGTTGTCTTCATTCTGCACCCAGAATTTCCAGCTATCACCAATCATCTGAAATATTTAAAACAAATTTTCACATATTTTTATCCACACATTATATATGTATATATATATATATATATTTATATATACAAATATATGTGCATAACCTTATAAATTCTTAAAGAAAGAGATTTCATTTAACTACCAGGATCATATATATATATATATATATATATATATATATATATATATATCCCGATTTGGATAAACTTTACAAAATGCCATTTAAATATTTTTATCTTTTAATGATGTGCTATAGTTTTAGATTTTTAAGATATTGTTTTACATATTTCTAACAACCAATAACTTTCTTCCAAAATTCATTTTGAATTCTTATTAACTGGGTATACATGAATGCAAATCGTACATTAAAATCACAAACTAAATAATATTAGCTAAAACATAGTTATTTAATTATTGAAATTATCTTAGTCAAAAATTTTAAAGACATAGTGAAAACCCAAATTTATTGGATTTTTTTGGACTGTCAAGAATTCTGTTGAACTTTTGTATATATATATATATATATATATATATATTAATATTAATATTTAAAATGATAAAATAGGACAAATATTAAACAAACACATTATTAAAAAAAGAGAAAATGCCTGGAGTTATTGAATTCTTATGTTTGACTTCTTTTTGTATCTAAACTCAAGTTTCAGGTATTTTATAAAACACTGCTAGGTTAATCAAATACATAATGATTTTTAGCTACATTTCCTTGAGTAAGAACCTTTAAAAATTTTCAATGATCCATTAACAATTTCCTTTTTGTCCCCCAAATCCCCAAGAAAATAAAAAACATAAAAAAGTCCGGCATGATTTGTTTCCATCCTATAACTTTCTGGCTTTATTTTTTATTGTTTATATATTATGGCTTTGACTCTCCAGTGAGACTCCATGCTTTTCATCTTGGGCCAACACAGTATCCCCGGTCGCTCTTGTTCTGTGCCGTTCACCTTCTTGCACTGAGCAGCTCCTGCTTTGTAGTGCACAGGTAGCCATTGTGGACTCTTAGCTGCTGACCCTGTAAACCTATCTTTCCAAGCTTCCTATGTAAATCTTCAAAGAAGATACAACAGCTCAAGGGTAATGGAGCTTTTATTTAATGCAGGCCCACTTATGCCTTATCCACTTTCCATTACATTCATGCTGTAAGCCTTTTGGATGGTGCCATTTACAATCAGGAGAGGTCTCCCACTCTCTGTTTGCTGATCTACTTGATAATCCATGTATGAAAACACACCCAGCATACCACAGACACACTCAACAATCTTTTGGGCATCTCTTCATTCTATCAAGTGACAGTCTTGGTTAAAGGCTGATCAACAGTTAAGAATAGCCATCTCATGTAAGTGCAGCATTCTGGAGTTTAAGGCAGGAAGATCATTTTGAGGCCACCCATTTTGAGATCAAGGCAAGCTTGAACTGCGTAGTGAAACCTTATCTCAAAAAGATGGGGGAAAAGCTACATACATTTTCAAATAAAAACAAAGGTATACTTTTGGCAAAAAGGATATATAACTTTAAATTTTCTATTACCTTAATGTAACCAGAATTCTTTGAGAAGATGAACCATTCTAGGCTTTAAAAGAGAAATATGTAAGATAAATTTGGGGCATTGTGTGGTATTGGAAGGAAAGAAGTGCTTAGAAAAAGGAGAGTGAGAGGAAAAGAAGAAAAAACAAAGGAAGGAAAGAAAGGAGGAAAGAAGGAAGAAAGGAAGGAAGGAAGGAAGGAAGGAAGGAAGGAAGGAAGGAAGGAAGGAAGGAAGGAAGGAAAGACTGACTCTGGAACCTTTCAGCCCTGATAATGAAATAACCACTATGCCAGAAATACAATGTTGCTTACAGTATTGTAATATACTTTTATTGCAGAATATTTTGCTGTGGGCAGAACATAGTTTAAATTCTGAGTACACAAGAGACAGCGGCTGGTATGTGTTCTTCAGTTTGACAACTCAACTTCACTTTTTTGCAATTTAGCACATCTGTATTAGTACATCAGCCAGGCTTACTGCTCAGAAGGAAAGCAACAATGCTTAAGAATTCTTGAGAAGTGGAGTGGCTAAGTGGTAGAAGGAGTGGATTACACATGGACTACTGAAGTGTTGTGACTTTGGGATTTCTTTCTTCCTGCTTCCCTCTAAATGCTAAATACAATACTAACCTAGTAAAATAATCACATTTATTCACTTGCTAAAAGTATATACTGAAAGTGCCAAAAATATACGGGACATCACGCTAAATCTCGTCTCTGTCAAAATGCAGAGCACTCTTTTTCATTAAGGGTTTTCATTAAGGTTTTCTTTAGAAGTCTTCGTCACTGACATCTGTAAGCAGCTAATTGACTTTTTTCTATTCACATTGCAGTATTTGACTTTCGTACTTCCTTAAAAGATGTTCTGCTTACCCTTATGTTCTGCTGCTGAAAGTTAAATTTTCTCTTTTCTTACTTTTTATTCACACTCTACCTTGAACAGAAGGTATTTTAAAATTGTATTATTTTTCAGTAATCATAGTCTTCAACATGTATTTCCTTCTTTTCAATCTCGATCTTGCTACGCAACCCAACGGAGATCATGCTACTGTAGAGGAGAAGTTAGTGTATAGTCACAGTTCCTCCCTCCTGTGACTGCTAGGGGAACCTCCCCTCAGGACTTGTGACCAGCAGAGAACCTGAAAACATTTCCCTATTGCCTTGACTTAGGAGACAGGCTCTGGATTTGTTAACCATTAATACAAGTTTGTAAACCAGTGTGATTATCATGATATTTGCTTTTCTGTAAAAAGATGGTTAGCAAGTCAAATGTCTGAACGACACATATTGCAGGTAGAAAATATCAGGTAAATATCAGGTAAATTCAAACCCCAGCACAATTGTGAAATTCTTAGGTATGATTTGTTTTTGAACAACTGGACATAGTTTTCAAATCATGAGAAATGAGTTACTATTTTTCATTGGCATTATGTACAACATAGCTCAGAAGTTAACATGTTTCTTGGGCTTTGACAAAATTATGTTCTTCAAATAGAAATTCTGTTGTTTTCTTGGTGTTTTTAATCACAGAGTCACTGGGAGTAATCTAGAAGTGGGAGGGGCAAGCATTAGAAATTGTGCAGAGCAGGCATCACAGGTACCTGCCCTAGGACTTGAGAACAGCAGGTTACATAGATTCAGAAATATCTGCATTCAGGTTGTAGGCAGATTGAACTTTAGCAGAATAGTGCTTCTCTGGTTTTAGACTCAGAATCTCTCATTTGAAAGACAACTCTTAGATTGTTACTAGATATTGTTCAAATTTCTTCATTTCTACGAAGAATACATAAAGTTATTTGGAAAACAGGAACAATATTATCTTGAATAGGGAACCAGTAGTCAGGGCACAACTTCGTAAAGTTCACGTAGATGCACACAGTACACTCAAGAGCTAGCTAAATGATAAATTTCAGGGCTAACACTGTAGACTGTAGACAAGAAAAAGTACCTTCATTACCTATAAGGCCAGAAACACGGACCTCTGAGGTCCTTCATACTACCTTATTTTACATTGGATTTCTATCACTTTCTCTGATTCAAGATAAAATTGCCCCACCTCCAGTTCATATATAGAAATGTTTGGGTTGAAGAGGAGATGATGCATTTGAAATCAGCAGCATTCTGATTGCGTGAAGCAAAATGGTTGGAAGAAAATAAAGACAAACCTATCTTGCAGGCAGAAATATGATCTATTTAAAAATAGGAGAACTCTGGATTCCTATTTTTTAAGGAATCACTTGGAATTTTATAATTATAAAGCTATAGCCAATGAAGTTGTTATACAGTGAGACAAATGAGCTTTCCTGATAGAAGAAAAAGAGAACACATACAAGGTACTTACTTATGAAAATAACTGGGTTTTAGAAGGAGAGATAAAGTACATACTAGCAATTCCCAACAATAGCTACCAAATAAGTAGAAAAATAAAAATAATCTATTTTTAAGTTCCGAATTTGAAATTCTAATAGTGATTCCTGAATCTAATATCTAGAATAGTTTCCAGTATCCATGAAATGATTTGTCATGGTGTTTAAGGACATGTGTTGTTTGTCATAAAAATAAAGAATTCTCCTTATATTGTATGAAGAAGTTAGCAGAGAGAAGACAATGTTAATAGAAAAAGAATTGTGGAAATAGGAGACGGAAGGCCAGTGTGTAGCCAAAAAATAGATCATATCTAAATACTATTACTGTTCTGTGTGACGTCAAACAGATTTAAAATGAGATTAAACCCCAATACACTCTCTATGTCACTTATCCCACAGTTGAAATATTTTAGAGAACGTAATTAAAGGTTTATAAAAGTGAATTTGTAATTGCTTTCCTCATCTGAGACATATTTCTTTTGATCAAACTATATATTCATTGCTAGAAAAATACAGCAATAAACAAAGAGGCATTAAATGTCTAGCCAGATTTAGCTGTGCATTCCAGTAATCCCAGCACTCAGGAGGCTGAGGCAAGTAAATTACACAATGAGACTATGTCTTAAACAAACAAACAAACAAATAAAAAATAAACAAAATAACAGCAATAATAAAAGAATAAATCCAAAAACATTAAATGTCTGTTACTCATCCCTTTCCATTTATGGAGTAAGTAAAATTCTAGTCACTTAAAATAGTTAACAACAGCAATGTAGCAAATGAAAATTTTCTAAATTGAATATGGAAGACACGTGTTGACAGAGTACTACTATGAAAACACTTCTAGGGTCAAAAATTATGACTACAGGTAGAGGCAAATATGAAACTAAAACCTTTCCTTACCATACAATTCTTGTTTTTATTTTTACATTTTGCCCTGTTCATCAGTGTTGCCAACACTTAAGTTATGCATAGCTACAGAGCTTTATAGCAGTGCAGCAGATGCATTCTCATTGCACTTAACATTATGTATTTGTAAGGTCATTGCAGTAATTATTTCTTCCCATCAAGTTAAAATTAGCTGCAAATATCGCTGTATCACCAAGCAGTAAAGATAGTCAAACTCTAAGATGCCTGCTAGATTATAGGACAAAACCACATATCTAATGTATTTTTCATTATTACCAACTCTCTGGGTAAATAGTACATGCATTAAAGCAAAAAACAGGACCAACACAGGTGATGGCGAAGGAGAAATATGCAAAGTAAAGACAAAGGAAGATGTCTGGATGGATGGAAGATATGCTCAGAAGTAGGTATTTTTAGTCCCCATCAGGGGTGCCGTCATGGGACTTCTGTCTGACTACATCAGAGCAAGAGAAGATTGTTCTTAGCTCTTTTATATCTCCCATTTATTAATTAATGATATTTTAAGAAACCTTCCTACTGATTTCTCCATAGTAAGTAGATTGAATCTTGCTAAACTCTAAATCTTCCATTCATAATATGAACAAATGTAATGACACAATATGCTCTAATGACCCAATTTATGGGGAGCTGACTGAAATCACCAATCTATTCATGGGTCTTAGGCTAACTTTGTAATTCTGGCAATTTTTCTTTTGAATTGGAAGCAGTATGTACCCATAAATTATTAGGTGAATTCTATTGAACAGTAGAACTTCAGATCCTTGAGTAACAAAAAAGCAGTTACCAAATGATTCTTACTTTGGACAATTTCCTTGAGGCCAGGGAAAATAATCCTTTATAATATCAACCTCTTTGAAAATATGCTGAAAACTATAAAAGTCTTAAGAATATTTGACAGGAGAAAGAATTCATCTAAAAAATACTTTTACTAAAGTATCAGTGTAATATTTTAATGTCAGATAAACTCATGGTCTACAGATATTTGGATTGGGTGTGAATATTTAGGAAATACTATATAAAATCTCCAATAAATCTTAATTAAAATAATCACATTTTAACACTTAAGAAATGGCAGCCACGATAGCAATGGGAATTTTGCCAATAAGCTATAATGTTCCTCATCATTTGACTTTAAATTGCAACTCAGTACCAATCCCATTTCTGACCCACATTGTCTAAATTTTCAGTTGTTTCTAAACATAATATACAAATTACTATCCATTGTCTATTTCCTTTCTCTCTCCATTGAAATAAGAAGTACGGATGAGGAATTCATTTTGGCTTCAATTATTTATGACTGGAAATGTGGTATGTGTTTACATATTTTAACAATAAGAAACATATTGACATAAACTCTCATCAAAATACTCCCCCTTGCTAAAAACGCATAACCTATTGTTCTTGTTGTTCTGAAGAAGTTCTGCATTTTTTTTCTTTACTTGCTATTGTTTCTTTAATATCCTGAATCAATTCAAAGCAGTTACCATTTAGCATGACTTTGAGTCTGGGGGAAGCCAGTGGTGGCATACTGCCAGATCTGATGGCTAAGGTGTACATATTGTTTTTATTCAAGAAAAATTGCCATAAAAGTGTTCAATCCATCCATGACTTCAGTGCCGATCCAAAAAGACATGAAAGAGAATATCTAGACTACTTCAGAAAGTGGTAAATACAGTAGGTTTTGTGTTTGATGCAAGGAGGATTAGTGGAAATGTGCCTTTTACTTGAACAAACAAAAATTTAATATTCATCATAATTTTTAATCATACTAACACACTTCAGCCATAACTAGTGTATGACAGGTAAACAAAAGTAGGACTTGAATGGAAGTGTTTAAACTGTCATGCTGTGGGTCTGGAGCTGTAATGGAAAATATACAAATGCAACTATGGAGATTCTGAAAAGATCCAAGAGCTGAGTGTGAATGAATCATAGATGCACAGAGGAAAAGGAGGAAAGAGAAAATGAAAAGACAGCGGAGGAAACAAGAATGGATGTGAAAGAAAATGAAAGTAGATGAAAGGGCAAAGAGAAGATTGTAAGAATAATTCTTCTATGATGTCCTTTTAGTTTTTGCCCATAGGCACCTTAGTTTTGTATCTCTGATGATCACAAAGGAATCCTTGCGACCTTCAATTTTCATTAAGGCACATATTTTTTCAGAGGGTTAAAAGTGAATTTCCATTTTCTATTAATACATATTTGCAATGCATGCTGTTTACATTCCTTGTATGGATTTGGTACATATGTAGAGCACACTGTAATTCCTTTTTTATTTCTCTACCCTCTCCTCCCTCCTTCCTCTGCCAATCTCTTCATCCTTTCTCATTTGAAAAGGCGCTCCCCTCTTTTTTCTACCATCTTTTATCTTGCCTTTTACTTGTAATTTGGTTTCCTCATATAATAGCAACCATGCAATATTTAAGTTTGTGTCTGATTTATTACAATATTATGATCTCAAGACATATCAATATCTAAATGGATAAAGAAAATGTGGTCTTCACACACAATGCAGTATTATTTTACCATAAAGAAAGACAAACTTTAATGAATTGCAGGATTCCCAGTTCTTGACTCCGGACATTCTTAATGAGAAAGAATGATAACTTGAAATCTACTAAAACAAGTTTCCCTGGTTCATTTACAATATAAGCAATAAATGAAGTAAAATCATCTGGAAAGCAAACAAAAATGTTGTTTTTTTTTTTTTTTTCAAAAAATGAATAGAACTCATTTAAATTTCAAAAGGATAATTTGATTCCTTTGGTGCCTTGGCATTTTTGCACCTTTCTCACTCACACTTAAATTTCAGGATAAAACTGAGGGAGAGTAGTACAGTAATTACTCCATAACATATTACTTCTAGCCTCAAACTGACAAAGTTTGAGTTCATTGTTTTTTTACATTATAAAAATATTCAGTTTGATGAGATACTCATTTTTTGTGTATATAGTTGTTCTCAAAGAATAAAAGAAGGAAGGAAAGAAAGAAGGAAGGAAAGAGAATTCTTTAGAGAGAGAAGAAAAGAATTAAACATTCATCAGCTGACATCCAGTACTCAGAACTTACACTGCAGGTGAGGATTTCACTGTCACTGATGCTTAATAACATTTCAATGTATTAATATTCAAAAGGTTAACTTCAGTTAATAGTTATAAAGAAAGAAAATAACAAAAACTCTAAATGAGTCATATTTTTTCCAATGAAATTTTCTTGTTCATATAAGGTTTCTGTGAGTGTAACTCAAAATATAAAATAAGAGTATGGTGAAAGACATTTGAACAACAGTATTTTATCGTATTTGCTACTCAATAGTCAATAATTAGACTTTGAAATTCTTCTTCCTAAATTTTATTTAACCTTACTGGATTAATACTATTTTTTTCCTATAAAAAATGTGTACCATCTGCCAACTTGGAGCAAAACATGTTAGAGAGATTAATAGAGAGTTGAGTGAGCACAAAGACCCTAGTAACAAGTGAAGTAAGCCAAGACATTCACACTCTCAGTAGCTTCTCTCCTAACTTCCGTTGTGGTAGGTAGAGTAACATTGTCCACATCCGAATCCTCAGGAGCTGTAACTATAGCGTAGCGAATTAAGGTTACAGATGGAATTAAATTTGGCAAACAGCTGAGTTGAGGATTGAGGGAATTATCTGAAATTATACAGATTGATTCAACATAAACAAGAGTTTTATTTAATTGGAAAAAGGAGACTGCAGAGGAGCAAAGTATTCACGAATGTGATACAAGCTGAAGGGACTTGCTGGCTTCTTAATGCAGAAGATGAGAATCTTTTTCCAAAGACCATGGGTCTCACGGTCTCAAAAAGTCAAGAAAATAATTTTTCCCTGGAGCTTCCAAGAGGAATTAGAAATCTTCATTTAGGCTAATGAGACTCATTGTGGGCTTTTGGCCTCCAGAAGCCGTAAAACAATGCTTACTTTTTGTTTTAATCCACAGTGTTCTGGCATTTTTATACCATTCAAGATTACTACACAAGATCTCCTACCGGTGAACTTGTCATACAAAAATGAGAATTGTCTGCTCATTACACTCCTCTTCTCCTTCTTTGTAGTAATTGGGCTTAAATGTCTTGCTTACTTTTTATTCTTTTCCTTCTTTCACATCCCTAATTCTTGTATCATTTCCAAGGTAAGTAACTTTAATTCTTATCCAGATTACTTTATTCCTTTCGAGGATTTTAAACAAACTCTTTCATTAAAAAAAATGTACCAAATTTAGTATCTTTGATGCCTTACCTTTTTAAATCTGTTTTCAAGATGCTTGTATTCTCTAAGAGATTTTTTATATACCTATTTTAAACTGACTATCAATTACAAAATTTATTTAAATACACAGTGCAGAATTCCAAGCTACTATGGCAGGAAGCATTGTACTTAGGCTCTGGGCTTCTAATTCTTTTTGTATATATTCTGTGTTGTAATCCCTGACAACACAGGGATTACATCCCTGGATGTGACCTTGACTTGTGAATATGATGGAAATTTATCCTCATAGTTGTGTCACTTTTTATCACAGAGGCACATTGATACAGCTAATTAGAATATTTAATTCATTGATTTTTGACCCTAAAGATAATGACACTCGAGGTGAGAGAAGGCCTTCTGTTGGTCTTGAGTGACCAACCTCCAATGATATGAAGAAGCAAGTGACAGGCAATCTAGAGATGCCTAGAAGCTCAGATCAGCCTTGGAGGAGAACTCAGAAAAAAGCATAATTATCCATCTCATAGGCAAAAGTATTAAGTCACTGTGTCTTATAAATTATCATTGAAAAGGAGCCTGATATTCAGATGGTATCAAAGCTTACACATAAAATTTCACTAATAAATTGCAGATAATCCAGTAAGAACATGTCAACCTTTGTGATGTAGGAAAACTCAGAAAATATATTTGTGTTATTTAAAGCCACTAACTTGGTGGTAACTTATTGCACATATTAAATAATAATTACACACACATGCTATTTCCTGAATTTGTTTGCTTCTTTTCTTTTTAGTATTCATTCATTGCACAGATCAAGGAGGTAACAGTCTGGAATTATCATTTTTTCACATCTTAATCTTTTATGGCATCATCAAATGTTGCAATCTCTCCAGTGTATTATATCCTTATTGGTTTACTATTCTTATGTGTGTAGGTATTTGTAACAGTTTGTATTTCACTTTTCCAATAATACTGTAGCCTTCAAGCTGCAGGACACAGTATCTAGATAAGCAGTCTAAAGGTTACTGAAAATGCTCATCCTAATTATGCATATTAGAACCAGAAAACTAGCAACAAATTGGGTTTGGGTAAGAAACTGACCTACTATGAGATGCACCTGAACTAAAATTCCCTTGAGAAACTTTCTTAAACTCCTACTATCCTCTGTAGATAACAGTAATATCTTGATTTGTTTGAAATTAGTATTAGCTTACGTCTCATATCCAGCAATCACAAGAATGTATATTTATTTTATTTTCCCAATGAATGATCATCCTGTATAACATTATATGTCTCTTTGAGTAAGATTGAGAGACAGATTAACCATATACATTTTGGAATGTTGCATTAAGATTTCCTCTAAGGGACCTGGCCTTCCCTTTATTCAATAGGTTGCAGGTATGTTCCTTGGTTTAAATCAGGGAACTGAGGCAAATCTTAGTCCTGATGAAACATGATGACTCTGTTTTAGTGATGGAAGTTAGATTTCTGTTCACTTGATTAGTGCTCTTCCACTTGGACAAATTATACAAGGATTTATTTTCATGTCCACCTATTTCTTTCATAGGGACACCATGAATAACTAGTCAATGCCATAGGTCTTCACAAGCCAGATGATTCTGACAATTCCACTGTTCATTATAGTAACTATATTTGTCTTATCTTGTGTAATTAAGTTGTGCCACTTAGCCCCTGCTGCCCTGTCATCCAATTACTGCCATTACATTTGAAGATGCTGCTCAGGGGCAGTAGTTTCCACAGTACTCTGACCTGAAGAGAAGCCCAGGGAGGAATTCTACAACACTGGGGTCCCTGGCAATGAATTTCTCATTTATGGTGAAAGATTTGACACCTCAAGATGTAGGAAGAAAATATAAGTGACAAATCTACTCTAATGTGCCAATCTTGCTGAGCCTTGGGAGACTTCTGCAGTCTGTTAAGAGAGTTATGGCAACTCAACATACTTAGTGTGAGCAATCTAATTGTTATATTTACAAAGCTAAGGAAAAAGCTTTCGGGGGCCTTTCTAACTCTTCAAACTGCAACTCCAAATCCAAAATCTCTCCATAGTTAAGCTTATACCAATACAATGTGTTAGGTCCAAAATTAAATTCCCTCCAAGATTATCCCAAACATTCTTCAAAATTCTGTCTGTATAAAGTGGGAAAATCACACCATTCTTTCACAACACAATATGTTTGGTATTGGGTCACCCTTTGCACCTCAAACTTCAGGTGGTGTCTTAAGTTCAGTTATAAGATCAGCAGTCAGAAAATGGCAAATCTTAGTCCTGATGAACATTTGCAGCGTCTTGCAACGCACTCATTTTAGATGACATCGCCTGAGGAGGGGGTTACCCTTCTCAGATAACTTTATAGGTTTCCTGTATTGAAACAGGAACTGCCCGAGTGTCCAATCACGTTTTCAGGATCCCATCGCCTCCTTATCAGTGTAATTTTACCAGGAGTGGAAACCCTACAAGGTTAGGAGTTCATCTTGCCTCGCAATTCTGTCACTTTCAGGATGGGATTCTGAGTTTTGTTTTTAGAAATCTCGTTTCTGCTGCTGTAGGGGGTAAATCTTCTTCCTTGGCATTCATGAAATTTTTTAATTCACCCGCGCTTTGAATTTGAAGTTCCAAGTTTGCCTCTTGCTTGGTGCATTTTGTGCAGCACTGTTAGGGGGAAAGAGCCAGTTACATTTTACTCATTAGCTTGAAAACAAATGTGTTTTAAGAAATCAAATGCACAGACACTTAGAATATGTTCACACTTGATTAAGAATAATAGTGACAACTCCTATATTTCTATTGTCTTTGGTACCCCTTAATCAATGAAAATAGAATAATTATAGCATTTAAACAGATCAGCTTGACAAATAATTTCCACAGATAGTAGGACTAATTTTGAAAAACTAATTTTTAACATTTTTTATTTTGCAATCCCTCTCAGCAATGAAATCTCTAGTGGTTAAAATTTCCTGGTGAAACAGAACCAATAGAATATAAATAGATATGAATAAAGTAATAATTATGCATATACAGATTTATTGTAAAGAGCTGCCTCCCCCATTAAGAGGAACTAGAAATATCAAATTTCTTCAGAAAACCAGGCACTCTAGAAAATCAGGTAGCAGTTTCATTCTTGAGTTGGAAGTCCTTTATGTCAGGCTATCATATTAAAAACTCAGGCAGGATTCCTGTGTTAAGGAGGGGAATTCCTTTTTCCTGAGAAATCTTTGTTTCATTTTTTTTCCTCTTAGATGGGAGTTCTACTTGTTTTTCTGAGAATAATCTCTTTTACTTGAAGTCAGCTGATTATAGATATTTATCTCATCTATAAAATATCTTCACATGAAAATATTGACTGGTATGTGATCAAATGTCTGGGTGCCTCATTCCAACAATGTTGAGGCATAAAATCTAACCATGCAGTTAGCAGAAACATTCCATCACATTCAGCAAAGACATTCTTAGAAGAAACTTTTTATTTTCTCTTCTAGTTCATAGCCATATACAGTGACTGATGAAATTTGATACTACTGAATTTCTAGGCTGAAATATCTGCAATTTATCAACATAATTTTTGTACCCTAAGAGCAAAATCTAATACAATGTAATAGACAAATAATGATATGTTATCTTAATAAAAATACATTTGAACTCATTCCTGGACTGCCTCAATTAGTTTTAAAAAGCCCTAGAGATACAGGGAGCATGATTTGAATATTTACGCCCTAGAAAATTGTCGTTAGTTTATTTCTGGAAATTTAGAGAGAGATAAGAATAATGTGTTAGAATGTTCAGGCTGCTATAGCAAAATGCCACAGAGTGGGACATTTGTAAACAGCAAAAAATTGTTTCTCACTCTTCAGGGAATTGGGAAGGCTAAGATCAAAACATTAGCATATCTGGTGTCTCCTAAGGGCTCACTTTCTATGTCCAAGATTGTGTCTTGTTGCCAAATCCTCATATGGCAAAAGAGGGGAAGGGAAACAGGATGGTAGACTATTTTCTTCAGGTCCTTCCTTAAAAGCATTAACCCCACTCAGAAATTCAGAGAAATAATGACTTTGTAGATATCATTGGTGTTTCAGTTAGAACTTAGTAGTACAATGTTGAATATTTTAATTCAATATGTAAACTTAAAAAGACACATACGAGTAAGATGACCGGCACATTTGGTCTTAGAGAAAAAAAGAAAACAAACAAACAAACAAACCCAGCTATTTAACTTCTTTTTTTCTCAAGTAGGAACTGGGAACAATAATGCGGCCATCAAATCTAGTCTTTAGTGTGAATATTAATTCCCAAGATTTTACTCTTAATTTGTATAAAATTTTAATTGGTATATAAAAGTTATTAATTCTTATAGAGTATCCTGTAACTTGATACACATATGCATTATGTAATGTTTAAATCAAAGTAAACATGTCTTCTTAAATAATTATAACTTGTATTATAAGAAAACAATGCTTTCTTGTAACACTTAAAAATACATTATGTTATTGTCTGTAGTCAGCATAATACTGAACTGAACATGAACTATTTTTCCTCCCATCTAACAATAATTTAATGTCAGTTAATCAACCTCCCCTCATCTCCCTTTCTCTTTTCTTTCCCTAGATCCTGCCAATCACTTTTATACACTCAATTTCTATTTAATCAGCGTTTTTGAGAATCCACGTAGTAGTGGGAGGCAGCACTGCTTTTATCTTCTGTGCCTGACTCACCTCACTTCACATAGTAAATTCCAGCTCCAGCCACATCATCATACAAGTCGTTCCACAATCTAAAAGTAATCCCAATTTGCTTTGTCTTTATATGGCCACTGGTTGTTTTCAGAAAGAAAAGACAAAAAGCTTATTTAATGAGTCAAATGCCTAAAAATATGATTTTTTTGTCTCTTTCACACACTGGTGGAAAATGAGGAGAACTACACAGTTTTTTTTTTTTTTTTTTTTTGAGTGGAGTATGGTACTGTTTCAAAAGCAGTTAAGAATTTGGAATTCTTTTTCCTGTAAAACTTTGATCCTTCCTTTAGAAAAGTTGCAATGATTCAGAGACCAGACATTCCCTAATGAAAGTAGCAATCTGATCAAATATAATGAACAGAATAATTTAGCCGGAAGCTCCCAGGAGGACATCTGTGCCATGAATATAAGAACAACCGAAGTAGAGCAGATCAGATAAAGAAGTATCTACAAGAAAAGGATATTTAGTGCCACCTTAAGGACTTTAATGAATGAAGGGGTGATCTAAATAATTGACAACAGAGGTGTATGTGAGTGAATTAAGAGTAAAGGAGGGGGGGCTGGGGATTTAGCTCAGTGCAAGCAGGCAGTCGTGAGTTCGATCCCTGGTACCAATAAAAAGGAAAAAGACCAAAAAAAAAAAAAAAACAAAAAAAAAACAAAAAAAAAAAACCCAAAACAAAACAAAACAAAAAAAAAAGAGTACGGAGTGTATTTCATTGTCTGCTGTCTCTCACCACCAGTGTTTATAATTGCCCTACAGCAATAATAGCTTTGTCTTTTGGCTCTGTACATGGTTGCCTAAAATGCATATATTTTCTGCCCCCAATAATAGTTTGCATGCCCTTAAGTTGTTGCCAACAGAATTTATGCAGATATCCAAGGTATAACTTGAAGGAAATGTGGTTATGAAAAAGGTCAGTCTGTTCTTGTACTTTTGTGTTCCTGACTGATATACAGATATTTTATTTGATCATCCTGTAACATGAATGAATTTTCTGATCAAATTCTGTTTACCAGATAATGCAAGTGAAAACTCTGTGTCCTGTCCCTGTAGTACAATGCTTAGCCTTGGATCATCTACATCTGGATTTTTAGAAGGCAGGCAAAATTCTTAAGGGGTAAAGCCTGCATCTGTGCTTTCTATCTGCGGAGAGTATGAGATGTATAATTTGTTACTGGATATGTTGTGTGACACACAGAAGAACCCAAACCATTGGTTGTGTTTGAGTGCTGGTGAGCTCTTTTACAGGCTGGGAAACTAGTGGTTTTGGCACATCCCTATAATTCTTCGACCTTTACTTACTTTCCAGAACAAAACAGTTCATCTTGTACTTTGCTTCACCAACTTTGGAATCAGCTATGTAAGCAAGCGACGTTGATCTGTTAGAAAATGGAAATTTAAAAACAGAATTGGGGTTCTGGGTAAACTGCTGGAGGTTGAGGATAATAAATCTCTATGGCCGGTGATGCAATGAACAGCTACTTTGAAGAAAATAAGACATAATAACAGCTAGTGCCGATTTAATACCATCTTGTCTTAAAGCTGCACCAAACTATGGTTCTTCTGTCTCCATTGATTTTATCATGTTGTAACTTGCTGGATTTTATCGTATGTGGTAGTATAAACAAAAATTGTCATAGGCAAAGAGATAATATTGAAACCATTGATCATTTTTTCTGTTAGCTGGTTCTAAATACTCTACAATGCTTTCATCCACTTGAGTGGTGTTACACAGTCTTGATATGTTTGATGCTATAGCATATGAAGTTATATTCAAATATTTCAAAGAAAAAGACACTATGGTAACTACTATTAAGTCGGGTTATTTGGTGGTGAAGCACTAGGTTGCTGAAAGTGTCATGCTTTAACCTGTATTGTTATGTTGTTATGCCCCCTTTTATCTCATCCTCTCCCTTATTCATTAAAAATTTATTTAATTTTTTTCAAAAAATATCAACCAATAAAAAATGCTGCTGGATCTGTAGGGAAAAAGAAACCCTTTACAACTGTTGGTTAGAGAGTAGATTAGTATAAACACTGTGGAAATCAGTGTGGAGATTCCTCAAAAAATTAGGATTAGAGGTCCCATTCAACCCAGGTATTCCCCTTCTGTGTATCTTCCCAGAAGGATTGAAAAACATCACACCACAGTGACATGTGTGAAACCAAATATACAATAGTCACTGTGAAATGGGAGGAAACTGTTTAATAAAAGGAAGAAACTAAGATAGGAGAAAAGAGAAAGGATAGAAGGGAAAAGAAAAAAATGCAAGTTAGTTATACCATTAGTGTCACTTAGTTCACTGAATAGGAAAAGTTGTGCTAATACTGATTGAAGAAATTTTTATGCTCATATTTTGTACTTGAGTGACTAAAGATAATGATGTGTAATTTATCAACAATTGTTACTTTTTCATTATTTTGTTGTGAAAATTTGTTTTACCTTTTCTTCTTAATATTAACAAATAAAGTAAAAAAAAAAACAAAAAAAAACCCAAAAAATCTCTATGGCATATAATTTTAAATCAAAGGATATTAAGAAATAAAAAATGAGAAAAGGGCTTCTGAGCTTACTGTTTAAGCTTTTTTAAGACAGGTTTTCGCTATGCACTTTAGTCTGTCCTTGAGCTCACATTGTAATCCAGCTGAGTCTTGAACTCCCAGGGATCCTCCTGCCTCAGCCTCCCAAGTGCTGGGACTACATGTGTCATACTTTCTAACTTAGTACATTTACTTTATATCAGAAAGAAGAAAAGTAGAACATACTCATCATTGGAAATAGAGAATGAATACCAACACGAATGTAGGGAATATCTATGGACATTCTTGTATTAGTTTTGCAAAATATTCCTTAGTCACTCTCCCACAATTTACCACTTCTATCTCAAAACTCTCTTTTTTAAATCATATTACTTTTTGTAATTTATCATATATTCAGCAAAATAACATTTAACCTTTCCAATCTGTCTACTTCTGATCTATCCACTTTTATCTACTTTTGTCTAAAAAATCCCTGTGTACATGAGAAAATAACATCATATGCAATGTCTGTCATTTCCCCTTCTTAATCAGTAGAGAACCTAAGAGATTAGAGAAAAAAGGCTTCTTCTATGATGTCATTGCTTTTAGATTCTCTCAGCGCACAGAACTAGATAACTTATGAAACTATACACTTTGATACACACTTAGACATTTCTAAGATGATCTCTTTTTACTTACATATCTATAACCAAGTTATGTCTACCATTTTCATTCAACACTCCAGGTTTCATTTTGTTATGTTTTTAAGTATCTTAATGTCAGTTAAAAAAGTGGCTACAATTATCATTTTTTTGTTTAGATGAATATCTATAGTCATTCAATGAAAGCAAGATAAATATAATCACTATGTATCACAAACATGTACTAATGAAAACATTAAAATGGAAAAGGAAATATAGAATATGAAAAAAAGAAATAAAAATAAATATCAATCTTATGTTGGAAAAATAAAAGGAGGGTAGTGTAAGGGAAGAAAAGAAGGGAATTGAAATTATATATATATATGTATATATATATATATATACATATATATATATGAATAAAACACAAAAGAAAATGAAAAAAGATAAAGAAAAAAGAAAGAAAGAAGAAAGAAAGAAAGAAAGAAAGAAAGAAAGAAAGAAAGAAAAATGAAAGAGAAAGAGAGAAAGAAATAGAAAACAGAAAACATCTCCCACAGCATGTGTCTCCTGCTTCCTCACTCCCAGTGTTCCCTCTGGGAACATTTCCTAGTGTTTCCGAGCACCAGGAGACTGTGCCAGTGGTTATCTGGGTTTCTCAGCTCTCTTGATTCTCCTGCCCTCCTCAGCAAATTCCCCTCTAACCCTTCAAAATTAATTCTCATTCAGACCCCAAAAGTAATAAAAACCAAAGCAGGAAGAGCTGATAAGGATGAGGACGAGGAAGAAACAAAAACTGTAATTTTTAAAAAATGGCTTATTATGTACGTTGATATATAATCAATCGCTCATACTTAAGTACATTTTATGATTTCACAGTTATAAAACTACTGTCACTAAAAGTATAAGGCCAGTATACATCATTGCTTATGTTTTTCAAAATGTTCCCTACCCTTCCTTCATCCATCTAATCGAAATTCAATGACCAGAGATTTTGTACATTTTCTAGACTTTTATATGAATGAAGTCATACAGTATGTGTGTGGATTCGTTTATTCAATAATTAAGTAACTGGATGCATTTTAGAAAAATTGATCATCATCATTTCTTGAAAAGGAGGAAGTGTAACGGTTATGATGGGTTTCTACTTTGGTTTCACTTTCATATTGTGCATTATTGAAAATAGGTATTTAGGGATGCAGATTTAGCTCAGCGGCATAAGTGCCTGCTTTGCAAGCATGTGGTCCTGAGCTGTATCCCTGGTACCGATTAAAAAAAAAGTAAAAAAAAAGAAAATAGGTATTTAATATAGACTATATTGCTTATACACATAAATGCATATTTAAAAATAAAGTATGAATATAAGAAGTCTTTAATTATGCTATTACAATATCTTAAAATATTTAATAATATTTTTAGATGTTAAGTATTGAATGAAACCTGAATTATAAAAATACAAACGTGTTTATCTCATTCACGGTCTATGTCTTAATTAAGGGCAAAAATATGTTTATTATATTGCTACAAACCAGTATATATCATAAAATCTCACTCTTAACCTTCATGTTTAATGTGTCAATAAATCTTTTTAAATCATAAATGTGTATTATGTGGTTTTAATATTTAATACCGAGGTACATAATAAGTAATCATAATAATGGCTAGATTTATGATAATTTTTCATTCTTCAAATGAGTTTATTTTTAACATCTTCAGATATTGGAAACGAAAGATAAAACTTATTTTTAAGCAATAAAATTAAAACAAACACAACATAAAGCATTTAAGGAACATTGCATATTGGTTTTATAAAGATATCAAAAAATAACCGTAAGAAATTCTGTGAAATAAAAATGGTCGTAAATAAAATGACTTTGTTTAACTGATGAATATTTAATGTAAGCATTCTCTGTTTTCCCAGAGAACATACCAAAAAAAAAAGTAACTCTTAGGTATAAATTTATAAATCAAAGGACACACCTTGGTGAATAAACATGACATCTAGTGCTATTAATAGTACTATTAAAATATTAAGCTGTATCTTTGTAGAATTATTTAACTTTCCAGGTATTGGTTGTTACTCAGAGGAAGCAAATATTGATTTTTTTATTTCTTCAGTATGAACAATTCCAAAAAAGAAGAAAAAATTTCCACAAAATTCTGAAGAAAATGTTACTAGAGATTTATAAATAGCTGACTTGTAATATTTCAGATCAATAAGATTTCTGAGAAAACAAGCACCCATGAGCTATGCTTGAGAGGAAGAAAAATAATGATAACATGCTGAGAACTGAAAGGTGTATCAAAACAAATTCTCCCCTGACAGAAAAGTCATAAAAAAGAGAGAATGTGCTGATAATTCAATCCACTGTATACCAGCACACAAAGAAAAGAACTAGGAATTACGGTTTTTTAAAGTAGTAATTTTAGATACCATAAAACTTGCAATAGCCCACAGTGCAGAAATAAGATAGGGATGAGGGACAGAAATTATATATGTTCATGTACAGATATTTGTAATAAAGTCATAATAAGTGGCATGATGTATGTCATTTAAAAAGAAAAGGAAAACTTTGGGAGTAAGAAGAAAATATCTTGTAAAAATTAAAAGAAAAAAATCAGGAATGAGTCTATGGATTGATTGGTATGATCTCCCCAAAACACGGTTGAAATTTCTTTGCCACCGTAACAGTATCGATAGGTGTGGGCAGGCCATGAGGACTAAACCTCTGAGTGGGATTCGTGCTGCTCTACAAGGACGGATTTGTCTCTTTCTCCCTCAACTCTGCCTGGTGATTAAGCAGCAGAAACACCTTTGCCAGATGCAGGGGCATGGATATTGGACTTCTACATCTCCAGAACTGGATATGATAAATCTCTAATTACTTTTACAAATTACCTAGACTAAGATGTTCTATTGTAAATTACATAGTCTGTAGTCTCCTGTTATAACAGCAGAAAACACAATGAGCTAGTTACATTACATTTATTTAAAGATGAATTACGTTTTTACTTTAACTTTTAGTTCCTTTAGTTACTGTTGACAAATTTAAAATGAATTGAAATGTTTTATATTTGACAGCATTTGTGGCATTATATCATCCTCTAAAATTATTTGAAATTTTTGCTCTTTGTGTCTAGATTATCTATGTTTTCTCTTCATATAAATATTTGTTGGGAGCAGTAGTTATAATACGTACCAAAAGCTAAAATGATCCTACCTAGTTGGTAAGATTTGGAAAATGTCAAATTACTCTCCAACACTTTCCAAAGTTCTTAGATATATCATGATTATATAATCATTAATGCAAAATAAATATAACTTAGTTGACCTAAAGTGGAATTCTGTACAGTACAATGACCTTTTTTTTTTTTTTAAAAAAAAATATGCGTGTATAGTGAGAGCTATTATGAATCATTTCTTTTTTTTTATCATTCTCAGGGATCAAACTCACAACCGCCTGCTTGCAAGGCAGGTGCTTATGCCGCTGAGCTAAATCCCCAGCCCTTATGAATCATTTCTAAGACCCATCTATTTTATACATTTTTTATTTTGCAAGATTCACACTGGAATCAAAGAACTACCAGAGTAATAAATTATTATAATGTATCACAAAACATATTAAATTTTAATGTAGGTTAAAATCACACAAAAGTAATGCTCACTTAAGGTTCATATAAATGTTTTTGTTTCTAAGAACATTGTATTTTAAGTTATTATACTTCAAACTGACTTGAAAGTTTGAAAATTGTGCAATTTCTGTATATTATTTTACAACTTCACATTAATATATGTTTTAAAATTTAATTTTTTCCATTTGTGATCTCTATTTTTATAAAAACTTTGAATAGGGAATGTAATAATGTGTACACTTATCACTTATTTTCACTGATGTCTAGATACATGGATGATAAAAACAAAAACGTGTTACTCTTTCGGGTGATTTATTTACCTTGCATTTATTATTCATTTCTAGAAGACTTTCCAAACAGTTTAGATCTTGTGTTTTATACACTAAATTTTTAGCCATCTACTGTAGTCCTTTTTTCCAAGCATGTATTTTTTAAGTCAAAAAATGGTAAGCTTTTTAAAAAACAATTCATTCCTCATATTATGCAATACTTATAAAATAAAGCTTGTATCTTAAGTTATAAAAATTTCACTAACAATACAGTACATAATTTTTGAAATTTAAATTTTCTATATTATGTAATAAGAAAATTAATATAGAATTTAAAGGTAATATTCATTTAATACTTTTTACATTTTTCTGATGCCTGTTAGTTATTAATATTATTAATTTTCAGTGGTCCTGTTTTATATGTTCTGTTCAAAAAACAGATAATATGCAATGGAAATAATAAGTTTTCATCATACTTTTTAAAACAGCTTTATTCATAAAAAAACAGAAAATTGGATATCACAATAAGCATCATTATTTCTTGAGAATAATTACAACATATTAACTGTAAAAGTATCTCAGGAGAAAACAGTTACTCAGGAAAGTGTTGGAGAGTAATTTGACACTTTCCAAATCTTACCAACTAGGCAGGGTCATTTTAGCTTCTGGTACATATTATAGTTACTGCTCCCAACAAGTATTTATATGAAGAGAAAACATAGATAATCCAGTAATCCTCCTTTTTAGAATTACACCAATTAATGATCCACCATAATAAACAGTGCGATCTTCAGTAAAATTCAGTTTGATAGCATTTTGGATAAAAGCATGGTTAAAATGTCAGCAAAATGTATTTAGAATAGTTAAAAGTTATACTACGAAAATAATTTTCCATTGAATCATTTCAAAATAGTCACATGTTACAAATAATTTTAAATTAACTATGCAATAGTAATATATGTGCATTTCACATTACTTCTCACTGTAGAAAATATGAAATAAACTTTAATAAATTTATACTGATATTAATAAAGTCTTGAATATATATATGATTTTTATTGGAATTCAAATAGCGTTTTTCTCAAATATTTTAATTCACTTTTATTCTATACAGCAGATATTTAAAAAAACTAAATCATTTTCCCTAGCTCACTTATGAGCTATATTTTTCTCCAAAATAGTATCTATTATAGCTATGATTTTGTGGTATTAATGTTTTACTTGCCAATTTCTAGTAATTGACTGAAGTTGGAAGATGAGTTCTGAGTAATATAGAGATTTAAGCAGAATATAAAATCAGAGAATTAAGAAAGTGATTTTCCATAAAACGATACAGACATTAAACATGGATTTGGCTTAATAATGTGTCCATATGGCTGATGTCAGAAAAGCAGCTACAGAGCATTTCCTGGGCATTTTGTCAGGACATTTGAAAAGCGTGTCAGCAACCGATGAGCAGAGAATATTTAATTTATGGTGTTAAAATATGTTTGAAATTGTCTTTTAACAAACAGCTATATCAAAGAATGAATAGCATCCTAGATTTCTTTATCTCATATTAAAATGTAACTATTATGTACTATATCGTGTAGGATTTATTTGAAAATACTGAGATCAAAACCTAGTCATCATTAAGTAAAGATCACACTTTTTTCGACAGCCCTTTTGAAAGAATTATCACACTTACCATCAACTCGTGCTTGACTTTACTGTATTTGCCAATCAGTGAATTGTCATCGGTAAACACCTGGCTTTCTCAAACCTTGGCTTGCAAATCATGCTCACTGCACATCATCTTATGAGAGTGTAGAACAATGACAGGAGTAAAAAGTACAAAGGTTTTCATTTATTTATGCTTTCAATACTTTGATGTCTGACATTAAGTTTGCAAAACTCTCAGTAATTGATTTTTCAATATTTTCTGTTTCTGCATATTTCATACCTATCTTATTCATCCCATGGTCCTTGAATACCTGTTTCTTTTCCCCTTCTCCTCCCAGCAGGTTTTTTTCTCTTAACACCATACTGGAGCTTTCATTTCAGACACTCTCCTGCTCAGCTGTGGTAGGTCTGCTCCTAAGCTGCTCAAAGACCTACCACAGCTGAGCATGAGAGTGTATTGCTATTTCATTTGGTTTTTATTAGGATTTCTATCTCGCTGATCCATTGGTTACATTGTTCATCTGTCTCCTTTTCTCTTTTCCTGCCTTCTTCCCTTCCTTCCTTCCCTCCTCTTTGACAAACGCACTAAACTACAACCTCATCCCATTCATTAATTTTTATTTTTGGTGTTGGGTCTCACTATGTTCCTACCATGCCCAGGCTAGACTCAAATTTGTGATCCTTCTGCACCAATCTCCTATATCCAGGGATTAGAGATGTGCACCTTCAGGCCAACTGCTCATCTGTTCTCAGAGGCCTTAGCTTATTAATCACTGTTGCTCTAATTTCCCTGTGATAAATCCAAATCCTTGTTTCTGATGCTTTATCTATCTCTTCAAGATGTGTTTTAACTTTTAGTATGCCTTGTTTGTTTCTTTTTCATAACCAGACATGATGTCTTAGATAAAGGGATTAGATTTCAGTAATATTAGGTATGAGGTAAAGATGAAAGGTGAAAAAACTTAAATAAAATAAGATGGGAGGGGAGGGTAATTATTCCAATAGCATAGTTATATCTCAATCATTAATGATACTGTAGCTCTGAACTGTGAAATTCACAAAAACTTGGTTACTTAGTGTAATTGTATAACATTTTACATGATGTGTATACTATTTCTGTTTAACCTTTCATTATCTGATAAATATTTAGGTTATTTTTACATTATGGTTAATTTTATACTGGTGGTGTGATCAATTTGATTTCTTCCAAAGATAGCTAGAGATAAAGTTGTTTGCTCATATGATAATTTGATATTTAATCTTTTGTAAACTTGTCAGTTATAGACGTCGTTATAATTTACATTCATGTTCCTTTTTTTAAAATTTTATTTTGAAAGTGGTAAAATACAACAGAACAAGACAAAATAAAGCCAACTAAGATCATACAGTAAAATTGGTACAGAATTTCACAGCAGGTTACCAGGATAACAGTAATAGGTATCCCAGTATATTTCATTATCTTTATAATAGTTGTTCTTTCAATCATGTATATCAAATTGAGATGAAATACAGAACATTATAGAACTTATCAAAACAGAATATTGAATAGAGCAGTGCCATTAATTAGAATAGAGCAAAACAGTATTAAAAATATTTGCCTTCAAAGAGATGGTAGAAGGAAGTCCCCCTTATTTGCTAAGGTCAACCTTCCAGGAGTTGCTCAGATTTCTGTTTCCCATTTGCTAATGGGGGAGGGAGGGGGGAGACAGGAGAAGGTGGGTAGGGGAAGTGGGAAGTTTGACTCTAGGCCAGGCATCAGTACGTTCACTATTGCTTAGAAGGGAGGCAGGCTGGTTGCTTGGCTTCCCAGTGTCCTAAGTTCCAACATGGCGTGGATCTCAGGAGCTGCTTGTGGTTCTCCCCCTGGAAGGGCTGCAGTCTGCCACACCACAGCCACTTACCAGGGAGGAGAGACGCTTGCTTGGCTTCCCAGCGTCCTAAGTTCCAACATGCGCAGATCTCAGGAGCTGCTGGTGGGTGATTCTCCCCCTGGAAGGACCGCAGTCACATTCACGTTTCAAGTGTATTCACATTCTTATCAAATTTTCCTACTTTGTAAAAATTATCCTCAGGTGTTAATATCTTTTGTCTTAAAAGGAAAACAAATAACATGCATGTCTTAGTTTCCCTAAAACTGGTCTATACTATATTCTTTTGCTGCTCTGGATGTAGAGCAGTGTTGACTTTTTAAAATAAAATAGGATCTATTTGCTTTTTTGTTGTTGTTTGTTTGTTTTGAATGTTAGGTTTTTTTTTTTTAACTCCAACAAATGCCTGAGGTAAATCAATATAAAAGAAGAAGGTTTTCTTTCAGTGGATTGTTCCAAAGGTTTCTAGTCATGGAAATTTGGCCATATTACTTTTGCACTGTGTGCAAGGCTTGGAATATCATAGCAAGCAGTGCATCACAGAACACATTTGTTTATGGGAGCAAGGACAGAGAGGAGAAAGAGAGAGAGAAAGAGGGAGAAGAGAGAGAGAGAGAGAGAGAGAGAGAGAGAGAGAGAGAGAGAGAGAGAACAGATAGTAGATAACTATAATATAAATATAAATTTCACTAACAACTAAGTACATGTCTTAAAGTTTTCAAACACCTGCCACCTGCCTGGTCTGGGGACAAAACTTTCAAAACTTGAGTGTGTTGGTACTGGGATTCGAACTCATGATCTTGCACTTGCCAAGCAGTTGCTTATACCACTGAACTAAGTCCCTGGCCCTTTTCTTAGAATTTTGTTTTTGGTTTCCAATAGGTTATCTATGATTACTGGTTTCCTTTTTACTCATTAGAAGTCTACTCACACTTTGTGTTTTTTCCCTTAAGATTTATATGCTTGAGTTTCCACAACACAGTATCAGAGGTTAGCCTATCTAAGCATATAAAGTTAATCTCATGATTCCAGAATTTGAATATCCTGAGTCATGGATATGCATGATGGATTTTGGTGAGGAATTTCCTGACTGTCATAAGCTATCTTCTTGTCCTTATGGTCTCATATTTGTCTTTCCTCAGCATCTTTATGTCCTAGCTAAGTGGGAGAGAATGAAGCAAGAAGAGAGAATGAGTAATTTTGAGTTTGTTTTTGAGTTAGGATCACACCATTATTTCCTCAAAGGATATCTCTAAATTTGTGTATATATATATATATATATATATATATATATATATATATATATATTGTAGTTATTTTCTCATTGCTAAGACAAAAACCTGACATCCAAATTTTAAAAGCAGAGGGAAGGGATCTCTTTCTGTCCTTTATATTGCATGAGCTACCTGCCCTAGGTGGGTGTAGCACTCATACCCTTAATCTCAGCATTGGACCATGAATCAACCACAAATTCTACATTCAGCCACTTCCTAAAAGCCCACTTCCCATGACTTCCTGAGGTTCTAGGGAGACATCCAGATGCAAATCATAACATTGGATAAAGATTTACTGTATTAATTTTATAGGTACATAATTAAAACCATAACAAGTAGGCATTTTTATTTCCATAAATTTAGTTTTATTTAAAATTGTTATAGTCACTTTCTTTTTGCTGAGAGTCAATACTCAACACCAACAAATTAAAGGAGAAAAGTTATTAGATGAATAACAGTTCAATTCAGTGCATAGTTGCCTAAATCCAAAACAAGATGGCATGGTAAAGAAACATAATGGAAAAATAGCTGCTCACCTCATGGATGCTCAGAAGCAAAGAAAGTAATGGTAAAGTACAAAAGAAACATTTGCTTTCAGTCATGGATCCCACCCTTCAGTAATCCTTAATAAGTTTGTCTCCTTAGAAAGGTACATGTAAAATAGGTGAAATCAGAATGTAACCTCTTGACCAATCATGTACCTGTAGTTTATCCCTACCAAGTACAAAGAAGATGAACCTCAATGTAAGTTTCTGTCCAATGGATTAATAGTGAACACCCTGCTTCTGTGCTTATAAGCTCTATAAAAACCTTGCTCTTTGAGAAAGCAGGACTGACTCTTTGGTGAGGGATAGCACTCAGGCTCACCAATATAAAAAAAGCTGTGCACCACCTCCAAATCTCAAGTGCCACTCAGTTCTTTGTCTGGGATTATTGTAACATGTTCTGTGAGCTAGGTCTCTTGCTACAACAAAGGGAGAAGCCAGGAAAGGTGATAGAGCTTTCCGCGTCACACCTTTCATGACCCACCTCTCCTGACCAGACCCAAGGCAAGTCAGCCCTGAGCTCCCATATTCCAATGACCCACCAGAAGCCCCACCTATGGGCAAATGAGGTTTTCAGTTTAGGTTTTAGAAAATTGTATTTTAATAAACAACTCTTTGTAGCTATACTTTTCCCTTATGTTCCTTTTCACTTCTGAAAGATCAAAAATACTGTCTCACTTTCATTTAAAATTATAATGATATACTTTTTGCTCAGTCTGACTGGAGTTTTCTGAAGCCAATCTTTTCCAGAAATAAACTTTTTGTTATCTTAATTCTTTATTTTATGTATCCTGTTCTTTATTGTTTTCCTTTCTTTGCTTTGATTTTAATTTGCTTTTTCTGTTCTTTAAAATATAAAATTAGATTTTTTAAAGTAAATTTTTACAACTATTAATTTTCTTTTGATATATTTACTGCATTTCATATCCTTTAGTATGTTAATACTCTTGTTTTCCATTGTCTTCAATTATTTGCTCTTTTTATTTTTTGGTGTTTAAGACATTAATTAATTTTTCACATATTTGTGGATTTTTGACATTTCCACCTGCTTTTGGTTTCGAGTTGCATTGCATGCCTTTGCTGAAACTGCTTTGTTTTGGCACAGTATTTTATAATTACATATGAATCTGTGACTTGCATTGTGACCTAAAATATGATCTGTCTTGAAGCATGTGTCCTGGGTAACTGAAAACATGTACCACATGTTGTTAGATATCCTTTAGCCTTCACATCCTGCTTGCGTTAAACCTGAAGTTAGTCAGAAATGACTTTGGGACAATTCTCAGTCTTCTAAGATCTGCTCTGATAGTGCTTACAGCTGTGGGCTCTGCTGATCTGGTTTCCCCATATATATGAAACCTTTAAAAGTCTTTCTTTTCTCACTTCCCTCAGTATCTGAAGGTAACTGGTTTCAGAACATCAATACCCAAATCTAAAAATGTTTCATGTATTTATATAATATGGCATGGATTTGGATATACATCATACAAATATCTTTCATTTACTTTAAACCATCTATAGATAATTTTTAATAATAAAATGCAATGCAAATAGTAAGTGTGAACATTTTGTATGATTTACTCTTTAAGGAAAATGACACATAAATAAACTTATCGATCACATGATTCCTAAAAACTATTATTTATTTGTAGTAGATGAAATCCATGGTTGCAGAATATGCTGGTGTTGACTTTCAACCTTACCTCCTTCCTACAACTCTTCTTTCTTTTTATTCTATTCTATCTTTTATTTTCCCAACTGCTATTTCTTGCTCTAGGAAGTGGCATTTTGGTCACCTGAGAAATCACCTTAGCCCAGGGAAGCTCCAAAGCAGGTAAAGCAGAGGCAGCTCTTGAGTTGATCATAATTCTTGTCCTTATGGTCTACTTAATTCCCTTTCATACTAGGAGCCTGTACCAGAAAACCGAGGTTCAAACCCACTGTTGGACAGCTGGTTGATGAGGGATGGTAACTGGGAAAATAGATTATGACAAAGCCAATTTACAAAATGGCGGCCTTTTTCTTCTTTAAAAATTCCAGGCTGGGCATGATGGTGCACATCTATAATCCCAATAATATAGAAGAATGAAACTCCCAACTTACTAGATGTCTGGTATGACTTCTTGTTCTCTAAAATCAAAGAATGAATTTTAAGAACAACAGAGGTTAAGAGAAGAATGTATTTATTGAGAAAAAGAAAGCTTCTGTCTAAGAGAGAGATAGAAGAGGTCCTGACTAGATTGCCAAACACTCTGTCTTTTCTACAGAATGTTATAGTGCAAAACCACAAGGTGAGATGGATCAAAGACAAGGAAAACAGAACTGGCAAGGCAGGTGGGCATGAGGTGGGACAGAATTATGATCATTCAATAAGGTTAATTGTTCAGGTAAATTGACCAAATAAGCAACAAATGGGGAAGTGAGTCACTTAACAAGAGAGCATGCTGTGTATGCTTAAAGAGCAGTGACTCTTCCTTGTAGGGGGTAGAGATGATTACCTTGGCTTCCTCAAGGTGATCCATAACTATTTAGATTACTAATCCTTGATGTTTATACTTAGGATGTGGTTGCATTTGTTTTGCTTTTTGTCTTGAGATCTGGTGCACAACAGAGGTGTCTGTCCCTTCCAATGTTGCAAAATATCTGGTCTTTTGCACAGGCTCTCTCAAGGATCCAACCCTGTCTGATTGCCTATAATATTTCTAACTAACTCAGCTACCTGAAACACCAGCACTTTGCATGCTGAGACAGGAAGATTGCTGAGAGTTTGAGCTCAGCCTAAGCTACCTAGTGAGTTCAACACCAGCCCAAACTACACAGTGAGACGCTGTCTCTACAAACAACAAAAAAGAAACAATACAAAACATAAAAAATTTCACTGGTTCTTATAATCTTTTTGATTCCAGAATACAAGAAAATTTTGTTTATTTTTCTATTTTTTTATTCAGCTAGTTTATTCATTGCTTTTGTGGAAGAATAGAATTTTAAGAATTCCTTACTTTATGACTTTTAATAATGATACTAATATTAATATTTTCATTAATATTTGTCTCATTCATGGCCTAGGTATGCTGGGTCAGTTGTGGTTTTCAAAAGAATAAAGAAAATACTCAAAGTGAACTTGTGAGAGATGTCTTATTATGCCAATAAAAGAATAAAAATAGAGTTACTTTCAAGTTACCAGTAAGGGAATGGGCCACAGGACGTGTGTTGGGATCCAAGAGCACTGCAGAAAAAGCCCAAGAGAGATTCATATACAACAACAACCCTGCCCAGAGAAATCCATGGAGGATATCACACAGTGGCGACTCCTAGATGAGCTGTTCAGCTGCAGGATGTTGCAGAGGATTTTTTGTTTCCTTGGTTTGAAACTATCACTGTTTCATCCAGGCTGGCTGTAGCTTAGACTGGCATCGAACTTACGGTCCTTCTGTTTCAGCGTTCTAAGTGCTAGGATTAGAGGCATGTGCCATCACACCTCGCTAAGTATGGGTGTTTTATAGGCTAAACTATGTGGCAGTGAAATTATGTTTGCTTTGTTTTGTTGTCTGAACAGACTTTAAAGGAATAACTGGTTTAGCATAGACGAAGAAGGCAGTTTCCACAGACAACAATGATTAGCCTAATTCCCAGGATCTCTCAGGTAATGTTTACTTATTCAGACATACTGGGTCCCTGTGTGCTTACAATGAACTCTTCACTGTGCAAGAGACTTGAAAATACAAAGGGGCATTTCAGAAACATTTCAGTTATTCATAGGAATGAAACAATTTTAAAATAATGAATAAAATAATCTTAGTAAAAAATACAGAAAGAAGGATCTGGGTACAGAGATAGAGAAAATTGAAAACTTACATTATAAGCGTACAAAATGATTGAAATTTAAATGCCACTGTTAAAATAGGAAGGAAGTCAACTTTCTGGTTCTTAGACATCCGACCTTCTGCATTTTAGATGTTAATTCTAAAATGTACTGTTTTATTATCACTTTATTCACTAAAGTCAGAGTTCCAATTTTCTTAATTTAATGAAAGATGGAGTCATCTTAATACTTTTCTTAATGTTTTCATGGTGACATACATATGATATATAATTAAGACCTTTTCTTATGCTAGTTTTTTCTACTTCTTTTAAAAATGAGTAATAATGTACTAAAATATAGAAACTCTTACTGTCAGTATTTGTCCTTTGTGGTCTCAAAATGTAGTGTATAATCTCTTGTAATTATTTTGTGTAGGACAGAAGTATATATAAGAGAAAATGATTGCTATAGTTCAAAGTATAAGTATACTTTTTCAATTTCAACCAATTATTTGTGAATATTTATTGATCATCTGCTTCATGCCGGAAATAAAAAACTTACATGTCATTTGAAACTCTCAAAAATATTTTTTTAAAATTTTATTTAAAAGGAAAAAGAGAAAAAACAAAACAAAACAAAGCACTGTAAAGGTACAAGTAATACAGAACTACAAAAAAAAAAAAAAAAAAGTAAGAAATCACCAGTTAATAGATTACATATTATCATCTTAGAGATAGTTGCTCAAGTCACAGTATCAAAGCATACAAAGTGGACATTCAAACAGTGAGACTGCAAACAGTTGTGTTTAATGATCCAACCAAAAACATTAATATGGTCAGCTATTTAACACCCCTAAACACACTTGCCGTTGTATCTTTTAGAGCACTTTTTTTCCTTCTCTTTTTTACAACAAAATTTACATATTTTGGGTTTTATTACTCCTTAGTTCTTATTACTTTTTGGGGGGGGAGAGAATAAAGTCAAATATGGCAAAACAAATCTGTAAGTCAAAACCAAGCATAGACATAGCACATGATGTAAAAACAGAGTACAAGGTTATCAACAATGGTTACCATAATGTCTCTTTTCCTTAAAAAGAATTGTCTATCTCATTAGGTATTATAAAGTTGAACAAAACAGTAGAGAACAAGACCAATAAAACTTAAGCATTGTAAACATTACAGGACTTCCAAAGAAGACAATAGTCAAACCAGAATGGGCAATCTTAGTGAATCTTGTTGCCTTCAAAGTAGTTGCCTATACCCTCAAACTTGATACTATCATACAGAATGGAACAGAGTCTAATCAGTCAAAATAAGATAATGGGAGTATTACAGTACTTCAAAACAAGTTAATAGGAAACCAAAAAAGTTACTATTATATATTCTGCTAATTTTTAAAATTTTTCTCCTTAATTAAAAAAACCATAAAAATAACTAAATAACTTTTTTAATGAATAAGGGAGAGATTGAGATAAAAGAGGACATAACAATATAACAATACAGGTCAAAGCATGACTGTTTCAGCAACCTAGTGCTTCACCACCAAATAACCTGACTTAATAGTAGTTACCATAGTGTCTGTCTTTTTCCTTAAAATATTTGAATAAAACTTCATATACTTTAGCTTCAAATATTTCCATATCAAGAAGCCCAGAATAAAGCCTTTCCAATTAATAAGTGAAAACTTTATAAGGCTTCAAGGCCACATAATGGGGAATCATGATTACCACATATTTTTATATATTTGAATCATTACTTACATTAGGGAAACTATTTGGTATTCACACATGCGAGATTGATTTATTTCACTTATGAGTATGGTCTCAAGCTACGCCCATTTATTGATAAATATCTCAATGTGATCCTTTTTTATAGCTGAGTAATACTCCATTGTATAGAAATACCACAACTTTTTTTATCCATTCCTCAGTTGATGGACATTTGGGTTGTTTCCAAGATATGGTGATTACAAATTGTGCTGCTATAAACATAGGTGCACATATATCACTGTGGTATGATGCTTTCAGTTCTTCTGGGAATATGCCTAGAAGTGGAATAGCTGGAATAAATGGGACTTCCAATCCCAGCTTTTTGAGAAATCTCCAGACTGACCTCCACAAAGGTTGTACCAGTTTAAACTCCCACCAACAGTGTAGGAGAGTTCCTTTTTCCCCACGGGAGAGCCCAGGCCCAGATGGATTCACTGGAGAATTCTACACAAAACACAAAGAAGACCTAATGCTGACACTCCTCAAACTATTCAATGAAATTGAAAGGGAAGCAATCCTTCCTAAGTCATTCCTGGAAGCAAATATTACTCTAGGACCAAAACCTGAGAAAGACCCAACTAAAAAAGAGAACTATAGACCAATGTCCCTAATGAACACAGATGCAAAAATCATCAATAAAATATTGGCAAATAGGATGCAGCAAGTCATCAAGAAGATTATACATCATGACCAAGTGGGATTCATCCCAGGAATGCAAGGATGGTTCAACATATGTAAATCAATAAATGTAACCCACCATATCAATAAAGCCAAAAGTAAGAATCACATGATCATTTCTATAGATTCAGAAAAAGCCTTTGATAAGGTCCAACATTCATTCATGACAAGAACTTTACAGAAAAATTGGAATAGATGGTCTTTACCTCAATTTAATAAAGGCCATTTATGACAAACCAACAGCCAGCATCATACTAAATGGCCAAAAATTGAAAGCCTTTACTTTAAAATCAGGCACAAGACAAGGATGTCCTTTATCACCTCTCCTATTTAATATAGTACTGGAAGTACTAGCCAGAGCAATTAGGCAAGAAAGAGATATAAAAGGGGTAAAGATAGGAAAAGAAGAAGTTAAATTATCATTGTTTGCAGATGACACGATACTCTGCATAGAAGACCCCCTAAACTCCATTGAAAGACTCTTAGATACAATAAATAAATTCAGTAATGTACCTGGATACAAAATCAATACTCAGAAATCAATAGCATTCCTATACATGAACAACAAAATCACAGAGAGGCAAATAAGAGAAACCAAACTCTTCACATTAGCAAGCAAGAAAAATGAAATATTTAGGAATTACTCTTACAAAAGAAGTGAAAGACCTATTCAAGGAAAATTATAATACACTAAAAAAAGAAATTGAAGATGATCTCAGAAAATGGAAAAACATCCCTTGCTCATGGATAGGAAGAACAAACATTGTGAAGATGGCCATTCTCCCAAAACTGTTATACAGATTCAATGCAATCCCAATAAAAATACCATAAACATACCTTATAGATCTAGAGAAATCACTACTAAAATTCATCTGGAACCAGAAGAGACCTATCATAGCAAAGGGAATTCTAAGCAGCAAAGGCAAGACAGAAGGCATCACAATCCCTGACTTGAAGTTATACTACAAAGCAACAGTAGTAAAATCAACATGGTATTTGAACCAAAACAGAGCCGAAGATCAATGGAATAGATTAGAAGATACAACCACAACTACAAACACACTCAACCACCTTATCTTTGATAAAGGAGACAAGCAGGTTCACTGGAAGAACGACAGTCTCTTTAATAAATGGTGCTGGAAAAACTGGCTCTCCATTTGCCGAAAACTAAAGCTAGACCCATGTCTATCACCATGTACTAAATTAAAATCTAAATGGGTCAAAAATCTGAATATTAAAACAGAAACACTAAATCTATTGGAAGACAAATTGGGTAGAAAGCTTGAAGACATAGGAGTAGGTAGAGAATTCATGAACAGGACTCAAACCGCACGGGAAATACTTCCCAGAATCAGTAACTGGGACCACTTCTTATTTAAAAGTTTCTGCATGTCAAAAGAAATCTCCAGCATAGTAAAAAGAAAACCCATAAACTGGGAAAAGATTTTAGTGAACTCTCTCTCAGGCAAAGGACTCTTGTCTAAAGCATATAAAGAATTAAAAAAACCCAGACCCCCAAATTTCAAAGATCCAATCCAAAAATGGGCATCTGAGATGAATACGCACTTCTCAGATGAAGAAATACAAATGGCAAATAAATACATGAAAAAAATGTTCATCATCATTGGTCATTAGAGAAATGCAAATTAAAACCACACTGAGATATCATCTCACTCCTGAAAGAATGGCCAGGATCAAGAAAACCAACAACAACAAATGCTGGAGAGGCTGTGGGCAAAACTCTCAGAAATCTTAGTCTTGTGGAAAATAACTCTGAAGTTTTATCATAAATCTCATCACAAATCTTATACACACATATACACACACAAGCACACACAGAATAGGGAGCATTTAAGAACATTTTTAGATATACATGTTGCTAGAACACAAGTTGAAATATGCTGAATTTTTTGACCTATGAACAAAAGAATATTTTTGACCTTTTAAATCATTGGAGAAAATTTTAAAAAACATTATTCTATAATTCTATATAGAATTCTATAATTCTATAAAAATCTTATAAAACTCAAACAATTTTGAGGTTTAAAATTTATCCAAACATACCTAAGCTCATGTGTGTCTTACGTTGACTGTAATTACTTTCACAAAACAACAACACTGTCAAGTAGAAGTGTAAAAGACCATTTATCCCACATAACTTAAAATATTTACTCTGGGCTGTTAACGAAAAAAAAAATATTTGTATTATTTGATCTAGAACAGTCACTCTTATTTAGTGTGGTTATCTTGTTTTATTTTCTTAGTATTATATTGAAGCTGATATTAGGGGTTATAAGGGCCATTGTTTATGAATAAAAAATAAATATGGGAAAAGAAGTTTGGGAGAAACATTCTTTTGATTCCTTTTTGTCCATAATATTCCCATACTCATTACATTCTAAGTATGATGTGCAGTGTAGGAAAAGCTTCTGTGGTCTTTCTCACATAGATTTGTGCTCATGTTGTGGGGATAACAGAAGAATGTCTATCTAAAACAGCTGCTGCTAAATAAGGAGATGCAGAACTTGAGATTACATTTGGTCAAACCTTGTCTCTGTAATTCAAGATGTATGTCATTAAGTACCAAATTGATGCTAATTTTTCTGTTGTTTTGAAACTTAACAAGAAGAGGTCTATACTTCGAGAGTGAAATACATATGCAGACCAAGTGGACTACATATATATATATAAGTGTGAATATGACTTTTGCAAGTTGATATATGTCAATTTATTAGTTTTCCTAAGGAAATGTGAAAAATTATTTACAGAATTCTTTCCATTCTTTTGGTTTCATTTACCCTCTTTTAAAACCTTGCTCTTATGATGAAGGAAATAATTAAAAACAACTCAGGATAACATTTTTTTATTACTTTTCATTTTCCAGCCATTGATAAAACTTCCTACTTTTAATTTTTTATTTCACCACATTACCATTTCAGAAATTATTATAATCTAATCTTTATAATTTATGAATAGATATATAGCATATATATCTTCTTTATAATTATGTGTAATTTGTTACTTTAAATTATTCAAAGACATTTTTTGCAAAGAATAAAGTTTATTTTCACAAAGTCTCAACAATTTAAAATATATAGTAACTACAGGAATGCTTCAGAGTGTCAACTAATGGAAAATACTTATACCATGTTTTCAATAAAACTAAATAGTGTAAGTTCTAACATTTATAAAAACATGAATGCACTTAAGAAAACTAGGACAGCAAAATACTATTTGTTCTTCTTCCAGGAAACAGGATTTTGATTATTACCTTTCAGATCTCAGTTTATACTACAGATCATAACTCTTTATACGACATCTTATCTTTTATGTTGTGCACAGAATAGCCTTCATTCCAGTTAGGAAAGAGTAATTCTCTAAAGTTTATACCTTATTTAGTGGAGGAAAGAGAAATTAGGATTTTAGTTTGAAACTAGTATCTTCTCTTGAATACTTTTAAAAAGTGATGTTGTTTTTCCAGCAAAGTATAAACTGTTGAAAAATTATTCTTTAAGTTTTATGGTTCGTATTTAAATGATACAAATGAAAAATAAGAATTGTGAAGAGAATTCTGTTAAAACAAAAGATGTATCCTTCAAAACTTAGGTTTTTTTAATTGAACATAATGGTGCATGTACAAGCTCAACACTCTGGGAGGTGGAAGATGGAGCTTCCAAACTTTGAACCCAGCCTGGGAAATTTAGCTACTTAGGAAGACTCTGTCTCAAAAAGAAAGAAAAACAAGCAAACAAACAACAACAACAAAAACCAAAGTTGATGTTAGAGCTCAAATGCAGCTCCTGGGCATGTGTTCAAATATTTGAAACTACTGAAGTATATTCTACTTGAAATTGTACTACGTCCAGACACATTAGCTATCAAAGTTCTTCGTAACATTTTCTGAACTTACTGTGCTGACTTAATTTTGCATTAGTACCCATGTATTACTATGTCTTACTTTGTAGTGTTTGAGGCTGCTAATTTTTAGGTAAACTCGAGTTTTAAAGCACTGATCTCTTTCTATTTCCATCATTAAATACTACAGTAAAAACTACAGATTACAAAATTAGTTAACTAATACTTTGCCATTGAATGTAATTATTAATTTTATACTTAAGAACTAAGAGAAAACAATGAATGTCTTATCTGGTTTCTCAATGGCTGAAATTTGATGATGGAAATAATTCAAAAGGACAGAGCTGGATTGGTTTGATGAGAGATTACTTCCTGTCTAGACAAAGAGCTTAAAGAATTAAGAGTTTGATCCATCAGAGTTTTTTGACCTGAGTATTTCATGTGGCTACGGTTCTCTCATTATGCTGCCCTCAGATATTTTGGATGCAGTTTGGAGTTTAAAGAATGATTGTGTCACTAAACAAATTGGAAATTGTACGTCTTGTTCAGACTAATTTCAGTAGTTTTACTATACTGCTGCAAATAAATCACATAAGGTCAGTCAAGATTAAGAAGTTATTTAGATCACAATATTATATAAGAGTTTTATCAAAAGACGTGAGGCCATTTTTAAAAAAAATATGAACTCTCATATTCTAACAAATATTCTTTCTTATATATTTTTTTCTGATCTGTCAACCTAGAACATAACATGTGAATATTATAGCCATTTGACTCATGAATTGTGGAATCTCATCAGAATAGTACACAAAGAATACAGTCAAATTTTTATATTGATACCATTTAATTTTTTCTTTTATATTGTGCATTATTTTGCATTTGAGAAGGCAGATCAGTTGATCACACTCACACTTAAACGGGCCTAAATGTACTAATATACACGTGTTCTTGTCATATACTTAGATTCATTTTTAATTAAATCAATAACTATTGAGCACCAATCAAGTGTCAAATACAACTTTTGGTTCTGTGTATAACATAGTGATTAAACCTTGTACATGTGTTGACTAATGGATCCTGTATTCCTGAGAAGATGGTGTTAAATACTAACATAAAATCAAGCATTTTTACTGAATTATGGAGGAGTATTTATGACCATAGAGATAAATATAGATTCTCAAAACAAAATAACATTACAAGGACCTCTTATATTTAATTTATTTTTGAAAGAACAATATCTATTTCATAGTGACCAATTAAATATTTATTGTACAATATAGATAAAGATATTTAAATGCCATGTGTTCATTGCATTAATTATGCAAAAACTAAAACAATCATTTTAAATCATGGCAATGCTTGTTTGCATAATTAAATCAACTTAGTAGAAGTAGGTTTGTATATGCTACTTTCTATTTAAAATGAAAGAGAAATATGAATATATTATGTGTTTAAATATATGTTCTAAAACTTGGTATATTACCTAAAATCACAGTTACCAAATAGAGTCATATATTTTAAATGAACAAATGGCTTTTTTGTTGTTGTTCTTATGACATTCCACTCTGATGAATTTTTGTCTTCATCCCATGCATGAATCATTAGTTATTACACTATTCTTTTTTGGGGAATCATATTCTTAAACTTTTGTTGTATAATTTATGCTTAAAATGAATTAGCCTAATTTCACATTTATGAGTAGACAACAGTTTTTAATATTTCAATAGAAATATGACATTATCTTATGACATAAAATGATAGATTCATTTTTATTAGCATAGAAATAAGCTTTAGGACTAACACAGTTTGTATAAAAAATTTTAAAATGAAGTTTAACATTATATGAGCATTTCTCTGAGATATCCAGAAGGGCTTTAGAATATAGTATTTTCTGAGATCTCTAAATTAGCATATAATATCATAAGAATTATGCTTCATTTGATATATCAAAAGGGATTAATGACTGATAATAAAACATAATAAAATCAGGGTAGATATTTTGCTTTGTTTTCTCACTGTTAAAATAAAATTCCTGACACTCAAAGTTACAATGAACAAAGGTATATTTGGCTTAGTTTATAGAAGTTTCAGTCCATAATCACCTGGCTAAACACAGAGTGGCTTGATAGAAGGAAATGATTCATGGCTAACAGAAGGTATCAAAGCAACAAATGACAAGATAATGTACTTTTTGTCCTTTACACTGTATCTAGAGTAGCAGTATTAGGGTAGTACCAAACCAGTAGGTGGATTGATTTAGTAATCACCCACCCTTCTCCTAGCATGGCCACATAGGCCAGTTACTCACTCTAGATTCAGCCATTTCTGAAAAAGACCCATTTATGAATTCATGCGTCTTTGGGGGGACATCTAAACATAAACCATAACTTTAGACATTTTGAAAAATTGAATTTGAAAGTTTCTACCTGGATTTCATAGTTTCTTAAGTCAAAGAGTGTGACATTTTATCTAAGGTTATAGGACAAAAAGTAATGAAGTAGTGATAAATAGAATTGAAAAAGGAAACAACAAATGCCTTATTGTTTATCATAATTTCTCTAATAAAAATGTATTTGCAAACACTGTTGACAGTGCATTTGTAGTAATGTGAATGGAATTCTTGTTCATGAATTCAACTGATAGATTTTTGTTAACCTGAGAAAAAGATAATAAAATTCGATACAGTGGGTCAGAAACTGTGATCCATGAGCAATATAGTGTAGTTTAAATTTACTCTGTTATGACTTTTCATTTTATTGAAAAGGCTTTAAGTTTTCTATTTAATTTGTATATACAGTTGAAATTCATATTGAGAAAAAAACTATAGAATTCTACAATAACAGAAAAACAAATGTTTTAGGATTCTAACACACATACTTTAAATTTCATACATTGGTAAATGAAATAAGTATGAAATAGTTTACAAATTGTGAGCTGAGGACACTGTAATGTTGCCTATCACATTTGAAAGATAAAGTTATGTATCTCTTATTCTGAAGGGTTTGGTTGCTTTGAAATCTTGGTTCTTTCCGTTTTTTCCAGTGGGAAAAGACAAAGGATGTGTAATTGCTGTTGACACTAAATGATGAGCATCAGATCTGCCTTGGGGAGAGTGCAGGTAAAATTCGGGATGGCACGTGACAGATAGGTTGTCTGTCATGGATTATTAAAAACACTCAGAGCCTCCTGAGGAAGAACTGATATTAATACCTTACATGCATGGTGCTGCTCTGTTTGACACATAATTACTTGTGAGTTCCTTGAATTTCAAGGTAACAGATTTAAAGGAAATCTCAGGGCCAGAATGTACATAAATATCCACAGGTCAGATCACCTCTTCCATGATCGTTCATGCTTCTTAGCACAGATTTCTTATGATCGTGACAATGGAATGCAGTAGTAAAAAAAGAAAAAAGTATGACTTTTTTCTAGTGCCCACCATGGAATTCAAAATGTTTCTAATGCTTGAAAACATTTCAAAAGTGGAGCATCAAATTCTTATTATTAGCTCTAATTAATAAAATAATATACTGACTAAAAGATTAGTGAATAGCATTTCAAAAGTGACTTGAAATGCTAAAAGAGTTCTGATTTTTAAATTAACCAATATTTTAAATTCATTATAAAAAGAAATAATATTTAATGTATTGAGTTGTTGAAAAGCAGTATTTAGACATTTTGAAAATTATTATTTTCACTGTTATATGTGCTTATATAAAAATAGTAGTAATAGATATGGCTAGTTTTATCACTACATATAACTTCTGTATATGAGTATCGCACTGCTATTTTTTTCAGTTAATGTTTATTTTAAGAAGTAATATTTAATTTGATTTTTTTGTGATATTCAATTTGTACCATTCACTGGTTTTCAATGATACGTCCTTAGAATTTGGGACACTGAGGTTTGTTAGCAACTCTGTAGGGTCAAATTTATGTTATAAGCATGACTATGGAAAATATATAGTGGGTTGGCAGAAAAGGTTCAAGAGGAAGAACTCAGAATGTATATTAATGTCACTGAAATTCAGAAAGAGAGAAATAGGATACATTAATCTTGTGAGTATTTATAAAGAATATGAATCTTTCCTGTGTCCTCATAGGCTATCTTAAATTATAGAAGTACTGAAACATAAATTGGAAACAAATAATCAATTTATTTAAATTATCAAATAGTTTTGATACTAAGAACCCTTGTAAATTAGTTTAAGTTAGCTAACACCTTATTTCAGTAAGTCACATTTTTCTGTTCACCATTAGAAATTTGAATCTCACTTAGGAAACCACTTTTGTAACCTTCTAACACGGACAAATTTCAGACCTTGTGGATTGCTTACATTATTGAACTACTGAGATACGGAGAGATTAACTGTTAGTCAATTTCCTTAACATTCTATCCATAGTGCTACCCCTCATACATTATGTTCTTAAACTTCCATGACTGTCATCATTTTAATACAGTTGAAGCACATAGACATTGAAGTAGGTTATATTATAGTGGTGACTGGTATGTTGTGTGACAATAAAACAGCACAGTTACGTAGACTACATAATTGGGTTCAGTTGCCTGACAATAAATGAGACTTTTTTTTTAATTTAAGGAGAAAAGGAAAAAAAAAAAAAACAGTGAAAGGGTACAAGTTATACAGAGTTACAGAAGAAAAAAATGAACAGTAGGAAATCATTAGTTAATGGATTACATATTGCCATCTTAGAAATAATTGTTCAAGTCACAAAATTAAAGCTTGTAGAGTGGACATTCCAACAATGATACTGCAAACAGTTCTGTTCAATGATCCAATAAAACTCTGTGATATCATTTTCCATCTTATACACTTAAATATACATGCAGTTATATAGTTTAGAGTACTTTCTTTTCCTCTCTTTTGTACAACGACTATTACACATTTTGGGTTTCATTGCTCCCACGGTTCTTATTGCTTTTTTGGAAGAGAGTAAAACCAAATGAGACATAATAGAACAAAATCGGTCAAGTCAAAAGGGTGGACATAATAGATAATATAAAAACATAACACAAGGTGATCAACAATGGTTACCATAATGCCTCCCGCTATCTCTAATAGAATTGCCTATATCATTAGTTATAATACAATTGAACAAACAGTAAAGAACAAAACCAACAAAACCAAAACATTGGAGACATTGTAGGTCTTCAAAAGTAGATAAAAGTCAATGAGAATGGGCGTTATAATGAATCTCATTATCTTCACAGCTGATGCCTAAACTTTCGAACCTGATACTATCCAGCAAAACAGAATAGGGAACATGAGTCAAAAACAAGATGGTGAAAGTAATACAGGGCTTCAAATCGAGATAATAGAAAGTCAAAGTGGGTTACTATATTACATCCTGCTATTTTTTCCCTTTAATTAAATGGATAAAAATAAAAAGTAAATAATGGAGTGGAGATTGAGAAAAAAGAGGGCATAACAGCGAAACAGCGCAGATCAAAACATAACCATTTAAGCAGAATAGTGTTTCACCACCAGATAATTCCGACCCAAAAGTAGTTACCATATTGACTCTTTCCTTGAAGTCCTTGAGTACAACTTCGTATACTGTAGCATTAAGTGTATCAAAACAATGTAAAACCATTTAAGAGAATGACAGCATTACAGAGTATTTAGAATTGACTAACAGAAAATGAACAATGGTTTCTGTATAATCTCCTTGTCTTTAAAAGGTTTTTGCTTATACTATCGTACATAATAAAATCCAATAAGATACAACCTGTTTAGACCAATGGAGACAGAAGAACAAAAGCTAGATGAGACTTCAAAACAAGATGATACTAAGTCAGTATTACCTATTAAGATGTCATTTTCTCCAAAATAGCTGTTCCTATCATCCAATCTTCTGTGTCTCATTTCTGTTGAGCTCTTTTTCTGTCAGTAGCTGTCAGTTTGTCTTCTTCATTTTGTTCTGTGCTCCATTCGTTGTGGCCTCCCCGCCACTATTTCTGGGTTCTTTGTATTTTTCTTTTTTTAGAATTTCCTGCAATTCTTTCTGTAGGGTTGAATTGGTGGTTGCAAATTCCCCCAGTTCCTCTTTATCCTGGAAGCACCTTGTTTTCCCATCAATTTCCAGGGACAGTTGTGCAGGATATCTCAATCTTGGCTGGAGATTATTATCTTTCAAAGCTTGAATTATTTCCCCCCATGCTCTTCGTGATTTGATGGTTTGTGCAGAGAAATCTGCTGTAATTCTGATGGGTGTTCCCTTGTAAGTGGTCTGTTTCTTGTCTCTTATAGCTTTTAATATTCTGTTCTTGTATTGAATTTCTGGAATTTTTATTATTATATGCCTGGGTGTTTCTCTGTTAGGGTTGTAGGTAGCTGGGGTCCTGTATGCCTCATACATCTGAGTATCTTTACCTTTTGCTAAATTAGGAAAGTTCTCCTGGATTATTTCTGTGAGTAGCTTTTGTAGTTCACTTGTTTGTGTCCCTACTTCTTCTTTTATGTACTTAATCCTTAAATTATGGCTCCTCTTATCATCTTCTTGTCTTTGTATTATTGCTGTTTGTTTCTTTGTTATTTTTAAGAAGTTTTTCATTTCATTCTCCCATATTACGAGTCTGCCCTCCAGTTCAGATAGTCTGTCCTTAGTTTCTTTCAAGCTGTTATGCCAGTCTTGGATAGACTTCTCTATTTCTTGATAGTCCCTTTGAACCTGCTTCACGTACTCTATGCTTTCTCTGTTTTCTCCATCAAACAATTCTCCCCTCTTGTTCTTCCATTCCACCATCTGTTTTTTCCTGGGTGTTGCTTAGCATTTCTCTAACTATTCTGCATACTTCTAGCTTCAGGTCATTGATAACTTCATTCCTGAATTGGTCTATGAGGCTCTCTATATGGCCAATAAATGAGACTTAAACTTTTCTAACTTATGTTGGCTATTTTTTCCCTTTACTTTTGTATCATTTGGAATATGTAGAGGCTGCTATCTGTCAAGACAGATAATAATTTAAATCATCCCTGCAGGTGTTTTTCAGAGGACTGCACAATAGGTGTCAAGGGTTGAAAGATGAGATAGCAGAGGGAAAATGGAGATAACAGCAAGACATACTTGTTCTTGTGAGTAGCCTCTGAGTACAGCCTGAGGGTAAGGATGTAACATGACCCAACAGGAGACCCTGACTTAAGTAAACCAAAAAGGACAAACGATGCAACCATCATACCTTGGTTCACTAAAATACACTAATAGAAGTGGTTTCATGGTACAATTTAAACTAACTTGAGAATGGATATACAATGACATCTTAGATACAAAATTAAATAAAATACCTAACCTCTTCAATTCTATAAAAGAGCAACAATGCAAACACAGTCTTGATACCAATATTATTTTGCCATCATTTGCAGTTTTGCTAACATTTGCCAACACTGGGAACATGATTAGTTACAGAGAGCATGGCTATATAGGTTACCATGATTAGAACAGAACAGTAAAATCTTGAATTTGCAGAGCATTACCAATTCCTTCAAGACCTGAAATCTTTTATAACCTTGTTAGTTTCTTCTCTAGTAATAGTGAAGTCTTTAAAACTCTTCTCTTTCCAAAATTAAATTTTTATTTTCAATCTTCCTGCAAAGTTATTTTCTTATGAAGGGAAAATCTGAATCTAAGTAAACAATTTTTAACAATTCTAACAACTAAGTGTAATGTTTTCTAACATTTTAGATTTAAATGCAGACTTCTAAACATACAAGCTCATGACCCTTCTTACCTTGTTTATTTAAGTTAATATTTATGATTATATTTATATATTTTGCATACATTTATATATTTTATACATCATATTTAAGTAGCAAAAATAAGCTGTATATACTAAGTATAAATCTTATATCAAAACTAATTTTGAATATTCATTCTGGTAACAAGATAGGAACAAAATTCTAACATAGAGAAAGACTTCAGTCTGAGTCTTAGTTATGGTGCGTTAGCTGTGTCAGTGGATAAGTGAGAGGGATAGTAAGTCTTGTCCTGCACATGAGATAGCCAGAATTATCACCCACTGAAATGTTCACATTTTATGTAGTCATGAGCCCACACAAATTCAGAAATACTGGGCTTTCCCAACTTTTTAGTTCCTTTTAGTTTTATGGCCACATTGATCCCCTCTGGCTTTAATGTGTATACGTAAATCATTTTGCCTTCCACTTAGTTCTAAAGACCAGGAAGCACTGTTGTTGTTTCAGTGTGATCACACTTTCCATGCAGTATAGTTCAGTAAATTCTGGGCTACAGTGTTGTTACCTCTTCCTGCTCACTTCTACCTCAGACAATCATGTAAAATTTTCTTCATCTCTAAAATTTCCTAGTTCTATAAAAATAGTTCCATATCTTCTTTTCCCATAACGTTTGTGCATTTTTTCAAGTCTGGAGGAGATTTTTCAGACTTAAGGAAAGTGGAAATATATTACTTTTGCTCATTCTTTTTGTATCCTCATAAGTACTTTATCTCTGTCATGATTGTTTAACCATTCTCTAGGTGACTAGCCTCTAGAAAATTAAAATCCAGGAATATTTGGCTATTTTATATGCTCTTTTCTATTACATGCTTTCCCAGAGGCAAGGTAGCATAGAAAGTGATAGGGTTATTCAGTGAAAGAGGGTTGCAAAGGTTAAAGGAAATCATATTTCAAGAATATGTAACACATGAATGTTAAGATCAAGGGAAGGAAGACTATAATAATCACCTGAATGGTTACAGAAATGAATGGCAGAAGCTCTTTTGAGGAAATTCAGAACTCAGAGGAAAGCTCATCTGAAACAAGGATACAGAGTGATCCGTAATACATACAAGGAAGAAAAAGGAACATAGTTCTGTATTGCACTCAGAAAGGGTACACATTGTTAAGTTTATACACAAATGCTATTGCCTGTGAAAGAAACTTAAACACATTCGTGGAAACATAATGATAAACCATAGTTATCCTTCGATAGGAGTCCAAAGACAGTGGTAACTAACGTATAAAAAACAGCTTCTTAATGTTTGTTATCCTAATTAGTTTACTGCAGTCACTCAATGGTTTTTACTGCTTTTGTAAGATAATACCATTAGAGGAAACTGGCAATACTTGTTTATATAAACTTTAGAATTTCTAGTACATGTAGAATTATTTAAAAGGGAAGAAGCAAAAGGTTACATTGATATATTTATTTACCAAACACTTCATTTTTGCTTTGCATTGCTTATTGTGTTTCTCATACTGTGGCATTTTCCAGAAATCAAAACAATACCAAGACATGATTTATTTCTTCTGAGCTTAGACCACTGGTAGAGACAGGGAAATAAAATAACAAATAAAAAGTTACCATAATTGTATACAACCTTCTCAGAGTTATGGTAAAAAAGTGGTAAATAATCTACATCACAATGAACATGATGATGATGATGATGATGATGATGATGATGATGATGTGTGTGTGTGTGTGTGTGAGCAATGTTTGTGAGTAGCATCAAATCTGTGCCAATTCATAACAGGTAAAGAGGAGGTATATGGACAGAGAATGGGGCATATTGGAAAAACTGCAGATAATCTATACATATACAAAGTTAATTTATCTTAGAAAATGATTGGCTGTCTATGAAATCATCTCTGTCTCTCTGTTCTTCTGGTTTTCACTATCTGTACATTTTATTATTATTATGCTTAATGTAATTTGTAGAATGCAATTACTCTTTAAAACATTAATCACTAAGATGCTTAATTGTCAGGGCTATTAGCTTGAATTCACTTTCTTATTGAAAGCTGATGACAACTGAAAATATGTCAAGCAAGAAAACAATTTGGGAGGACACTGGGAAGCCAAGCAAGCACCTCCCCTCCCTGGTAAGCGGTGGCAGTGTGGCACACTGCAGTCCTTCCAGGGGAGAAGCAACAGTGTCTCCTGAGATTTGTGCCATGTTGGAACTTAGGATGCTGGGAAGACAAGCAAGCACCTCCCCTCCCTGGTAATCGGTGGTGGTGTGGCAGACTGCAGCCCTTTCAGGGGGAGAACCAGCAGCAGCTCCTGAGATCTATGCCATGTTGGAACTTAGGACACTGTGAAACCAAACAACCAGCCTGCCTCCCTGCTAAGCAATAGTGAACCTACTGATGCATGGCCTAGAGTCAAATATCCCACTTCCCCTATTCCCCCCCACCCACCCTGCCACCCATTAGCAAATGGGAACCAGAAATCTGAGCTTCTCCTGGGAGTTTGACCATAGCAAATAAGGGGGACTTCCTTCTACCATCTCTTTGAAGGCAAATATTTTTATTACTGTTTTGCTCTTTTCTGATTAATGGTACGGCTTTGTTCAATATTCTGTTTTGATAAGTTCTATAGTGTTCTATATTTCATCTCATTTTGATATACATGAATGAAATAAAAACTATTATAAAGATAACAAAATACACTGTGATACCTATTACTGTTATCCCAATAACCTGCTGTGAAGTTCTGTACCAATTTCACTGTAAGATCTTAGTTGGCTTTATTCTGTCTTTTTCTGTTGTATACTTTCAAAATAAAATTTAAAAAAGAAAAAGAAAATAATTTGGAATTACTGGATAGTATGAAGAATCAATTTTCATTTATTTATTATTTTAATATATATATATAATATGCTAGTATACTTGGAAAGTAGATGATTTATAATTCTTATTCTCAAATCAATAGCTATGTAATAAAATGAGAAATGTGAAGATAAATAATCTTTCTGACTTGAGTAACCATCAAAGTTTTACATTGACTATATGATTTTAAAATTTGTGTAAAAAATAAATAGATAGGAAAGCAAAGAGGAAAATAGGATATTGGTAGCAGAAGAGAGAGATATAGAAATTCTGATGTTAGCTATGATGGAGTAACTAGAATTAAACTAAGCTCATCAGTGTGAACAACAATAGTTGAATAGACTATGATGAATAGACTATAAAATAATTCCTTGTAAGCATGAAAAGATGTCACACAATTGTGATTCATTAGAGAAGGAAAATAAATAAGTCACACTTCAGTAAAGAATCTCCCAAAGATGAAAATTTCATAGTGTTCATATTAAAGTACATTGGTATACTTGTGGATTTTATAATATACTTCACATATAATATTGCATAATATAATATTTTATATACTTATATGAAGTTAGAAAGCACATATTTATTAGTATATTATAAGTTGTACTATACAAGTAATGTATAATTTATGTTATATGTTGTTAATACTATAATTCAAACTTTCCCTAATACATTTTAATAAAATGTAACCACAGTGATTTCCTTCTGCACTCACTTTTAGGGAGAACCAAGAAATTAAGTAGATTAATAAGTAACTTACAACATTTGCTATTTGAGAAACCCTATATGGCAAAAACGTTGCATTTTATGACTTTATTAGTTTGTAGTCTCTGGCTTTATTTCACGTGGAGGTAGCAGAGTAGCTGAGTGTAGTGCAGTGAAACCAGGAGGAAAAAGGTGTGTATTAGAAGACCTGAACAGATCGTAAGGCTACAATGTTCTCAGAGATATGGAGGTCAGCCTTTAAGATGACATAAATTCTTGCATCTTCAAGACTTCTTAAAATATAGCTGTATAATTTTTATAATATGAAAATCTTTACACAGGTATTGTTTAAAAGCTTAGAGTTCCTTCCTGTTGGACACAGTGATTGCTGAAGATCTGCTTGGATATTCAGCGGTGGATCTCCTTAGGCAAAGGCACACTGCTTCTTTGACAGAGGTATAAAAGCATGTATTAATCTCTGTGCTATGAATTTCAGTCCAGGATTTATAAGATAAGTTATGGTTATAAGTTATATGATAAGTTCAGTACAGGTTTATATGATAAGTTATGGTTTTATATTGACCTTGTCCTCCTGCAGCATCTATTCTTTTCAAACTAAAATGTGAGAAAGCACTTTTACAGCAGGCACATTAGAAAAAATGAAATATTTTGTTTTTTTTTTTCTATCCATTGGTAAACTTGAGTGGTTTTTATGTTGCGAGAAAAAAATGGATCTATAGAGTGGGATATTAAATCCCTTGCAGGGTTCCAAAATGTCAGTTTGATCTTAAGCTAAGTCATGTTCCTCTATAAGCTCCATAAAGAGATTGCTATATTGATTAGCCACCTGTGGGAGATTGCATTCTGTACAAAAGATAAATATCTACTCTTGAGGTCTTACTCTTTGAAAGAAGTGGCACTTATTTAAGTGTAAAAACCTGGAATTATTCTTTCTTAATTTAATAAGGTCAAAACACATAACTTTTTAAAAATTATTTTCTTTTTAGTCATAGGCTCTGGCTATAGGTTTTCTCAATTTTATAACTGCTGGTTTCATTAACTAAACTAAATACCCAGGAAAACATTTCAACCTCACAAAAAATTGACCTCATCCTCTTCTGTTTACTTTTACCTAAACCTTCTGTGATCCACAAATTTACTGGATACTAGGAGTATTTGAAACATACAAATCCCAATATGAGACAATCATCTGATTCTTTTCAGATTATAATCTGTAGGTTTAAATCCATACTACATTTACTTTTATTTCATTCATTCATTCAACCCACTTACCCTTAGTATATGGTAAGCATTCTGCAATTGGATGTGAAATCAGTAACTGTAGATATGTTACTTGTCATTATTTTCTAAACAATAAAGCGTAACAACTATTTATATGGCAGTTGCATTGTATTCAGAATTACAAGTAATCTAGATATAATTTAAAATACATAGAAGAAAGGATATACGTTATATGCAAATATACTCTTTATTATGAGAGACAAGCATTTCAAAATTCAGTACCTGAAGGGGATCCTGGACCATTTCCTGATGGATGCCAAAATATGAGGTGAATTGAGTTGTTTATATGCAATAAGCCTATAGCACATATGTAATTTTCAGGTAAAAAAAATAGTACGGACTTTAAGAGATATAAAGTGATTTCTTGATTGTTTGATGTGTAAACAGAAAGGAAGAACAGACTGTGCCTGACAGAGTTAAGGACAATATTAAGAGACTATATTCTATGAACTGATTTGAAGGGATGTGGATGGTGCAAGAAGATCCATGCTGATTAACGTCTGAGAGATTTGGGGTGCCCTGTGAGTTCAGCGCTTTTATAGCATTACATCCACAAATAGAGAGGACAAGGCCAGCAATGAGCCCTGGATTCAGATCATAAAGGGACCCTCTGTCCCATGGTAGGACCAGGTGCCATTTAGTAACCTTTAGAATTTGGCGTTAGTTATCATTAATCAGATCTGGAATAAAATTTGGGAAGGAGATATAAATCTATTTGTTGCTGTCCTTCATCTAACCTCATCTGACCTTCAAATTCTATTTCAGAAGTGTGAACTGAAAATACCTGGCTGAATGATGGGCTAAGGTTTCAAGTTAGGCAACATAATTACTGTGTTGTTAAAACCCATTAATCAAAGTTAGTCTACATCCACCGTCTTGATTATTAAACAATAGAAATATGAAAAGATTGACCGCTCTTTCAAATGAAAAGAAAAATGATGTCTTATCACAAGAAATCATACACTGGTGTTTATCGTCAGGACACTGCAGAAAAATGGAATTCCCAGGAAAACATTAATGTCAGAAATGTTATTTAAAGCTAGTAATAGAATTTATCTAAGAACATATGTGGGTAAATAAGCATATGGTAATGTGTCTTTTTATTTTATCCCCATCTCTTTTTCATTCTCATTGTTTCTACCTGCTTTTCTAACTGATACTATTTCACTACATTTTATTATTATTAGGTTTTGTCAACTTAAGATGCGCATCTCTCTTCTCAGGAACTTTGCAAATTTGCAGACTGTTGTTTAATATACTACTGGAAAATTTTGTGTTCTTTTCAATAAAAATTACGTACATAAAAATTATGAAATATTCAACAATTAGTGATTATCCACTTTGCTTTTTCCTATATGCAATAAATTTTCTACTTTTGTCTCACTATGGACAAAGATGACTTCACAAGTCATCAAATATGTACTGATCTCTTGGCTCCTCACTGCTTCAGCTCTTCTCCTTCAGCCTTCATTCATTACTTGACAAAAACGTGCTGCGGGAGTCTTTTCTAAAATTCGCTTTGTTTTTCTAACTACAATAAACTTGATTTCAATATTTTAAGAAAACATTTTATCATCTATTTGCATTATATTACCCTAGATTTAAGAATTATGAAGACCATATCTTATTATGGGAGGTTCAGTTTGACTTGTCAGCATACAAAACTATTCGCTACATTAAAAAAATATGTAAGACTAAAACAAATTCATGTCTTACTTCAAGATTTGTTGTATCATAAAAGCTTTGAACAAGATGACAACTATTTTTCAGATCTAAAGTATTGAATCTCTAAACCATAGAATTAAGAGGAACTCATTGTTTCTTGACAATATATTGGCATTATATCTCCTGAATTGAGTATCTACAGTTTGAGCTTAAAGACTCCTAGTTTACTATAATTTTTTGAAAAATTAAATGTCCCTTAATATTTTGACATGTATAATGGTATTTAATTATATATTAAAATAGCTACTAAAATTAGTCTTCAAATGACATGTGGGTTTTAAACTTTTACTTGTAACTTTAATCTGTGACTAATTTAATTTTTACATTATAGTTAGATTCCAAAAACGATGTAAGAAAAGATTTGTATACTAGAGTAAGACAATCTTATGTTGGATAATTCTAATTTCATAAAGATAAGCAGGCATAATATAAAATACTAACATAAATTCTCAGTGTAACTTTTTCTGGAGACATAAATAATTCTCAAAAGTTTTATTGTTCAATGAAAGGACAAAAAACAATGAAAATGGAGAGCAAATATTGATGATTGTATTTGTGTGTGTGTGTGTGTGTGTGTGTGTGTGTGTGTGTTCGCGCACTAACCTGGACTTCTGTGTTTGTGGTGAGCTTGGTGAATTACTGCGCATATTGCTGAACCATCTACAAAAATGACTGCAGACCCAGGAAAATATTTTCTTCAGACATGAGGAGATGGATTCAAGAATGGGCTTGTGAGGCTTTCTATTTATTAGAAGGACAGTAAAGAAACTTTAATAAAGGCTTTACTATGTTATAATGCTGCAAGGAAGCAAATAGGAGATAGCAAGAGAAAGTGAGAATCCTACCAACATTGTTTTACATCCTGAAATCAGCACTGTATGAAGAAGGCACCTCTACTTCTCGACAGCTATTCTATCTATCAACATATCATGAGAAAATACAGTTTTCTCGCTGTAAGGTCAATAGAAATAGAGTCCTGACAACTCAACTCAAAGAATTTCCCCATAAAAACAAATAATCTTGAAGTTTAGAAAATATGGGAAAAGAAAATTATTAGGAAGAGTGGGTAATGAGATTAATAAACAATATTTGCTTGAATATTTGAATAAAAACATTTTACTTAGGAAGAAATGAAACATTGAGGAAGTTTTCATGGTTTGCTAGAATCATTAACTAGATTTTTCTTGCTAATTCATAGCAGAAAATGATTCTGGATTATAACAAAGCTCATCAAAGAATAGCACTTTAACATTAGTCACATACCTTGTCCTGGCAGTGAAGAACACAGTGATTATTACCACTTAAGTGCCACATGTGGCTTAGTGGAAAGGTTATAGATTTTGAAATGAAATGTCAGATATATGGAGAACTTATTGTAGGAATCATTTGTTACAGCATTTCATGGGAGTGTTTTTATACCTCTTTCAAAGATGAAGAAACCAAGATCTATATCTGTGTTACAACTGACTTATCATCTTAGAATTACAAGATTTGGGTATGAGATACTCAGATTTGTCAGATACACTGCTTAAAATGGCTTGGAGCCCTTTTGTTGCTTGGCTTTTTATGCTTTATTGTGCTTTGATTAGCATCTCAGTTTGTAAAATTATCATGCTGATAAGCTACCAAATGCTAATCAAATGGAATAATCCAGTAAGTGGTCATGCATTGACAGAATACCGTAATCATCTTAATGGTGAGCATTAAGAAAATAAATAAAAACTAAATTAGTAACTGTGAAAGCATCTGTCAAATGTTTGTGTACCTCAAAATTTTTAAAAAAAGTTTAACATCTTTCTGTAAATTGCACAGCGGCATAAAGAAACATTAAGATGATAATTTCAAAATAGTGAGATGCATCTTGAATTTTTAGTATCCATTGTTAAAATTATTTGTCTTCAACATTATTCACAAACATTCAGTTTTGCACAAAAATACAACAAAATATATTATTTCCTAAACTGAAAGCATTTAATAGATGTTTTTCTTATCAAATATCACAGATTTCCTTCTGAAATTTTCAGAAAATGTTTTCCTTAAACTATAATGTATCAATAGAATGGTAGATCATACTTTACTTCTATATATCTAAATTTTGAGGAGGTTTTCATAACTTGTATACCTTGGAGATCAATAAATACATTTATGACTTGTTGAATTTTTAAATAGCTTTAAATGGAAGTAATACATCTTCTAATGTGCTAAAATTTTGTTTTAAATTTAAATTCCACTTAGTACAAAGTTTGTGTTACAATATATTCAAGGTCAAACAAGGATGAAATAACATGGCAAAATATTTTTAGTTATAAAGATGAGTAATAGGTTAAAACTGCAAATTAGGCATGATAATATTAATGTAGTTCTAAAGTTCATTAATCAAACTCAAAATGTTCTGTGGATAAACACAGAAACTCAGCACTAGTTAGAATACGGCTTCATACACAGGCATAAAGAGGCTCATACGAATGTTAAGTAATGAAAATTTGGAGAAAATCACTGTGATTCAGTTTTACACTGGTAAGTTAAAAGCCCTTAAACATTCTTCTGTTTAAAACTCAAGTGTGGCTCAGATTGTTGATTGAATACAAAGAGACTTTGCTTTTTCAGTGACATCTTGTAAAAGTTATATATGCATAATTTCAGGAGGGAAGCAACATGATGCTACAGAAAAATATTAAGATTTTATGTTATTTGGATATTTCTGTCAGCTGTGTTATCAAAAATAATCACACTGAGCACGAACTTTGTAATATTGTCTTTACCAAAAAACATGTTGTATTAAGGTGTTAGATAAATTTTAAGGAATTTTCTGGCTCTGTGATATTTTACTTCTTGCTATAGTTTTCATCATGATTATTTCCCAGAGGCCATGGGGGAAATCTGTGATCAACAAATTGGAGGGGAAACTCCAAGAAATAAACTTTAGAGGTTACAGAAAGATCAGTAGCTGACTGGGGATGTGCCTCGAAAGGAAGACAAGGATTCTTCTTTCTTTTTCACTTCCTGGTCTTGAAGAAAGTAGTTTGCTCTGCCATGCACTCCCTTCAGGATGCACTACCTTGTCCCACTCCTGGAAGCGTTGGAGTCAAGCTATTATGAAGCAGCACCTCTGAAATCCTGAGTCAAAATCAAACTGCTCTGCAAGTTGACTACCTCATGTCTCATAGTATCACAAAGTGCTCTGGCACCAAATATCCATCCTGTGAAGTGGGACTGATCACAGTCCCTTTACCTGAGATACCTTGAAATACCTTTTGGAATAGATTAGCAGGAGAAATTTGGGAAAGTTTGAAGAAAGATACCAGAAAAAACCTAGATGCTATAATTTTTGTGGAGACTTAGAAGACCAAAATGGTAATGGAAATGGGGAAAATAAAGGCCCTGGGGAGGGCTCAGCTAGAAATGAAGACTTTTTTTCTTTTGGGGAGAGCACTTTTTAATGAAAAAAAAAAGATGAACCATGAAATCAAATTTCTAAACAGGTTATTGGAACAGTTACAATAGTTGATATATTGCTTATTGTGTTTCCATAGTGGTTATTCAGAGTACACAATATAGTACAAAAACATCACTGGCAAGTGAACTAGAGTCAACCTTGTTATACAGTGGCAGTTAATATTGATGCATTTTGTGCATGCCCTGAACTGTGGGAGGATGAGTAAAAAAGGTGATGGACATGTTTATGTGGCAGAGGAAATTTCAAAGGAACAAACCACTTAGCTTGTGGCATGGGTATTACTGCCTGCTTTTAGCTAACTTTGCAGTAAGAATTAGAAATAAAGAATCACAGGTGAAAGATCTGAATGATTTTCCCTTTGGGTTGGAAAGTAGCACCAGTGAATTTTAGGCCATGCAGTGATTAGTGTTGTTAGAAGAAAGCTAAGTGCTTTGAACCAGAGCAGTGAGAAAGATGCCTGAAGGGAATCTCCGGACCTCGCCAGCCACTTCATGTGTCAAAGGTTTACAGGAAGTGAAATGAAATTTCAGATAAAAATGCCCCGAGTCCCAAGGCAAGGCACTCAGAGACCACTGTGGTTACAGTTCAGACTCTCCCCATCACAACTCCTGCAAAGGACTGATTTCGGTGTTCTCCAAATGTTGGTTTTCAGACCTGTACAATATAACGGTTATGGGATAATAGATTTCACTGAGACTTCACAGAGAAGCACAGGAGACCAGGTACTGTGTTGTGGCTTTTAAGCCAGTCCCTGAAAAAGTATTGAATGAATTTGTAAGGGAGAGACTGAGGCTGCACTGGAGACCCCAGGAAGACTGAGGTTCCAGCAACAAGGGCTACCAGAAAGGGAAGCTGCAGGCTTTATGCAAAACTGGCACAAGACCTTGACCATGTAAACTACAATCAGCGAGACCATGGAGGAAGCGCTTCACAAGCCCTCGGGTTTGTGTCTGTTTATCCTGACACAGTGTGTCTTGGATGCTCATTGTGGAGATTTAAGATTCATTATTCACCTGGCTTCAGTCTTGCCATGGCTCATCTTCTGTTGTTTTCTTCTTCCTTCCTTTTAGAATGATGACTAGACCCTATACTTGTCCCACTATTGTTGTCTGAATTGTTTTTTGACTTTTGCAAGGGCTGAGAGCTGTATCTGCCTGAGTCTACAACGTAAATTTAGACTTAGGATTTTGAGAAATTCTGCAACAATTAAGTGACTAAAAGGAATCTTGTGGCCAGAATGAGTATGCTTTGAATTATGGGGAGAACACGAACATTTGGGAACAAGAGGTGTAATGCTGTAGTTTGAATCTTTAATATTTTGAAAAGGCAGCTAGTTTAAAGCCCTAGTCCCTTTCTTGGTGCTATTGAGAGGCAGCAAAAACTTCAAGAGGCAGAGGTTACTCTAAACCTTCCAGCCATGGAGGGCTGGCTCTTGAAAGGGGTTATGGGATCCCAGGATCTGCATTCATTTTCAGTGTCTATGAGCCCAAATGCTCCTGTCAGGAAGTGCTGCATGCCACAGTCTTAAGAGCAAATGCTGCAAAATGATCATAGATTGAAACTTCGAAGCTATGAGTCCACATTTTGTAACTTGATTATCTTGGATCTCTGTTATAATAACTGAAAAATGACTAACATGCTTCTCTTGGATGCTCAATGATAAATTATAATAATTTTATGATAACCTTTTACTCTATGTCACAGTTCAGTTGGTGGCATTAATGCTGACTTCATTCTGTTATAAAATTCCTCATTTGGAAAAGCACTCCAAGTTACCACATGTGGAAGTATCGTCAGACCAGTTCACTATCCATGGAGAATCCAAAAGTTTTCCTTTACACTCAGTTTCACACTCTATGATTTCAGTATAACTGCAATTAACTGTGTTCAAAAGGTATGAAGTGGAAATTTCCACAAATAAACATGCATAGTTTTAAAAATTATTTTTAAATACTTATTTTTTAATTTATTTTATGTTAGGGTCTTGCTATGTAGTCCAGACTGGTCTTAAACTCAGTAAGTAGCCCAGGTTACCCTTGAACTGATGTTGTTCCTCCTTTCTCAGCCTTTCAACTCTGGGGATTTCCGGCATACCCAGAAGACTGCCTAGTTTTAAGCTGGACGCTATTCTTGCTGTGATGAAGTTGGCTGCAGCCAGCTGTATCACATGTGGCTTATGAATCATGTCTTCCCCCAATGTCCCCACACTGTATAAAGTATTTTCCCCTGAGTCATTTAGAATTTGTTTTGGTTATCAGATGAACTTTCTCATTATTGTTGCATTTGCCAGAGGAATCAAATAAACATAACTTTAATTACAGTACATTGTTACAGTTTTTTGGTTTGTTGTTATGGTTAATCTGTTATATTGTGCCTCATTTGTAAATTAAACCTTTGAGTGGAAATTTATATATTGGAAAACACAAAAAGTGTGTAGAATTTGGTACTGCCTGTGATTTTAAGTCTTCATTACATATCTTAGAATTCTTTTCCCCAAAATTTAAAATGGTATACTCAAAAGGATGAAATTTGAATGCAATGTCTCTAGAAATGTCATATTTATTTCTGGTTATTCATCATTCTGCCTTCTATTAGAAACTTTGTAATTATTATTTTAATTCACCACAGTATCCAATTAAAGTGAAAATAAAAACATTTATCTCCATTGCATCCGATTGATTGAGATCAACACCAGCTGGTATTTTCATGGTCTGTGGTTTCCACAAACCATCGTATTGAGGTCAGTTCTGCTTTTATGTCAGCTGTAAACTCCGGGAAATGTCAGTTCATGATGAGTGACAACTGTAAAAAGTGATAGGCCAGTAATTTAGACTGACACACATGGAATTTGTTCACTTTGGTGCTTTCATATATGCCCAGACACAGCATGATGCAGGAGTGACTAAGTAAACTTTTTTTTTGTACTTTGTGAGATTACTTTACTTTATAACTTTGATGGATTATTATATTTTCAGTCATTTATAAACTCAAAAGGTAAGTATTTATTGAAAACACAAAATTCTGTTTATTTTTCCAATTTTTAATTCTTTGCTGCTATAATCCCACATCTGTAGTCAATGTGACAGATGTAAAACATAAAATGATTTCAGAATGTTTCCCTAACCTAAGTACACATAGTAAAATTTAATCATTACTCTTTTCTGACAATTCATTTTTAATTGGAAGAAAGTCCAGTGTCAAGGCAGTGATGATTATATTACTCAGTTTTTCTCTTTTTGGAACACAATACCCACCACCCATAATTTAAAGATGGAAATGGTTAATATGGCTCACAGTTCATAGCACTCAGTCCATGGTCAGTTGAGTCCAGGCAGAAACATCCAAGCACAGGGGCATGGCAAAAGAATGCTTTTCACCTCATGGCAGGCAGGAAGTAGAGAGCGAGAATTGAATTATGGAGGTAAATACAGGCACCCACACCTATTCAAACATCAACCCAATCCCACCTCCTACATCAGCTCGCATCACTGTATCAATCCATTGATAATCACAGCATCATCTTCTTCCAATCATCCTCTCTGAACTAATGAGGCTATTAGAGGACCTTCTGTATCTAAAACAGCAGAATGATTAAAACTAACTATAATCCCAGTAAAATATTTTATGTGGTAGACCAAAAGTAAACTTTTATATAATTGTATATTTAATTATTTATTCATAATCTTTCATCCCATTTTTGAAGTGATTTCTCCTTTATTAAATCTAACAAAAGAAATATGAGAAACTAATGAAAGTAGAAAGTATTATACTACATTAGGAATAATGGTAATGAATTCACGTCAGCAAAGTATGAATAAGCACACATTAAAAATTGAAAAACAGGCTCCTTATAACAGCATATAAAAATGCATTTTCTTCTATGAAACACTGTATGTCATGTTACACATTTAGAGGGAAATTGACCTGAAGTTTAAACTACAAAGTAGGAAGAAATAGCTATTACTTCTTTTATTTATAGTTTATCAACTTTTGAGATATCAAACTCAGAGTAAAAACAAAGTTCATAAAAACAAGTTCTGCCTAATATATTTCCTTTTATTCAATGGACCATGATAAATGGGCATTGGGGAAAATCTGGTTTTCATACCATCTTTAAGTCTCAAACAGACCATTTAGCTTTCTGTGTAGAAGCAGTAAATCTTAAGGAGTTGGAGAAAAGTTAAGAGGGCCAAAGTTTGAGAACAGATAAGCCTCCAATTAATGTGGAGTGACTGCCTAAGCAATGAAAATGCTAAACAAAATCTAACTATCTTTGTGTAACAAGTGTTTTTCTTTCTTGCTTAATCTCCTTCCCTCTATGTGTATACATGTGTTTATGAATAAAAGTATGATTTTATTTCAGGATTTATGTTTGGACTCTTTCACTCCAGGTTTCATCCATTGAAGAATGGCAGATATGGCCAAGCCTATAGTCAGGTTGTGATTTGAAATCAGACAGTATGTGCTCCTCATGGCTTTGTAATAACCTACTCAAAGAAATCAAACTTATCAGCTAGAACAACTATCTGTGTCAGATGGAACTCTGTCCTTAACTTAAGTGAACACACCAGTTTTAACACACTTATTTGGACAGTTATTCCTGTTGGAAAGAAATCATGTGTCTGTTCCAAGCTTAACAATATTGAATAATAGGTTTCTTTTAATAATGCAGAGAAGATAAGGTTTATTTTGCTAGGTAGCCAATAAAATGATTTGGAAATCACTGTTTGGTGGCCCTTTGGAGGACTCTTTAAATTTCAGGATTTGAAAAAATATTTATCATTCCTTACATTCTCACAGCCTTTTTTTCTTCATAATGAACTATAAATGAATAGCTGGCTTCCATTTTAAAATAGATTTAAATGAATTGCATGGATGACAATAAGCAAGTCCATGTCAGTGTCTTTATCCAATTTATATTTTGCAAATTCAGTTCTAACATCAGTTAATACTGTGTGTGACATAGTCTACACAACTTGAGAAGGATAGGTTTTCTGGAATATGGGTTAAAGAAACATAGAGGATTTTTATGAATAATAATAATTTATTTACCATACTGACAACTATTTCAATATTAAAATATGTAAATGTGTGAAATATAAAATCTGTACCCATGAAATCTCTGCTTTTCATAGAACAAATATATAAAAATGAATTACAGTATACAATAAAAGAGTATATTGTTTACTTTCCCTGAAAACACATGTTATTTCAGATTTTACAAAGCTACATTCAGACAATTAAAATACTCAAATGATCAACAGGATGATCTTTATAAAAATAGTCCTTGACTTGCAATCTTTTGATTGCTAAACATGTCTAGTCCCTAAGAATAATGTCAATGTCTTGTTCTGATTTGAGCTTAGGTTATTTATGAAGACTTAAACATTTCTCAATCAATACTTCTTGATTAATCAAATAAAACTATGTTCACATTCATGCTCAAGAATCATACTACAAAGACAATTCACTGTACTGGAGTTGATTTTTCTGTGCACATTTAGTGCAACACAATGGGATGACAATAGGGAGCATAAGAAGCCTTACCTGTACTTGATACAGAAGTATTTTTAAAATGCTTTAACTTCCTCTATATATGTGTGCAATTTGATACAGAAGCAAATGTGTCCTTCCTTGATAAAGGATTATAATGAGTCATAAATGGGTTGTTATGAATTTGGGCATTCTTCCAGATTTTTATGTATCAAGGATGGAGAACAGAAGAATAACTACATCTGCTATTTTCTATCCAAAATGAAGGCAAGCATTTGTGTTACATCAATATTACATATCTTCCCTATTCAAAGGAGATAACTCTAAAATAAACTGTATTTTGCTAATGTGCTTTGAAAAAACAAAAACAAAATAAGAGGATGGAATGTCTTTATCTCACTTATTATAGGGAATGCCTTGGGGGAAATGATTTGCGAAAGAACAGCAATTTAGAGAATTGAACTAATGAAACAGATTTAGCATGTTTTTAACCATAGAGAAATGAGCATATTAATAGTCATGTTCAATGAGTATTTATATACAATCGAATATCATTGTACTATATAGAAAGATAAACAAGTCATCTGTAGAAAAATGAATATACCTTGAGAACATAATTGTAAATGAAATAAATTGAACACATAAGATTAAATACTACATGGTTTCTTTTATGTGAAAACCCAAATTACAAATACAGACTGAAATAAAAAATAGATGTTAGGAAATAGGGGTATTGATCTTCCTCAAATGAGCTGGTGAACAAAAGAGAGAGGAACGATGGCACAGCGAATGAAAAAAGGAACTAAGGTATCTTATGGAAATGTACCAGTTCCACAGAAGGAGTGTAAAGATTATATATGGCAAGCATGTATAAAAATATATGCAAGGGTAAGATGGTGGATTAACAGGCAGCAAAGTAAAGAGTCTCTCTGAGATAAACAGCTCAGAGGCTGGAATAAAACACACTGCAGAAGACTAGCAGGAAGGAGGTGGATCCTCTCAACTTAGGAAAACACTAAAGGAAAAGAAAGGAAAGAAAGAAAGAAAGAAAGAAAGAAAGAAAGAAAGAAAGAAAGAAAGAAAGAAAGAAAGAAAGAAAGAAAGAAAGAAAAAGGAAGGAAGGAAGGAAGGAAGAAAGGAAAGGAAAACATGGACCGAAGGCTATAGCTAGACGTACTCTCGCTGGAGGTGGTCCCACTGTGTATGAAATGCCGCTGGAATCCAAAGACATTTGGTCACGGTAAAGTGGAGGGCTGGCGAGTCCGAGTGCCTCCATGGGAGGACACAGTAGTGGAGGAGAATGGTAGAATGGACAACAGAACCTGCTTGGAGATCTGTACTAGCTCGAGGTGAGTGTGAGGAACTTGGTCCTCTCGCAGAGTGAGAGATTGGCTGGATGTCATTTTGGAGTTGGGTAGGATAAACCCAGAACCAGAAGTGCAGTGGCTTCAGTTAGCTACTCCAGGTGCAGAGCAGCTTGGTGAGAATTGCTTGGACTGAGTCCTCCCCTGTGCAGGGGTAAACACAAATAAAATGCTATTCATAGAAATAATTAAGAAAAACTTCCCCAACACAGGAAAAGGAAATGATATTCAGATATATGAGACATACAGGAATCCAGCTAGCTACAACCAAAATAGATCTACATCCACACATATAATAATCAAGATCCTAGAAATCAACACAAGAACAGAATATTAAAAGATATCAGAGAAAAATAAACAGATCACCTATAAAGGAAAACCCATCAGAATCATGACAGACTTCTTGACAGACCACAAAATCAAGAAGAGCTTGGAGTGAAGTATTCCAAGCCCTAAAAGAAAAAAATAGTCTGCAACCCAGATTGATGTATCCTGAAAAAGTATCTCTCAAAATTAATGGAGAAACAAGATGTTTCCATGACAAAGAAGAACTGGGGGATTTCGTGAGCACCAACGTATCCTACAAAAAATACTGAAGGACATTCTAGAGAGAAAGAGAGAGAAAAAATCAGGGCTTCAGCTACAACCGCAAAGAGGCTTCACTTAACAGGGCAGGCAGTGGAATGAAGGGGAAAAGTAGACAACAGTGGAAAAATAGTGTGGCAGAGATGAGGCTATAATCTCTAACATAGGTGGCCTTGATACACTAACAAAAAGAAACACAGGCACAGTGGATCAAGAGATAGGGTGCACTGAGTTGCTCTGTATAAGAAATATAATTAACCTCTAAGAGGGTTTATGGACTGAAAGTCAAAAATGAGAAAACAATGCTGTATGTGAGAGGGAACCTGAAAAAAATGAGGGTAGCTTGACCACAGCTGCAAATAGTTGGAAATACGTAACACTTTTATACTATGGAGAACTTACTCAGCTATAAAGAAGGAGAATCTTGAGTCTCTTGTACTTAAATGGATACAACTTCAGACCAAGCTCAGGAGAAAAAAGTTCAGAACCACTTAAGTAAATAGTGGGTTGCCTCTCTAATCTAAAAACTAAAGGATGGGATACAAAATATACAATGTAGCTGGGAAGGTGAATTGTCTAACTAGAGAAGGCAGATGACATTGTTAATCTTGTATCATGATTTGAAGCCCATATTGTTTCACTGCTCTGTTTAGTTTGGTTATATTCTGTTCCAGTTTGTCTATTGGTGCTAGATTTGAGGGCATAGACAGCTGTTTCAAAGACAGCAGGATATATTGTGATAATCATTTTTAATTTCCTATTAACTTAATCTGGATCCCTGTATTGCCTTCACTGCCTGGTTTTGACAGATTTTATTTGAATTTTTTTGTTCAATCACTGTCTTGACTGATTTTATTTGAATCTGTTATGTTTGATAATATCAAGTCTGAGAGTATAGGCAACTACTCTGAAGACAATAATTTTCACTATGATACCCATTCTGGCGTGACTATTACCCTCTTTTGAAGTCATATAATGTTTCCAATGTTTTATTTTTATTGATTTTGTTCAATACTGCTTTGTTCCATTTTATTGTACCTGATGATATGGGCAATTATATTGAAGATAACAAGAGACATCATGGTAACCATTGTAGAACACCTTGTATTGTGGTTTTAAATTATGTACTATGTGCATCTTTTGGTTTTAATGACCCCATTTTATTTTTTTCTCATTTGTTTTTACTGTTTTTAAAATAAAAAAGAGAAATAAAAGGGGGAAAGATAGGAAATGAAGACATTAAACTATCACTATTTACAGATGACATGATATTCTACATAGAAGACCCCCAAAACTTCTTTGTAAGACTTCTGGATATAATACCCAAGTTCAAAATGCAGCTAGATACAAAGTCGACAAGCAAAAATCAATAGCATTCCTGTACTACAAACAACAAACTCACTGAGAGAGAAATAAGAGAAACCACTCTCCTCAGAGTATCATCCAAAATAATGAAATACTTAGGAATCTATCTAACAAAGGAACTAAAAGACTATTCACTGAACATAACAATACTCTAGAAAAAGAAATTGAAGAGGATCTCAGAAAATACAAAGAAATTACTTTTTCGTGGATAGGAAGAACAAAAGAAAAAAAGCCATTCTCCCAAAATTTTAATACAGATTTAATGCAATTCCAATTAAAATACTACTAGCATATCTCAAATATCTAGAGAAATCATCCATGATATCTTTTGTTATCTTCCATAGAATTGCTCATATAATCAGGTACAATAAAATGGAACATAGCAGTATGGAACAAAATCAATAAAAATAAAATATTGGAGACATTGAGGACTTCAAAGAGGATAAGGGTCAAACCAGAATGGGTATCATAGTGAAGATTACTATCTGGAGTAGTTGCTTATACTCTCAGACTTGATACTATCAAACGTAACAGATTCCAGCACACAGACAGACCTTTTGCACTCTTCCACACCTGACTCTGTAGAATATGTAACTTATCACGTATGATGAGTTGGTAAATCTTTATGTATTTGTGTATTGTATGTTAAATGTCTTCTTGTAGTAAGCACTGTGTTGAAATATTATACTGGATCCTGTAAATATGTGCAATTGACAATGGTCAAATAAAAACTAATATAACAATTTAAAAATCAAAAATGCGAACTACTTCACTGCCATGAAAAAATGAACTCAACCGTAGACAGTAAAACTTAATAAAATTTTAAGAAAATCTATGTAAAATTATTTTAATTCATCACACTTTTGTAGAAAATTTTATTAACTTTAGGATTCAAAACTCTTTAATTAATTAATGTCTGGATTTAAAATAAAATGTTGTGTAGACCAAATCGTAGATGAAAGAACAAATTTAAAGTTTTGTTTCCCAAAACTCCCATAACAGTGTTAACAGATAATTGTATCAAGTGCCAACATTCATAAAATAAAGAAAATTTAGAGAAAAAGAAATATATTACTACAAATGTATGGCATAACTAAAGGTTTAGTTGTAAGTCATAACCATTTTTATTCATAATATTTATAATTTTATATTTTTAAATTGTAATTTATTGTAGTAGCCAAAATCTATACATTAATTTCACTTGTACTAGTTGAAAATGCTTCAAATACTTTGCTTTAGTCAGCCTTCCCATCACTGCAGCACAGTACTGGAAACCAGCAATATAAAGGAAAAGTTTAATTTAGCTTCTATTTCCAGGAATTCGATCCATGGTCCACTGACTCCAAGGCTGAAAAATTATACCAGTAGTGTATGGAGGACCAAAGGTACTCAGCTCATGGCAGCCAGGAAATGAGCAGAGAAATTTAACCAGAAAGGGAGGAGTGAAGAAGCAGATAGAGACCCAAAGTTCTTACTTACATGATCCACCCAGACACATCAGGAAGTGTGCTCCACCATCCACAGGGTAGATCCCAGAGCCGATCTACTTGACACTCCACCTTGATGGCCCATATTCTATATTCTACAAAAGTCACATTGGCTGCGACGTTTTAAGCAGGTGAAATCTAAACCTGGTTTTGGTGTTTAGAGGTAGCTGGTTTTTAGAAATAACTAGAATTACAAACGGTGGATCTTTCATGATTAAACACTGTGGCTTCATAAGAAGAGGGAAAGAGAACACAGTTTCTATGGGTTCCCTGTGTCTCACAACATGGTACCCTGTGTTCCCACAGGATGAAATAGCAAGTCAGACATTGTGGCCTGTGGCTCCTAAACTTTGGCTTCAAACAACATCGCCAAATAATTTTTTTTTCATGATGCACCAGCCGATAATATTGTGTTAGTAGCAACCAAAAACACAATAAGACAGCTTTTATTGACAATTATCACTCCTCTAATTTGATTATTATTATTAAGAAAAAATATTATTAAGAAAAATTATTATTAAGAAATTATTATTATTAGGAAAAAATATTATTCTTAAGAAAAAATAGTATCATTAAAAATAGCCATATAGTAAAGAGTGGAAATTTGCACTAAATATAGTAGGCAAATATTTTTCAAAGTTGATTCAATAGCAATGAAATGCTTATTAATGCATGAAAGAAGGTTATATTTTCACTTTTCAATTTACCCACAGAGCACTTCAAATTTTTAATGTTTTACTTCTTTTGATCTAAATATCTCATAAGAAGAATCACACATTCAACTTTCAACCCCCAATTTCTATTTAATAATTCATTCTCCTGAAATTCAAAAGAGTCATTAAAAAATCTCAAAATTTTCTTTTATGTAGAAAGTACTTTTCAGATTCTTGACCAGTTAATAACATAGTCCATTAGCTTGTATAAGTGAGAATTAGGATAATTCTATACATCCTTTACTCACTAAAATCATTTTGCCTCCTATATTTTGAATTTCTTTCTTCAGTACTTGTAACAGACCAAATGACTGTTGGTCAATAGACTATGTTCTACTGAGCCATTATGTTTTCACTTGGTGAGTGGTGACATAACTCTTTTCTGAGCTAAAAGCAATTACAGGAAATCAAGAACAATAAGCATGTAAGCATTACTATACTGGTTTTGAAAAAAAATGTAATGCTAAATGATGTTAGAGTATCATTTACTGATTCATATGAATATTTCCATGCTTAAACGTACTCTCAAACCCTTTTTGTCTCACTAATATAGTGGTCTGCTCTTGTGCATTCTACCATGAATTTAACCTTGCTTGACACAAGCACAGAAAGGTGGCCCTCACCAGAAACAGTATCATGGTGTTTGATATCCAGCCTCCTTAGACATGAGATAAATAAACATCTTTACACTATAACCAGCCTCAGGAATTTTGTTATTGTAAGGAAAGCACATACAAAAATTATTAACAAAATGTTCAAACCAATTTCAAACAGAGTAAAATGATTTCAATGAAGAAATTAATAATATAAACCTTCCATTTCTCTGTTATCCAAACTTAAAAAGATCTTTTTAATATTACACAATGACAATGGGAGAGTTCTCAATGAACAGATAAAACCAATCCTTTATATTGTTTCTTGGTGTCTCCCAAACATCAAGTGTCTCTACAGACCATGTCACCATTGCCTCAGAGCCATCTTTGAAAGAATCAGCTTCTCCCTTCTAGAAGAAGTTGTACCTTTGCCACTTCCTTGTCTCCTGCCACATGGAGCAATCCCTGATACATACATTTTTCTTCTCAAAGATAATGTTTTAAAAATAAGACCCAATGCAAATGATAAAATTTATATTCTCTCTTCCTTAAGGTGAGAGTTATTCCTCATGTGAAGTAAGCACCGCTTCTGTGATACACTTATTACTTTAGTGACTCAATGAACTCATACCAAGTAAATGCCCCATTATTCACGTGGCTGTTGGTTTCATCACATTGGGGTTTTAGGCACTCTTCTTTTCATTATTTTCATGGATAAATTCCTAGATAAATTCTTCTTTTCCCCAACATAAAGCATGACTCATTTACAAACAAAAATGCAGTTACTACTGGATATTTCTCTCTGTTAGTTACTGGACTAGTATCATACAAATGGTTCTGAGGATTATAATTTTTATTGTAATCTCCTTTCTAGAAGGTGATGTATCCTGTAGGAATATTCTTATGTTCTCATAACTACTTTATCATCTCTGAAATACTACCACCCTCTTAAAAGAAATCTCTCATGGGAATCATGAAAACATTCTTCTTTCTTTCTTAAAAAGAAAAACATCTTAGTCAATTGCATCATACAACAGCATATTTTATATATTACAATAAAATTATGCTTATAATATATAATTATTTAACTTTGTTTAAATAACTTTACTATTCCTATTGGTAGAAATAACTGGCTATTCATCAAATTATCATCTATAAAATAAGCAAATGACATGAGGTTCTAAATACTACCAATAATTCCCCATGTTTTATGTATCAGTCTTCCTAAGCAGGGCTGGACGTAGTTAGAAACCAGCAACAGGAGAGAAAGAGGATCAACTGAACCACAGAAGAGCAGAGATACAGGCACTAATCAAAGAGTGACAGTGTTTGTAAAATCACTACTGTGGCAAGATGTGAAATGGTGACTGAACAGAGCTCTGATTGTTCCTTTGTCCTCTTGGTCCTTAATTGTTGCTTTCCTTTCCTTTTCCTTTGTGTTTATAGCACTGGAGATGGAACCCAGAGTCTTTGCACTGATCCACATCTCCAGGCTTTTACCTATCTTGTTTTACCTTGAGATAAAGTCTTACTAAGTTACTAAATTGTCCTGGTTGGGCTTGTTTATATCTCTTACTTAAAAATATCCATGCATGCGTATCTATGATGATAGCAGCACAATTCATGATAGTTACATCTTAGAAACACCCTATATGCCCACCAACAGGTGAATAGATAAAGAAAATGTGGTATTTATACACAATGAAGCAGTATGCTGCCGCAAAGAAGGATAAAGTTGTGGGAGAATGGAGGCATTTTGAGGCTGCAATGTGAATTGAGGTAAATCAGACACACAAGCTGAATGTCACATAGTTAATCTTGCATGAAGAAGTTAAAACGTAATAGACAAAAGAGATATAAAAAGTAATTTTATTCTAAATATGTTTCGGTTGTTGGGTTTTAGTTTGACTCAGATATGACATGAGAGCTTACTTTGCAGGATTTTCATTTCTTTGGGTATGTTAATGTCCTTATTATTTCCATGAGCACGGTCTATTTTGAATTTAAAAATTAAAATTTCTAGAATAGGAAAATCTATGATAATAGAGGGTAGTTCAGTGACTTACACTAGATGCAGACAGGAGGGACTGGTAGATAATATTTAATAGGTAAAATGCTTTGTTTTGGGATAACAAAAAAATCCAAATTTGACTGTGGACATGGTTATATAACTCAGTACACTAAAATCTACTGAATCATGCGCTTTAAGTTTGTGAATTGCATCGTATCTAAAAATTAACCAAGTTTAACCTTATACCAGAAGGCAGACAGTTTCCTAGAATGGGACAGGTCTAAATCATAGACTATAGATGAATCAGCATATTATGGCTTGTGTTTAAATGTGCCCCCAAAGACTCATGTAGTCATGGGAGGCAGGCCTTTCCAAGGCAGCTGAGTCTGGCATTTCTGATTGGTTCATTGTCTGAGGCTGGGATCGACCGTGTGAGTGCTGCAGGCGTCCAGGCATGGATAGCCAGCATCCATGTAAGGAGGGAAAAGGGTGTGCTTTCCTTTTTTGTCCGTTTGCTCTTGTTGCCCCTTAGCTTTACCATCCTGCCTTGGACCCAGCTGATTATGGATGCAAAACTCCATAAACTGTAACATAAATAAAGCTTTCCTTCCTCATTTTTGGCATTTGGTATTTTGTCTCAGCAATGCGAGAAAAGTAAACAAGACAAGCATAAGATCAGGTTCTATTTTGAAAAGGAAAAATTTTCCAATATTTAGTCTAGAAACAATGTAATTTCAGAATATTGTGACATATAGTAACAGAATTATAAATTTATACATAATCTTTGTATACAATACACCATATAAATATGTCAATTTAATACAATTTACATATAAATATATTTGTATATAAATTTTCTTAGTATAGTTAATTATTGTTTATATTTTTAGACTTCTATTATGCTTCTTAGATGATGATGTTGAACAGATTTATAATTTAAAAAGGACATTCATTTGAAGTTTAATTTAACAACTACATTTTCTGAAAAGAAGATAAAACTCCATTAGAGCTTCTGGGCATAATTATTTAGATTCATGTTAGTTTATAGCAAATGCTTACATTGCATTGAAATGATGTTGACTGATTACATTAAATTTGATGGTGAAAAGTTGTACACATTTGTTATGATTTAGGCAGATGATCTATTGCATGGTTTTAAGATATACATTTTATTTATTCAGTGATCCATAAATAGTTTTAGCTGTCTCTTTTTTACCAGCTTTACTTAGACTTAGAATTGCTTCCTAATGTAGGATAAATTTCTTAGAATAATTATGTCAAAATGAATAAAAACTAAGGATTACAATGTAGCAATGCTGGAATTCTTTATTTGTACTGCTTCTCATTTAATGGAAAAGCTTTGCAAATTGATAATTGAAAACTGCAAAAGACAAACTTACTGATATTTTTAGCAAAGATTTAGCTTTCACTTTTTGAGATGATATCATTCAGAAGAAATACAAAATCTAAACTCAAATATGTCATTTTAAATATCTTATGATGTTGTTGGTGATAGTAAAGAGAGGTCTCATGTGCTGGTTCCTACAAGTGCTTAGCTTTATCTGACTGCCTATAACATTGCTAATTTAGCTACCTTTAACAGTGCAAGGTACATCTACTGATCTCCACTTTATCTATTTGTGTACTAGATATATTCATAATATTACATGTCATGAGCTTGCTTCTGCAAGGGCTATAGTGCTATTAAAGACAAAAGTGTTGAACACTTAATCTGAGTCATAGTACACCGTGATTTCTGTATTTCTGGGCTACACAATTACTTAACATTTTAAATGTATTTTATAGATGCTTATTTGCTAGATAAACATAGGAAGCTATTTGGGCTCTTTGTTTTCATCCTTTTCAGTGTTTAACAGGATCACTTATTAAATAGGTTAATTATAATACAGGTAAAGAATGTAGGAAATATGAGCTAAGCTACAATTAGGTAGCTTTGTATTATTACAACAAAACACTGTACTTGAGACTATTAACTCATAAGGAGAAAAAATTATTTTGGGTCATAATTACACAATCGTTTATCATTTTATATTTATTTTAAAGGTGTTTTATAGCTTCTCTCTTTTACAGATTAATTTCTAATTTATCTAATAAAGGTCTCTCCTTTAAACTGATTTTTTTTCTTGATTTACTGTTTTATATTGTTAAAACATATATACAGTTTGCACTGTGTTATCTGCTGGTTACTTTCATACTTAGAAAAGAATTTTGTTTCACATTATTGTTCAGTATCATATTCCCACTACAATAACGTAAATATGTTCTCAGAAAACTTATGAGGTATGAGTATCAATTTGTGTTCAGTAGCTTCTGAATTGATTTATTAATGTTAAATTTTTTAAAAAATATTCTTATTTAAATAAATTATTAATAGAGCACTTTAAAGGAAGTACCCAGCACCCACATATTTTTGCAGTGGAGGAGGGTACAATTTTTACTTTTTGTATGTGTTAGATATCAGTGAGGTAACTGACCTTTTCAGAAATGCTAGAGTCCTCATATGTACTGCATTATACAGTATAATAATTCAAATTTTGTTGCCTCAAACAAGCAGCAACTCTAGTTTATTTTACTATTCCGTTACTTGGAAACTGGAGTGGACTCAGCTGGGCATTTAGCTAAAGCAGGCCAGGCCAGGTTGATCTTCCCCAGACTAACTCATGAAGCTGAACTGAGCCATTATGTCTGCTGCAGGTGACAGTTCTGATCCTCAGTGGTGCTCAAATGCCAGATGTGAGTGTTGAAGCTCACAAGGCCAAGATTTAGACTGGCACAAAAGCTCAACAGAGTCCAAATCAGATTCCAGGGGAAAAGAAATTGGATCTTGGGATAAAACACAAAGAATTGCTCTAAGTTTCATAATAAACACAATCATTGTCCTTTTATTCAGGTTGTCAGTGGATGGGCTAGAGCAAAGAAATAGTCTTTGGGGACGGTGCTAGAGAATTTCAATCCTTGTAGTTTTACAAGAAGCTTATGAAACACAGTTCAAGATATTAGTGCGCATTTATGAAATACATGGTTTGTCAATTACATTTAATTTGTGAGTTTCAAAAAGATTTAGATTGCTCTAGGAAACCCAATCTTAGGCTTACAGGGACTTTTAGAATCAGATAGAAGGAATCAATTTCATGTAACTGCATGTACACATAACCAGGACAGAAAGTGGGCCATTGCTCTCCAAAAAAGTACCAGGTATCAGATCTAGGTCCCTTCTGCAGGGAGCAAGAAAAGGTTAGTGTTGATTGCAGACTTCTCATGCTGTGCATCATCCAACAGACATCGTCTCTGCTCATACTAATGTAGGGGAAAGTAACTCTCAGCCTGCTAGATGTCCGGTACAAACCCGTGTTCTCTAAAATCAAAGAATGAATTTTAGGAACAGTGGAGGTTAAGAGCAGAATATATTTCCTCAGAAAAAGAAAGTTTCTGTGTGAGAGAGAGAAACAGAGACGTCCCAAGTGAGTTGCCAAGGACCCTGCCTTTTCTAGGGATTTTCATACAGCAAATCCTGATGGAGGCAGGTCCAAGGTGGGGAAAAATGGGAACTCTCAAGGAAGGTATGAGGTGGTGCAGAGCTACAGTCAACCAAAAGATTACAGGATCAAACGGGGAAGCCAGTCATGTAATAAGCAGGCATGAAAACAGAACAGGGCCGTTTTCTGCAGGGGGTTGGTTTAGTGGCTCCTTCTGGCTTCTTCAAGGTGATGGATACCTATTTACAATATCAATGCCTGATGCTTATCCTTAGGATGTGGGTACATTTGTTTCATCTTTTGTCTTGAGGTCTGGCCACAGTGGGAAGTGCCTATCTTCTCCACATTTGCAAGGTATCCAGTCCTCTGCACTGGCTCCTTCCAGGGCCTCGCCCTATCTGACTGCCTATAATATTTCTTTATAACTAACTGCCTGTAACAATTCCAGGTACATCTGCTGATCTCTACTTAATCTAATTTGTGTACTAGGTATACTCATAATATTACATGTCATAAGCCTGCTTCTGCAAGGGTTATAGTCCTGGTAAAGACAAAGTGTAGAACCCTTAATCTGAGTTACAGTACACAGTGATTGATATATTTCTGGGCTACGCAATTACCTATCATGTTAAATGTATTTCATAGCTGATTATGTGCTAGATAAACATAGGAAGTTATTTGGGCTCTTTGTTTACATTCTTCTCAGTGTTTAACAGGATGACTTATTAAATAGGTTAATTTTAATACAGGTAAAAAAATAGGAATTATGAGCTAAGCTATAATTAGGTAGCTTTGTATTATTACAACAAAATACTGAACTTTGCACAATTAACTCATAAGGAGACAAATATTTTATTTTGGGGTCATAGTTCCAGAGGTTGTAGTCTAAATTCAAGTGGATTCTTCATTTTGAGCTTCAGACAAGGGCTACCCATCAAGGCAAACCCATGTAGAAGCGTAGTCTGCTCGCAGCATAATCCCTTGTGGCATGAGGGAAGACAGAGATCAGAGAGAAGCTGGGATCCTACATCGCATTCAAAGGTGTGACCTATGAAATCAAGAGAGGCTGCCTCTTATTTTATCTCTTTAGAATGTGCCCCTTTTCTACTTGCCTAGGGAGCTCCCATAATATAGACTTCCCATAAGTCCACAGTACCTCCCAGTGTCTCCATACTGTGGGTCAAGCCTTCACACTTGGACCTTTGGGAGATGCTCATTATCCAAACCACAGCACATGGACAGCTGGCCAACATATACTGTGGCACATCTGACCATTCCGGGGTCATCACTAACAAAAGAAGAGTACAGGGAGAGGGAAGAAAGGATACTCAACTTTCTTCTTTTATAGAAAAGTTACCTTTATTTGGTTGCCTCATGCAATCAAACACAATACATTTTTTTTTAATTCAAGGATCTCAACATAAATTTAGAGTACATAAGTGAATATAGCGGTATGACAAACTCTAGAAGACTCTCCACTATAGGCTCAATTTGAAGCTGATTCTGATGAAATCCATCAAAAAAAAAAAAGAAGTACAAAGAGTGGAATTTACAAGTAATGAAATACAGCAATCCAATTAAAATTAACATCACTTTCCCTCATCAATTTGGAAAATGAAACAGTCTAACAGTTAGCTTAACAGCATGAGACACCATCAAAAGCTAGACATAAGTGAGGACGCAGTAGCATTGCTTACTCTACAAGAACTAGGATACTGACACAGTGATAATAAGACTATTTTGCATTTTAATGATGCTTTCCTTTGTGAAAACTTTTTAAATGACAATTATCATTCTTAGAATGAGAATGCTTCTTATATGAAGATAGGCATAAAAAGATTGTGCTTCTCTTAAAATAAAACTCAGAAATATTAAAAGAGCTAACATGTTTAAATTTTTACATTTTGAAATCACTGCCAATTGCCATCCAGCTATTTTGTGAAACTGATAACTACTGTAGTGACAATGTGTCCCTCAGAATCTATGTGCTGGTAAACGTGTGGCAGTATCAGGTGGAGCCAGTGAGAGGTGTTTGCATGTGGGCTTTGCACTCAGGAGTGGAGACCTCTAGCAGTGTGAGCCAAGTTAACTTGAATCCCTTGTGAATTTTCCTGTCTCAGTTTATTGGTTACAACAGCACTGAACAGACTAAGCCAAGCACTTGCAACTCTTTGAAAATAGTTTTTTTTTTTAATTTACTTTAGATATAAATAAATTACCAAAGCACCACTTTTACTATGGATTTATACTTTCAAATCCAAAAAGGTTTGGAAAAACTCCTGTAATTCTTCCTCACTGTGATAGCATTTCTGAATCAGTAACCAAAAATAAGACAAAATAAACTCAATCTCTCATACTCTAGTGATACTTTGATGGAGTATAATCTGATTCCACACTGAAGAAATTCTCTCTCTTACAGTAATGATTGCACATTGAAAATCAAACCTAAGTGGATTCTGGAAACTATTCAGAGCTATCTGGGTGTGTTCTAAACCCAGAATGAGGATTCTGCTTCTGTTTGCCACATCAGGTGCTTAATTTTTTCCCTTTATTTCATCCTTGGTAATGTTGTTATATGTGTTCCATTTGCTTTCATATTTCCTAGGCTAAAATAACTAGGAATATTCTAGGTGTTTTCATATCACACAAATATAAACAGATTTCAGCTATTAACATGCCATGGGTTCAATTACTCTAATAGTCCCTCAAAACTACTACTGCTTTGAAATCCCAAGGTATTTATTCTGAAGGCACTCAACCAAGATATTCTTAGTCATGTGGATTTTCATCATCAAAGTCACCTTTGCAATATTCCCATAAAACTAATGTAATAAAATTGTTTCCATGTGTACCACTTTTTTGATGGTATAAATAAATATCTCCATGGATATGGAGGCAAGCTTTTTGATACAGAAACAACACAAATAAAAAGCAGGTCAAAATTAAGAACTTGTAAGTGTTACTGATCAAGGAATCAGAACACCTACTGCTTCCAATCAGTGCAGTGACCTTCAGCACACACTTCACTTCTCTGAGGTTAGTTTTCTCTTTTCTAATCTAGAGAGGTTAACTTTGATAGTTCCAAGGTCTCCTTTAGCTTGAAATTCTATGAAGCTTTACATCATTTTTTTTTTCACAGTGCTTCATATTTTGTTGACATATCAGCAGGGAACTTCACACTTCATTGGAAATCCATTAAAACAATTACCATGCCATTAGTGGAGACTTTTAATTATGAGCTTGGTAACCTAAAGAATTCACTGTGATAGGCAAGATTAGCTCTGTGAGCATGTGCTACATTGGGATGCATTGAATGGAGAGATGTCTTCCCTTCAGAGAATTTGAGGATGTCACTCACATAGCACTCAGCATTGCTGATTAGGGATGACAGCAGAAGAGTCAGGGAGTGTGGTAAAGACTGATAACCTTTCAGAAAATTTTACAACTGAAAAAGCCAGGAAACTGAATGGAGTCTTAGTTCTTTTGACCTGATCCAAGGATAAAACAAGGGTGACAACACTACTGGGAACAGTGCAAAGTGGAGGAGGCAGCTAATGGGAGAATTTCATGTATGAACAAGCTTAGTAGAAGGAGGCCAGGTCTGTGATTTTAATTCTGCCGAATTTATGGAAGGAACTTGCATCACAAAAACTGGTGAAACTTCCTTGCACATCTGATCCTCTGGTATATTTGTGCTTTTTAATGAAATGAATATGATCCTGTATATAGTCCAAGCCTTGACAGTTAACATTTTGTTTCTTCCTTTTTCGTGTGGTATTGGGGACTGATCTAAGGGCCCTGGGGACTTTACACTGAGCTGCATCCCCTAGACCTTAAAAAAAAAAAAAAAAAAAAAAAAACTTTTGAGACAGGCTTTCATTTGTTCCATAAATTGCCCACCATGTGCTCAAACTTCTTACACTTATGCCTCAAACTTGCATAGTGCTGGGACTACAGAAGTGGCTTTTTCTTCCTTTCTTAATAAAGTGAAATATTCTGTAAGCTTTCAACTCAAAATCAAAATGTATGGTCTGGTAAAAAAGTGACATCAAATATAGATGATTCACAGTGGTACTCAAGTTAACTAAACTTTTCTTGTCATTCCCCAGAGTCCTTTTAGGTCTCTGCTTTTAGTCTTCCATATTTTAGGAAATCCCTCTGTGGAAGTCAAATTTTGAAAATTGGGGTTACCTAAAGCAGCCTTCATGTCCTCTTCTCATTCTTCGCACAGCTTTTCTTATTGCTGTTACTACTTTTTGTTTGTTTGTTTGCTGTACCAGGCTTGAACCCAGAGCCTCTGCACTGAGCTATATCTTCAGCTCTTTTTTAGTTTTTTATTTCAAGTGCTTTCCCTACAGTGCAAGCAGTTCCACAGGATGGGCCTGAAATGCCACCCTTCTTTCTCAGCCTGCCAGACTGGTGGTATTATCTGTTTGTACCACCATACCTGGCATTTATTGCTTTAATGAAAAATACTTAGCTTCAAAGGAATAAAATGTTGAGTTTTTGACATCAGAAGGAAGAATATTGCAAAAAATTTTCAGTATAGCATCAGAAGCTTTCTGCATCTTAACTGCTACACATTTGCTCTGGAAAAGTTGTCCCATTCCCTATACTGTCTTAGCTTTGTTTTCTTCCTCTGTGAGATGAAAATATCTTATGCAATTGTATCAGGTACAAGGAAGAACTGAATCAGTACGAACAAGGAGCCACCATTTTGCGTAACATAAATATATGGTCGACTGAAGAACAAGAACTCAGAACATGTTATGTTTTAGAACGAGAATGTTGCCCAAAGGCCTCATTGTCTAGGAGCATGAAGGAGATGGCAGAATCATGGGGACACACACCTCATTTTTACCAGCTGAGTACTGTGCTGAGAGGTGGAGCCTGATCAGAAGGGGCAGGCACTAAGTCTTCAGCTGGAAGGCTATATTCTCCTCTTAGTTCCCTCCTCTTCTCTTTCTTCCTTGGCCTCTACGACTTGAGCTTACTGTCACCTACATCTGTCTGCCATGCTGTTCCATTCCTGCCTTGGAGACTGCCAACCATGCAAGTTCTGAAACTTCTGAAATTTTGAGCCAAAATGAACCTCCCCTTTTATAAAACTGTGAATGTTGTGCACAGTGTCTAGAGATAAGAAAGTGACCAAGACACACTGAGTTTTAATGCAATTACAGTATTGGGTCTTAAAATAATTCCACTCCTTATCCTCATTCCTCACTTTATTCGGCATGAATTCAAACCTTTGTTATCATGCCTTCTCAGATAGGATTTTATCAGCCCCACTAGAACCAATGTTCCCATAACATAGCCAGACGTGGCAGAGAGCCCCTATTTTACATGAGGTCAGTTTGCTCTTCCCAGAGCTTCAGAGGCCTGAGTTTGTAACCCCAACATGGACTGTCTAGAGGGCAATTTCATAAGCATATTCATTTCTATGAATCAGATTCTAAAAGCTTTCTAGAAAATCTTAATTCTCTATACATATCTGTCCATTATGTTCTTCCAATTTACACCAAAGGAATTTTTATAAAATATAAAAATAGGCTTAGTATCCCATTTTAAATTCTGTTCTTATTCCAGTCTTTTGCTCAGACATATGCATCTAAGTAGGCTTTGCAAAGACCTTGGGAAATCTAAGGCCAAATTAGCAGTTTCCTGGATCTGTTACCAGTCATTCTGCTATTAGCAAACTTGAAACCACACGTATTTTTTAATCTCTAAATGAGTTATTATCCTGATCTTTTTCATATCCAGTCATCTCTTATAAGCTATCCATGCCTATAAGTTCACACTATGAATGCCTATACATTTTCTTTGATGAATCTAAGACATAGTAAATTCTTTTAACTATGATATCAAACTTTCCCAAATTTGGGAAAGAAAATATGCCTTGTTAAACACATTCAAAACTACATTCTTAAAATAATCAAATAAAAATTTTAATTTGTTTTATTATGGTATAAAATTATTGCATTTAGAGAACCAGTTTCTATGAGTTAGGGAAAAAATGCATAAACATTGAGCATTTGAGACATACTACTAAAAATGTATTTTAACAAGTTAAATTCTATTTATCTGAAATAAGATAATAGAGTTCATAATGTAAATTTACTGGATAAATATGGTAGGAAAAGAAATAATCATAGCCAAACTGATCTGAGCAAAATTAAGAACATATATGATAAAATAAAGAATTGTGAATTAAGATATCTCTACATTTTGTTTCAAATTAGAAAATTAAAAAAGTTACTCCACAAGAAATTTCATTCAAATATGTATATATTGATCACACTTTCAAATTTAAAGTCAACAAATGCGATATTCCAGCATATTAAAAAGTTCTGAATGTTTTAAGAAAATTCTACGAAGAAGTAATTTAAATTTTCTTCCTAGAGATATTTAGCAAAAACTTTACAAATTTCAGATTATATATTTAACCAATTATCACAGTTTGCATAATTTGTGTACTCTATTTTGGTGGCCTATAAATTTTACAGCAGATTTTTCAGTACTCAGGTTTCATTGGTTGTATTTTAAAATGTATGCCTCGTGTCATAACTAAGAAAGTTGGTAATAACAAAGTATTATACCCTATAATACCAATGTGCCTTATCATATTTGGAACATTTGTTGTTATGTTAGATATCACAAGAAGTCCCACACAAAATATACTCTCAGAAAAGTTTCTGTGGGGAAAGTTGAGACACACTAAGAATGGAATATAAAATAAAATTCTCAAAACTTAATGAAACTTTTATCACTAAATTTTATTTTCTCACATGGGTAAATGATATGATATTTTAAAAATGGACTTCATTTGTTGGTTGTACTACATTGCACCCTAAAAGGTGCTAGAGTATTCCTCAAAAAACTAAATTGGGGGTCTCATTCAATCCAGTTATACTCCTGGATATTTTCCAAGAAAAATTGGAAGTGTCATGCCACAGCAGTATATGTGCACCCATGTTTATTGCAGCACAATTGGTAACAGCTAAATCTTGGAAACATCCTAAATGCACATTAACCACAGAACATATAAAAAGATATGATATTTTTACACAATGGCATTGCTAAGCTATAAAAAGGATAATCTTGAAGTTTTTATACATAAATGGAGGCAACTTGAGACCATACTGATAAGGGAAATAAATCAAACTCTTGTTTATAAATATCATACTATCTCCCTAGTATAAAAATTTATAAAAATAAAAAACTGAAAGAGCAATAAGATTCAAAGTGTACAATAGATATAGTAATAATGAAAGAGAAAAAAAGTGCTCAAAAGGAAAGAACAAGTGGGAGGTGGAAGGAGAAAAGGAGGAAAGGAAAATATTGCATGATGTAGGCACACATGTATAACTGTATGTATGATAAGTAGGCAATAGGGATAACTATACCACTAATCTCTGTTTGTTCATCAAAAAGAAGTTTGTGCTGTTGTTGTTCAATTGTTTGATCATTTTTTGTGGCTGCATCTTGTAACTTGAACCACTTCTAAGAAACAAGATACAATATATTAAAGTGTTAAGTTCCTATTATTTTTCTTGAAATTCTGTATCGTGTCTATCCTTTTTTTTCTCTTGTTTTTAAAATAAAAAAGTGCTAGATTATACACTCTAGTGTGTTTAATGTATTTAATGTATTTTGATAGCTTGGCACATGCCTTCCTTTACTGTTGATTTGCTAATATGAGAAAATTACTGAATACAAAATTCAGTAAAGTGCATTTTCTTTGAAACTAAAATATTGAAGGTAAATATATTTTATTATTCCTATTTTTAAATGCATATAAATACTCTGGAAACATTTGGTAGTGAGTTCATTTAAACCAGATGTTATATATGACTACACATGGTTAAAATCACTCCCATACACTCTCCTTTTCTTCCCCCTAACCTCTACTGGCATGAAAATGGCAAAATAAATTTATTTACTGTGCACACAATTGTTTCTTGTCTTTCTTTTCTTTAAATTCATCTTTTTTATCATGGTTATCTTGCATATCCAGGTGCAAAGTTATACCAATGCTTGTAAACAGCAATAAGTTCATGAAACTCTCTCCTGAATTTCTTAATAAGTTTTTCAAATACATCTGTTTGCACGTAATAAAAATCTAGAGAATATTAATTCATTTAGCCAGATGTAGTAAGCAGTACACACTCTGTGTTTTTTTAACATGTGGTATAATTACATTTATTCTTTGTTGTTTGTTTTGTTTCTCCAGTCTTCAATATTTCTAAATTCCACCAGAGGATTTTCCATGAGTCCCAATAATTACCAGAAATTCTGCAGGAATGTTTTTTGTGTCTGACTGAACAAAACTATCACTGTTGTTCCATCTTGTAATCTTTTAGTTGAAGCCTTTTTGTTAGCGTTAAGTTTATTGGTACCTTTTATATACATGTAATGATCACATTTATCATCAAGAATTTGTACCTTTACATGATATATCATAATTCTTTTTTTCCCTTACGCTCCCTTCAATCCCTCCTCCCCTCATCTATGAAGATTTTGTTTTCATGTTTTCCTTCTTTTCTCATTTTTTTCTTTTCCTTTCCTTACTTTCTCCTTCCCCACTTCCCTGGTTTTCCTCCCCATTTGAAGATTTTCTTCCATTTTCACACTATCTTTTATACACATTGGTCCTTATTTATACTATTTCTCACATCAGAGAACCAATGTGATAATTGCACTGATTCAATTTATTTCACTTAACAGTATGGTCTCAAGATGAAGCCATTTGCCTACAAATGTTTCAAGCTTATTCTTGAAGACTGAGTACTAATCTATCATGTAACAAAACCACATCTTCATATATTCCTCAGTTGCTGGATTATTTGGCTGGATTCCAAGATTTTGCTATTACAGACTATGCTGCTGTAAACATAGGTGTGCACACATCAGAGAAGTATATTTTCTTTTTTTTAAATAATTGCAGCAAATTGTTCTTGTAGGCCAGCATATATAAGTAAAGCTAAACCTTAATAAAAATTAAAATCAATAACAATAAAGTAAAGACATGCACAGGATGATTTGCTCTGCATTATGATTTCTCATATAACGATCTGCATCTATATTCAAGTATTGAGTTAACATGAAAAGATCATTACCACTTCATATCACTGCTGTTCCATGAAATGGATAAAGTACTTGTCTCTTTTATCTTGTAAAATTTTTTACAAGTCTATATATTTAATATTTCTATCTCTTCTATTAGCTTTATAACAGCTTTTGTGTCAGCTGTATGCTTTTTGGTTTCATTACGTATGCCATTAAATTATAATTAAATAATTATAGTTAACTATAACAGTTTCATCACTGAACAATATAGACAATAACATAACAAGAGATTTTTTATTTATCTTGTCATCTGCATAAATACAGACATTCCATTTAATAAAATGTGATCTTGAAGGTAAGTTACTTAACTTCTCTTAGGCTCAGTTCCCTCCTCAAATAACTGAAATTAATCATTTTTTCTGTAGTGAATAGATTAATGAGAAGGAAGTAACTGAGGTAGAGGATGTGGCATATGGGATAGTACACTGTAGACAATAAGTTTGTTGACTATTTCGTTATTTTTGATTCCCAGCAACTTTCTATTTCTTTTGTATTCTAAAACATGATATCATTTCTTAAATTAGCACTGAGAATGAGAAAAAAAATGGAAGCAACACTGCTTAATAATAATCAACACTAAAAAACACTGAGATATTTTTCAATATACATGGCTACAGATAGGTTAGTAGGGTGAATGCATCACAGGACTGTCATATCACTTAACCATTTTGTCAAGTAAGTGCCTTCATGGACTGTTCTCTTTTACAATCTGAATTGGTCACATGGTTTATGTGAGGTGGAAATGTCTTAGAGATCCGTAAGCGCTACATTATTTTCCCTAATACCTGGCTATGTGAATTCAGAACTGTCACTTATCTTTCCAGGACATAGTTCAATACTTTGTAAAACTGGTGTTAAGTAGGAGAACCACTCTGTCACTATCATAAATTACACAAAGTATAAAATAACTTTTAGATGCAAAAGGCTTAGGAAAATCTTTTATTTACGGTAGAAAATAGTAAATTTAGCTCATGTAGTCTCGCCAATATTGTCAAAGATTTCTTCTTGGTGCAACACCTAAAACTCTTTCATTTTTCATTCTTCATTTCAACATACAGTGGACCTTGCAAAAATCTTTTTGTTCAGAGAGTTTATCGAAGAAAACTAACAGAAAATGATGCTCTTCTAAACCTGTGTGAAAGTTGTCCTTTTAATTTGCAATTTCAGGTCCATAAAAATGTCTCTTGTTTGATCAAACAAAAATAATTAATCCGGGCCACTGAGTTGCCAAAATATTAACACAGTGGCAAATCAGAGCTTAATTAAACATTTGTTTCCTAACATAATTTTTATCCTGAGGAGCTGTGGTATAACTTAGGAGATATTTCTGACATAATTATTTGTTTGAGCACTATTTATAATGGAAATAATTAATATAGAAATCAATTAAGCTTAAAGTTTATGAGATTTGGATTTATAGGTTCATCCTGTCATGGTAAAGCTCTGTTGTTCTCATTTAAATGTTACCCAATTCATACATTGCACCAAACGTTTTCATAATGTTTTTGTTCAGTACCCACAAGCTTATATTGAGTATTGTAATTTGTGAATCAGACATACACAAAATATAATTAAAATAAGGGGATAATTAAGTAGGAAAAGGCCTGTAAAATCATATCATATCAAAATCACATTTTATATGATTAATGTATTTTAGATATTTGTGTGAGTTTATATAGTAAATGACCATTTATTTCAAGTACTGAATATGCTATTGTTCTTTGTTCTATAATTACCTTACGTTAATTTAACCATTAAAACTATCCTTTGATCTTCTCCTTCTGGTATAATTCATTTCTGTGTTTGAATTATACATTTTTTTTGTCTTTTTCCTTTTTATCGGTACCAGGGATCGAGCTCACGACTGCCTGCTTGCAAGGCAGGCGCTTATGCCGCTGAGCTAAATCCCCAGCTTCCGAATTATACATGTTTTTTACGTGGCAAATATTGAGCTATCAGCTGCAATAGCATATGTGCCAAATGTTTTGGTCCATGTAAGCGTTTTTCAGTATTTGGTTACCTTCCACTGTCAGCTTCATATCCACATGGAGTGTTATTCTTGTACATTAGCGCAGTGCAATATAATGCAACAAAAAGAATTTGTTACTTCTCACACATGTTCAAATGGCTGTAAATGGTTATAAACTGTATTTTGCTACATTATTATCAATTGTTGCTCAACATTCCAGAAACTTTTATTACTTTAGTTTATTTTCTTTATAAAAACAACTTCAAGATTAATTCATACACAGAATATTGCCAAAAAGGGAGTAAATTTTTAAAAAAACTTGTTTACCATTTATGAACTTGTTCTTTGAAAGTTTAAAAATTGAGAACATAGATATTTGTTATCATAAATTTAAAGTGTTTTGCACGTATATTGTTAGAAAATATACACCATGTAGTCTTCATTTATCTTTGAAATTATAAGCAATTATGACTGGCACATGATCTTCTTTATGATACATTTGGTCACTAAACAAAAAATTAGATATGCATAAGAAGTTACTATATGAATCACCTTCTTTGAAGTTTCACAGGTAAATTACACCTAGTTTGTGTCTTTTAGAATATGACTCATTACTTAGAAAGCATTAGCATAGCTGGTGTCATATATCTTTCATAAGGATATAATGTTCATATTAATCTATGGATACATAAGTGTTGAGTATTATTTTTTTTACAAATCAAAAATTAAGGAAAATACATTACACTTGTCCTGTACTTTGGCATTTACTACAGCGCAAAGTGATCACCCCTGTGTTTTTTTTTTGTTATTAATCACGCATACATACACATCAAGCACTCTGTATTTATTCATCCTTGATTGTCTCTATACTTTGTTTTCTTCTGTCTAGTGGACATGTGCATTTCTATAGAAGCAGGCTATGAGAAGCTTTATAGTTTGAAAATTTATCCTTGTGCACACAATCACACGAAGAACAACTGTATTTGGGGTGGAAAATTATTGTTCTTTGTACTGCTTTGTAGTTATGAGAAAGCCCATTACAGTTTTTACATGGGTACTTAAGAATTTTAAAAAATAATATAAGGGACATTAAAGAACAATAAAAGAAAAAACAATAAAGAATTTCAAAGATAATGAAATAGTCATGAAAGCAGCATCACACTAAAACTTTTGCACCTCTCCATCATACCTTTCATGTGTTTGTTAAAATGTATCATCATCCATAACCCTGGACTTATTATATTATTTCTTCTATGGTCAGGCAATGTTCATACCCTAAAATGATACCTGGCGCGGGGACCTAGAGTACATATGAAATAATAATAGCTCTACATTCCTGTCAAGGAGCTCACTCAACATCACGCATTATTGTGAACCTACCACAGCAAGGTGAGATGTTGGAAGCCAAGGAAAATATGATGGAATATATTGTGGTTTAGTTCTTAAATGTCAGGCAGCAGTTGCAAGTGCTAAAAGACCTGCTTATGAAAAGCGATTAGGTCTTGGAGGTGTATCCTCACCAGTGGATTAATCTATCAATGAGCTCATAGTTCAAGGTTCTGTTAATGAACAGGGCTGGTCTGAAAATTTGGTCTCCAGGGATGTGACCTTGACAGCTGTATTCTTGTGCTTCATTCCCTTCTCTCTATGCCTCTTGGCTGCGATAGTTAAATAGGTGTCCACCTTGATTTTTCTGCCAAGGAATACCAGATTGTGCATGGACTGAATCCTCTTAAACCATGAGCTGGAGTTTGTGGGTGTGGAGCATCACTGATGGGACTAAGGGAATATGAGTAATACACTTTTTAGTGGCTCACATTTGTGGTAACTAATCTGGTTCTCAGAGTGAGATGTTCACACCTGATACAGTCAACACCACCCCAGAGCAAGGCGTTGAGTACTCTTAATGATTATTACAGGTTCAAGGCCTTATTTTCACAGTGTCAATAAAATCACAGTATAGTTTGCAGAGGATACAAAGAATATCAAATTTAACAATAGTATTTAATTTTTGGCTCCTTAATTAGTAGCTAGAAATGTTTCTAAAATTGAATATGCTCTGTGGTCCAAGTATTATGCAGCAGCTCAACATTTGTTATCTTAATTTATTATCCTAATAAATCTAAATTACATGGAGAAATAATACTTTGTACCAATTACACAACTAGGAGTGAATAATTTTGGATCAAAATAAATCCTGTTAAAGTCATGAGCTTTCCCTACATTACACTGAATTTCTATTAAAATGAATCTAACACTAGAATTCAAAATAGAGAGAGAACTTCTCCAAGATTGCTCACTATAGAATGAGAATAGCTTAAATGAACTAATCACTGAAATCTAATAAAATGTCAGAATCAGGTTGGAACAAATTACCAAAAATAACTTTATCAATGGCTCATCAATAAAGATGAAGATCTTTAGAAGACCAATGATTCATAAATATATTTGATCTGGCAGTATGATTTTAATTTTATGGAAAATATCTCACTAAGTTTAAACTGGTGGAGGTAAGATATGGAAAATTTAAAAAAGGGCACATTTGATAAACTGCAAGCCTTTAAATCAGTTAATTTTACTTTAAAATTATTTTATAATATGTTAAATATCAGTCTGTTTCTATAACAAAAACATGGCCTATGAAGATGCAAAATGATAAGATTCAGAAGAAAGGGACTTTAAAATGCCATATAAATTTAGGAAATAATTATTCAAATACAGTTGGCAGGTATACAAAAATGATTTGAATGTAGTGCTACTCTGCACAAAATACAGAAAATAATTATTGCTTTTGTGTATTGCTATTTCTATCACTAATTGACTTAGTGATAAAATATTTGCCATTTGTTCTTGAATTATAGAACTCTGAATATTTGAAATATTATCATAGGAATAAAAATAAAACATTAGGATTTTTGTTTGCTTTCTTTCCTCAAGTAAATTCCCAACATATAGACAATTAATGTAATTTTCTATTTTGAAAAAAATGAATAAAATCAATTTATATATGAGTATGGGTATTTGTGAGAGTACGATGAGAATGAATGAAGCTTCCTCTTAGATCATAATTTATATTTTGAGAAAACCACATTTTACCTTAATTCTAAGAAGCACAGTATTTCTCAACTCTTACCTTTCATCTGAAACATTCTTTGATTTACAGATGCATCTTCTTGTTGTTTTTAACCAGGATTTCCGAGTCCCTGTTTCTCACTCAGCATTTAACGCATGGAATATTCTAATGACTTTGACAAGCAGATTGTTTCAATTATTTCAATAAGAAATAATTTTTTTTAGTTGGAAAGATTATTACTGAGTGGGAAATTTTCAGTTTACTAATTATAACACTTATAGTCAATTCAAATTTGGGATAAAATAGTTTGTTACTAAGGAATGTATTTTGCCATTTTAAAAGTGAATGAATGATATACACGGGTTTTATAAAGCACGTGTCTTACTCCAGGTGATTTTATCTTGACTGGCCTTAGTATTTTATCTTATATGCAGGCCTCTGGTTAATAAAATTTAAATCTCTTTAAAGATGCTAATTAATTTTTTATTAAAAATAATACGGTAACATTAAGTAAATCAAGGGAATAAATAAGTTCACAGGAAACATACTCTTTCCTTTTTAACCATGAACAAACTTTTGCTACAATTTTTTTTTAATTAAAGGATTTCTAACAGTCACAAATCAGAAACTTTCTTTACTATTCTTTCATTCATGACAGACAAAAGTGTGTAGTTTTTCTTAGGCGTTGTGACTTCAGAACAAAACAGTGCTTTCACATCTGTCCCCAGATAAGAATGAACCTGAATAGTCATGTCATGTGCTAAGAAACCTGGAATGTAAAAATCTCCCCAAGTGATTCTCACGCACAGATGGATTTGAGTACCAGCGACATACATTTGTTTCTTCTATGCCGCAGGCTGAATCAGAACCGCTCCATCTTTACACTGTCTGAAAAGATGACTTTGGTTTCTTGATGAATACTGAATAAAGCGTGCAAGGTGTAGGGGAGTCACTGAACGGTGGAGATAATGGGGAATCACCATATGTGACTTCTTGGCTCACTGCTACTACAAAAGGAAGTGAGCAGAGCCAGCGAACAGTGAAAGAACATTTTCAAGTAACACATTTTAAAGAACAGTCTTTGCCATTCTAGATTCTTTAAGACAGATACACTCAGCCAGCATACAATATGTTAATAACATTTACATTTCTATCAATGACAATAAAATATTTACTTATTAATAACCCCTCAGTATGATGCATTAGAGAATTCAAATTCAGTAACATTCCTATGGAATCCCTGACACGCAAGGGAAAATTTCTCTCTAACTCTAGAAAAGTATCAGTCAGTGATAAATTAAGGGACACTCAGCAAAACATTTCAAAAATATCAATATTTGTAAAGATAATCAGAGGTAAAAAAAAAGTTGCCTACTTCTAACAAACTCTTTAGAAGACTAGCCACTAAATGATCACCACGTAAAATTGGGGGAAATATCAGTAAGTGGGATCCTGTGGAATCAATACGGAAAAGAAAACTGCAAATACTAGAAACACTGATAACATTTCAATACCTATAGTTCAGTTAGTTGTATTAAATCAATGTTCATTAACTAGTCATTATCATCTTACTATGATTATATGAGATGCTAATCCTAGAAACAAATATATAAAAAAATCTCCATTCTAATTTATAAATTTTCTGTAAGTTTCCACAACTATTCTAATAAACTGGCATTATAATATAAATGTTGTGTTGTTTTGTTCTTGGAATTAGAAATTATAGTTCTTATCAAAATATAGTAAGAGGTGTTATTTTAAAAAGAGACTTCTGGGCATGAATAAAGCACATGCAATCAGATAAACATAGCTAAATTTGTAGCTGTTTTGCTAAATAGACTAGTTTTAAAAACTGGAGTGATCACTATTTTTATGTACAAAGTTCAAACAATAATATTTTGACTATAAAGATACAATGAGGATTAATTAAAATAACATACGCTAAAAATCTATGATACCACCCACAGCTTATTAGATTCAATTTTAATGATAGTTACAAAATACAGTGAAATGTAGTTCTCAAAAAAACCAGAGCAATTATCACAAAAATATGTAAAATAAGGGTAAAATGATCAATTAATTATAAAATAACAGAGTAGCATCTGGAAATAAAAATAATGCTCAAATAGAGTCCCTTTTAATACTGAAAAGTTATATGTGATCAAATGAACATACATAACATATGAATGAATTAGGTCATATGTATCTCAATATAAAGGAATGAATGTATCTCAATATAGGGAGGAATGAAACATTTTTAAAATATAAAAATTTAAAGTATAATTGGATTGATATTGAATTGGCTAAAATATATCACTATCATGATTCAAATTAATGTTCATGAAGAAATTCCAAGATTATATAAAAGGGTAAGGATTTTTCAGTTAAAAGATCTACACACAAAATTTAAATATTTTTTTTTGAAGAATAATATTCAAAGCAGCTATATCAAATGAAATAGGAGTGATCCAAAGTTGTAACTTAAAAATTTCCTTTATGGAAAAATAAATAACACATCTTACAAATAAAAAATATACATGATTAATGAAAATTGTAAAAATCAATGCAAATCTTATAGACAAGGGATACATAAATATATCACCACCAAACAAACCCTCAACCAAAAAAAAGAAGAGAAAGAAGCGGAACACTACAGGTTAGAATGCAGAGGAAAGAAGAGTGAAGGAAAAGTGTCTTCAAGAGAGAGAAAGAAAAGTGAAAGGCAACAGGTATAAATATGCTTAAATTTCTCTTTTAAATTGCCTGCCACAAAGGATGAGAATGTAGAAGGTTTTAAGAGATACTTGCAGAAATCTCTGTAAAGAGATTGATGAAAATACTGTGCAACTTTTCTGAAATTAGATAATGTTACACTGGAAGAATAATCTTAGAAAAATAATGTACATGGCAGTATGGATCTTGTTCATGAAGAATATATGGAAAAATCATTTAAAACAATCTGACTATATGGATGAATATTATTTTTATCATTTGTACATTAAGATCTGATTTTTAGAAGGTCAATTTTCACTCTAAGATATGATTTTGATTCTGTATTATAACAGTTATAATATTTTTTGAAAGTAGGGCCACCTTATCAAATACAAAATTGTTCATAAAAAAGACAGGATATTTAACTTTTTGCAGAGATGAATAAAAACTGAGAAACTTTTATAGCCATGGCTAATCATCAGCCCTAGTATTATCTCACTCATCACATAGCACTAGTGCCATTACGTAAGCTCACAAAGGGCCATGTAGAACGTAGCTCTTAAATGTCTTCCTACGTGAAATGGAAATTTCTCAGGAAATAATTACAAAAAAAGTTAGATACGTTGTGGGTTAAAAGCTTAACAACTTTACTAAGATGTTAAAAGTTCACAGGTCTCATTATTCTGCTGTAATGTGTACTTTTGCTCTTCAAATCTGGACAAATTCTTTAAACTCTAATTCCAGGAAAATGGGGAGAAAAATAACCCCTACCCAATATACTCAGGGAAAAAGAAATAATATCATTTACGGCTCTTTGAAAGAGGTTGTTAAACCTATGTGTAAGTTTGTATCATATTTCTAAACTTTGAAATTGATAGAAAAAATCCAATTCTAGATGTGATATATAAACATTCCTACAAATTATGAGTATGAATATCAACTGAAATTGGATGTAAAGAGAGATATATCATAACCTAAGCATGAAGTCATCATCCTGTCATGGTGGAAAATGCCTTTTAAATAATGTATTTAGAAAACATATTGTAATGTTCCACAGATTATTTTTTTCCTGCAGCCTTTTGTGTGCTTGTATAGTTGTAATAAAGATGTTTTTATAATTATGGGTTTACACCATGAAATAAGGAAGAATTTAATTATGAAACGAATGCCTTTAATTGTTTAAGAGAGATTTTAATTTTTTTTTTATTTTAAAGATGGTAAAATTAAATATACCAAAACAGAACAAAGCAGATCAGAAGAAAACAATGTAAGTGACACAGATTTCAAAGCAAGACACCAGGAGATCTACAGTGGCTACCATAAAGTTTCTTGTTTTCTTCAAAATAGTTATCCATATCTTCAGACACGATGAATTCATACAAAACAAAATAGCATTAAATTGATCAGAACAGAGTGATAAAGGCGTTATAGGCCTTCAAAACCAGACGATAGGGAAATCAACAATGGCTGCCATAATGTCTCTTGTTATCTTTGAAATAACTGTCTATACCATCATATATGTTGAAATTAAACAATACAAAACAGACCAAAACCACTATGAACAAAGAATAAAAGCATTACTGGATTTCACAGCATGACGATATGGAATCACCAATGCATACCATGATGTCTCTTTTTTTTCCCCCAAATTAGCTGTTCATTTCATCACACATAATATGATCTATTCTCGTAAACTGTTTAGGAGAAGTTCTATGCATGTATAAGTCTCCACATGTATACCTGTCCTTTCTGTATTACAGGGATAAACAAAACAAAGCAGATTACTAGAAAAAATAAACAACAAAAAAGGCAAATAAATGACAATAGCAGAGAGCTCAACACAATGACAATATAGACCTTCAAAACAAGGTGGTAGGAGCATAAATGAGGTTGTTATTTTACATAGTGATTTTCAAGAATTCCTCAGATCACCAGGCACAAACATGCAAAATTGCTATGAGAGATTTTTTAAAGATAGTGCAGTACCGATTGTTAGTTGTCTACGTGACATACTAAAAGAAAAGATTTAAATATTTAAATGTATGGTCCTGAGAAAGATAATATGTGCTACATAAAAAAATTGACTCCCTCTGCATTGGAATGTGTGATATCTGTCCTTCAATAAAAATAGTGTACAGTACATTAATGAAAATAACAGCAAAAGAAAATAGCTTGCTATTTTAAAAAGAATCTGGAGTAAAATTAAAAGGTGTTGCCAAAGAGCTCTAACAAGTTGGGATTTTTTGATACAAAAACTATTTGTAAGAAATGATTTCAAGAACTTTAAATTTTAAGTTCAAATAAGTTGTATATCAACGAAGGTCCGATCATTTTTCTACATCACATAGAAGAAAAAAAAAGGAGTCAATCAAACAGATACAGAGGCACACAAATATTCCAGGATGATTTGAAAAACTAAAACTGAAAATTAACACAGTAAAAGTATATATAGTATTATCGAGGGAAAGAAGAACAGATAAATATGTATTTTTTCATAAACAATGTAAAGTATTAGTCAGAAAGAAACACAATTGAGGGGATAAGAACACAGCTTAGCGGCACAAGTGCTTGCCTGGCAAGCGTGAGGTTGAGAGTTTGATCCCCCAAAATGATTGACAGCATAAGAATTTAAATACGTGAAAATATAAAAGTAGAACAGGAATGGAAAAATTCAAACTATTTAAAAACCATTCAAAATAACTAATAGCAACAAAAATTACAATAATACACTAAATTTTGATTCAGCAAGGTAACATTTTTAAATGTAATTTTATTTTAGTTTAGAAGGTATGTGATGATGAATTTTTTTCTTATGGTAATAATTTTTTAAAATTTAAATATTTATCAAATATTTTGATCAGGTTGACATGCTTTATTCCCCCTATAGTTTAGAACTGGTAGCACTCAAGTCTGTCCCGAGTCAAGTGCCTCTGATCCCCCTCAATTCCTGCTGGCCTAGCGCTAAATGTAGCCTACATTCAAACCCTTCTGCACACGGAGGGCCCTTGAGAGAGATCCACTTCAACTCTTCTTTCCTTCTTTTTATTATTACATGTTTGCAGTACATAATCAACCCCTTCTGAACTCCACGTTAAATACAACAACAAAAAATAATTTCAAATGAGGAATGCATTGACAAATGCACCTATTAATGAACTCATTCACTGACATTTTTAGTAAGAAACAGGGTTTCTTACTTAGCAAAATACAGTAGAATGCATATGATAAACTGCTGTGCAGACATTTGATATTACATTTTCAAGAATAGTTTTATGACATGAAGAACATTTACAATGTAATGATTAAATACAAATTTTAATTACCTCAATTTATAGCATAATGCTTTTTCAAGACAATGATTGTATTAATCAGGTTTCCCATTGCTGGACACAATACCTAACACTCATAATGTAAAGGACCAGTTTAGTTCGGCTCATATTTTAAAGATTCAGCCCATGATTAGCTGCCTCCAAGTCAGAAATGTCTTAGTTGAAAAGTATGATGGGACAAATTCCTTAGTACTTGGTGACTAGGAGGGAGAGTAGAGCAGAGCCAGCTAGGGACCACAGAGAGACATCAGGGTAGTGCCTCCTTGACCCAGCAGTCACACCCACAGGAGTGCTCACCAATCCCCAGGGCTGAACTCAAAGCCAATCAGTTTGACGCCACCCCATACTGTCCATGACAGAGATAATGTCTAACGCTCAGTCCCACCTTCTCTCTATCTTCTTCGGTGTTCTTTAGGTTTTCAAAATGGATCATGTATTACTTTTGTAATCATAAAATAGTTGAAGCAAAGCAAAAATATCATTGAGACATGGGGAAAATGAAGCAATGTTTTAAAAATGAAATTTAATCTATCAATGCTTGTATTGGAATTTTAAGGCTTATAACTTTCATGTCTGTCCCCTGAATGTTTTTGTTATGAACATTTAAAAGCAAATGCAAAAGTTTATTTTACAGTAAATGATGCTTTATAGTGACATCCAAATGCCATCTATGTACCATTAATATGTTGACTTCCTTTGCAACTGTCCATTCCTAAACCTATTCACCAACCCACTGTTTATTACTTACATTTCAAGGTAAACCTCAGATATTGGTATAAGTTCTCTTTAAATTAATAGAGATATTTTAATAGGGTTCAAGAGGTATTTATAGAAATTTTGTTTTCAGGTTCCAAATTTACATGAAATGAAAAGCCTCCATCCTGATTTTAACTTTTTTCATTTTTGAAACAATTTCATCCTTATAAAATTTGCAAATGTAACATACTAAGCTTACTAAATGTTTTAATCAATTTTTCAATAATTAACATCTTAACTATTTTAGTGTTGGCAATACCAGTAAAAGAACATTAATTATATAATACTGAATAATCCATATGCCTTACTAAACTCACTGATTTGCACCTAATGTCTCTGCTCTGCTCCTTGCTCCAAATCAGAATCACATGCTGTATTTATTTATGTCTTCTTGACCCCCTTTATTCTTTCCTTATGTGATCTCACAGTCCAGTTATTTTGTGTTGTGTTCCTCAGGTTACATTTTCTTATGTTTCCTCAAGATGAAACACGCCTAAGAATAACACACAAGTGCCTTTGTTGGTGCATCTCAATCAGTCACACGTTACACTGGTCAATAAAAAGCTTGCTGCACACCGTACTTATCAAGTAGTCATTTTGAATGACAGTTTAGAGGTCATTAAGTGGGACAAAGTCTCAGTTTTCTGAAATCATAGTTGTTTCTAGGGTTTTATTCCCCAACTTCCATTTGACTTTTTTAAAAGAATGACAAATATTTTAATATGTCATTTTGTACACAAAACATCAGTCTTAACTTCAGAGTTCTGTTTTTAGAAACATGTTTCAATAATCACACAGTAACTTTATTTTATTCTTGAAGATCTTTTTAAACTTTCAGTAAACCTACTACTTTGTAAGTTTCTGATGACATGTATAAATATGTCTTTTTAAAAAATTCTCCCTGAAAATTATTTATGTATTTTAGATACTGATTATGTATTTTAGGTACTGATTTTAGATACTGATTAGATACTAAGATTTAAAAATTCTCCCTGAAAATTATTTATGCATTTTAGATACTGTAACTACCACATATCAATTTAAATTTTAAAAGTGGATATACAACTGAAAAATCTGATGAGAATATCACACTATCTTGCAAAAATGTCTGTGCGTTTCTAGGCAAGGAACAAAGGTTATATATGATGGCAATTTTGAAAATTTTTCTTACATAATTTAAAAATCAAATGGATTTGTATTTCAATTTTACTTCTATGCTTTCTTTTTGCATCTTGCAGAAAACGTTTGTGTTCTGAAATATGAAAAAATGCCTAAAATGGTTATTAAACAAATAAAGAATAGAAATAAAAGTCAGCCAAGTCAAATAGGCAAGATATAATATTTTTGTTTCCATATCACACTTACTTTAGTTCAACAGCTGTTTGATGACATCTCAGTTTATATTTTGGGATGTGTGACAATGCTTTTCCTTTTTTAACAAATGATTTGCTCACAACTCTTGATATTCCCTTTAAGTCTGGTCTGTAAAGGCAGTACTTAACTCAGGGGCAGGTGCTGAGCAGCACAAGTATGGAATAACTGCAAAACTGCAAAAGTACAAAAAGACACAGGAAATTCACAAGTGAGCATGGATGGCCAGATGGTATTGGCATCTGAAAAATACATTACTCTAAGTTGGTAATAAAACATGTGTGATCACTAATTCAACATACCAAACTAGTCCAGAAAAATGTTTATGTTAAAATAATTTCTTCTCCAAATATCAGGTGCAATGCGTTTTATTACATGTTTAATCTCTCTTTTGAGAAAGCCAGATATTGAAGACAGAATTACTTCTTTCTAAGAAAGGTTCAAATTATTTAGAACAAGTCAATCCCATATAAACAAATTCCAATTAAATGTTGAACTCCCTAGAACTGCAGACAAGGGAAATCAGAAGGGTACACAGTTAAGGGAATAGTATTGTTTGATGTACCTAAATTGCTATCTTTATCTTACGCTTAACCAAATTTGGAAGCACTCTCTGTTTTTAAATGTTACACTTAGCTACAGTGCTTAAAATTTCATATCAATAAATGTAAATTTGTTTTATATCATTAAAGGTCACTTTATATTGTTAACTATATCTTTATTGTGTGAACCAAGTTATGAGAAAAATTCCAAATTAAATTAATATGCAAAATGTTTTCTGGAAAAGCTTTATTCCTTTTGTCTCCTACCACCTCTGATTATATTTACCTTAAGTGCTAGCACATATGTGAAATCTAATTTCCTCCCACATTGGTTGAATATTCCACGGGGAGAATTCCTTGCAGCCAATTAGTACCTCCTGGTCATCCTCTCTGCTAACCTAGCAGTGCAACGCATGGAGCTTACTTAACTATTTGTTTTCAAATACAAACTGCTTTTGGGCCAGAAATTTAGCTCAGTGGACTAAGTGCCTGCTGGAAAGTACAAATGGCTTCTAAAGAATGCAACCATTGGCAAGATAATTTACTACTTGATTTCTTATTTTGTAAAACAGTGATAATAATCCTAACTTCACATGAAGTTCATTTTTTGAAAATGATTTGCATACTATATATTATGTAACAAAAATATAGATAATTGTAAATAGTAATTATTGTTAATATTAATATGTATGTGGAGAGAGTCAAAAGATGTATTCACACTTTGGCAAAAGAATAATAGTACAGTTTTTTTCAACAGAAGTTATTACCCTAGTGTGAGAGATTCTAGAGAATGTTGTGTATTGCAGAAGACTCACTACACTGCTGAACCTTAGAGAAAACATTGAAAATGCCTGTGCAGCAAGCTGCATGACCAAGGTTACCTAAGCAGCAGTTTGTCATATGAATAATTTTCTGGAAGCTAATGGCCACCACTTTGAACACCTCTTGTAATTACAGAAGTCAAAGGTAACCTGTATTAATCTCAGGGTGTCTCAATAAAGTTACTATTAAAATATGAGCATTTTTAACAGTAGATGATATAAATTCACCCTTATGTCACATTGAACATGTCACATACTAATTGGAATGTCTAATATGCATACATATATATTCTTAGTTTGCAGATTTATGTGAATACTTGTCTTTGATAGAATCAAAATGACAATAATAAAATACATAGCAAGAAATTTCAGTTAACATGATGGAAACTCTAATAATCTCCCTTCTGAGGCCTCCTTTTAAATGAACCATTTACCAAAAAGTAGAAATTAAGGGGAGCATAATAGGCAAATAATATATTGTTAAGTTTCAGATATCCTACATTAATGAAGGAATTATATATAAATACCAGAACTAATTTATTTTTTAAGGCAAACCTGGTTTAAAATTTAGCTCACAAGATTCAAACAGCTATTAGCAAGAAAATTAGTACAAGCAATTATTTGTATGAGTTCAAATTGGATCATGTGAAAAATAAAATTTTATTTTGTTGAACTTTTATATATCAAAGAACAGTGACATTAATTCCATTACACAATGACGGCTCAACTCTAAAATTATAAGAGATTGGCTTTCATAGTCCAGCTCAGCGGCATAAGCTCCTGCCTTGCAGCGTGTGGTCCTGAGTTCTGTCCCCAGTACTGATTAAAAAAAAAAAAAAAGAAATTCCTACAGAGACCAACATGGATTAGTTTTCTGTAAAACAGAATAGATGATTTACAGTAATGAAAAGTTGAAATGTCATTCAGTCTGACTGTTTCTAGTTACTAAAACTGAAATTTTTTTCAAAGTATCCAGCAGAGAACACATATTTTTTGTCTACAATAAGAGGTTTTTTCCCCTAATGAACATCTGGATGTTCTGAAACATCTGGACTCTTCAGTTTCATCTAAAAGTGTTTTAACATTGAAAACTATATTCTACATCAGTATATATAAAATGTGTATAAAATTTGAATTTTGAAACTGTATATAAACATTATTTTGGGAAGTTTTCTTTTATATAAAATATAATTTTAAATAGTACAGACTCTGAAAAGTACTCCTGGAACATAAAATACATATGCTGTGATATTAAATGAGGAAATCATTGAGTGAGATAGTTTATATTAAACAAAATTTAAAATACATGAAAAATTTTCTGTATTTATACAATTTCTTACATAATTCTACATTCTATCTCAGGTATCTTATGTAGGTAACTGTTTTATTTTCAAAATAAACTGATTATCTTTGAGTAGCTCAATTTTTACAAAGGAGAAAACTAGTTAAGAGGTGGCTAAAATAATCAAGATTTCAGAACTCCCAGGTTAAAATCTATTTTTTTTAAGGTACTGGGAATCAAACTCATGGTATTACATCCTCTATCTAAAATCTACTTCTGACTATACAGCCTGTTCTCTTTGCAGTCATGACACCTGTTCTAGAAAAATTAAGTCGGGAAAATATACCAACATGTTAAGAGTTTAAAGGCTCATAACTAGCAAACTCATCTATGTGATGACATCTGCTATGCAAAGATGCAACAAGGAACTTCTAGTTTTTTCAAATTAGCAACAGCAAAAGATTTATTCATTTGATCTTTTGGAGGAAATCTTTTAGTAAGATATCTACAAGTGTTTTTTAATAACATTATTCATTCAATTTAAATATTTGAGCAATCTGTCAAAGTGATCAATAGAATGTATCTTTGTAAGTTACTTCTCAATGAGATCTTGTTAAAAAGTCATAGGGATTGAGACACATATCTACAGTATATGTTGTTTTATCCTCACAGCTGTTTAATTTGTTTTGACAGTACTGGGGATTGAACTAATGATCTTCAAACTAAGCTGTGTCTCTTTTCTGTTTTTTTTTTCTTTTTTGAGAAAGCCTCTTTCTAGGTTGTGAAGTTGCCCATGCAACTTGATAATCCTCTTCTCTAAACTTCCAGAATGCTGAGATGATAGATGTATACTACTATATTGACTTCTGTTGTGAGTCTAAATGATTTAAGCTCAATCAGAATTTTGTAAAAGGTAGTCCACTTTTTGACTATATGTCCAAACAATGTTGATATTCTCTGATAAGAAAAATGAAATAAAGTCAGACAATATTCAGTTAATTCCTATGAGTATGTGTTGCATTATTGTTATATATTTAATTGTGCAAAATTTTGTTAATTTAAATCTAGTGCACATATTCCCCAGAATATACCAATCAATCTAAAATAGTATTATCTTTACAGCTGTGAAAATCACTAAGGAAATATATTGTGTTAGGTGAGTGATTTCTGATGGTATGACCAGGCCAGGTTGAAGAATAACTTTTAGTTTATTTATTATTAGTAAATTACTTTGAGTGGCCCATAAGTTGCAAAGAGTTCTGATAAACCAGAGTGAAGTGCTTCAAGGAGAGTTGAAACATGACTAGGGAAGGAAATACAGACTTTTCTAAAAGGCAAATCAGAAGAATTTGAAGTTTACAAGATGAACACTCATGAGAACTTCCAGGAAGAAATGACTAGAAATGCAAAGACCTGTGATACAAGAAGGCATAACTTGTTCCTAAAAGCCTAGAATTATTGTTAAATAATAAAATGTAATGAAGCAAGTAAACAGGAGACTGGATGAATATTGACAACACAGATATACAGTGTTGTTTAGATTGCATATTATATATTATGAACAGGAGATTAAAAGTTGTTTTGAAGGTTTCAAGGGATAAATGAAAAACACAGGCTAATTCAGCAAAGAAAAAAAAATATATATATGGAAGACTGCTTAATAGTAGATGGAAAACTATAAATAAGCATTCAGAACCAAACACAAGAAAGTATTAGTACTGCCCAAACAATGCAGCAAATTACATGGATGTAGCTCATAGCACACACTATGGGCAAAAAGAAAATTTCTTTTTTGTGACATTCTAAATATATAATTGTAAGATATAAAGAGTAATTGAAATTGAATAGAAACAAATAGCTTGGGAAAAACCCAGTAAGAGTTCATTATATAATAAATATTGATGAATAAAAATCAACAGAAATATAATTAATCAAGATTTAAAATGATGGATCAAGATTTAATATGCAAGATTTAATAATCAAGATTTAATATGATGAAAAATAAGGAAGTATAAGTACATTTGGGGATTGAATACCAAGCTTAATATTCATTTATTAAACTAGAGAGGATATTGTATTATACAGGTATAGTCTCCTAGGAGACATCTGAATAGCTCTGTAGGCAATTTTACTGTATCCAAGTAAGAATAAGAGTCATTTCTAAAAATGTATAAAAGTGTAAGGGAGGTACTAATTGTAGAAGAAAAACTAAGGTAAGAGAAACACTGAAGTGATACCATCTTATTAGTGATGAATGGCAGAAGTATTTCCATGAGTTAGTAGCAATGAAACTAATCTACAAGGATTGCAGAACAATTGCAACATTTTATGTGTAGGTGGTGATGTATCATTGCACAAATTGGGAAGGAAATGATGCTAAGTGACAGGTTAGTGCCTGGAAGTAGATGGAAGGACAAGGAAACTCTTTTGTCATTTAATGAATAAAATCTACAATCATTTTTCCATAATTAGAGTCATAATAATTAGAGTATTTATTATTCCCTCAACATTTATTAGTTCTTATTTCATGTGAGTGAAATTCTGATTCAAGATTTAAGATAATTTATAGTTAATGCTAGTATTGCCATTAAATATGTCTATAGAATTTCACTCAATTTATACAGATTTCAAAATAAAATATTTCTCTTGTTGTTTTGAGACAGGATTTCATTATGTAGTTCAGGCTGGCCTTGAACTCAATTTGTAGCCCTGGCTGGCCTCAAACTTACAGTAGTCCTCCCTCCTCAGCCTCCCAAATGTGAAATTATAGGAAAGAGCCTGAATACCTGGCTTGTATTTTATATTATGTAAAGATCATGATTTCAATATTCAAAGGTCAATTTTTACTTTCTTTCACTTGCACTACTTCAGTAAGCACTTATATAAACCATGCACAAGAATAAAAAGGAAAAGAAAGAAAAAAGACAAATATTATTTTGAAACCCAGGAAATACTTTTCAAAGATGAGATAATTAATTCATTTATTTTTGCAAAGTGTATTAAAAATGAGACAAGACACAAATGCCAGGAATTTTTCCTATTACTTTTAAACTAAACAAAAATGTGGAAAGGAGTTCTTTCTCATACTTCTCTAGCCAATCAAAATATTTTTCTTATAACCATGGCAACAATGATAAAGAGCAAGTGGAATCAAATAACCAAAGTGTACTAACATCACTAGACTAACAATGTTAAAACACACTCCAATTACCATAGCAGCATATCATTTTGTTATTATTTATTTGCTCTGAAAACCTGCACGAGCTTACACAAGAACTCCCAGAAAGAACTTTGAAGCAAATTCTTAAAATTAGAGTAAATTAAACTACTTGAAAATATAATTGCTGTCCTATGAAGAAAAATTGAACTTGAGAACAGCAGATGTTGTTACTCTTGTTACTACTGTGCACACTAACATCTGGAGAATAGTATTGTTTTTCTATATATGTTGGAATGCAACCATTCTTGAACAATATGACCTAATCAAATACTTGCAAATAATACTATAGCTTGCAAAAATTATAAATGGAAAAGGTGATCACAAAGTAAATGATAATTCACTGTCTAGCCAGTCCTCCACTTTTCCCTCACCTGAAATAAACTATATGCATACTTCCAATTCCATTCTTTCTTTATCCTCTTCTACCACATATAGCTTCAATTTTGACAATTTCTGCTTGTAACAATTTGCTGCTTTAAAAAGAATGAAATGTTCTGTAATCTAGTTACATTGTAGCTTTTGTTTTAACTAGTTACAAGTCAGTACAATTTTTTTTAAAGAAAAAACAGCTTACAAACGTTTATTTTGCCCAATAGTATGTTAGATGTTGATGCTCAAGACTTCTGCAGTAAAAGTGAAAGATATTTATATAGTGGTTAATATTTTCAGTGCAAGAAGAGGGGGCAGGGAGAGGAGGAGGAAGGAGAGGAAGAAGAGGAGGGGGAAGAAAAAGATTGAATGAAGACTGATTTCTGTGCAATGACAGGATTAAGCACAAAAGTATGTAGGAATTTTATTAATCTTGTGTTGAAAATTTAAAGAATTTTTGCACTCAAATGGGCAGGAAGTAGGGTACAAAAATTACCTTCTTAGAGATGGAGACACCACATGAGACAGAGTAACGGTGACACAGAAATTGGCATGAGATTTAAAGGAAAATAATCATAAGCTAGGATTATAGCTCAGCTGCCCAAGCACCTGTCTAGCAAGCACAAGGTCCTGAGTTCAGTTCTCAGTAACAAAAAACAAAAAGTATAAGTTAATGGTTTAATAAGTAATGTTTAGTCTCTGGGATTTATATATAAACTATTTCATCACTACCCTCTAAACTTAGCAGTTGCTTTAGCTATCTCAGTATAGTTGGCTACAAGCTGTTAAGAGTAAGCATTTGTTCTCTCTGGGTCTAGCTTAATAAATGATACATAATAGATGGCTAATTCATATTCTCAAAAATTAGTGGGACACATTAAAGCACGTTAACAGGATGTTTTCTCCTTTCCGATGATATTTAATGCTTATGATTTCTGGAATGTCTTAGCCACCTTCCCTAATCAGTGTACCTGATTGTTTTTGGAGAGATCTCTTGGCCACACTCAATAATGCTGTCATTATAAGGTATAGAGCTCTATCCTCATTGAAAAACAAATGCTCCTCTGTCTTCCTGGACCAAATATGCACCTCTCAAAGTCCCTGGAATGAACACGTTATCTTGAATGGCACAGAACCTTGAAAAATTTGATTAAGTTAAGGAAATCATCTTATATTACCTGAGGGCCAAAGTAATCTAATAGGATTTAAAAGAAGTCAGCAGTGTCAATAGCTGAAAAGAAGTTAGGCTGCCAGAAGCAGAGGTTAAGCTGATATTCTCCAGAGATAGCAGCAGGCACTTAAGCTGAACAGTGTGTGTTTATCACATAGAAGTTGGGTAAAGGAAGGAAGTAAATATCCCTCAGAGCCCACAGAGGGACTGCATCCCCGAAGAAACCTTGATCTGAATTCTGTAAGAACTATTTTTGAACTTCTGATCAGAACCGTGAAATAACATGTTTTGTCATTTTAAGCTGCTAGAGTTATGAGGATTTGTGACAATAGCAATAAGACATTAACATATCCCTCTGCTGATCAATGAGTAGTTCCATAATCCAAGCTAAAGCAAAAGGCCATTTGTGACTGACAATATTTAAATCTGTGGTGTTACTCAGGAGAAACTATATTATTTCATAAAGATCCCCTTATTTTCTATTGTGTAACCAGGGTTTCCACAGAAGCAGATCACAGAATTAGGCTGCATGGATTATAGACAAAGAAAGAAAAAGATTTAAAATGGTAAGTTGAACAAGTCAAGCTTTTAATCTAGGTTCAGCATCAAGCATGGAAGTATATACTGAAGAGGGGCGTAGAAAGCATCAGATCCTGAGTGGTCTGCAGCCTGATAATTATCTACTGCAGCTATCACTTTGGTTGAAGGCTGCCTCTAAGCCCTTTAACTTCCCGGCCCAATCTGCCCCTCCAGGCTGTTGCACACATTCCCCGGGCTTCACATAAAGCCCGAAGGCATGCAAGGGGAGATAACACATGAGTACTACCTCCAGGCTGCACACTGTCAGCACACCAGGTTGGGACATAAATCATACATGACCCAGCGGATTCTAGGGCAGGCCGGAAATCATCCAGGCTGCAGTCCTTTATAACCCTGGCTTTTGAGCCATGTTCTTTTTTTTTTCTCTAAAATGCCCTATCTTTTCTTTTTGCTCTGTCACTTTTTCAGAGCTTTGTAACAAGAACCCCATTTGATACATATTTCCTGTTTCCCAAAGAAGTTCTTTTCAAAATTATTTTCATTTAAAGCATTCTGAGGTTAAGCTAAACATTAACTGAGTTTTATTCTTTGCAGACTTAACAGGAATCTTATGAAATATTTTGTATCTTCTGAGTCATTTTTACAAGCCTCACATACACCAAGGTTGTCCAAACCAATTTAAGATGTTTTAAACTTTAAGCTCACAATAAATATGAAACTGTTTGGTGGAATTTCTGCCTTATTTCGTCACCTCTGTTAAGAGGAATAACTGTATATTCAATGCCAGATTGTGGTAGCATCGAAAATTTGAAAATACATTAAAATTAGATTGAGAGTAATGTTTTATTGCACAGGATCTTTTAATTTTGTTTCATGTTAGGTTTTATTGAAGCTGATGAAGAGGAACATTAAACTTTTAGTTCAGTGGATCACTCCATTAAATGATAATAGACCCAACTTGTGAAGATTCCATCCCATCACAGATAGTAGGTGGCCCTTTCCCTAACCCAGCCAACCCAGTGTCACTCTGCCATACATCAACCCAAACAAGGGCGTGTCCTGGGCTACATGCACAAAGCAAATACCCTGGGTAGAAGATGTCAACTCAGATGATTGATTATTCCCCAGATATTACTTATTCTGGCCATCACACTTGCAGTTTCAATAATTTCATCTCTGGAAAGATTTCTCCTATGTACTGCTTTCGAAATAACCTTTCTTCTGTCTTTGTCTTCTTGAATTCTCTTCTAATTATTTATGGAAAACAACCTTTCTATTCCATCCATTGGGTACTCATCCATAGTGTTTCCCTTGTATTTATTCAAGTCTCCCTCTCCTTTTCATTCCCAGTTTATTTTTTCTCTTGACTTTATCTTCCTTTTTGTCATCTCCTTCTTCACATTTTCCATTTTTATTGTTATTTTTGCCCTTTATTATTTTTTCTAGTAGAATAATGATCCTTATTGGAAGTTATCAAACTAATTTTTTTCAAGTAAAATCTTGCTGCAAGTACATAAATTATTTCATACACAACTACTTCTGTAACATATGAAAGCCTTTCAAGTGTCCAAATCCTACTTTTCCCCAACACAATTCTCCCCTGTGTAACAGTGTTTCTGAAGGAGCTAGTGAGTACTTGTGAAAATTTAAGGATAGCGTTCATTTCAAAAGCAATAACATTTTTCTATTAGAATTTCAGGCCGAATTATTATTTTTCTATTAGCATTACAGGCTGAATCATTGAAATTAGGTGAGACCATGAAACTTTTGCACAAATAGTTCCTGCAGTAAATTTCCTTCATATTTCTGTGGCTCACATCAGTCTGACTTGTTCTCTGAACATTTTCATCTCTCTTTCAATATCCCATTCTCAAGTATTACTTTTCTCCTAATTCTTGGTAGTTTTGTTACTCACATTGATGACTGTCAACTGCCTAGTCTCTTACTACCATGAAGTCTTCGTATGATCTCGTACTCTGAGCAATACTGGCCACTGATTTGTGTCATCAAATCTCCGAATTTGACATTAGTTAAAACTGGAAATCTTCAGATTTAATATACAATCATCCAAATTTTGAGCTTCCATCTCAAATAGTTACTGTTTAATCTTTCCAGGAGTCCAAAATTTACAATTCCCTATGTGTCACTACTTATACATAGATTATCTCTGCCTCATTTTCTCTGCCACTCAGCTTCATGAAGTCCCAACTTCCTTACTGATCTAGCCTAAAAGATTACATGGGTGATCCTTCAAACTGTAACTTTTTATGAAAATACTATCCCTTTTTTCTCTTACCTCTCCTAGGAAAGGGGAAATACATTCTATTAAATTTATATCTTTGCTTATTTGCAAATATAGAGCTGAATGCTGCTGGGAAAAATTTTTACAGCTTCACTAGCTGGCTCCCTCTGACATTGAGGATTTGAATAATAAAATTACTCTGTTTTATTGCTGCCCAACAAGTCCACTGCATGTATCTAGTTCGCTTGCATTCCCATTTTACTCCTTGAAAATTTCACACCTCTTTCTCTCTCTAATTTATGATAGAGTTTCATGTAGTTACTTCAAACTGAATGACATTTTCATTTTATTAAGAAAAAGGAATCAGAAGAATATGTATACACACAAACAGACCCATACATGTATACACATATTCCTTTAAATTCCAGCAACTTAATTTGATCTATATCCATATGTTCTCTTCTCTGCCTTATACTTTAAAGTGAAATATTTCATCTCTACTGGCTACCTGAGCTCCATGTGGTATTAAATCTCAGTGTTAAAGATTTCATCACAAAATAGCCTGTTCAGCTCTTCTTTCTTGTCCAAATTTTCCAATGACTTCTTATTAATCAAAACAACAGCCATGTACTTCAACTATTTCTAAAATCTTTTGTCAAATCAAGTAGTGCTCCTTTGTTTCATATCCAACAAAGTTGTTTTATCTATCTTTTTAGCTATGTTAATCTTGCTATTTTATATATTCTGCATATTCAAAATTCTGATGTGTGTGCTTGTTAATCATATACATATGCATTTATGTATATGATGTATATGGCATCTTGTTTTTCTATACTTCATATGTTTTCCCAAAGAAATGTAGTTCTTTTCTGTTACAGTGACCATCGTTCATTTGCTTGTCAAAAACCTTTGTTCATTTTGCTTTGTTTGTTTCTCCCATCTGACCTCTGCTACTATATCTCATATACTAAAGTTTAAGCTGCATGTGTTGGTCCTCGCCCTAATAATAATTAATTTATATGTCAAGTGTCTAAAATCATGCTAGGAAATGAAATGAAGTATATGTTATGTTACCAAATACATTAATGAAAAAAATTTATGTTCACAGAATCTAAGTGAAAAGTTCCCCAAAATTATTTCTAGAATTTTAAAATTACCAAATCAATTTAATTTAAATGATTATTTCTATACACAGCTTTAATTTATTTAAATCATAATTACTAGAATTGAGATTCAACAATCCATGCTTTCTATTTTTTAAACTCTACATAGTATTGGTAGACAAGGACATTTTGAGAAGCATTACTTTATATGATTGAATCCAAATATCACAATCTTATATATGAGCCGAACATAAACTGTTCCTCCTGAGCTAATACGTGCTCACCAGCATCACTTACAGTGATTCATCCTTATTCTTTGTGTCCTCCAAACACACTAATTCACTAGGCTGAATGTTCATTTAATTTCATTACATGTGATTGTTTTCATCTCTTCTGCTGCATGAACAGATTTATAATGTGTCCTTGACCCTTTCCTTGCTAATACAAAGACAGGGAGATAAATGAAGATGACTTACGTATTATGTCTGCTGCCATCTCATCACCAGCACAAAGGGAGATAGGGATTTTGTGGTGATGTGAAATATTTGCATACATTCTGTGGCTATGATTTATGCTACAAGTAGATGCAATTATGTATGAAGCTGTGCAAATTTGGTGTCAGCAGTCAATTGTGATATGTTGGACTCATTAATAGATTCTAGTAATGATTTTAAAATTATTCCAATAATTTAGGACAATAAAACAATCTGAAAGAATTTAGGATAGGAATGTTACAGAGTCAGGTTGGAAAAATTAGAGAATTTAAAAACATTGCTAAAAATAGTTTGTGCTGGGGCTGGGGATTCAGCTCAGCGGCATAAGCGCCTGCCTTGCAAGCAGGCAGTCGTGAGTTCGATGCCTGGTACCGAAAAAAAAACAAAAACAAAAACAAACAAACAAAAAAATAGTTTGTGCTTTCATTGTTTGATCATTTTTTCATGCCTAAATCTGGTAATCTTAGCAACTACTTTAAGGATAATGATACTCAATATATTGACAATTGTCAGTATCGTATTACGTTATTTTGAAATTCTGTATCATTGTTTTTGTTCTTTTTTCCTTAAAAAAAAAAAAAAGAAAACAGAAAGTAACCCCTTAAACTAATCACCTTGGTGAGAGCTACTTGAAGGGAATTACTATTACTACTTCTTGTTATAGCTTGCTTTATCAAAACTGCTAGCACTCCACAGCACTATTTACAATGTCTCCTTGGGAATTTAGTATTGCTACTGATTCCATAGCTACCACAGATTGCATTTTCTAGTAACTTTTTTTTCTTGTGTCACTAGTAATTTTAAATTAAGACTGATGGATCTATATGATTGACTAAGTCAAGTCATGTGTTTGCCAGTTATTAAAGAGGAATTCTATTTCACAATAAATTTCAAACAGTGAGAATATTTCCAAATATGGGGAAAGTGGGCTGGGGATATAGCTCAGCTGCACAAACACCTGCTTGTCAAGCACAAGGTTGTCAGTTCGATCCCGGTACCAAAAGCAAAACAAAACAAATCAATATGGGGAAAGTTGTGCATGCATATGTTGACTAATTAAATAACAATTCTAAACCAAAAAGAAAAAAAAAACAGTAAGAACTTTGAGATTCTGATTAAAAATCAATGAAATGTTATAACCCGCTTTCTTTTTTTTTAATTTTATTTAAGGAGAAAAAGAAAAAAAAGCAGAGAAAGGGTACAAGTTATACAGATTTACAGAAAGAAATAAACAGTAGGAAATCACTACTTAATAGATTACATTTTGTCATCTTAGAAATAATTGTTCAAGTTACAAAATTAAAGCTTATAAAGTGGACATTCCAACAGTGAGACTGCAAACAGTTCTGTTCAATGATTCAACAAAACTCAGTAAATATCATTATCTATCTTATACACTTAAATATACATGCAGTTATACTGTTTAGAGCACTTTCTTTTCCTCTCTATTGTACAATGACAATTACACATTTTGGGTTTTGTTGCTCCCACAGTTCTTATTACTTTTTTGAAAGACAGTAGAACCAAATATGACATAACAAAACAGTCAGTCAAATCAAAAGGGTGGACATAATAGATAATGTAAAAGCATAATACTAGGTGATCAACAATGGTTACCATAATGCCTCCCGCTATCTCTAATATAACCCACTTTCAAAAACTGCAATGTTTCTCCACCAATTGTCTGCATTTGTGCTGTGTCCTGTTCTACATGCCGCCGCCACTGACACACATCTAGTAGTATTAACTTCTCATTATTGTAATACCAGCTTGGCCTTCTTCTATTTTACAAAACCTTTCATAATGTCTACAAGTACTTTAGTTGCATACAGCTCTTCATTCACAGTATACTCTGCTTGTAACTTTGACACACATTTAATACAGTGAATTCTTTTTGTATGAAAGAATTTTTTTCTCCACTTAGAGAGCTAAAAACTTCAAAAGAGTGATGTCCATCTCTTTGGGTTTTTATCCTTAGTACTTCAAGCTGAGTCTGAAATATGAAGTGATGCTTCACAAATGCTTATTGCATTAACAACCAGAAATGGTGATATATTGCATGGTTTTTTATTTCATATTTGCTATTGATTAGGGAGAAAACATAATTACCAAGCATGAGAGCAGAGAATTGCTGAAGCAAAATAATTGCCAAATTAATATGTTACTGGGACAACTATTACCAAATTTTCTGTATCTTGATTAAAATTTATTGCTCTATCTTTGTGTGTGTGTGTGTGAGCGTGTGTGTGTGTGTGTGTGTGTGTGTGTGTGTGTGTCTAAACTGAGCTAAAATACAAAACAATGTCAGTGGAAATAATTCAAGAATAATTATTTGTCAGTGACTTTATGCCTGGAATTATTTTCCTATTGATCTATTGTATATTGTACTCAGTAGAGAAAGTTTGCCAAGAGACAATACATCATGCTGGGTATTGATCTGCTGTGATGTACTGTCCCATCCACTCATAGTGGTCATTTATGAAGAGTGCATTTCTACATCAGGGCCACTTTTGTACTAAATTCCTGAAGCTTCATGAATCTCCTAGAAATCTCTTCCTTCAATGAACATATATTATGACTACACAGATGTGGCTCTTGATGGAATTTCCAGAACCTGCACTTCAGAAATACAGCTACTACTCTAAAAAAGGAGGGAGGAGGTTGGTGATGAAATTTAAGAACCATGAAGTTTCTAGGCTATTTTTTTGTGTGTGTAATATGCTCATACTGTGCTTCATCATCTCTTGGAAAATAAAATTAGTCTACATTTTCACAGAAACGTATGTATGTCCATGTGAACCAAAATTATTCTTTCATTTGTATATATATTTCACTGAACTCAGTACTAAAGTCCTCTCATCATACCTAATGATTAAAAGATTGTTATATAATGTGTATTTTGTATAGTTTATGCATTAAGTCACAATCAGGCAGATTTTTGTAAGAGAACTGTTTCTTCCTTAAGTTAAAAATTAGCAATATTTTTCAATAAATTTAATTTAAGGATCTTAAAAGATATTACAGCATGTATACCTGGAGGTGATATATGCATGCCATTAATTTTGTGATATACATACTATATTGTATTAATGTATGGAGCATTATTTTTTTCTACAAATACTTTGTAACTTTTCATTTATATTTCTCAACAATATGAAGACAACTTACTACAAGCACTGAGTCTGTGATTATCCACAGAGTCTATTATCTGTACAAAGAAGTTAGTTTGCTAAGCAAAGAGTGAATTTTTCTGCCCTCAATAATTTTTCTTCAGAAAGCCTTATAGTCTCTGGACTTGGCCTGGGTAAGTGCCACATTCCAAATATTCAAGGCATATAGGATAGATGATCTACCTTTTCACTCTTTTTTATCCTCATATTTAAAAAATGGGCTTAAGCAGCAAGATATCATCATTTTAAAAAATGTTGGTAACCTTTATAACATTTTTATATTATAAAGAATAATTTCATTCATGTACAGAAGCATTTGGCACTACACCCATCTTTCCCACATTGTGGGAAAGATGGGTGTAGTTGTGTTTGTCACCTGATGCAGAATTGGCAAAGAAAACAAAATGTTGCCAAATGCTTCTGTATATGAATGAAATTATTCTTAAACAAAAGCATTCATGAACTGAGTCACAGGTGTACTTCTATTTTAAAACATACACTACCCATTTAAATTATGAATATTTTTCTTTTTTGCTTTAAATTCATTTTTGATTTGTAAAAATTAGAAAAATTATCTTTTCAAATTTTTGAGAATTGAATGCAATATTGTCATGCAAGAATCCAAAATAAGTTGTAAATCTATAAAAATATAAAGTTGATATTTCAGAATATTTAATGTTAATCTTTTTTAAAGGCCTATATAAACATATTAAAAAGGTAAATTCTTAAAATTCAGTGCATACTCATTAAGGTAATCTATTTCTAAAAGACTAACATACAAGTGAAAAAATCATAATTTAGAGAAAAAAGGTATCACAAATGACAGATCAATAATGTTCTAAACAAAATTAAGGTAAATATATGTACATATTGGAGATATGCAGGTCACACTACCAAAATAATGAGTAAATGAAACATTTAAATCCGATTTACACATATGAATGTCAATAATTTTACCAAGATATGAGACAATTTATTTGCTAAAATAATTAATGGCTAATAAAACTACTGAGATAATAAGTCTTTATTGACTTGGAATAACCGAGTTTCTTTGTGTGTGCCTTTATGTGCACAAATACATGAGCTTCCATTTGTATGCTTACATACACACACACACACACACACACACACACACACACACATGTATATACTTGTACATTGTACATTTATAAATATAAGGTTGCTTCTGTGTGTATATGTTTATATGCACTTACAAACATTTCTGAAAAAGAAAATAGGTGATAAAGCTCTCTAAATAAAATTGGAGTAATGATTGAAACACTCTATCACTGTACTAAAAATTCTGATTTGATTCAGTTGTTTATTTACTTGCAGGGCTGTGATTGAATCTTGGTCTTTGGTTATGCTGTGAAAACAGCCACAGTCACCACTGGTAAATTAATTAATTAGACAGCATATAGAATTATATCTTATTAAAACTGGATATTGTGGCACACAACTGTAGTGCCAGTACTCAGAAAGCTCTGAAGACTGTCATTTGGAGCCAGTCTCTGCTACAAATTTGGATTCTATCTAAAAAAAATAAACAAAAAAATAAAGAAATTGGAAACTTCTGGATCTCTACTTCTTCCTGAAATTCCTCAAAGAGAAATTACTGATAAAAAGTTCTTTTTATAGAAATTCTAAAGGCAAAGGAATTGTGAGAGAATTTCAACAATATATTGTGACATCTGGAAGTCAGGTAGATGATAAGAAATTATTCACAGGAGCTAAAGATGTAAAATTTCAGCTAGCAGTGAGAAAAGCTAAAAGAAAACTTATTTAACTTTTGAAACTTTAGGAATTAGAAGTGCCAAAATATCTGGAAATGTTGAAGATTGTCTTAAAAATAAAGAAATGTTTTTGAGCTTAAGACATAATGAATACCCAGATCTACTCTGTAATTCATCATTGCTAGAAAACTGTTTCATTCACACCCCAGGATATTTCTAGAAAGTAAATTATTGAATAGCAACACATAAAATGTTTTTCCAGAAGATGACAGAAAGCATAGTTTAGGAGGATATATTCAGAATTCCAAAGAAGAATCTTTCAAAAACAGAAGTTTCTCAGAAGTTATCACTGAGTTTCTGGTAAAAAGTAAATTAATAATTACATTGACAAGAAGAATAATTTCATTCATAAAAAGAGTAAGTGGAAAAATGCAAAAATTACACGTTTTAGAATTAAAATTATGATAACAATTAAAATAATTCAGCAATGAAGTTACCAGGTAAAATTGAGGGTAAACTGAAAATAGAATATCAGCTTAAGTAAAATTTAGAGGATTAGCTGAAGAGTTCAAATATCTCAGCATCAGAAATCTACCCAAATTAAGCCAGATTATTACATTTTAAACAATAGAGATCGAAAGAATGTCTTCAAATCTCCAGTGGAAAAAAGATAAAAGACAAAATTAAGCAAAATAATAAGGAGGTTATACATCCAAAGTCCTCTCGGTGGCAACTGAAATCTAATTACTAAAGAATAAAGCAATGAAGAAAACACTTTCATTTTTATCACTTTTAATCTGAAATTCATTCTGCCACTCATTCCACAAGAAAAAATGTGCTTTCCAGATGACTCAGATATTAATTAATTTATATATTTGGGTTTATACAGAGTAGGCACTAAGTACCAGGGTGTTTATTCTACCTTTCAATTCTTACATGTTATCAACTCTTCCAAAGTATATGTATTTGTTAGGATACTGTGCTATGGTAACAACTCTAGTATGTCACTGCTTTCCTGAAACAGTTACTGTTTTCACTCTGGCCGTATGTACTACTGATTCAGTTTTTTCTCTTTTTGATATTGGCATGCATTTTAGAAGCTAGACTTGAAAACCACCCTTTTGAAGAAGAGGGAATATAGTAGAGTACAAGTTGGTCTGTAGAACTTCAACCAAAGGACACAAGGCATCACTGATACACAAAGCTAATATGCTGACAAAAGTTCTGCGTGTGTTCCACGTGGCTGGGATGCATGTTCCTCCTCCTGAGCCTAGATCTCAGGATCTTTATAGACATGCAGAATCTTTCAGGGCAGTTAGTAACGGGCCAGAGCAAAACACTCTGCCACCCAGAAGCCAGAAGACACGCACCTGTGACAGCTCAGGGCCCATCTGATTGGACGAGAAGGAGGGAGACATTCATACTGGGTCAGAGCGTGGTCTTCACAGGCATTTGAAATTTTTTTTTTTTTTTTTTTTGTCTTCATCACATCATGGGCACTCTCTTGACGCAATCACCACTGACCAGGTCAGTGTTTCCTAGAGTGCCAGGACTGGGCCTGGTTTACTTCCACTTCCCCAGTTCTGGTGGCACCACTGTGGTGGTCTGCACGGGTCTGTAAATGGAACGAATGGGGATCATCAGCGGGGTAGGGGTGGCCCTAACAGATTCACCTGTCTACTGTTTGATAAAAGCTCTCTGGCTTTTTCTTTTCAATTTTTACTTTTTACTAGTACTTATACGCAGTGCCTTATGGTTACTTTCCTTATAGGGTGCTGATGTACATAACAGAGCAATTTTTAAAAATTCTTTTTCCTCTTTTTTTTGGTTCTTTCCCATTTTTTATTTTCTATTTGTTGTTTGTTTATTACCCTTTTAATTTACTATATCTATTTTTATGTTCTTTTTATTTGTATTTTGAGTTATTTATTTATATTGGGTACCAAGGGCCAGTCTGACACTCTCCACTTGCCAAGCAGGCTGAGCTAAATCCCTGGCCAATACTTTGAATTTCACATACAAAAGAAATCATACAATATTTGAGCTTATATATCTGATTTATTTTGCTTACTATTATAATCTTATTTTATACTCTTATTTATATAAATAACTCAAGTTTATCTTTCTTTTTTTCTTTTTTTTTTTTTTTTTTTTTTTTTTTGTCTTTTTCCTTCTTATCGGTACCAGGGATTGAACTCATGACTGCCTGCAAGGCAGGCACTTATCATGCTGAGCTAAATCCCCAGCCCCAAGTTTATCTTTCTTTATTACAGGACATTATTGTGCACAAATCCACATTTCCTTGATCCATTCAGCTATTGATGGGCACATGGGCCACTTCCAAGGTTTAGCTATTGCTATCATGAATTGTGTCGCTATAAGCATGGCCATGCATGTATCACTGTAATTAGTTTTTGATTTGCTCAGTAAGATACTTAGGAGGGGATTAAGAAGGTTGAATAGAATTTCTACTTTTAGATTTTTTTTTTTTTTTTTGTCTTTTTCGTTTTTATCGGTACCAGGGATCGAACTCATGACTGCCTGCTTGTAAGGCAGGCGCTTATGCCGCTGAGCTAAATCCCCAGCCCCTACTTTTAGATTTTTGAGGAGTATCTTTGCATTTTTTTCTTAATGTTTTTACTAGTCTAAATTTGCACTATCAAGGCTTTCTTTCCCTCCACATAGTCTCATGAACATTTTGATTATGTGACTTTTTAAGAGATTTTATTTTGTATTAGTTTATCACTACTAATACAAAACTAATGATGGCATTCTTTACAGGGAGTCTAATATATGTACAGGACACATTTGAACCCTATCAACTCCATTCCTTTTCCCTTCCTTCCATTTCTTAATCTTCTCCTGCCCTACTTCTATTTTTATCTTTCTTTATTTATATTTTGCATTTCTCGTGTGATAAAAATAATGCAGTATCCAAGCTTATTTGTCTGATTTATCTTACTCAATATTATTATGCTCTGGTTCATGTTTCTTATAAATGGTTTGTTCATCTAAGTAGCATACTCCATTATTTGTAAATACCCCAATTTATTTATCCTTTTGTCTATAGATGGGCATGTAGGCTTCTTCCAGGGTTTAGCCATTATACATTGTGTGTGTAAAAATGTGGATATACATGTATCTTTGCAATGTGATGACTTGAAATCTTTCAGGAAGGTATTTGGAAGGGGAACACCTGTTCTGGGTGATATTTATAGTTTTAGTATTTTGAGGAATCCTCACATAGATTTCAACAGTGGTTGTAATACTTCAAATTCCCTTCAGCTGTGTTGAAGGATTCATTTGATTCCCTCTGGCTCATGAAGATTTGTCGTTATTTCATTCCATGATGATAACTACTCTTTCTAGAGTAAGATGGTATCTTGGTGTGATTTCAATTTGCATTTCTCTAATGACTAAAGATAATGAACATGTTTTCACATATTTACTGGCTATTTGTAATTCTTCTTTTGAGAAGTTAATTTTACTTGCCTGCTTTTTGATTGGTGGTTGAGCTTTTTGTTTTGATTGGTCTCAATTTTATTTATTTGTTCTACATATTAGTCTTCTGTGGGCAGATAGCTGGAAAAATCTTTCCTGATAATACAGAGTGGAGAGCCCCAAAGAGAGGGAGATGAATTCTCAGGTCCCAAGAAGAAATTAAGGCAACTTGCTGACCATCCAAGGTCCCACCGTGACTGGCCGAGGTCCCGCTGTAACTTGCTGGGGTCCTGCCGCAACTTGCTGGAGTCCCGCCGCAACTTGCCAAGCTGACCAGAACAAGGTACATCGCTATGACCCATTGGAGGTGCAGTTACACTGAGTTTGTGGGTCAGTGAGCCGAAAAGAGGGCTGAGTTGGCAGGGTACCTACATTGATCTGTGGTGAGTGATGGGAGTGGAGCCATTCCATAAATTGGGGGACTCCAGCTTACAACATTCTGGGACTGGGCACGACTGGCAAGTACTAGGGGCAGCAGTGACTTCAGTCAATTGTTCCCTTCCTGAACAGAATTGGGGAAGTGAGCTATGCCTGGGTCATGTGACCTGGCTGAGACTCAATCAATAGGTTATCTGAGCTCAAGTCCCTGCAGTGATGGCGCAGACTAATCACACTGGCACAGTGGAGCCTGAGGTGGTTTGGCTAGTCCAGAGGGGAGGTGGCACGAAGTAATACAGTAGTTCTGGCTACAGCAGCTTGAGTGGAGGGGCTAGCATATGCTGTCCCTGTCTGCAACTCACTAGCACACTTCACTGGGAAGGGTGATTTAGCCAGCATACTTCAGAAGAATTGTAACCAAAAGAAAGAAACTGGGGCCTCCTGTAAGAAGAGGAAGCAACAACAAAAGTCCCCAGGTTGCAACCCTGAGAACATTGACCCAAAACAGGTAAATACAAAGGAGAATGAGAACAGCAAAAATGAAATATCAGACACAGTGCCAGTGGACAAAAAGAAATGTATTTGGAATCTCATAGATGAGTTCAAAAGTGAGATATTTAGCCAAATAAAGCAAGATATAAGAAGATTAATAAAAGTGATACTAAGCACCCCTCAAGGAGACACAGATGGAAGAAGGGAAGAGCTCAAACAAAGGAGAGAACAATTTGGTGAAGAATATAAAAAATATATAGAATACATGAAGCAGATTCAAAGAGATCACTAGGAAATTAAAAACTCTATGGAAAGATGGCAAATAAGCTTAAAAGAAACTAAGGCTAGATTATCGAAACTGGAGGCAAATTTTGCAATGTGGGAATATGAAAGGGAAAACTTTTTAAAAATAACAAGGAAACAAGCAGTAACAATACAAAGGCCAGATGACAAAATGATTTATAACTTGAGAATAAAGAATGTGAATGAAGAAGCTGTAATACAAACAATGGAACTTAAAGGTTATTCACAGAAATAATTAATGGAAATTTCCCAAACATAGGAAAGGAAATGATATTCTGATATATGAGGCATACAGAAGTCCAGGCACCGACAACCAAAACAGAGCTACACTCAGGCATATAATAATCAAGATCCCAGAAACTCAATATAAAAATAGAATAGTAAAAGCTGTTAGAGACAAGAAACAGATCACCTACAGAAGAAAACCCATCAGAATAACCACAGAGTTCTCGACACAAACCATCAAGTCAAGGAGAGCCTGGAGCAAAACGTTCCAAGCTCTGAAAGAAACTAACCTCCATCCCTGATTGATATACCCTACTAAACTTTCTATAGAATTTAATGGAGAAATAAGATGCTTCCAAAACAAAAAGGGACTTGGGAAATTTGCAACCACCAATCCAACTCTACAGGGAATACTGCAGGGCATTCTAGAGAGAGATAAAAGTACTAGAATTGCAGGAACAGTGGCAGAGAGGCCTCAATGAATGGAGCAGAAAACAGAATGAAAAAGATAAGCAGACAACTGATAGCAAGAAAAGAGCATAACAGAAATGAGGCAGAGAAGATTTTATTCAAAATTGGTATGATGGATAGTATCAAGTCTGAGAGTATAGGCAACTACACTGAAGATGACAGGGCTCTACAATACACATTCTGGTTTGATAACTGCTGGTTTTTGAAGTTCTATACTATATACAAAATTGTGTTTTTATTAATACTGTTATGTACTGATATATTCAATTATACTATGTCTGATGATATAGCCAATTCCATTGGAGATAACAAGAGACAACACAGGAACAATGGTAGAATAATTCATACAATGGTATTATATGTTTATTTCATTTCATGTGTTTATAGGAATATGTTTTATTTTGATTGCTGTGTTTTGTTTCTCCCTCTAATATAGAAAGTATAGAAATACACGTTAAGACTCATGCAAGTGTAGAGTCTATAAGCAGTTTATGAGAACTTGTCTTATGATGCATGATGAAATGAATAGATACTTTGAAGGAAAAGAGACACTAGAATACCCAGTGCTGATCCTGGAGTGTTATAATGTGAAATCCAACAATAGTATTATTCTTTGTTCAGAGTGTATTAGCCTGCTTGGGTTTTTCAATATCAACATAATTGAAGATATGGATAACTGCTTGTATGTTTAAGTGTATAGGATTGATAATCATATTACTAAGTTTTTGTTGGATATTGAACAGAACTGACTGCAATCTCACTGTTTGAATCCTCACTTTATGTGCTCCACTTTAGTATCTTGAATAACTGTTTGTAAGAAGACAATCTGTAATCATCAACTAGTGATTTCTTAGTGTTTATATTTACTTTGAAATTATGTATTATTTCTACCCATTTTCTGTTTTATTTTAGTCTTTCTTTATATTAAATTTTTTAAAAAGACACTACAGTACCCAGTGCTGATCATGGAGTGTCATGATGTGAAATCCAGCAATACTATATTATTCTTTGTTCAGAATGATTTTAACATGCTTTAGTTTGTTTAATCTAAACATTAATGAAGCTATGGATAACTGCATGTATGTTTAAGTGTATAGGATTGACAAATATGTTGCTAAGTTTTTGTTGGACAGTTGAACAGAACTGTTTGCAGTCTTGCTGTTTGAGTTCCCACTCTACATGTTCCCTTTTTGTATCTTGAACAACTATTTGTAAAATGACAATGTGTAAACAACGACTAATCATTTCTTACTGTTTTTTTTTCTGAACATATGTATTTTTCTATTTTGTGTTTTGCTTAGTCTTTATTTAAACAAAATTTTTAAAAAATCTTCCCACTGTGTACATTGTCTCTTCACTCTCCTGGTTGCTTCCCTTGCTGTGCAGGAACTTTTTAAATTGCGTATGATCCTATTTGTTGTTCTTAATGTCATTTTGGTGCAGTTGAAGTTCTTTTACAGTCTTTGTCTCCATTGTGTCTTCCAGGGTTTAGCTATTTTATATTCCAAAAGATTGAACATTTACTTTTGATTCATTTTGATTTCATTTAGTTCATGGTGAGTGATATATGTCTAGACTCAATTTTCTGTGAGTGGATAACCACTTTTTCCAGCACTATTTAGAAAAGAAGCTGTCTTGCCCAGTGTGTATTTCAGTCTCTTATAAAAGATCAGAGAGCTGAATCTGCCTCTACACAGTTCCAGTGAATCATGTGTCTGTTTTGGTGCCAGTGCCATGTTGTTTTCACTTTTGTAGCTTTGTAATATAACTTGATATTTGGAATTCTGATCTACCACTTTGCTCTTTCTAATCTGGGTTTTTACTTTTCCATATTTTTAAAAAAACTTTTTGTCTATATCATTTTTATTGGTACCAGGGATGAAACTCACGACTGCACATTTGCAAGGCAGGTGATTATGCTGCTGAGCTAAATCCCCAGCCCTTCCTTTTCCATATTTAAATTTTTTTCTCTAGCTTTGCGAGGAATACTGTTGGTATATTTATTGTGATTATCTTATATCTGTGTTAGTTTATTTAGTTGGCAATATTGGTTCTGCTTGTCTAGGATGAAATGTCTTTTCATTTTCTGTGTTTCTTCTATTTTCTTTTCCAGAGTAATGTAGTATTCATTGTAAAGGTTTTTCATTTTCTTATTTAGGTTAATTCCAACTATTTTTTCTTGATGTTTTAGAGAATGATATTTTTTTCTAATTTATTTCTAGGTGATTTCTTCATTGATTTATAGGAATGCTATTGATTTTTCCATGTTGAATTTATAGGCTGTTACCTCACTGAAAGTACTCATTAATTCCAGGAGATTTTTCATGATACTTTTGTCTTCTTTGTCTAGGATCATGTTATGTGTAAATAATAATTTAACTTATTTTCTATGTATATTCATTTGTTTCATTCTAATTACTCTGACTAATATTTTGGGAATTATACTAAATAGGAACGTTGAGAAAGAGCAGCTGTATCTCAATATAATTCTGTTTTATTGAACACAGCATATTAAAAAATAAACATTTTACCTAACACAAGCTCAGTGTCTATCACAAATTGAGTTCCTCACATAATTATCTTTTTTTTTTTTTTGTCTTTTTCATTTTTATCAGTACCAGGAATCGAACTCACGACCTCCTGCTTGCAAGGTAAGTGCTTATGCCACTGAGCTAAATCCCCAGCCCCACATAATTATCTTTAATGATATATTTTTAATGATCCCCATATTCATGAATCAGTATTGTTCACTTTTATAAATATTGGGTCAATGTCTGATGCTGTTAATTTTCTCCTAAAATGATTCTGATCTTCTTTCTCAGAACCAAATAAAGCAAGATGACTAATTTTATACAGGGAAGGAAAATTTGTTTCATTTTCTATGTGTCATACACATGATTTTTCAAACATTTTCCAGAGAAACATATATCATAAAAAACTATAGTAAGTACTATTACATAATCTTATTACAGGTGCTATACTGATAACTTTTCCTTTCACTTGTTGTTCATCAAAAAATTCAAGTGAATCTTCTATGTATTTTCCTTGGGGCTTTTAAAAGCATATTAGCACCTCTCATAATTTTCAAACAAAGACATGAATCTTAAAAATTCTGTGAAATTAAGTCTACAAAGATATTTAAAGTAACATTATGTGCTTCTCAAAATCTCACATTATTTTTTTTTACAAAAAATTAAAGATGGGTAAAAAACAGACAAGCAAACAAAAAGCAAAACAGAGAAACAAACAACAACCAAAAAAACAAAACAATAAACTCATAGGCTTTCAAAGCAAGATGTTAGAAATTTAACAATGGTTATTGTGATGTATATTGATATATTTAAATGAGTTGCTTAGATTGCCAGATATAGATATGTTAACTGGATCTAATAGTATGAGTACTAACTGTCCTTTTTCAAGAACTAAAAGAATTAGTAGTATAATCATCTTAGCTATCTTATGTATATTATATATATATATATATATATATATATATATCCAAAATTATATCTTTTTTCTTTTCCCTTCCTTCTTTTCTCCCTTTCCCTATCTCAGTTATTTTTCCCCCTTGAGCAGTTTCTCACCCATTCACAATATTTATTGTAGATTTTGAAACTCACTCACTTTTCCATATTCTTACACTAGGGAAACAATGGTATTTACACATGAGTCTGATTTATTTCACTTATGAGTATGGTCTCAAGTCACATCCATGAACCCATAAAAGCCACAATGCAATCCTTCTTTATGGCTGAGAAATATTCCACTGTATAAAAACACTACCTTTTTTTTATCCATTCCTCAGGTGATGGACATTTGGATTGTTTTCAAGATTTGGCTATTGCAAATTATGCTGCTGTAAATATGGATGAAAATATATCACTGTGATATGATGTTTTCCGTTTTTTTAGGAAAATGATCAGAAGCAGAAGAGTTGCATAAAGGGACCTCTAATCCCAGCATTTTAAGGAACTTCCACACTGATTTCCATAGACGTTGCACAAGTCTACACTCCTACCAGAAGTGAAGAAGAGTTCCTTTTTTACCCACAGTCCCTCCAGCAATGGTTGATTTCATGATTTTGGTCATTCTTTCTGGAGTGAGAAGGAATATTCGGGTTGTTTCAATTTGGATTTCTCTAATGATAAATGATCCTGAACATTTTTTCATATATTTACTTATCATTTGCATTCCTTCATCTGAGAGTGCATTCATCAGATACCTATTTATTCGGTCTTTGAATTTGGGGAAACTGACTTTTAAAAATTCTTTATAAAGAATTTTTAACTAAGATTCATTCCCAGTTTGTGGGGTTTTTTTCCACTCTGTTGGAGATTTTTTTTGACATGCAAAATAAGACAAGATCCTAGTTGTTGATTCTGGGAAGTACTTCCTGTGCAGCTTGATTTTGGTTCATGAACTCTATGCTTACCCCATGACTTCAAGATTTCTACCTCTTTTGTCCTGTTTGTCCTGTAGCAGTTTTAGTTTTAATATTTAGATATTTGATCCATTTTGACCTTAATTTAGTACACTATAGTATATACATGGGTCTAATTTTAGTCTGCAGCATGTGGAGAATTCTTTTTTTTTTTTTTTTTTTGCATCACTTGTTTAAGAGGCTACCTTTCTTCCAGTGAACATGTTTTCACCTTTTTTCAAAGACAAGGTGGCAGAGTGTCTTTGTAGTCATGGATGTATCTTCTAATCTATTCCATTTATCTTCAGGTCTGTTTTTCACCAGTGCCATGCTGATCTTATCACAGTAGTTTTATAGTGTAATTTCAAGTCAGGGATTGTGATGTTTTTTACCTTTCCTTTGTTTGCCAGAATTACCTTTGTATTTTTAGGTCTCTTCTGATTCTTGATGAATTTTAGGTGTGATTTCTCTAGATCTATGAGGTTTGCTAATAGTATTTTGATTAGAATTACATTAAATTTGGGTGACAATTTTAGGAGAATGGCCATTTTCAGTTTGTTCTTCCATTCCATGAATAAGGAATGCCTTTCCAGTTTTTGAGAGCCTCTTATATTTATTTTTTAAAATGCACTGTAACTACTAATGTATAGATCTTTTACTTCCTTTTCTAATATTAATTCCTAAGTATTTCAATTTTAGAAGGTATTATAAGTGGTATTCCCCTCTTAGAAAGTTTATTATTTGTGTTATTGATTTTGAGTGCTTGTATCCAGCTTAATTACTGAATTTGTCAGCACATCCAGAAGTTTTTCAATGGAGTATTGGGGATTTTCCATGTAGTGTATCATGTAATCTACAAATAACAATAATTTAACTTCTTCTTTTCCTATCCTTTTATTCTTGTCTAATTACTCTAGCCAGTATTTCTAGCATGGCATTTTGTAGGCATAGTGATAATGGGTATCCTTATCTTATTCCTGATTTTAGGTTGAAAGTTGGTCCATTTAGTAAGATTTTGGCAGTTGGTTTGTCATATATGCCTTTTATTAGATTGAGGTAAGACCATCTGTCCCAAATTTCTACTCTTTTATCATGAATGAATTTTGGGCTTTATCAAAAGGTTTTCTTCATCTGTTGATCTTCATCTATTTATCTTCATCTATTTTCTTCATCTATTGATGATCTTATGATTCTTTTCTTTGGTTCTATTGATATGGTGTATTACATTTATTGATTTGCATATATTGAACCGTCCATGCATTATTGGAATGAATACCAATTTGGTTGTGGGGTATAATCTTCTTTACAATTTACTGCATTCTGATTGCCAATATTGTATTGAACATTTTTGCATTTATGTTCATTTGAGTGATTTGTCTGTAGTTCTCTCTTTTTGGTTGGGTTTTTCTTTGATTTTGGTATTGGGTAATCTTTATTTTCAGGAATGAGTTAGGGAGACTTGCTTCCCTTTCAATTTCAGTGAAGGGGTTGAGGAGGGTTTTTTCTCTAAATTTCTTTGCAGAATTCAGCCATGAATCCATCAGGGCCTGGGATTTTATTTGTTGGTAAGGTTCTAGTTATGTTTTTAATTTCATTACCTGAAGTTGGGTTATTCAAGTTTTATATCTTCTTGATCCAACTTTAGTAATTCACATGTCTCTAGGAACCTGTCCATTTCTTTTGTGTTATCAATCCTATGAAAATAGAGGATTTTTAAGTAGATATTGATGATCTTCTGTATTTCCACAAGACGTTCATTGATTTTACATTTTTCATTCCTTATTGCATGAATTTGAGTTCTTTCTTTTCTTTTGTTGATAAGGTTGGCTAGAGGTTATCAATTTATTTATTCTTTCAAAGAACCAACTCTTCAATTTGTTAATTCTTTATATTGTTTTCTTAGTCTCAATTTTGTTAATGTCTTTTCTGATCTTTATGATTTCCTCACTTCTTGGGCTTTGGGCTTGATTTGCTCTTCTTTTATACATAAATGGGTGTAGCATCACATTGTTTATTTGTCTTTATTCTGTTTTCTTTATGGGTGAATCTATAACAGTAAATTTCCCTCTGAGGACTGCTTTCATTGCATCTCACAATTTCTGGTAAGTTACATTTGGGTTTTCATTTGCTTGTAGATATTGTTTTATTTTTTCTTTAATTTTCTTTGTGACCTATTGATTATTTAGGAGGGTATTATTTAATTTGCATGTGTTTATGGAGTTTTGCAATTTCTTTTGTCATTAATTTCCAGTTTCATGGCACAATGATCAGATAATGTGCATGGAAGAATTTTAATTTTTGTATTTACTTAAGCATGCTGCACAGGTCAGTGTATGATCTATGTTGGAGAATGTCCCTGTGGGATGGAATACCCTGTACATTTCTACCAAATCCATTTTTTTACAATTTTGATTCATTTCTATTTTCTTGCTGTTTTTTTTTTTGTTTGTTTGTTTGTTTACTTGATTTGTCTCTTTGTGTCAGTTGGGTGTTAAATTTTTCCCTTATAATACATTATTGCTTATTTGATTTTTCATTTCTATTAACTTCTGTTTTATGCAGCTGGGTGCTCCTATATTTGGTGCATATATATTTAAGATTGTTAGTGCTTTGTCTTGAAGTTTTCCCCTTAAAAATATGTAATAACTTTATGTCTTTAATCATTTTGTTTGAAATTCACATTATCAGCAAACAAAATAGCTAGCCCTGATTTTTTCTGGGTTCCTATCACATGAAGTATTGTTTCCTAACTTTTGACTTTCAGTCTAGAGATTTTCTTTTGGGTTAGATGTGTTTCTTATATAAAGAACATGTGCTCAGATGTTGTTTATTGATCCATCCTTTCTGTCTGTCTCTTTTAATTGATGAATTGAGATCATTTACATTAATGGTTATCTCTAATATATATTGGCTTATTGTTGTCATGTTATCTTTCTGCTGTTGTTCTTTACTTTTTCTCTCTGTTTAATTGTTTGCCCTGTTTGGTTGCTTTTTCTGTTATTGTTCTTGAAATCACAGTCATTTTTATGTCTATCTAGAATATCTTTCAGTACTGTTTGTTAGGAAGGGTTGGTTGTTCTTCATTTGTTCCTTGTAATGAAAGTATCTGATTTCTCCTTCAGTTTTAAAGGATCGTTTTGCAGGGTACATCAGTCGCCATTGAAAGTTGATTTCTTTTAGGATTTGAAATACTTCACTTCATGCTCTTCTTGACTTCATTGTTTGCACTGAGAAGTCCACTCTGATTCTTTGTAGGTTACTTGTTTCTTTTCTCTAACAACTTTTGATTATCTGTTTTTATGCTGAATTTCAGGAAGGTTGATTATTATATTTCTGAGTGTAGATTTATTTTGATTATAGATAATTGGCATTCCTTATGCTTCACTTATGTCTCTGTCAGTTTCTTTCCCATGCCTGGGAAGTCTTCTGCTATTACTTCTGTAAACAATCTTTTTAAATCATTTGTGCTGTCACCTTTTTTTTTTTTTTTTGTTTACAGCAATCAACTTTATATTGTTTTCCTTTGCATTATCTTGCAACTTTTGAATTGTTATTTCATGGTTCCTTATTATTTCAATGAGATCATCCCTTTATTGGTCACTAGTTGCAAACTTGTCTTCGAGGTCTGAAAGTCTATCTTAATATTTATTCAAACAGTTTTGCCAGCTTTTGATGGAAGTTTTGATTTTCTGGATGTCTCTTTGAATCTGTTTCATGCATTCCAATTCTTTCTTATATTGTTTATTCAAGGTTTCTACCATTTTTCAACGCTCCTCTATTTTTAAACTATATCTTTATCAGATGTTTTCAGCATTTGTTTCATTATATTTATCATTTCCTGTTTTACCTCTGAGATTCTTTCTGATCTGATTTCCTTGATAGCTTCATAGAGTTGTTTCTTTACTTCAGTTGCTATGAGTGTAGAAATTTTAAGTGTGTGACTTACTCTTTCTTTTGTGTCCATATCTTCTGGACTTGCTTAGGATGGGCTGCAGATTTGAGATTGCATTTCATGCCAGATGTAGTGGAACATGCTGTAATCACAGCACTCAGGAGGCTGAAGGATTAATACAAATTCGAGATCACCCTATGCTACAAACTGAATGCATGGTCAGCCAGAATTGCATAATAAGACCCTGTGTCCAAAAAAAAAAAAAAAAAAATTAAAAAAAGAGATTACATTTTGCTCTTTTGTTTTGTCATTTTCTGTATTCCCTTTGGGCAGCCATAGGCAAAGTTACAGTTGCTTCCTGAGTTGGGGATGGCTGTCTATACTGGAAAAGGTCTCCTCAGCTGAATGAGGCCATCAGGCAGGGCTTACCAGGTTCTGAGTGACACATCAAGGCTCCCCAGCTGAGTACAGTGCACTGGGCAGATCTTCAAGAAGGCCACATGCGACATGCTGAGGATCCCAGGCTGCTTGGTGTTTCTGGGTGGGACCTTTTCAGGACCCGAGCCTGCACTGAGGCTGCTTGGCTGGTTGGAGTGTGCTGGGCAGCTCTTTCTTTGCTTTGCCATCTCCACTGATATTAGATAAAACTTTTCCAGTACTACATCAAAAGTCCTTCAGAATATGGCAGTAAGTTCCTTCCCATTTATATCTTACAGAACTTCCACGAATACATACAATCTGTACTTTTTAAAGCATGTCTCAATGTTTAAATATTGCTTAAAATTTTTCTTTATTTAGAACACTATTTCTTCATTGGTTTTATAATCTTACTATAAATGGCTGAAGTTAAAAGTTATAATGAACAAAATAATAAATTTATATATATATAATATATTATTATTATTATTATTATTATTATTACTTAAGCTTAATTTCTGCAGTTTGTCCAAATGCATAGTATAAACTATTATATACCATCTTATTCTCATATATATAGTTTTACCCCAAAATGCTACTGCAGTGATTTGGCCATTTACATTTCAGAAATAAAGGGCAACTATTAAAATGATGTATATATTTCAAGATCCTCTTGAATAACTTCTTTCCAGACCTTAGAATTCAGCATTTACCATAGGAAAAAGATAACATTTCTTACATTCAGCTAGTTATATATTTATCTAATTCCCTATGAAGGATCTGAAGATCCAATAGACGAGGGATTGTATTTGTCCTCTAAATAAGCCTTTTCTATGGTTTGGGGGTACAGCTCAGAGGTACAACATGTGTTTACCAAGCCCAATTCCTTAGCTTCAATCCCCAGCAACTATAAAAGTCTCTGACAGAAGTGTCCTGACTCATGACGTGAGTTTTCTGATGTGACGAAATTCAACACAATATACTTTTCAAACGTAATGAATTAAATAAAATATAAGTAATTAATTAATAGGAAATGTCATATGACTAATTTTCTGTTGAGTGGGATATTGGCTAAAATAGAGACAAACTGGGAGAAATATTTTAAAATTCCAAAAATGGTACAACAGTGCATGTTGAAATAACAAATGGAGTTAATAGTTGTAAGTAGTCGCCAATTAAACTTAGTTTAAAAGGTAGAATTATTCAGATAAAAGCTAAGGAATTCTTTTAAGTCACTTTCAAATAAATGAGATATCAAGTGTGTCTGTATTTTTAGTTTTACGGTTTTCTTATAATTGAGAAGAGTTTGTTCATTTGAGAGAAGGTAAAAAAAAACAAGCAGAATTGAAATTTTATATATCATCTCTAAAACAAATTTCAAAAACAATGATTCACAGACACTCCCTATATGCTAATTTACATATGAGAAGTATGTGCTGCATATATCAAATTTTGTGACAGTTATTTCAAGAAGCATTGTAAGATTTTCAACTCTGGTAATAACATTCACTTTCATTTTATCTCAGTGATAGTGTCATTGCTGAACAGAGAATCAGCGCAGAAATATCTGAATATATTTTCTGTGTCTATCATGTTATTATTTCATGAAGTTGTATATTTCTGCATAGTGACATTATCCCTTGTCAGTTACATATCAAATATGATGACATTGAAACAAATGGATCATAAATATATGTAATGTTTCTTGCTGCTCTATCAAATCTCAAGGTATGTCTGAAACAAAAAATGAAATGAAAATATTAATGAGAGAAGTTTTCCTCTGGACCATAATATATTAAGTGTATATTTACATTACTTCTTATTCTGAATAGTTTCTTTCAAAAATATTCAGGTACATTAGCATTTATATTTGTCTATGTTTAAAAACATTAAAATTCTTTTTGAACCTTATGCAATTAGTCCTATTAAAATTTCAATTTCATATTATATTTTACAAAAATGAATCATTTTGAGCTATAGTAAAGATTATATATTACAAAGTATTAAATCTTCACTTACTTATTTTCCACAAGCTATTAATATAATTTCAGGAGTTAATCCCACCCTCAAAAAATCTAGGAAGAAGTAGTTATGCATTTGTTATGGAAAATTTCAGCCTAGTTTTTCTATGAAGTGTTTTTGGGTTACAAGCTGTAGAAAAACCAGGGTTTGTATGATAAATTTTCTAACTAGAGTAACTGCTAGTCTTGTGACACGACTAGGAATCTATAATTACTCAAGTGCTTTATGTTTATGCCTTCTGAGCCACTTGCTCATTTTGCTTTCTTCGAGTACAATACTGTGTCCTGATTCAAAAGAAAAGATATTTGGTGCTATTTAGGGATTAGTGAAGGTTTAAATGTTAATACTCTGTAACACTAGTTCTTCTGAAGAACTCTCATTTAAATTCATATAAGGGCCCTTAGAGTATACGCTGAGCTTAAAAAAGGCATTTGTGGAAAAAATACTATCTTGGGAATTCAAAATGCTACATACCACAATAATCTTTGAACATTACAGCACTGCTTTTTACAGTGTTCTGAATACGGCATACAGTAAATACGGCTTAATGGATTTTTTTTCTTTTACTTAAGCAAATATTTAGTAGAAGGTAAATGATTTTATTCTTTTTGTTTCTTAATTATTTAGATGTATAAAATGAAATATCCTTTTAGAATTGGCAAAAAGGCAAGTCCATTTTTTTGCCATTAAGACATAATGTAAAACATTAAATCAAATTTATCTCAAGCAAAATGAAATCCTGTTTCTTTTTTTCTCTTTGGCTCTCCCTTTTCTTTTTCTGCATCTTTCTTTTGTGTGGCTCCTTACTTCCTTCTCATTTAATTGTTTTCTTTTCTTTCTTTTTTTTGTTTGGGTATTATAGACAGAGAGAGAACTTCAAGTAAAAATGTTCTCTAGTTAAGTGGACTTAAAAAAATATTACTGTATTTTTTCATAAATTTACAGTCCTTTGAAAATTATGATAATTTTAAATTTTTCTATGTGCCTTACAAAGTGAAACTTCATAGAAAGAATAAACTCTCTTTTCAGCACATGCACAGCTCATTTCAAAATCTAGCTTTTGCTCTTCCCTGAGCTTACCTTCCCCCAACACAACCTTGGGCAGTAACTAGTTTGCAGACAGGTTCAGGAGTCTTCTTGGCTAAGTTAGACTAGTGTTTCAAGACCATTACTGTGTTTTATGTCATGGGACCAGTCCCTTCCTTAATCTCCATGGGTCTCAGACCTAGTATAATTTCCTAAATTCTAAGTAAATCAGGATGCTTGGATTTTTGCAATTTCACTTCACCTTCAAGAGATCTATCATTTAGATTTTAAAATGACATTTTTATAGTATTTTCTTTACATTTAAATGAGGATTAAAATCTTGTGTGAGTAGAAAGCATAAGCAATATCACAGAGCTCTTAAAGTGGTGTAGATATGGAAAGATGGTCCATGAGAGTAAGTAGCTCTCAACCTTATACTGAAAAAAAAATGGCTTTCCTACAATAGTATAGATTTTAATCCACCTGAAAAAAATATTTGAGTGACTACTTAGCAGCGCAGATAACTCAGCAAAATTTTAAGGATTCATGCATTATTACAGAAAGTAACTATTTCTTAGATCATCAGTAACAATAGCTTCAAGTTACAAAATGATGTTTAAGACAAACAAGCGTATTATCATTTGTTAATAACCTTCATACCTCTTCTCACGAAATGTTGTTGTCTATATGTAGGTTCACCATTTAAGAATTTTGACAACATATAGAGACTCAAGTACTAATCCCAAAAGGTGAGAGAATCTCTCTTCAGAGCAATGCTTAGCGAGCAAATTGTTCCAAAGGTCAGTGTTAGGATGATGTATGACTGCTGTCCCCAGACAGCATGAAGACCACAGAGCTGACATTGATGAACAGCAAATGTTATACATTCCTGAAACCTTGACCAAAGATTGTCTAAATAAAACACATGACCGTCTTGAACTACTGCTGTATTTTCGCGATAGTGGTGTTTCTTTCATGCATTCATAAATCAAACATAATCAGAGCATAAGAAAGCAATATAGGGATAATAATGTCTGATTCTTCAAATTCAATGTAATTATACCAGGAATTACTGTGTGCATGAGGGAATGTGAAAAACATCTTATATTGTGAACAACTGTAGTTATGGTTTATACTAGTTCTAGCATACTGTTTTGCACAGCACAGTTACCCAAACCAGTAAGCATATGTAAATGTTTCTATCTCTCCATGTAAAACAAACTATCTTCATTATCATCACCATCTATCCAATTATCGATCATGAAGCAATGTTCAACATCATTGGTCATTCAAGAAAGGGAAATTAAAACAACACTGAGATTCCAGTTCACCCCAGAAAGAATGTCATTAAGCAATCAACCAATAGCAAATGTAGGAGGATCTCTGGGGAGAAAGAATCCTTTCCCACTGTTGGTGGGAGTGTAGACTGGTGTAAGCTCTGTGGAAATGGGTATGGAGATTCCTTAAAAAATTCGGACTGGCGGTTTCATTCAAACTAGCAGTTTCCCTTTGGAGTATTTTCCCAGAAGAATTGAAAACATTAGGCCACAGTGATCATATGTACATTCATGATTATAGCAGCACAATTTGTAATAGCTGAATCTTGGAAACAAACCAAATGCCCATCAACCACGGAATGGATAAAACAGATGTGGTATTTTTATACAATGGGATATTACTCAGCTATAAAGAAAGATAAACTTGAGGCTTTTATAGGTAAATGGATGCAATTTGAGACCATACTTATAAGTGAAATAAATCAGACATGCATGTTTAAAATTCATATTATTTCCCTAGTGTAAAAAAACAAAGCATAAATAAGATCCAAAACATACAACAGATATTGTGAAAACTTCCATAAAAGTAATACTTCTTTTCTTGTACTTTTCTCTCTATTCACTACTCTTATGGATTATCATGTTATTATCTTTTCTCAAAACAGAATCTCCTAATTCTAACCTTTTGAAGGCTTCTGTTTCAATTGATTCTAACACATGTTCCTTTCAATTTATCACCGGAAAGAGAGAGTATTTTTCTTAACTCCCTCTACCTATGCATATGGTTGAAAAGAAAAATGGCTGATTTAGATTTTCTTTTTTCTTTTTGTCTTTTTCCTTTTTATTGGTACTGGGGATCAAACTCACGACTGCCTGCTTTCAAAGCAGGCGCTATGCCACTGAGCTAAACCCCCAGCCCCTGAATTAGATTTTCTAACTAACAAGTTGGCTGCTGAGTAGCATTGGCTGAATGTGCAAGGGAAAAAACTACTCAAAAGTAAGTAATTGCTTAGGAGAAAGTAGAAAAGAAATAAGGGAAAAGTATATTATATATATATATATATATATAACCAAAAAGAACAATCTGTGTTTTCATTATTCAATTGTTTGATAAGTTGTTTCATGCATGTTTTATAATTTAAAAAATTACTTAGAAGATAACAATATGCAAAATATTAGCCAGTGTTATTCTCCTATTATTTTCTCTCAAAACTCTGTATCATTTTTATTCATTTTTCATTTTTATAATTAGAAAAAGGACATCATACCAAAAGGAAAAAAAACTAATGAAAAAAAGAAAAAGGAAAAGCTCTAACTTGCTAAGGTAATGTGCTATTTGATATTCTGATTATTGAACCTCAGTAAGTTGATCTACCATGAGAATGTTATCAATGCAGTGAGAAATACAGAGGACTAAAGATAAAGGGGAGGACAAGTGTTGCCTCTGAATAATGATATGTATTGGTACTATCTACTGCTACTTTCTTGGCATTTGATCACATTTCATTAACAGTGTTTTCTGTGCTACTGTGAAATTCATTTCTAAAAATTCACATATTTTAGAATGTCAATTTTGAATGATAGGCTGGAAGCAAGGTTGGATTTTCCGAATATTTTCCACACTGGTACAACAAGACACAAATTACTCATCGTTCAGTTATCTAAATTATTACTATACAGACAATTCAATTTAAGGGGTAGTACACACCTCACACTAATGTTGGACATTGATAATATCTCTGTGAACAAGGATTCTGAGATTAATTTGTAATATATTTACAAAAACATATGTAAGTAGATATATGCTTGATTTAGAAAACATGTCAAATCTTAACAATATTGACCTACTGAAACTAAGAACAAACTTATGTGGAAGTTACTATTCTATTGCATATAAGAGAGGAAAAGAAACTATATACATTTTTCAGATTAAAAATTTGGGAAGACACACAGTAGAGATTTATACCTAGGCTCTCTGGCTCTTGCTATTCTTTTAGTTTTTCCCTAAGTCTAACTATAACTTAATGCTAATTACTTTTACAGACCATAATCTGGATAATCAGTATCTTCTGTAAATCAATCTTTCTAGTGTTAAAGCCTTTTTCTTTTACTTCTATTTTTTTTATGTGCTAGAGACTGAATCCAAGATGTTCACATCAAACTACACATCCAACTCTTTTTTATTACAGCTATTGAATTAAACACAGGGTCTCAATAAGTTGCTAAAATGCCCATGCTAGGTGTGAACATATGATTTTACTGTTTGTATCTCCCCAATACTGGGTCTACAGAGGCGTGCCACTATGCAGCTGGTGAGGCCATTTTCCAAGCAAGTTGCATTTTTACGTAACAATATTGACTCTATTATTTCTTAAATGCAAAATGTGCAAAACCATAGTAATGGTTAAATAGAGACCTACAGCTAAGATTTGGATGGCTGTGATTCTGATTTTTAAATTCGTGTTTGCAAGACTTATGTAGGATAACACTGAGGCAGGGGAGAAGCATTAAGGTTTGTGTGTTTCCCACTCTACCTTTGTACCTTACGCCTGGTTGACTGCACCCATTTTTATGCGTGAGTGTTTTAAGTTTTCATTGGAAATTTACTTATAAATACATTATTCATTTAAATATTTAGGTGTGTTCAAAAATACATCCTTAACCAAATATATATATATATATATATATATATATATATATATATACATTATATCACCTGTATTATGTGTATTTGTATATTTTCCAAATATGACATATCTCTACAGAATGTTTCTATTTTATTTTCTGTAATCATCTATTCTTTCTCTACGCCTGCCATGACCTGTTTGAATTAGGTAAACAGAATTAGATTTGTGCTTTTTAAAATTAATGTTATGTATGTATTGCTTCTGTTTGCAGATTTTATGTTCAAGAAATGCCAAAAACGTTACCCTTCTGTTCTTACCCCTTAGCACCAAGTGCAACAGTGTGCTTAATTAAGTTAATTAAGTAAATGATTTTATTCCCTTAAAATGAATCTATCATAAACTACTTGGGGAATTGCTTAACTACATTGCGTGGAAGTATTCCCATTTTTCTTTGGTTAATCAATTTATTCCACCACTTTAAAATACTCAGGACCTCCTTGGAATTTATGAAACTGAATCTGTTGTAAGCAAAACATCGGCATCGAACATAGTTTTCTAGGGACACATCAGAAAAATAAAACATTAAAATATTTATATTCTCATTTTTAATTTCATTCATTGCTTATTCAATCAGCTCGCTCACAATAAATTATCTTAATACTGATTTTAATCGTGTTTCTCTTAGTTTTCTTAAAATATATAGTTCTCAAAAGAATATAAAACAAATGGAAAAATACTTTCCTTTTTTGTCCAGTGGTGTTTTTTCTTTCATGAAATAGCTGCAGGACAGAAGGGGGGAGAGAGAGAGAGAAATAGAGAGAGAGAGAGAGAGAGAGAGAGAGAGAGAGAGAGAGAGAGAGAGAGAGAGAGGCTTAATATAGTATAAACCAAGTGACTGCTACAGTGAATGACAGATTTCTGGTGCCATGAAACTGTCTGGGAATTATGGCCATGTCAGTGCTCTTGGTCTCAGAACATCAAATCAAATGGCCTTTCAAGGTGAATAACTCAGCAAGTCGGTGAGAAGAGTTAAGCATTCCAAGCCTTTGCTCAGGAAAACACACTTGAATGTAATTGTTTGCCACCGTTGGTGGCTATTATTCTCAATAGAAATTCTTCACTTTTTAGGGGAGCATGCAAAGATAAATAGCCCTGTAGATCTCACAGCACACACACACACACACACATACACACACACATACACACACACACACACACCAAAACAAAAACCACAAAACAGAAAAAACTGACATACCATATTGATAATCAGCAAGCATCACTATCAGGGCACTCAAATGACTTTTTCTCTTTTTAAAGCCATTAAAAGGAATTGCTTTTATAAACAAATGCACCAATCAGTTCAGAGCATTTTAAACAAATTTATTGCTGAGGATTTCACATGTCTGTCTAAAGCAATGTGGAAAAGAAGCAGCATATTTATGTCACCTGCAAAGCTGTGTTTCTGACTTACTGATTTTTCAAGCATCCGCGTGATAGGGGAAAGCACTTTGACTTCACCAGCAGCTCTAGCAAGATAATGCTAAATGACTTAGACAACCAACATATTTTTTATGAAGTCCTTTAGCATACGATTAATTGAAAAATGGTGGATAGCGCAAAACTCCTGAATTTACTCTCAGAGGTCTGTTTAGGGAAACAGGCCAGATTTGTGCTTCTTGGTACTTTGTGTTACCAGTCACTGAAGTAATTGACCGTTTATTGCATCTGTTCAAGAATTCAGTATTCAGGATGTAATAAAATGAGCATTTATGTAATTACATTAACTGAAGACTCTTTTACTTACAGCAATTGCCATCAATCACACTGCCTTTTAATTTCTCAGTGCTTTTTCTAGTGATTCGGTATTCCAATGTCATTTGGGGGCGGGGTTCTTTAAAAATTTCTGTTTGGGTATTTGAATTGTAACTGTGGAAAAATTAAGATTTGTCACATTATGAAAACAATATAAGTAGGAGAAAAACCTCAAAAATATCCTTTGCTAAATGATAATGATTTTAAAATATACTAGCTGCAAAATATGAAAATAAGAATATTTTTCACTATAACTGTTAAACAGATGAAAGCTTTGAATTCTACAGCCTGAGAGTTAACACATGGCAATACAATTATACCCAGTCTTTCCTACGGTGATCAGTTCCTAGTGTGATACATTAAATATTGAAATGGGCTGTATTTGAGACTTTTCCTTGACTCTTTGGGATCAAAAGAGAAAACAGAATCATTGCCATTTGATATATGTGCTACTTTTGTTACTTCAATATTACAAGTTTCACTGTCTTCCTAGATTTATTCAGTTCCATCCAAATAAATTCTATCTCAGGTTATGTAACACATACGCATGCATGCATGCATGCATGCATGCATGATGTAAGTAACAGAAAAAAGAGGATGATTGCAATGTATATGTAAATTATATTTGAATATATCACGTATACACATACTTACTGTATGACAGACCATGTACTATATTACTTTCCTATCATGTTCTCAAAAATGGATGATATCATATTAGTGACACAAACTGAGTTTGTTTAATGACTGGAGATATTAGGCAAGTTTATAAAATGAGTAAATTTGTTTTTCTTTACATTTAAAAATTCATCCTTTCCTGTAGCTGCTCTCATAATGACTTTCTCTATTCATTTTACCTCTAACATATTTCCCCAAAATGCTGAAACTCCTGAATATATTTAGTAAAGCAAATTGCATATATTATGTATTGTATATATTATATATATATGTATTCTGCAAGTCATCTTAAGTTACTTCTCGTTAATTAAGAATTCTGAGTGTGCCAGTTTGTTCTTGAAATGCTGAGATAATTAGAATTGCAAGTGATTTACTGCAGAAAATATGCCTAAAAAATAAGGGAAGAAGGAACAAGAAAAAATAAAGCAAAGCAAAACAAGCCTTTAGACCACGCTATAAGGAAGAAGAAAGGAAGATTCATAGAAAGAGCTTCAATCTATAACTATATTCTGAGACCTTAAAGGAGAAGACATTAGGGGAGCTTCAGGAACAACAACAAAAAAAAAATCCCCTTGAAGAGTTGCCAGCGCGGAAAGGGGCGGTGTCCAGATCTCCAATGCACTCAGCCGTTGCCTGCAGGGGGCGCCCGGGACCGGTTTTGGCGGACTGGCAATGTCTTTCATGGAAGGAGGCTGAGCTGCGTGGCTTCAGGAGCACCACAGAGTGGCAGCGGAGGTAAAATATCTATTGAGACCTAAGAGGTGATGCTTCCGTCCTGAGGAAGTAACAGCTGTAAACAAGTAACACAATATGAATGTGATGACTATTCACAGAGCGGCCTTGCAATGCATCGAAATGTCTAAGGTTACCTAAGTAAAAGGCTTTTACTCCAGACTACATAGAGAGTTTAATGAGAATGAACGACGGGACAGTGTAATGAGTTCACCAAACAGAACGGTAACCCCAAAATCATCTATCAGTTCTGCAGGAAAAACATTCAAACGTTTATCTTTAAATGATCCCTATTTTTGATTATTTTCGCTCTGACATTTTGCTATCATCGAAACGGAACAGAACTGATGACTTTCCCTATTCATTTTCTCTCTAACATATTCCCCATATATGCTGAGACTCCTGAGTATGTTTACTAAAGCAAATGATAAATATTGTATTTTAGTCTGTGATGATTTTTGATTTTCCAAATGGTTTTCAAAATGTGCAATATAGTAAAATTGGAAAAAATATTCCTTAAAAATAATTTGAGGAAAGTCATAATTTCTTTCACTTTCAACCCATTTCTGAATAGATGCGAGGTCTTTTATACCCAGCAATTCAAATTTATATTCCATTCTCTACACAGGACTTTCAAGATTCTCTCTCTGTCCTTTGAACACGATATTATTTGAAATCTAATTTTGTCCTCCTCGTATAAAATAAGTCATAATTCTTTATCTCATTCAAAATTCCATTTGAATACCTTTCTCCTTAGCAATCTTCCTAATGGTGATCATTCTCTGAAGCTAAATGTAAATAGAAATCCTTCAGGGCACATCTCAAATGCTCAGTCTACATGGGGCATTTCTTCTTCTTTGATGGGGAAGTGCCTTGCTGACTACCACTACGTTACATTTTTACTATTTATCTTTTAAAGCTGCCCTAAAAAAAAAAAAGAAACTTGTCTTACTTTCTGACCCAATTACTTACATCAGAAACTATAGTAGCCTCCATGTGCAAAACTCCTTTTCTTTTCTTTTCTTTTTTTTTTTTTTCAATAAATGTCTTTCTGTGTCTAGGATGCCCTTATAGAAAGAGTACTATTACACAAACCTTATTAATGCTATTATAGAGTATTCATTAATTTACTTACATCTCAAAGTAAGTAGCAAAAGTAAATTTAAACTTCAATCTTAGAACCAGGTAAAATCAACTGTTTGCAATTTCTTGATATGATATCTTTTAGATAAGATTGATTTTTGTTTCTATTAAGGAAAGTTCCATATAATTCAGAAAATAAATATTTAAGTGAATAACTAGCACCCTACCTTCACACCTATATTTATTTTCTGCTGGAAACTTATCTCTGTATTATAACTTATTAGTATATATTACAAATGTTTTCTAAAATATTCCAAAAATGACATATTTTTCTAACATAATAAAATATTTATCTGAAATGTTTAATTTTTAATAAGAATTGTTCACTGCAGATGAGAAGTACATTGTGAAATCAGATGGATAATTATTTATTGCTTCTTAGTAGTACTATTTAATGTTTCAATGAACTTAAAATTTATTTTATTACATAACTTTTGAAATTACATACATAATACTAATTTTTGTGCTTTACATGTAAGAAGGTCAGTTATTACTTATAATGCATGACCAAAATATTTCATTAATGAACATAATTTTATACTGTTTTTAAGTAAGGATATTGATTAAACAAAATATATTTATTTTGAAGGAATGTACAAACTAATTTGAAACTTGGTTATTCTGAAAAGGTACCCTACATACTTTTTATATAGGTCAAAAGGATTATAAAATAAGAAAACTGTGGCTTAATATTAAGACCTGTGCTGGTCTGTTCTGAATGTCTTTGAACAGTATATCTTACTGGAAATTTCCTGATCTTCAAGTGACACACATGTAGGGTTTTGTTCACTTCCTGAATAAAAGCCTTTTTCCCAATTTAAAAGGTTTTAGTTGGGGAGGTACCAGATGTCAGTAGTCCCAATCTTTTTATTGCAACTATAATGGAGAACAGCTTAGTGATTACCGCTGTGGAATTTAACCTTCAGGTCACCAATTCAATCCTTAGTACTGCTGGCCTTTTGATAATAATAGATCTCTACTCCACACATACTCACACATTCAAGACAGAGACATATGTGCACCACATACATGCACAAAGGATCAAGTAGTCAAGGCAATGTATTAAATAATAGAAGATTTTAAAAAAATCTTGAGACAATTTGCAGAGGAAACAAGTAAATGACACTTAAATGTTTTCTATTTTAAAATATCATAATTACCATGTAAGTTTTAACAGCTCAAAACTATTTTAAGGAGCTACTGAAACATAATACCCCGAATTATCTTTCCATTTGGAACGTCCATTGTGCTCTTCTCAGATTTTAATGCAGTTTATTTCCATTGAGTTCCTGCCAATTGCCTGGCCTTTGTTATGATCTTAATACTTGAAGACTGATGAAGGTGAAATATAATCAAAACCTGTGTGCTTCCTGTAGAAACAATGTGAGGATTCAAAAGACTGTGTTCTTCCCTTTGAGTCAGGATAAACTGATTATATTAAAACAGATTTTGTGAGTAAGTTATGTTCTACCTCAACAAGAAACCAGACTACACACCCATGTGAAAGCAGTGTAGGAAGAAAAATCTGGTAAAAACAGTTACTGTTGGTTGCAGAGTAAATTTGAAATACCCAATAATAATATTTTAACATAGAAAACCTAATTATAGAAATCTCTGTTTCTGCTCAGTGTTTCAAAAAACCTTCTGATCTAGACAAAATAATAATAATCATAAAAACAGTGACAATATTAGTACTGACATTTATTGACAATAAAGCACTTCTAAGAAATTTAACTTCATTTCAAACATACTCCAAAACAAGCACATAAACACTTACGTCTGTTTTTGCTTTGGTAGAACTGCATTTCACAGTGTTAAATAGCTTTCTGAGGCCAAGGTGAGGTTTCCGTGGAGGTTCCTCTTGTCTTTGACTTCTGGCTGACTGTCCCAACCTTGTTGTCATATTAAAGATATTCCTTAGGGATGAGCTGAAGGACAGAGACGTCCAGGTCACCTGTCCCGGTTCTACCGAGGATACTGAGTTCCCTCAGACAGCTGTTTGCATAAAGATATGAAAAGAAATGGTTCAGGCCCAATAGGGTCCTCCGAACAGAATGAATTAAATGTAAAAAAAGAGTTACCTTTTAGCTATTCAGTAGTTTCAAAGCACCTTTTAGTTGAGTAAATTAAATTCACTGTTATTCTGAGAGTAGACAGTGTTTTTTTTCATTGAAGATGATTAATTTTGGAGTATTTTCTAGCTACCTCATGTATATATATACTTGGTCTTTACATCTTCATTGCACAAATTCCAAGATTTCTTTCTTTTTCTGTTTCTGTTTTTGTTTTCACCTGTTTGGTGAATGCTGAACATGAAAATGTTTTCCTAAATGAATGATTATATTTAAAAGAGGAGTAGAATAATTCTAAATCAATCACTATGTCTGTTTAAAGCCAGAGTTATCATTTGTTGTATGTACCGTTCTACTATAGAGCAGGAAAGGTGATTTGGAGTAGTGTGCCATTTTTCATATGAACCCCTATTTATGTCACCACAGAATTATAGTCTCTTCCTAAACTACCTAAGTCCTCAGCGAATTCTCCAGAAAAACTTCTTTCACAGAGCTATTCAGAAACACGTACCTATTTTAACACATAAAGGGAGATGAGCACAAACTTGCAGCTATCTGGCTCTGAACAGTGCTAAGACTCATGCTCCCTGTTAGTACTGACTCCTTAGAACTGTGTGTGGGCTCTTTTTAATCATTTAAATCTGATTCACACGGTTATTCTGGTAGCACTACAGTAAAACAGTTCTTATAGCTAGCAATTCAGATTGCAGTCTTCCAGGATGCATTTCAGGTATTATCAGAAACAAAACAAAAAATGAGTACATATCAGAGAGCGAAATAAAAGATACATAATAAGAAACAAGAGATAGAACTTTTGCAGGTGGGAAGGGATCTAGAGAAATATGGAGGTTAAGATTCAATATACATGTGTTTCAATTCTCCAGGATGAATGCATTCGTTATATATTGCAGACATGTATTAGTACAGAAACAAACTGAAAGATTTTTAAAAGGAATAAAAAGAAAGTGAAACTAAACTCATATTTTAAAAATGCCAGAAAATACTTCACTATATTTCTGAAAATCCAGTGGAACTCAGCAAGTCATCATTCATTAATATCACTTTCAGGAAAAGGTTTATACAGAGAAATCAGTGAGAACATCTTTGCTAAATCACAGAGAATGGTTCTTTGCATTTACTTCATGGTTCATTACATACATAACTCTGCATCTCTTGTTCCATGTGATGGAAAATGAAACCATATTTCAAATGAGAAATAGGAAAAACCCAGAACCTCAGGCAATTTTCACAAAAACAAACACAAAAATGATATAGAGCCATTAAACCTTAGTGTTTTGCTTGCATACCAGTTTGTGTAATATGTTGTTCTCAAAGTTTTAGCTAACTATAATTTTTTTTCTTTTTTACTGTATTTTACCAGCTCATGGTGGATTGCTTTTGGCTTTAATAAGCAAACTGCAGATCTTATCACAACAAAAGTATTAAATTCCCACATAAATATGGAATTCATACAAGCTTTCTATCTATATCTATATATCTGTATAGAGGTGATGCTAATAATTTCTTATTTATGACCATTCATTATCCTCTGAATTTTCAAATGATTTCAATTCCATTGATATTATTTGCTATAATTGGGGTTTAAAAATTACAATATTTTTATAATACTCTGATGATACTATCAATAGTCAATATGAGTGCACATATGAACTTTAACAGTCTAGAATGTTTTAATACATGACCTATAATGTAATTAGATGAATATTCATTAAGATGCTGTGTAGACCCCATGAAAACTGAGTTTCTTGCATTATCACACCATATTGCTCTTTGGAATTCAGTTTAGCCCCAATCCATCTTAGACCTCAAGAATGAGAAATTTTTTGTACCTGATATATAAATATTCTCTTTAATGTTGTTCTTTAGCACAAATCAGTAAATCCCCAGAACATTTTTATGGTTCTTTGACAGAAAACTTAATTATTTATATTGTATTATGTACAATTTCTATTGTTTCTGAAAATAATTTATGAAAATATGCAAAATGAATTTAATATCTATTGTGAACCATGCTGTGAAGTAGTTTAGGAAATTCAAAAATAGGTAAATCGTGCTTTTATATCTTGGGTTTTTTTTTTTTAACTGATACAGAGTTTTGCTATAGTTCAGGCTGGCTTTGAACTCACTATGGAGTCCAGGATGATATTAAATTCTTGGTGATCCTGCTTGCCTTTGCTTTGTAAGTGCTGGGATAATAAGCATGAGCCACTACACCCAGAAAAGATAAATAAGACATGCTTTTTAATGCACCAATATTTTAATCTTGTGAAAAGACAGAATTTGTTAAGAGATTTATGATATGTATGTTTACTTCAGGAAAAGAAAAATGCTATAATTTATCATAGTATCGTTGGTGTTACCCTCGTATTGGTGACCCAGGAGGACATCATATATCACAGAAAACTCACTGCACTGGAGGCCCTCCAGGAACACTACAAATGCATGTGCAGCAATCTCAATGACCAAAGGTACCCTGGAAGGATTTTGCCATAATTATAAATGTCTGAAAGGGAATAGCCATCATGTTGAGCACTTCCTGTAATTGTAGAGGCCAAAGGTAACTTATTTCACTCCCATGATGTCTCAATAAATTTAATATTAAATTAGTTATATGGGTCTCTTTTTCTTGAAGTGTGTACACATTTTTGGCTCCTCTCTATCTCTCTGTCTCTCTGTCTTTCTCTCTCTTTTTCTCTCTTTCTCTTTCTCATGCATATATATGCATATATATATAATTATCACATTATATGATTACCACATTACTATTTCCCCAAAATATCCTCCTCTGATGGTCTATTTCTACAGGATTTATTTAACTTAGTACAAATTCATTTACATATGTGATGTAGAGTACACAGGCAATGAATGAATAAATAAAAGTGACAATAAGAAAATTAATTATTATTTTTATTTGAGATTATTGAGCATAACTATTTATGTGATTTAGTATTGAGCCATATATATTTTCAGTTAGAGCAGATAGTATTTATATATGCATATACATGCAATCTTTATTGAAGACATAATTAATACTTGATTAGGTAGAATAATAACATAGAACATAGAATAAATCAATTTAAGGAAATCTTATAAATCAATGATTTATGCTGCATCAGAAATAAATTACTAATAAACCATTATTAAAAACAAACGGTATCCACAGACTGAGGTTTTGGGTAATGGCATCTTCAAGAGTCATGTCAAATTTAATATCATTTAATACTAAAATGATTATCTACTTAGAACATATCTCTAAAGAGTATCACATTTAAAATTTATAATAATTTTTATAGGAGGAATCAGTGCTTCCATTATATTAATAACATTGAGTCAATCGATATTCTCTAAATCAAATCACTATATATATATATATAATTTTTTATTATTTTGTCTCCAAATCTGAGGTCTGTTACTTGCCTAGAAATTTTATGGGTCAAATGTATTCCTTCTTATTTTTTTCAAATAGACACAAAATTAAATTTACAAAGTTCTTTCTTGGATCATGAGTTTCTCTTCATGCTAAGATTACTTAAGTTTTCTTGTTCTTCAACCCTATTAAAAGTAAAAGTTCATCCAATATTGTAAACATATTTTATAAAATATAGATAGAAATGGTTCTTAAATGAGTAATATACTTTTCAAAATAATTTTAAAACCTTGTTTCTAAATTAATAGCCATGTGTGCAGTACTCAATTAACACTAATGCAACCCTAGTGAAAAACTCGAGAAATGTAGTTTTCTAAGTATCATTTCAATGGCAATTTAGAGATTTTCATCATGCTGTTGCTTGACTGTATGGTTTTAATGAATTTGTCTCCATAGAAGATTCATTCATTATAATAAACGCTGCCTAAAAATTTGAAGACTTCCAAAACATAAACTACTAGCTGTAAATTACTGTATCAGAAAGACATATTAATTAAAATTAGAGAAAGAAAAGAGAACTTCCACTATAACATAGCAATTAAATTTTCTCTAAATCTTTCTGGTTGTTTAGTGTAACAAGGACTTTGTGTTACATTTTTTTTGTCTTTTTTGTTTTTATAGGTACCAGGGATCGAACTCATGACTGCCTGCTGCTTGCAAGGCAGGCGCTTATGCCGCTGAGCAAAATCCCCAGCCCCTGTGTTAGATATTTTCAAGTGCATTCTATTTCTAATGTCCTGTCTTGACTGAGTTAAATGTTCTTTAAGTAATGGTTTATATTTTTCAAGTTTCAATAAATATTTATAAAAACTCCTTTCATATGTTTCTGTATTTTGCTAGATGTCTAAATAAGTCTTAAAATTTTCATTGGTGTTTGGCACTCTGGAAAGAAAATGAATAAATGATTACTCACATGATAAAATTATACAAATATTTGTTGTTCAACTGAAGACCAGCAATTAATAAAGATCAAATAATAATGGGTAAGTTATGTTAAAGTTTACAACTCATCTCTGAATACTCAAACTCATAGCTCAAAAGAAATAAAAAACAGTAACTATAATATGGGTCTACTTTGTGCTGTACTACCTGATAATCATACTACTGTGAATCCATAATTGTTACTGTAATTATAACTATTAGCCACTGTTGATGTAATGTTATTTTTCTTCATTGAAATTTTGTATATTTCCACTTATCCTCATGTAAATATGATTTTAAAGGTAAGCTTACAGATTTCAGTAATCACACATAAACTTTATGTAGACTAATGCATGGTGATTACGGTAACAAGAATACTTACTGTTTGAGGTGGTCAATTACATCCACAAGAACAATTTCTAAAAATCTAACACATCATTATTATAACACAAGGGTAGACCTCCTCAAATATGAGCAATATCGCTTCTCAAATATGAAAAGTATCACATAATCAAAGAAAGATGCCAGCTTTATCTTGACTGTTAAATCTATAGTAGAGTCTACTTGGTGATAACTGGATAAAGGGTGATGTTTAAATTTGTTCAGGATGCAACAAAAAATTTTACATACACACACATATATATATGTATATATACATATATATGTATATATATGTGTATATGTATGTATATACATATATATATGTATATATGTATATCCTTAGACTTCATATATATATATATATGTATATCCTTAGACTTCAGTCTAGATATAAATGATTGCCATGTAATCATGTTAAGTATTTAGCATCATTATTATGGAAAGTCAATAAAGTTAATCCCAGGCAAATTTCTACATTTACTATAAATATTTTTGCAGAAATGTATGTTGGCATGTTGACAATGTAAAAAGAACTACAGACTGACCTAGAAAAATGAATCTGAAGGGCCAAAAAAGAGGAAGTTCTAGTTATCTTTAGAACCAGCCTTGATATAGCAACATTTCTTTAATCCTCACAAAACTCAAAGGGGGAAGCTGATCCTTTTTCATTGTTTGCAGTATTAAATTTGATGTAAAGTAAGAGCTGCATCTCAGGTATCTTTGAATTATAGATGCCAGTGACCGTGAAACCACTGGTCCTTTGATGAATTATCCAAATTTATATATAATATGGAATTGATAATTTTACATATAATGAACAACATAATTATAATTAAATAATGAGAGTTTCCCTTACTGTCCATGATATTCTAGAAATTACTATTTCTCCAAAAGAACCTCCTCTGCTCATCTATTTCTACAATATTTCTTTAACACAGTACTAGTTAACTTACATATGAGAAGTAGAATACACAATGAATAAATGACAATTAAGAAAATTACCATTTTTATTGGATATCATTGAGCACAATTATACCATTTTTGTGGTTTAATATTTTACTATATATATTTATAATTAGAGCAGACAGCTCTGTTTTTTTGTCAACAAGGAAGTCATTTCAACTTGGAGTAAGGACCCAGACAAGTTCCTCAGCCTTCTTTTCCCAAAAAGAATTTATGTGGTGCATTTTATCAATCTTCTTTCTAAGTGCGAATGACAATTTCTGAGTGACAGTGTTTTTTATGATATTCACTACCTTAACATCTTCTTACCGTGGGCAGCGTTCTTCAAAATTACAAAGACTTTTGTATAATTTCACTCTGATGAGTATTACAGTCCCAAATCTTTATGATTTAGGCTTAAACACAATGTTTTGTCTCTATCTTACTATACATGTTATACTGATAAGTATAGGACAGAAATAGAGGAGATAAGTAATATAATCATTATATAAGAAACTTTTACTGATGACTTTTGTTGAAAAAAACTTTGAAATATTCTATACATAAAATATGACTTGAATGTTTTTTGTATGACTTGAATATGTCATATAAAATTGTTACAAGATATTTAACATTCATAAATACTGTACTTTACTTCTACTTAAAATATTATTTGAAGTCCTGGAGGATTAGCTCAGTATTGTAAGCACCTGCCCTGCCAACTGTGAGGTTGTGAGTCTGAACCCTATTATCAATATATATATATATATATATATATATATATATATATATATATATAAATTATAACTGAAATATATTTATAAAATTATATAACTGAATATTCACACATACAATATAAATGTGTATATATTTGTTGTGATATTTATATGTGTAGGTCTTCATGCCAGAATATAGGCTTCGGTGTATTGACAAAACCTATTTCAACAAATATTCTTCTAAATTATCAGAAATGAAGTGTCCACTCAGTGTCCTCTAACCTTCAAGAATGTATGATGTTTTTCTTTTAACTTGAAATTCAGAGGATGTTATTATCTAAAAAATAAGGCAGTATGACATAACACATATTGATTGTTTGGTTTGTTTAAAGCAGTAATCTATTTCTGAAGGCAAGAAAACCAGATCTTGGCCCAGGGACGTACCTGAGGGGAACACCACCTGCAAGGGCAAGGCCCTGAGCCTGGTTCTTGGTATTCACACCCACTCCCTCAAAATCAGACCATTTATAAAGTTGGAAAGTGTTAAGAATATTACGATTAATTTCAAAGTTAACAAAGTCAACGTCTCTGAAGAGTGGAGTAAAACCAGAAGCTTACACATTTTTGCTCAAAATGAAAAATGTTAAACACCAGGTTTGCTGATGGAACAAGTTGGTAGGGCATTTATCTATCTCTGGGACTAATCTACGAACAAAAACCATATTCGTATTAAGATATATTATGAAACTGTGAAACTAGGAAAGCATATCCTGGAGTCTATTTTGTGAAGTGATACTATATTGGTCCCGTTTAGGAAATGGGAACATTTCTTGACCAAATAATCTTAAAATATATTATAAAAGCAGTTTATTAATTTTATGTACTAAAAGGTTTATCAAAATCTTTAATATGTCAGTATATGTTATAGCAACCAAGAACAGGTAATATATTTTTTCTGAACTTAGATTAATAATCAGTGCAAGGGTCATTGTATTGTCAACAATACGCGAAAGTCACTTTGAAAAATGACATTAATCATGACTACATGAAAATATAGATATAAGTATCCTGTATTATTTTAAAACAATTTTAAAGTGTAGTAAACAGTCATCTTTGATATATGGTAGATTTTGTCTTGCTTTCATGTTGATAGTAAATAAAGTTTTTCTTTTATAATTTTCAAATATGAAATTTTAAAAATCTGTTTCACTGAAAATGTAGATTAATAATGTCAAGATGTGTAGTTCTTATGATGTTTTACATATGAAGTATAATAATCAAAGGAAAGATCTGTTTTTAATTCCTTAACTATAGAGTCATTAGACACATTTATATTTAAATTTACCATATAGCATGAATACAATTCATAAATTGTCATATAATAATATCCTACAAAGTGAAATAAGTTATAATAATAATGATGGAAATGATCATACTAATAATAATGTATCTTTAACACATGACATGAGTGAAGGAAATTTTGCTGCAAGTAAGTAAGAAGATTTGACGAGAAATAAACTGAAAAACATTTCAAATGCACTTGGCTTGAGCAGCACGTTCGACAATTCTAAATTCCTGTTAAATACATGGCACTATTGAAAGACGAGATGTACAGTTAATGAATATTTCTTATATATATCTTTTTAAATTTTTATTTAAAGAAAGTAAACAAAACAGAAAATAGGTAGAAAAAATACATTCAGAGAAAAAAAATGAACAATAAGAAATTACTAGTTGATGTTTACATATTGTCCTTTTACAAATAGTTGTTCAAGATACAAAAAAATGGAACATGTAAAGTGGGAATTCAAACAGCGAGACCACCAACATTTCTGTTCAACTGTCCAACAAAAACTTTGTAACATGGTTGTCAATTCTATACACTTAAATCTACATGCAGTTATCCAAAGCTTCATTTATGTTTAAACAAACTAAAGCGGGTTAAAATCATTCTGAACAAAAAATAATAGTATTGCTAGATTTCACATCATGACACTCCATGATCAAGACTGGGTACTGCAGTGTCTTTTTTAAAAATTGAATTTAAAGAAAGATTAAACAAAACAGAAAACAGGTAGAAATAATACATAATTTAAAAGAAAAAATAAACAGTAAGAAATCACTAGTTGATGATTACAGATTGTCTTCTTACAAATAGTTATTCAAGATGCTAAAGTGGAGCTTATAAAGTGGGGATTCAAACAGTGAGATTGCAACCAGTTCTGTTCAACTATCCCACAAAAACTTAGAAATATGGTTATCAATCCTCTACACTTAAACATACATGCAGTTATCTATTTCTTCAATTATGTTGAGATTGAATAAACCCAAGCAGGCTAATATCACTCTAAACAAAGAATCATACTATTGCTGGGCTTCACTTTATGACACTCCAAGATCAGCACTGAGTATTTTAGTGTCTCTTTTTCGTCAGAGTATCTGTTCATTTTATCATGTGTCATAAGACCAGTTCTCATAAACTGATAATAGATTCTACACATGCATGAGTCTTAACATGTATTTCTATCCTTTCTATATTAGAGGGAGAAACAAAATAAAGCAAGGCAAAACAAAACAAAACATATTCCTATAAACACATGAAATGAAATAAACATATAAGAGCATTGTATGAATGGTTCTACCATAGTTCCTGTGTTGTCTCTTGTTATCTCCAATAGAATTGGCTATATCATCAGACATAGTATAATTGAATATGTCAGTACATAACAATATTAATAAAAACACAACTTTTTATATAGTATAGAATTTCAAAAACAGGCAGTTATCAAACCAGAATGTGTATTATAGAGTCCTGTCATCTTCAGTGTAGTTGTCTATACTCTGACTTGATACTATCAAGCATATCAGTTTTGAATAAAATCTTCTCTGCCTCATTTATATTATGCTTTTTTTGCCATCAGTTGTCTGCTTATCTTCTTCATTCTGTTTTCTGCTCCATTCATTGAGGCCTCTCTGCCACTCTTCCTGGAATCATAGTACTTTTCTCTCTCTCTCTAGAATGCTCTAGAAAGAGAGAAAAGTATTCTCTGTAGAGTTGGATTGGTGGTTGCAAATTTCTCAAGTTCCTCTTTGTTTTGGAAGCATCTTGTTTCTCCATTTATTTCTAGAGACAGTTTAGCAGGGTATATCAATCTGGGGAGGTTATTTTCTTTCAGAGCTTGGAATATTTCACTCCAGGCTCTTCTTGACTTGATGGTTTGTGTTGAGAAGTCATGCCATTATTCTGCTGGGCCTTCCCTGTAGGTTATCTGTTTTTGTCTCTAACAGTTTTACTATTCTGTTCTTATACTGAATTTCTGGGATCTTGATTATTATATGCCTGGGATTATTATATGACTGCTATATTATATTATAGCTTTGTTTTGGTTGTAGGTGGCTGGAGTTCTGTATGCCTCATATATCAGAATATCATTTCTTTTTTCTATGTTTGGGAAGTTTTCCTTAATTATTTCTGTGAATAAACTTTGTAATTCCTTTGTTTTTATCCCAGCTTCTTCAGTTACATTCTTTATTCTCAAATTATAAATCATTTTGTCATCTTCTGGCCTTTGTATTTTTACTGCTTGTTTCCTTGTTATTTTTAAAAAGTTTCCCTTTTCATACTCGCACAATGCAAAATTGGTCTCCTGTTCGGATAATCTATCCTTAGTTTCTTTCAAGCTGATTCACCATCTTTCATAGAGTTTTTAATTTCTTTGTGATGTCATTGAATCTGCTTCATGTATTCTATATTTTTTTATATTCTTCACCAAATGGTTCTCTCCTTTGATTGAGTGCCACCCTTCTTCCATCTGTGTCTGCTTGAGGTGTGCTTAGTATATGTTTTGTTAATCTTTTTTGCTATATTTGGCTAAATATCTTTCTTTTGAACTTGTCTATGAGGTCCCAAATATATCTCTTTATGTCCACTGGTGCAGTGTCTGATATTGCGTGTTTGCTTTTCTCATTCTCCTTCGTATTTACCTGTCCTGGGTCAATGTTCTCAGGGTTGGCACCTGGGGACTTTTTGTTGTTGCTTCCTCTTCCCATCTTTTTTGCTTCCTCCAGTAGGCCCCAGTTTCTTTCTTTGTTGGTTACAGTTCTTCTGAAACGTGCTGGCTAGATGAGCCTTCCCAGTGCAGTGTGCTAGTGAGTTGCAGACAGGGACAGCATATGCTTGCCCCTCCCCTGTGAATCAGTCAAGCTGCTGTGGCCTGAACTACTGTATTACTTTGTGCTGCCTCCCCTCTGGACCAGCCAAACCTCTGAGGCTCCACTGGGCTAGTGTGGTTAGTGTGAACCACCGCTGCAGGGACTTGACCTTAAATAACCTATTGGTTTTCAGCCAGGTCACATGACCCAAGTCTAGCTCACTCCACCAATCCCATTCAGGAAGCTAACAATTGACTGAGGTCACTGCTCACCCTTGTATACTTGCCAGTTCTGCCCAATCCCAGAATGCCATCTGCCGGGGCCCCCCTACTTAAGGAATGGCTCCACTACCATCACTCACCACAGATTCAATGTAGGCTCTCTCCATTTGGCTTGCTGATCCCCAAACTCAATGTAACTATGCCTCTAGAGTCGAAGAGGTGGGACCTTGGATGGCTCTGCAAGTCATGGAGGGACCCCAGGAAGTCATGGTGGGACCTCCAACAAGTCATGGCGAGACCCCGCCCAATCACGGTGGGACTCCTGCCTGTCGCAGCAGGACCTCTTGGCAAGTCCTGGCAGGACCCTGGCAAGTCACAGAGTCAGCCAGTTGTGGCAGGACATAGGATGCTTGGCAAGTCACCTTAATTTCTTCTTGGGAGGAGAAAATTCATCTTCCTCTGTTTGGGGCTCCCCACTCTATATTATGTTGAATTCTAAGTTGACTATCTCAGGGAGCTTCTGTAGCCAGTTGTTATTTATCCGCCATCCTTGCTCCTCCTCCTCTATATATCTTTAAATTACAGCATATCACTCTCATTATAACTTTACCACTCCTAAGCTAGTTAATTAGTCAGTTTTGCTATCAAGGAACTGTTTTTTTTATTTCATTATTACTCATGTAGTCTATTGCTTTTCTACTATAACCAATACAGGGAAACATCAGGGTGCATGTATGCCAAAAGCACACAGACACACACACACACACACACACACACACACACACACACACACAGAGTCTCTCATGCCACTGACCTTCTATCTTACCTACTTTGAATGCAGTCTAAGGTGATCTCCCCATTCTGTGCCACTTTTCCCAAAATGCTTTGCATATAAAAAAAGAAACTGAACTTGATCTTTTATTTACCAACAGATCTGTTGATAATACCAGTAGAGTCAGTTTCATTGAAAGGTTGTTCAAACTCAGCATTTACTTTGTAAGACAAAAAGTGAGCAGGAGGGTATACATTGGTAACAAACCACCTTTTATAACTTTACCAAGTAAGGACATATGCTGCCTTTTTGAGACAAGGTCTCTCATGCAGATTAGGTTAGCCATAGGTTCACTTCCTTGCTCAGGCTGGTCTCAAACTTACAAGTGATTCTCCTGCCTCAGCCTCTCAAGTGCTGGGATTACAGAAGTGTGCCACAACCCCTGGCAGAATAATTAAAGATAGATTAAGATGGTTTTAACAAGTAGATTGTTATTTTGATTTTATTTGATAATAACAGAACACAGTGGGAAGAAATTGTTGTCATAGAAGAGAAAGTGTGTAAAAAATTTGTGGAGACAGAAGAAATAATATTACATGTTGATAAACTCAGGAGGCATAATTTGCTGATATGAGGAGAAAAATGAGAAACAAACAAAAGAGTATGTATTTCAAGTGGAAATTAAGGAACAAAGATTGTTCCTATCTAATAGATTTTCCATTCTACTAGATAGCAACATTTTTTGGTGAAAAAGGATAAGAATATCATAAAATTAGAAGATCAGGAATAAGATTCAACTAGTATTTGTAGCAGAACCTTGACATAATTGTAATAATTCTCACTTCTTTTACTGAAAAAATATTAAAAATTATAAAACCTCTTCATTGGGCTACTGAGAGTATAAAATGGATAATATTTCCAGAGTCTGTAAAAACTGATCAACATCAATGTACATGGTAAATGGTATATATTTCATTTCTCAGATTGAGCATGGGTAAAATATAATATGAAAGGAAAGGAAAGTGGGAAAGTTTTGAAACAACCTGGCAAAAAATAAAAGAGGCAAGTAAATAGAGTATAGTGGAATACTTTCTAAACTTTCTAAGTCTCAGTTGACATGGGAAACACTGAATTTCTTCCAATAACAATGAGTTACTAGGTGATGAGTATGTGATAACTATGCGGGCTGTCTCAGGGTCTTTGAAACAGAGGGAGAATATATTCAGAACTGAATACAGAGTAAAATTGCTGTGGTCAAATTGTGATTGAGGAAAAAGGGATCAAAGGAGGTGAGACTTACTTAAGTATCGATGTGATACAAGTGCCCAGGATTTATAACAAATCTAGGAATAAGGGACAGGAAAGCTAAACTAGAATGGATGATGTACACAAATCCTCACTGATGTAAATGATGTCTGTGATAGGAATAATGTACAAGAAAGAGAGAAAATAAAATACTGTCATCCGTGACACCAATGTTTGATTTTACACTTTTAGAAGTATAAAGGATAAATACAAACCACATGAAACCACATAAAACAATCAAAAATTCTGGCTGTTCTCCAAGATGATAACAAGTACTGAAGATCATATGGCAAGTGTCAAAAATTTTAAGCAAACATAAAAGTGAGTTGTCTGACAGGAGACAGTGTTGGAAATCATATAACCAATATTATTCACTGTGATGAGAAATGAAATACAATCTTGTGATCTTAAATTTTAACATTATTTTAATTAATTTTTATGGATGCATACACTATTTTACCCCTCGACTTGAAATATTAAAGATTTGCATTATTCTCATTTATAATTATTAATATTTTTATTGCTTTGCACAATGTATTTTGTTAAGAAAAACAGCGCTGGAAAATCCAACTGTTACTAGGGCTGTGAATCATCACAGATGCAGTGGGGGAATGGGAGGAGAATAGGAATTTTTTTTAGTCAGTTTACAAAAGGCTAAAGAAATTTAGTTCTATTTGGAGGAAAAATGGTGCTCAGATCTAAAAATCCTGTATAGCTAGATTAGTATTGGTTTGTACTAGTGTTCAGTTAATGAAACTTAAGCCAGTAAGATAAATGCTTATTTTTGTATGTGCCATAAATAAGAACATCTTCAAAACTAATTTAATAAACATGCTTTTGATATATATTTCCCCTCTTACAAAATCTCTGCAGAACACTCCCTTGGAGTTATTTTCCTGAAATGGCAAAACTAGTATCTTTTCTTCTGTTCAGAGTAGCACCTACAGTCTCTTATAGGAAGAAGCCATTCTGGGGTTTTACTGAGGCATCTCATAGAAATCTGCTGACCTGCAAAGGACTGGAGGCTCAAGACACAGCTTTACATCCCTTTAGGTGTCTTTTCATTTTGCAGAGAATTCCTGGCAATTCCACCTCATGTAAATATTGAGTTCAGACTATTGACTGGCATATATTTTGACAGTGAGAGTACATTTCCTTACTTCGGAATGTGATTTTCTTTTTTAAACTCAGCTGCACCTTCCACAATTAAATACAAAGAAGCATCTCCAATATGTGACTATGTAGTCACTCTGCTCTGTTACCTATTGTGTCTTACTTATAATTGAAAATACCTTTTGATATTCAAGCTTTTTAAGTTTTACAGGTTCAAGAACTTCCTTAATAATCTTGAGTATCATTCACAGAGCACAAGCTATTTATTCTGCATGATAGAGTGATTAGTACTGTACTCTCAAATTTCTGAAAGCATTGCTTCAGTAAAAATTCATCAAAAAAAACCAAAATAAAATTGTGAAATATTTTCCTTTTTTCTTTTCTCATTATATTGAATATAACATCATAATGGCAAATTTATGAGTAAAATTTCAAATTAGATCTATTATTATAATAACAACAATACTTTAAATCTATTGAGGAAAAATCTAAATTTGATGTTTAGGCAAATCATGACTGAGAATAATCCCCCCTTTATGTTTTCTTTCACAAAGGTGTATATGGAGTTGTTGTAGCAGCCTGTTTGGAAGATTATAGTTTCTCCATTGAATTACCTTTGTACCTTTACCAAAAAGTAATTAACCACACATGAATGAGTCTATTTTGCTTAGCTTTATTTTATTCCTCTAATTTTCTCTTATTAAACACATCATTATTGTGCATTTTCTTTAAATTGGACAATTAATGTAAGTCCTACTCCTCTGATTTTCTTTTCCAAAGTCATTGGCTATTCTGGTTCATTTGCATTTCTACACAATTTGCAAAAACAGTCTGTCAATTTTTACAATAAAAAAGCTTTAACGATACTTTGTGTCGTATTTAATGAATGAATCATTAAAGAAAGTTTGATTAAAAAAATAAAAATTTTAATCATTAATTCATGCTCATGCATAATAAACTAAATCTTTTAATGTCTTGTGTTAGACATGATTGGAACATATTTAAGTTATTGATATTAAGTATTATCTCTTATTAAACATGCAATATACAGCAGATATTATAATGCAGTATTTACTAGAATTAAACATCCATAAACTGATATATATTTAGGTTCTAATTTTTACCATAATATAAAATTATAGGTAAATAAATCTGTACAAGCATTTTTAAGTGCAAATACAAAGATACATAGAATCATTTAGTTGACATAGCATAGCAGGAACAAAAATACATACATTTAAAATTATAAGCAAATACACCAAGTTACCCTAAGATTAATACTTTCTGAACAGAAAAATGTTATCCTCTCTCTTTACAGTTTCCAGACTGTTTTAATTTTTGTCTTATTTTTCCATACTGATACAAAATTCTTTCATTTTTGTTTTGAAATACAAGCTTTTTTACTAAGAGGCAAGACTATTTTATATATATATATATTTTTTTTTTTGCTAATCTTTCTGTGCATTTGTTTTCTGTTTATTATTTTCTCATTTTTCAATTTGAATACAAGAGTTCTTTCAATTTTATAGAGGTAATTTATTCTTGTTACACTGATTTTATAGTCTACTTTATCATTTTAATTTGACTTTTATTTATTTTGTTTCACTTTAAGCTTTTATATCCATGAATACATTTTACTTTGGTTCATTTTCCTTTTTTTTTTTTTTTTTGGTGTAAAAAAGCATTATTTTGTTCTGTAAACTAAACACAAATATTTTCAATTATTTTTTATTCTATATCCTGTCCTTATTAGTTAATGAAACTCTGTACAATAACTTCAAGTTCTCAGGCACCTTAAATAACATATATTTACTGTTTTAACTTATCAAGGTCTAAGTCAGTTAGACTTTGGCTACACTGCACTAAGCTTCATTGGTTATGAAGCAAATGTCATGACCTCATAGCTATTTCCTTGATGAAAGTCCTTGCATTTATGAAGTTAGATGTTTTTACAAACAAAAAGCATATAATTTCAATCATTTCATATTCTTTTAATAAATGTTTACGTAGGTCGATTGTTGTCAGTTCATTAATACATACTTTACATCTTTTCGGATATGACAAGTTGGTCTTTTTATTTTTATTACTGGTTTAGTGTTGCTTGTTACAAAGAGTATTTTTTTCACATTTATGTTTTATTTATCTGTCCATATGGTCAAATTTCACTCTTAATATTTAGATATATTTAATATCTAAATATGCAAAATGACTTCTTTTTACTAAATGTGTGGCTTCCATTTATAAGCAGCTGTCCTATAGCAATATTCCTGGACTTTTATGGCATCCACTCATCTTCTTGGTGAAATAATCTGTATGCGTAAGTTTGGAAAAAGAAAATGTGCATCATATCTGTATTATTTTCTACTGAGATAGAAAAAAGTACAACAGGCACTTTCCCTTAGTTTTCGTAGCCTTTTGGTAAACTTAGGATATAGGGCTTATCCATTAGGAAGGCGAGTGAGGAATCCATCCTGACATAATTGCGTGTTTATTCCATTTCTGCATCTTGTTGACGGAATTTGTTGCAATGATCAGCACCGTTGTCCAGTATCAGCTTTACTTGTGATACAGACATTGGATGTATTTCTCCTATATTACACATCAGGAACAGATTATGAATTGAATTAAATCTATGTATCTACTGGAAAAAAAAACTATAACCAATTTTTATTTTATTTTGTTTCTTATTACATTAAGTATTCTTAATCACAAAATTATGAAGGATAATTACAATATATCTTTCGATTTTGATTTAGGAAAGTCTTATTTTGAACAGAAGCATTATATTTACTAAAAAATTCTGATGCTATATCAATTTAAGTATATTCTTATCTAAATCTTATTTTTTTTAAACCAGGAATCAAACTCAGGACCTCGCATTGCCAGGCAGGCGCTATGCCACTAAGCTAAATCTCCAGCCCCACAAATCTTATTTTGAAAAAATATGATCATATTGCTATGAACATAATTTAACTGAGGTTATTTATGAAAATTCTTGATTTTCTTTAATATATTGTAATTTCAATAAATAGGTGACTTAATTGTACGAGCAGCTATAAAAGCAAATTATTCCAGTTATTGCATTAGTCAAATTTGCTTCTCTGCATCAGTTTTTTGGCTGAAACTTCAACAACTAATTGGATTCACAGGTAGACTTAGCATACAGATATAATAACATTAATTGTTAATAATATTAATAATATCAAATTAGTGTATAAATATAATAAAATATTAATGTTAAACATAGCATGTTTGTATGTTCCTTATTTTTACTTACATCTCTTGAGAAATGAATACAATTTTTAATGTAACTACTTTGTAGTTCAAAAACAATGCAAATTTTTATCTGCATGCCTCTATATCACTATGTATATATTTAACATGTTGCCTTTTATGTGTGCACTCTCTTCTGTGACATACATCTAGTGTTATACACCGAAGTCATGGAACTCACCAGATAATTTTGCAATAAGCGTCTATCTACAAGCTCTTCAATGAAGTATATGAAAATTGCTTCACAAAATAGGTGATTGTTATTACTGTAACACACTTTGTGTGAATGTAAACTAGAAGGTTCTTTCTTTCTGACATATTAGGGCAGGTGTCTGTTGTTACTGATATATTGCTTATACATTTTTAAAACTATAAATCTGAAATTTTGTAAAACCTTAAATTTCTTTTCTCATTCATTTTCTTTCATCGTAAAAGGTTTAGAATGATCATTTTGGGCTGTATAATGCAGATTTATAAATTTATGTAATTAAAATTTTGTATGGACACAAAATGAAGAAAATTAGAATGTAAAAACACGACACTATACATTTTAACCAAATTGTAACCATTGAGACAATACTTAATAAGAAAAATGTTCGATAAACTCTACCTTTTTGGTATATAATATTTAGTTTGTTTACAATGTATAACATGTATTCTGGAAAAAGACAAAAATGAACTTAGGAAAAAATAGCTTAGAAAAGGACGAAGTGCACATGTACCAACTCCACACAAGGAATGTAGACATTACATGCTGTAAACATGTAATTAAAAAAAAAATTACAGAAAGTGTGTTATAGGAGTGAATAAACTCATTTCACCGGCCTCTCCTTTTTGTAACCTTCTCCTTCTGACTGCCTTCTTGTGCCCTGTTACCCAGTAACACGTTCCCGCCAGCACTGATTCCTCTGCTGTCCTCTGCTCTGAGTTTTTGGTTGATTGTGGCTGGAAGACTCCTGTTTCCGACTGAAGTACAATTTATTTACTCCCTCCCTTCAGTTTTTCTCAAGTAACTGTCCTTTTTACTGGCATCCTTACCTGAAAGTACTCCCAATACATGTTTACATTTATTCTGTTTTGTTTCCTTCTCACTTCATGGTATTCTTTTTTTGTTTTGTTTTGTTTTGTATTTATCAGTACTGGGGTTCGAACTCACGACCACGCACTTGCAAGGCAGGCGCTTATGCCGCTGAGCTAAATCCCCAGCCCCTAATTCATCATATTCTATAGATAAAAATTATTTCAGCCATAAATTTCAAGCACTTTCTACCACCTGAACTGAAAAGTAAGCTCAACTGATTCATTATCACATTAAATAAGACCTGAATAGGTGATCTCTTAATATTTATAGATCAAATAAATGAATCAATTATCAAAAAATCCAGTCTATTAAACATTTAGTGATATCTTTTTTAGCAAGAAAAAGTATAATTGAAAGCCATTGGTTTCCTTCTAGAACATTATAGGAAACCAAACAAAACATTTATGCATATTTTAACTGATCTCTTTGTGATTTAAAATGATTCTAAATTTTTATTCTGACCTTTTAAAAATGTTTGGAGATTATTAACAATGGAAATAAACACTTATTTTATTTACTACTTGCTTTTAAAAACAGAAGATCAAGGATGAGATAGAAATGCATACTTTGAAATGCTGTCTTTAGAAGTATTTTTACTCATACAAAATGTACCATATAAATACCAAATACATATTTGTACATAACATGTACAGTGTGTTTACAATGAAGGAATTCTCTTCATGGTCCTTAATTTCTACTTGAGGGTAAATATACAATAACTTATTGAAATGAGAAAATACTCATACATAGTATAAAATCTGTTTTTATGGACTGTAAGTAAAACAAAATACAGAAAATCACACAATTACATTTTTCTCCAAAACTGGGAAAATTATAATGGATTTCTTCTAAGATTTCATCAATTTTGAAATGTGGCTATGTGTTTATTAATATACTTGAAACATTACTGTAGATGCTTATATTTAAGCTACACTTTTCAAAATAACAAAGCAAGTTTTGTGGAAGATGTTTTTCAATTTTATTTGTTCACTAACTAATCTGCCAAATTCAGTAATCTCTTTTAAATGTTCATTATTAGTGTAAATTACTGAAAATCTAGACTACTACTACTAATAATAATAGCAATTCTGCGAAACAAGGCATCAGCAGTTTAATATCAAAAATATTTTTGTGGATTGTATAAATTAGGAACACAATGAACCATGTTTCGCTCAAGCAGCATATGTCCCTGAGGGTTATGAGACAACTCAAAATTCTTTTCATAATGGATATTTCAAAGCACCTGAATTTTAATGCTATCAGAAAATGTTTATGGTACTTTAAAGAAGATAATTAGTTATATAAGTTATCAACCATATAAAAATGGCAACAACACGAAACGCCTCTAAATATGTTTAAAATCTTTGATGAATCCGTTTATTTCATGTACACTCAGAGATTTACTAAAACTAAATTTTAGTGTGTAAGACCCACAACTAAAGGCAGACTCCAGACAGTGTATTAGTTAATGCATCAACATATTTAACAAATGTTATTTGTTACCTGTTAGATGCCTAGAGTCATCTAGACATAGGAGGTACAATACTGAACAAATCAAACCGTTTTACCCCTGTGTAGGTGTACAGTTCTGTTTCAGATATGGAAAAGGAATAAAATATAATAAATTAAAAGTAAAAGAATGTAGTATACAACCCATAAATTACTAATAGCATTCTTAAACCTCACCTTCTTCTAAGATGTAGCCATGTGATACATTTCTCAGGACAGAGAAATTTGTGCTCCCATGGTGGTCAGAAACACATGAAAATGGGTATGCCCGTGGCCATGCTTGTCAAACTTTCTTGCTGTGTTATACCCTAGAGTTACCTAAAGACTATGGAAATTTTCATGGGTCCATATTCAATTATTTTGGAAATGAGAAACAAGATTTATCTTTCTTAAGAAAACTATTTTGAGTTTATTTCATTGTGACAGGTTTGTCCTGGATGATTTAGTATGTTGGTGTTAAATATTAAGAAAATAAAACATGTAAGAGGATAAAAAGAATAAATGGGACTTTCTGTCTTCACCATATTTAACTGCTGCCTTATGATTCTCATAATATTTTCCCCTTTCTCTCTGCCTGTAGCCAACGATGAGGAAAGAGCTTTTTCAAAAGACCTGTTGAAATCCAAAGGTTTTTTGTTAAGTATCAAAATGAAGAAAACATTAGGGAAGTCAAATGTGACACAGCTGCTATGTGTAAGGACATTGGGAAACACACTGTGTTCCAGGCATACAGAAAAAATGAGGACTTTTATTAGAGACAAGAAAAGAAAAATATCGGGGAACTCGCAGAAGTCTTGACACGGATTACCTGTGAGAGAATACTGAGTGGTAGACACTCTTAAAACTTCTGTCTTGAAATTTATTTGAAATTAACCAGGTGAGGAAAATATGGACAGTGTGGTTGAGGCAGAGAAAAATCCATATAGATAAACGTCGTACATAAAGAGAACTCTGAGTTTTCTATCTGGTACAGAGGTTCAACAATGCTAAATAACAAACTAGGGCTCAGAAAATCTACAAGACTTGGAGAAATATATTTTTTAATTACTAGCACAGGGATAGTTACAAAACTGTGGCTGCTAATATTATCCCAAGTTCAAATGTGTAGGGAATGTTCAGGATTGCATGTAAATGTTTCCTGAAGAGGAGAAATGAGTAAAACAGAAAGAGAAATTTGAGGGAAAAATATACTTACCACACGGATATATAATATTAGCACACATAATATTAGCAAAACAATCAAATATGAAGAATGCTCAGCTAAACTGAGCAATAGGGATATGCCATTGAATTTAGCTTTGAGATATTTAGTGACTTTTGAAAATTTACTACTGTGCTGTGTTTATGTAAAAACAGATTTAAAAGAATTATACATAGTATGTATGGCATACCTGAATGCAGATTGTTGGCTCCAATACTGGCTTCTAGCAGTGGGCTTTTATTTCCTATGTGAATCAGTTAAAATGGAACCAATTTATAAATTTTATAATGAGAATCCAGATGAATGATAAATAGAAAATTTCTTAGAATAATTCAAGTTTCAAAGATGCAAAACAAATGCAATAAATTTCAGATGAATGAGGAAAAAAGATGGATAATAGACTTGTAATTAAATTTTTAAGGAAGAAGAGATGACAGGATTATTCAGAGCAAGATGGTGAACTTGCAAAAATGTGATTGATCACTCTTCTTTTGAAGTTAAAAAAAAAGGTCTTAGAGGAGATGTGAACATTAACGCAAAGTAAAGTTAATTAATAAAGTTTATGTTGAAAAGAATTTTAAAGACCAACAAGACTGGTGCATTCAATAAACAGTGATTTACTTTGCTTCCTGAGCTAGGCAAAGGCGTTGTGAGTAAAGGAGGCTCGTTGCCCTGGAAAACACTGGAATGGGAACCAAAAGCCTAAACATTTACAAAAGTATCTAAGAATTGTGATTTTTTTTTAAAAAAAAGTTATTATTTTTGAGGGTAGTAAAATACAACAGAATAAGAAAGAGCAAAGCCAATCAAGACAGTGCACTGAAATTGGTACAGAACGTCACAGCAGGTTGCCGGGGTAACAGTAATAGGTACCATAGTATATCTCGTTATCTTCACAATAGTTGTTCTTTTAATCAAGTATAGCAAAATCAAATACAGAGCATTATAGAACTTATCAAAAGAGTACTGAATAGAGCAGCATAATTAATCAGATCAAAGCAAAACAGTGACAGCAATATTTTCCTTCAAAGAGATGGTAGAATGAAATATCCCCCATTTGCTATATTGCATATGGTCAACTTCCTAAGAAATACTCAGACCTCTGGTCCCCATTTGCTAATAGCGGGGAGGAGAGAGGGAGGATGGGATTTTTGATCCACAGTCTGCACGCCTGTAGGCTCACAACTGCTGCTTATCAAGGAGGCAAGTGGGTTACTTGGTTTCCAGTGCCCTAAGTTCCTCTATGGTACAGTGTCTCCTGGGAGACACTGGCTGGTTCTCTCTGTGGGGCAGCTGTCACTTGCCCAAGCCACAGCTGCTTACTAGGGTGCAATCAGGTTGCTTGGTTTCCCAGCACCCTAAGTTCCAAGTGGAAGTATTGTGGCTTTGAGTATGCAGTAGATTAACAGATTCCTGTGAAGGGAAAGGATGAACATGTAGTGGACACTCTGATCTGATGACCTTTGTCAGGCCTTCATCTGAGAGAAGTCTCAGAAAGTTTTCTCTCTTTTTACCTAATGAGACGTTCAAATCAAATGAGTCAAAAAAAAAAAAAAAAAAAAAAAAGCGAGATTTCCCTGATGCTCTAAAAAAGGAAATGTAGGAAAAGAAAATCCCATATTAAAGCTGGGTGTAGTGGTGCATCCCTATAATGCCAGCACTCGGAAGGCTAAGGCAGGAGGATCACAGCCTGGGCTACATAGTGAGTTCAAAGCCAGACTCATTTGTGAAGAAAGACCGTCTCAAATAAAAAAATTCCAATCATTTTCCTGCTAATTTATTCCAGTATGCTATCTCTACTCTCAGTTCCTCATATTACTTTTTGGAATCTTTATTTATTTTTTGATCCACAGAATAATGATGACACTTGTTACAGAAAGGCCTTTGGATATTTAAGTATGTGTTGTTTTGTTTTATTAAAATGATAGCTTTTCTAACAGTACAGAGGCTTCCACTATATAATTTTACTTGTCTCTCCCTGGATGACCTCCTGTTCAGATCAAGTCAGCTCATCTCACTTCATACTCAATTATTACTTGAAAACTCTTGTGGTTGCAGGGATTGTCTATTAATTATAGCCAGTTTATTGTTCTTTAAAATGTTTGCAGTCAATTTCCAGATAAGATCTAATGGCATTTTAATTTTCTTAAACTCTAGAGTATTTTTACACATAGAATAAATGTGATTCAAAGCATACTGTCATTTTTATTGCCTTGAAAAATCAATTTTTCATTCTCCTGTGAGTATTCCCAGTCTACCTTATGCTACGTTTCAATAAAGTGAATATAATAAGATTACACAAACATGCATGAACACATATACACTAACACACACATTAACAAAGGAATACTTTTTACTGTTTGAAAGTAAGAGCGAAAAAAAAAAAAAGAAGGAAGAGAAAGAAGAAAAGCATATCAATGTACAAAACATTATAACACACAACCAAAAAGAGAGACCCTAGAGACTGAGCTCTGGAAGGTTGTATACAATAAAATAATGCTGTATTTGTAAAAGTTATATAGACATGTCTTTATTTGCAATATTTATCATGTTCTTCCCTTCTTTCAGAAAGAACATCAGTTCTCCAGGTTAAATCTTTGTTACCTCCTGACAGAACTGTTTTGAGGGCCTTTCAGTTTAACTCCAAGACATCAATCTTTTTCATCAACTGAGTCTTGGATGCAATTTTAATATTATATTGTTTCTCCAGATAATATTTATTTAAATACTTTTTGATTAGTTTAATTATTCATTCAACTTAATATTTATGAGGCAAAACTAAGTTTCGGTGATTGATACAAAAAGAAAAATGTGATTTTCTTCAAATAACTTACAAGTTAGAATTTGAATGCTTCCTAGAAGCAAGTTCATTGATATTTACACAAGTTTCTGCTATTTGCATTTTAGCATTTGGTAAATGTGTGTGTTAGTATATATGTGTTTGTATGTATTTGTGTAATCTTACTATATTCACTTTATTGAAATGCAGTTTAACGTGTTTACTTAAATTGAACATCTGTACTGCAGAATTTATGCCTTATACTCAGTCTCTAGTTTACCATGGCAATGTTTTAGGTCTTGATTTCTTTTCTCTATATTTGATGAAATACTTACCCATAAGCAACAGTTCTTCTACATTTCTTTCTTTGTGTAAACTTTTGTCTTTATTGTCTTTGTGTAACTGATAACCTTATAATGTAATTTAAAATGTAACTGATACCTGCATGATGTAACCTGAAATGTTTAAACTGCTTAAGCAACCCACGAAGTAGCCCAGCCCTCCAATCATATGCACCAAATCTGCGTATGTACCTTCCCACTCACTGTCCTTTTAAAAGTCTTGAAACCTTGCGGGAAGGGCTGTGGTTCTTTGGGAGAGATGCTACTCAGAAGTCCACTGCAGTAATAAACTGCTTCCTGTTTCTTCACGTGCTTTGGCCTTTTCCTGTAACACTTCTGTTTTGTTTTTGAACATTCCCCCAGTCATTTCAAAATAAAACCGAAATAGCAATACCAATAAATAGATCATGATTATAAAGGATTACAATGTATACAACAATGTGCTAAAGGCTTTACATAGATTATTTTCTTAATAACTTGAAGCAAATTTATGTATCCATTTCAGAGTTATTTCTTTAACATTTATTATGTTTTAAAAACTGACCTGAAGCCAGGATCCAGTGCGGGTACTATAGCCACCCAGAATAATGAGTCAACATTGTTAGGAAACTTACACTTCTGACCAGAGGCAAAAACAAATAAGAAACATAATTTCAGATACTTATTTTTTAAAAATTGAGGAAAATAAAAACACCAAGCTTCACGAGTACTTAATATAAGCACTGCTCTATTCTTATAAAGCTCTAAAAAATGTATCTTAATGATTCAATAAAAAATTTATTACACTAAAAGATACATTACCCAAATTGTAAATAGAAAGTAAAATAAAAAATAAACAATAGGCAGTAAGGAAATAAATCTTTCTCAAATAGAAGTGGAGGGAGAGGGGAAAGAAAGGAGACTAATTTATTAATATTAATAAAATAATAAATTTTGTTTCTGTGCCAACTCCACATGAGGAGCACAAATATGCATGGCAAATATGTTCTAACAATTTTACAAAGACACATTGCCATTAATTACCCTGTCCAAAATACCCCTTCATTTCAAACACACATATATGTCATTGTCCTTGCCAATTTCCAAAGCTCTTCTGGAAGTCTTCTTTTGTGGGTGTCTTTAGTTGGTTGCACAAAAATTATAGTGAATGTTGCTATCAAACCCAATTCAGTGGCAAGATAGATTTGTAAGTCATTCCAGGGAGTTGTCTAGGTCATTGGCCAGGTCTGGCATCATGCAACTTCTGGCTTCCCTTTCAAAGCCAAAATGACTATAAAATGCAAATGATTTCAATTAATTCAAGAGATCAAGGCAAGAAAAACAGTGCACCTAAAGACAGTCACGAACAAGGACTTCAGAACTATTTCAGAAAGACTCAAGAATGATGGGATGTGCTTGAAGCAAGAGGGAATAGTTTGAGGGAGATCAGTTGCAATGTATCTTTTACTCTAATAAATTTAAATTCTGTCATTCACCATATATTTCAATCATAACCCTATATGTTTTTAAACAAAAAATACTACTTGCATTTTAACTTAATTAACTGATTTTCTCTTTTTGTAGTTTAAACGCTGTTAATCATTTTGTTTCTTTTGCTACTAATTTCTGATCTATACTAATTTTACTGAAGTAGTCTGAATGTATGTAGCTAATTTTCCAACTTATATTCTAGAACACAGAATTATTTCTCTGAAACAGATGTGGAGTTTAAGTCTTATTCATTTAAAAATACACAATATATTAAATGAAGTTTTAAATATTTGACAATTATGAATTGATAATTTATTGCATTCTGTTTATAATTGTAGTATCAAGGAACAACACTTTTATTCTCACTATTTTTCAGGCTTGAAAGTCACCAGGGTTTCCATTTTAATTTACAGTGTGTTTCTTTATGTCAGTTCTCTCACGTCCGTCTTAATGGTCATGGTTGAAAAATATTCTAAGATATAAAAAACCAAAATGAATTTACTCAATTGGTAATAATGGTCATAAGCTTATAAATTTGGTGCAAATACTAACATACATAAAACTCTTCCAAAATTTACTAAATTTAGCAAATGTGTTAAAATTTTAAAAGATCAATACAGATTTCAAACAATTATATCATCAGTTAATCAAAAAGAAAGGGCAGAACACACGGAAGCTCAAACATGTGTTCTCATCATCAGAATAAACTCTTATGGATCTAAGTTTGGATTTTAGCACACATATTCATATATCCTCTCCATATTCAATAATACAGTTGATATCTTATTAAAATTCATTTTTAGCCACTTGCTGCTTCATGGTTTTTAAGATTTAATTTTAAGTAGGTTATAACCAATTTTTTAGTTATTAATGAAAACTTTTAAATAATTTACAAAGAAATTCAAATGTTGTCTTCTTGTTACTATTCTCTTTCATGTGGGATAGCCAATTAGTATTTTCCATGTATGAATCGCCCTACTGTTTGAAAGACTATTCTCACAGTTTCTTTCCAATTTACACCTGAATACCAAAAAATCTGAATCTAAAAATGACAGTGTTGTATTCCTAAATTTTGTATTTTGAAGGGCTATTACTGATGGTCAATAAGTCCAGTGTTTCAGTATTATCTTCCAAATCATCTGTTGGTATAATTTCTATCAACAATAAAAAATTAAGATTTATTGTGTCTCAAATTATATAACTTATCATTTGTGAATTAATATCTAGTTTTAAAGTTTCAATTTGATGTGGAAAAATAAATTCTCCAAATATATACAGGAGATAAGTACACAAAAGTATTTCATAAAACATGCCATTTTGTATTTCCTTGTGATATATAAGGTAGATATGTGGTTATGGTGTCATCTTATCTCAGTTATTTAATATTAAAAGTGCCAGATTAAATAAATCTCCAATCTGTGGGATCTGGCAAAAGCTTTGAATTCTCTGTGGTGATCACATAAAGAACCCAGCACACATCATTGTCTTGCCGAAGGGTTTCTGATCTCTCTGACATTGCAAGTTGTAGGGGGAAATAAATAGAAAAAATAACTTTGTTTTTAAAAAGGTAAAAACAATAAACTTTCTCAACTGTTTTGTCAATGTTTTAAGAAGAAATTCAAATGCATTCAGTAATTCCAAGACTTGCACTTAAAATTATACCTGTACCCAAATATTAATGATATTCATAAGGAACATTCAGATCTTTGAAAAAACAATATACCAATAATATATTGACAATTAATTCAGTCATGCTAAGTATTTTAAAAGTATAGAGCAAGTAACCAATTTAACTTAATCAGGAAGCAGCTGATTTTTCTCTATTTTACAAATGAGACAATGTTTCAAGTTGAGACAATAAGCAGATTCACAGTAATATGCAAATTTAGGAGTTGAAAGTTGAATATTTTCAGTAACGTGTACCTCTTCAACTGTATACTTCTTTCTAATATGTGTTTGCCTTTTGCTTTTCTACAGCTATGGACCTTGTGGATTAGATACACAGTGTATCACCCAGTTATTTAGTTCTGTGTTCTTCAGGGGAGTTCTTTCTCTCCACTAAGTATCTTGCCTCTTTAGGCTTTCCAGATCCTGCTTGCCATTGGTATTAATTCTTTCGGCCTCAGAGTCTATGGCTTCCTGCGGCTCTCTCCCCTCACTGCAGCATCTTAATCCTTATTTTTGCTTGAAAAACCCATCTGTTCCAAATCAGCCTTTGATGAAAGCTACAACTTGGCTTCAGATATGAGATGATTCTCGCTTTGATTACAAATTCTGCTACGTAATTGTCTCCTTCCTCAAATAAATGCATCTCTTCCCTATTGTTTTTGCTATTCAATACAAACACAAAGTACGTAGCACAAGCGACTCTTTCTGAACTTTCTTTTTCCTATGTGAACTGTTTGAAAATATTCATTCAATGATCTACTACCAAGTATTTATGTTCAGCATACTCTTCTACGTCTTAGTTCATAACTTTCCTCTCATATTTTGTGTGTCTCCATAGCATCTCTAGTGTTGTGCCATTTTTGATCTGTCTTTAGGTGAAGCTTTTTTTTTTTTTTGGAATTTATTTGATTAAAAATAAAAAGAAAGAAGGAGATTAAGATAAAAAGAAATATCAACATAATAACACAGGTCAGAAAAGAACAATTTAAGCAACCTAGTGTTTCACCAAGAGATAACCCGACATAAGAGTAGCTACCATTAATGTTACTTTCCTTGAAATATTTGAGTATAACTTCATATATTATAGCATCAAACACAACATGACAGTGTAAAACCATTCAAGAGAATGAAAGTATTACAAGGTATTTAGAGTCAACTAACAGAAAATGAACAATGGTTTCTATATTATCCCCTTGTCTATAAAAAAATTTTGTTTATACAATTACATATAATAAAATCCAATAAGATACAACATGATAAACCAATGGAGACAGAAAAAACTTTCATGGGACTTCAAAATAAGATGATATTATATCAGCACTAGATATTGTATTGTCTTGTTTCTTCAAAATAACTGTTCATACCATCACAGACAATAAATTCAAACAACCCAGAATAGAACCATTCCAGTTAATGAAAACATTGTAAGGCTTCAAAGCAATATAATGAGGAATCATGTTTAACACATGCTTTTATGTATTCTTATCATTTCTTACACTAGAGAAACTATTCGGTATTTATACGTGTGAGTTAGGTTTATTTTGCTTATGAGTATGGTCTCAAGCTGGGACCATTTATTTATAAATATCTCAATGAGATCATTCTTTATAGCTGAGTAGTACTCCATTGTATAAAAATACCATAACTTTTTATCCATTCCTCAGTTGATGGACACTTAGTTTGTTTTCAAGATCTGGTTATTACAAATTGTGCTGCTATATACATGGATGCACATATATCACTGTGATATGATGTTTTCAGTATTTCTGGGAATATGCCTAGAAATGGAATAGCTGGAACAAATGGGACTTCCAATCCCAGCTTTTTGAGAAATCTACAGACTGACTTCCACAAAGGTTGTACCAATCTACACTTCTATCAACAGTGCAGGAGAGTCCTTATTCCTCACAGCCTCTCCAGCATTTGTTGTTGGCAGTTTTCTTGATGCTGGACATTCTTCCAGGAGTGAGATGAAATCTCAATGTTATATTAATATGAATTTCTCTAATGAGAAATGATGATGAACATTTTTTCATTTATTTATTTGCCATTTGTATTTCTTCATCTGAGAGTGTGTATTCTTCTCAGATGCCCATTTTTGGATTGTATCTATGAATTTTGGGGGTCTGATATTTTTAATTTTTATAGGTTTTAAACAGAAGTCCTTTGTGAGAGACAGTACACTAAGATTTTTTTCCCAGTTTGTGGGTTTTCTTTTCATTATGCTGGATATTTCTTTTGATGTGCAGAAATTTTTCAATAAGAGGCAATCCAGTTATTGATTCTGGGAAGTATTTCCCATGTGGTTTGATTCTGGTACATGAATTCTCTACCTACCCCTATGTCTTTAAGGTTTTTACCCAATTTTTCTTCCAATACATTTAGTGTTTCTGTTTTCATATTCAGATCATTGATCCATTTAGATGTTAATTCAGTACATTGTGATAGGCATAGGTCTAGTTTTAGTTTTTGGCATGTGGGAAGCCGCTTTTTCCAACACCATTTATTATAGAGACTGTCCTTCTTCCAGTGAACATGTTTGGCCCCTTTATCAAAAATAAGGTGGTTGAGTGTGTGTGGTTGTGGCTGTATCTTCTAGTCTATTCCATTGATCTTTGGTTCTGTTTTGATTTCAGTACCATGTTGATTTTACTACAGTTGCTTTGTAGTATAACTTCAAGTCAGGGATTGTGATGCCTCCTGCCTTGCCTTTGCTGCTTAGTATTATCTTTGCTATTCTAGGTCTCTTTTGGTTCCAGATGAATTTGAGCAGTGATTTCTCTAGATCCATAAATATGTTGGTGGTATTTTTATTGGGATTGCATTGAATCTGTATAGCAGTTTTGGGAGAATGGCCATTTTCACAATATTTATTCTTGCTATGCATTGGCAAGGGTTGTCTTTCCATTTTCTGAGATCATCTTCAATTTCTTTTTTCAGTGTATTATAATTTTCCATATATAGGTCTTTCACTTCTTTCCTGAGAATAATTCCAAAATATTTCATTTTTTTGGATGCTAGTATGAGAGGTGTGGCTTCTCTTGTTTCTCTCTCTGTGATTTTGTTGTCAGTATATAGAAATGCTAGTGATTTTTGAGTACTGATTTTGTATCCAGCTACATATCTGAATTTATTTATTATATCTCGGACTCTTTTAATGTAGATTTTGGGGTCTTCTATGTAAAGTATCATGTCATCCGCAAATAATGATAATTTAAATTCTTCTCTTCATAGCTTTACCCTTTTTATTTTTCTCTTTTGTCTAATTGCTCTGGCTAGTATATCCAGTACTTTAATACATAGGAGTGGTTATAAGGGATGTCCTTGTCTTGTGCCTGATTTTAAGGTAAAGACCTTCAGTTTTTGGCCATTTAGTAGTATGATCCTGGCTGTTGGTTTCTCATAGATGGCCTTTATTATACTGAGGTAGAGACCATCTGTTCCAGTTTTCTGTAAGGTTCTTATTATCATAAATGAGTGTTGGACCTTATCAAAAGCTTTATCTGCATCTATAGAAATGATCATGTGATTCTTACTTTTGGCTTTATTGATATGGTGGATTACATTTATTGATTTATGTATGTTTTATGAACCATCCCTGCATGCCTGGGATGAATCCCACTTGGTCCTGGTGTATACTCTTCTTGATGATTTGCTGCGTCCTATTTGCCAGTACTTTATTGAGGATATTTGCATCCGTGTTCATTAGGGAGATTGTCCTGTAGTTCTCTTTTTCACTTGGGACTTTCTCAGCTTTTGTTACTAAAGTAACATTTGCTTCCAGGAATGACTTAGGAAGAATTGCTTCCCTTTCAATTTCATTCAAGTGTTTGAGGAGTGTTAGCATTAAGTCTTCTTTGTATTTCTTGTAGAATTCCTCAGTGAATCCGTCTAGGCCTGGGCTCTTCTTTGTAGGTAAGGACCTAATTACATTATCAATTTCATTAATAGATATTGGGCTATTCAGCAGTTTTACATCTTCTTGACCTAGCTTTGGTACTACATATGTTTCTAGGAATCTATCTATTTCTTCTGTGTTATCAAACCTATGAGAGTAGAGGTTTTCAAAATAGGTGCTGATGATTTTCTGTATTTCTATAGAGTCTGTAGTGATTTTGCCTTTTTCATTCCCTATTGCATGAATTTGAGCTTTTTCTTCCCTTTTTTAAATAAGGTTGGCTAGGGGCTTATCAATTTTATTTATTCTTTCAAAGAACCAACTCTTTGAATCATTGATTCTTTGAATTGTTTTCTTAGTCTCTATTGCATTAAATTCTGCTCTGACTTTTATTATTTCCTCCATTCTTTTCCTTTGAGCTTTACTTGCTCTTCTTTTTCTAGCTGTTTGTGGTGTAGCATCAGGTTATTTATTTGTATTTGTTCTGTTTTCCTGATGTGGGAACTCAGTGCAATAAATTTCCCTCTGAGGTCAGATTTCATTGCATTCCATAGATTCTGGTAAGTTGTTTTTCTATTTTTGTTTGCTTGTAGGTATTGTTTGATTTCTTCTTTAATTTCTTCTGTGACCCACTGATTACTCAAGAGTGTGTTACTCAGTTTCCATGTGTTTGTGGGATATTTGCTGAATCTTTTATCATTAATTTCTGTTTTCATGGTGCTATGATCTGATAACATGCATAGGATGATTTCAACTCTTTTGTATTCATTTAAATATGTTCTGTGGGCTAATAAATGATCTATTTTAGCAAATGTCCTATGTACTGCTGAGAAGAATGTGTATTGTGATGCTGTTGCATTGAGCACTCTATATATATTTATCAAATCCATTTGTTCACAGGTGTGATTCAGTTATGTTATTTCTTTGGTGATTTCTGTCTGGTTGATCTGTCCCTTAGTGTCAATGGATTAAGGTCTCCTGTTATCTGTGTTATTGCTAATTTGATTTTTCATTTCTGTTAATACTTGCTTTATACAACTGGGAGCACTGGAATTTGTTGCATATATATTTAAGATAGTTATCTTTTCCTCTTGAAGTTTTCCCCAAACCAGTATATAATGACCTTCTTTATCTCTTATGATCATTATTGAAGTTCACATTGTCTGCAAACAGAATAGCTACTCCCACTTTTTTTGAGGGTTCCTGTTGCATGAAGGATTGTTTTCTATCCTTTGACTCAGAGTCTATGAGTATCATTTTGGGTTAGATGGGTTTCTTGTAGACAACATATGGTTGGATGTTGTTTCTTAATCCATTCTGCTAGCCTGTTTCTTTTAAACAGTGGATTGAGACCATTTATATTAATGGTTATAACTGTTTTATGTTGGTTTATTATTGACATGTTATCTCTCTGCTGTTGAATCTTTATCTTTCCATTCTGTTTAATTGTCTGCTTTGCTTAGTGGTTTTTTCCTAAGTGTATCTAAACTGTCTTTCAGTATTCTTTGCAGGGTTGGTGGTCATGAAGTTCTTCAGCTGTTCTTTGTCATGGAAGAATCTTAATTCTCCATTGATTTTGAAGGACAGTTTTTCAAGGTACATCAAGCTATATTGGAAATCATTTTCCTTTAGGATCTGAAATACTTCACTCCATGCTCTTCCTGACTTTATTTTTTATGATGAGAAGTCTGCTGTGATTCTGAAGTGATTTCCTTTATAGGTGATCTGTCTTTTCTCTCTGACAGCTTTTAATACTCTATTCTTATGTTGGATTTTTGGGATGGTGATTATTAAATCTCTGAGTATTAGTTTTATTTTGGTTATGACTGTTTGGAGTTCTGTATGCTTCACTGATCCTAATGTCAGTTTCAGTTCTCATGTTTGGGAAATTTTTAGCTATTACTTCTGTAAATATCTGCTTGACATCTTTTATGTTGTCCCCTTCTATTTCATTTATCCCTATCAATAGTATGTTGTTTTTCTTTGCACCATCTTGAAGCTGTTGTTTTGTAATTTCCTCATTCTTTGTTATTTTTTAAAAGATCTTGCCTTTCCTGTTCACTAGCTGTAATCCTGTCTTCGAGGTGTGAAATTCTAATTCCACTTTCATTGAGGTGGTTTTTACAGCTTTCAATGAAATTTTTGATATCCTGTATATCTCTTGCATCTGCTTTATGCTTGTTTCTTATATTGTTCATCCAGGGATTCTACCTTTTTGTTTAGTTCCTCCAATTTTTTAACTGTGTCTTCTTTAGATATGTTCAGCATCCCTTTCATTACTTTTATCATTTCATCTTTTACCTGGGAGATTATTTCTAATTTGAATTCCTTTAAAGCTTCTCAGAGTTGCTTCTTTATTTCAGTTGCTGTTATTTCAGATATTTCAGGTGTATGGCATGTATTTTCTTCTCTGTACGTAGCTCCTAAGGTTTCTTGGAATGGGCTGTAGGTTTGAGATAGCATTTTGGTATTTTGCTTTGTCATTTTCCTATATTTCTATGCTTCAAGTGTTGTTCCAATGCCTCCCCTGGATGTATTGGACATGATCTCCCATGGCCTATACTCCTGGGACTGAATGGAAGTTGCTGAGTCTGGTCCAGTTAGGCCCTCAGGCCCTCCTGTGCCACCTTCAGTGTTTCAGGTACCTGGGCAGACACCTAACCACTGAGGATTATGGGTTGAAGCTCTCCCCGGGTGAAGACCAATGCCCTGGAACTCCACCTACTCTAAAATCCTGTAATTCAAGAAGGTCTCTGGGCATAATATAGTTGGTCCACAAAACCTCCCAAGGCTAGTCTAGTGTGTCTGGGCTCTGGATGAGTCCTTAAGCTCTGGAAGAGATGATCTTAAAGTCTCCTGGGTCTCGGGATTCCACAAATTTACCCAAGTCGCCACTGAATTTCCCAGTTTGGGAGAAGGTCACTGGGTGTGTCCTGGGCAGGTGTGAAAACTGCCAAGCACAGCCCAATGTGGCTGAGCTCTGGGTGAGTCCTGGAGCTCTGGGAGAGATGTTCTTAAAGTCTCCCTGGGGCTTTGGATGGTGTGCATACTTACCCCAGCCCTCTGAGGTTTCCCAGGTGAAGCCCTTTTGGATAGTGGGATATTCTTTCAGTTCATTTATTCATTTGAGACATTATGCAGATAGATTCCAAACTTCAGATCATTGATAGTTTAAAGGTAGAAAAATTATGCAGCACAAATTTATAGAAGTCCCTGAAGAAATATGCTGAGTACTGTGGGGGAACTGGTTGAACAAGCTTAAATCTTGGGATGTCATGACAGTGAGACATAAATGGTACTGAAGCACGACAGAAAGATTGGAATCCCGGATTCTATCACACAATTCCTCTGTAGCTTTGAAAACCTGTTTCATTTTTAGATAATTAAATTTTCTCAGCTATACAGAAATTTTTGTAATAAATGAATCAACCAGTGTTAAAGTATTTAAAAAAATATGACTCATTACAAATTTAATGTTGGTTAAAGCAAGGCAAACTTTCACCAGAAACAAAAAGAGCTTCCTATGCTGGAAAAACTTGCAGGAAAAACAGAAATGCTTATAATGCAATTGGGAACAGAACTTACCAGTGCTGGCCAGATTTCTAGGGCAACTAACAATGAAAAAAATGAAACTATAAAAGATAAGCAAGAACCAAAGGTGAAGAACTGTTTATTCAGCATAATAATTTTATAATGTAAGTTACAGGATGGAGTTACTGAAGGATGTAATAAAGTGAAATAGCAGAACCAAATGTGCATTTTACGCATATAACTACAGCTAAAAATATACGAAACATATGTGGCAGAAAGTTTCAAGAAAATGTTGATGGTGGAAATAATATTGATATATATTAACATAGGAAATAAAATTCATATAAATTAATAGGTAATTAGTAGACAAAGTTTATCAGCAGGTAGGAAGTAACTAGTTGAGTTTACTAAGAGCTGTATATATTTATGATGTAGAGTTTGCATTTAATATATAAGCTATACTTACCGCTATTTATATGATGTGTTTCAAAAGAATGATTCAATTCTATGACTTAAATGACTCTAATGTTCACTAGTGAATTACTAAACTGTAAGTGGAAAATTAAATCAAGAAGTGATTACCTAACAGACACACTGTATATAACATTTCTGTAGAACATACAGACACATGTATAAATCAGATGGAAGAAGAGATAAAATGTTAATACGTGAGACTTTCATGTATGGGATGTGAGTGGGGCAGCTGCATCCATGGAATTCAACAATATGCTGGTTTTCAACAGAATTAGGAATAAACCAGTTTATTTTGAGAGTCAGAAATGAGTGAAAAGTTAAAGATAAGACCATATTCTTCAGTTTCACACCCATTTTCATAAGGTATAGATTGATGGGTATAAGCCAAAGAGTGAATAATAAAGGAGATATGAGGATAACCAATAATTAATGGGTATAGGAGCTATTTATCAATAATATTAAATGAGTGATTTCCAATATGCCAGGTGATGTGTTAAATATTCTGTAAGCATTAACTCTTTTAATAATTAAAACTTTTTCATGTAGTGTCTTTTGTTTAATCTTTTATAGAGAAACAAATATGCTATAGAAACAGTGACGTACATGAAATGAGTGAGTTTAAAGCCAAATGCCAGTCATCAGAGCAGTGCCTAGACTGTGGAGAGACAGCCAGGTCATAACTTAAGGTGATCCACTAGCTTTGCAGTCAGAAGGTATGGTAATTCTATTGCAGGAGTAGTTGCAACAGTGGAGGAAACTGTAGACAGTATTGTATAAACCAAGTAGTAGATCAAAGAAAATGAAGAGGATGTAAGTGCTTCAGCTAAGATCCATAGGTCTTTCTTTAATCTAAAGTGAACACAATTTCTACATAAAGTACATCTGCATCTCTAACCATTCATTAAAGGGTGTGGATTTCACACATGCATATTATGATTCACAAAAATACTTTTACTTTTTGTTGTGTATTGCTATATTTTTTCCCCAGAACAACCGATTCTGCTATGTCCGAAAATCAGCATTCAATATAGCATACTTTCCCTAACACATTTCATTGTATGAGCTTAACCCCAAATTGTCATTAAACTCTTGGCAAAATCTTCATAGAATATAGAATAATAATCCTCCAGGGTACTGTAGTTTAATGAAACCCAGATTTTACAGATCAAAACATAAAAAAATTAATCAAAGTTTCAAGACTAGAAATAACAGGTTTGCTATTAATTCTAAGGCAAACTCTTTCTAGAGCTTGAATGTAATTTACTCCTAACAGCTCAAACGATCCAAAGTATATTTTCCCTCATTAGTGGTTCCAATTGGTAAGAGAATCTTGACAAGCTTTAAATATTATTGTATTCATATGCTAGGTTTATTGAGTCAATGTAATTTTGCTTCTGCAACTTCATTTCATATTAAATTCTTGAATTTAAGAAAATTAGAAGAATGCAGTCTTAGGACCCTTTAAGCTTCAGTTGTCTAATTAATTTAATATGACATCAAAATAAAGCATGATGGTTCATCTTGTAAAAAAATTCTAAGAAACACTAACATATTATTTTATGCTATAACATATTTGTAAATAAACATTCACACTATATCATTCATATTGAAGTTAAGTGTTTTTTGATTATTTTGAATAGATTTACACATTACACCTTGTAATGACACATTAAGCTTTAAATAAAGTTCTTAACAAAAAACTGTATTTTTTATTAAACTTGCCAACCTTTTGTTGAAAGTATTCAGCTTTTAAAATGACAAAAATAATGAGTAGTTTAAAATTACTTAAGTATGAAATGCTTAGATTATTAAATTGATTAAATACATTTCAATAAAAGTGATAAAATGTTATAAGTAAAGTTTTCTTTTACAATTTGTGTGTCTCAATGAAAATTAATTGAAAATGAAATCTTTCTCCTTTGAGGTGGTACAATTTAGGTGCTACAAATTGCAAGTGTCTGGAATTTGAGAAACATGCAAGTGAGAGTCTGTTATTTGACTAATTACCAACATAACTTGCCCAAGTCACATACTGCCTTCATTCTATCAATTATATGTTAGGAAAAGTTTATTTCAAGGCCAAACACAATTCCATCTTTCAAGGCTTTATGACATTAGTGTACTCAGTTGAAGCAATATATATGTGTGTGTGCATATTTACCAGTTATTTCTGAATTTTGTGCAAGGAGTTGTAAGCACTCATGATTTATATTTCTTTTTTCCAATGAAAGTCACTCAGGGTGATTGAAAACAACAGAAAACATAATGAATTGATATAGACACATCTATTGAAATCAATAATTATTCAGTTACTATATACAATGACTGTAGGTATCATTACTTTGCTTGACTATTTTATAAAAAATATTCTTCTCAGGGAATGTCTTATTTTAAAAATAGTACATGTTTTTGAAGATCTTGAAACAGAGATTGAGTTCCTATTATCTTTCCTTGATAGTTAAGCAAGAAAGTTTCATTAATTTTTTCTCAAACTGTAGTGGAAATCAGGAGTCATCTTCTTGATGACTTTGTTCAATTTAAATAATCTGATTTAAATTGTGTTAAAACTGCCTCTAGGTGATTTTTTTCACATTTAATCTTGAATAGTAGCTGTATAGGGGCAGACAATGAAACACAGGGTCCAAAAGACAGGTACAGAACACATAAATTCCTTTTTAGATTATGGAGACTGCTTGAGAAAGACCAGTTTTGCCTTCATCTACATAGCACGCTGTGGGCCTGCAAGTATCAGGTCGCAAGATGACACTTTAATGAGTGTAATATATTTTAGTATATTTAATATATTCTAATGAGTTTAATACTGTTTGAAATATCATTAACCTTCTGGACAGTGGAGATTTTTAGTGAAATCCCTGTTGAACTAAAGATATTCGTCAGATGGTTGGCTGAATTTCTTTAAAGTGAAATTCCTATTGTCTGGTCACAGAGGTAGTTGCTCTTACCCCTGCTACTTGAGAAGGGAACTCAGAAGGATTGCAATTGTAAGGCCAGCCTAGGCCACTTAGGGAAATCTGTCTCAATACAAAATTTATAAAATTTGGAGATGGAAGACCTATTGCAGTAGCAGAGTCCACAGTTAGTATGCACAAGCTCTTGGGTTAAATGTTTACTAAAAAAAAAAAAAAAAAAAAAATCTACTGCAAGTCTCACTCATTTCCCTTAATAACTTCCAAATTTTTCAAAAATAGTTCACTGAAAAGACAGCAACATAATTTTATAACCAAGGAGAAATAAACTGCATTTCCAGAAGTATCAAGATTATGAAGAGGATATTTAATCTTCTATCACAGTATGTTTAAGAACAGACTATGAGCTGAGTTGGAATTTATAGATTGAAACTTTCAGAACATTTCCTGTTCGTCTTGAATAAGGAGTGCTGCAATGTACCGCAGAGGATGAGGATCAGAAGAATTTCACCACCTGAATTCCTTTTTCCCTTTGTCCTTCACTGAATACTGCACTTCTTTTCTACCTCTGAAGCACTCCTAAGGGGCTAGTTAAACCAAGAAAGAACCTTCATCTACCAGCTGTTTCAGTCCTTGAGAAGACTGTAAAGGAGCTAAGAAAAGCAAAATAGCAAAAGTAAAAGAAATAGAAAACCCAAATTTGCTAAAGAAATTCAGACAATATCAATAATTCAAACGATAGTGCACATAATTTCAAACCTAAGTGTGAAAATTGATATTCTATTAAAGAGCATGCTAGATTTATTGTGTAAATTCTCAACAGTATAACATTAACTTCTAAAATGTGTGTTTATATTATCAAATTATTACATTTATATTCTTTTCCTAATAGAAAAATTCTGTGGATTGATGTCATTAAAATTCCCTGTTAGATTGGTTCTTTGTACTTCACAAACTTAAAAAAAGCTGCTGGCAGTCATTGACAAAGGTAAAAGGCACAGCACCAATCAATAATCTAAAGGGCCATGGTTACATTTAGAAGTGTTCTGCATCACCATAATTCTTATAAAATAAATTATAAACTTTATTAGGACAAAATTGCTCAGGAGAATTCTCCAAGATTATTTCATTCCTTTCCTGATTTTGTATGCATCAAACAACACAACATTGGCTTAGTGTCATGGTAAGAGTGGGCATCCCAACCCATCCACATTCAAATACATTGTTGGCTAGGTAGGTGCAATCGTGTGTTTTAAGGCTTTCAACACTTACTTCAAAATTTTTCAAAGACTACCAAGTGAATGCTCGAGCTGACATTGAAATAAAAATCATGTCAAAATGAAATTAATATCTTTTATATACAAAATATAAAGGAAAAAGCCAAGGCACTTAATTTCAGGCACTAGTTGGTTTAAACACACTAGGTAGTTCAGGTTAGCCTCAAACTTCAGATGATTTTCCTGCCTCAGCTTCCTGAGTGCTGGAATTATAGGCATGTGCCGCCACGCAGGGTTCTGTATCTATTGATAACTGACACTGCTAAAAAAATGGTTCAGGTTTACTGCTAACTGTTTTATTTTCTAAATACTGTGACTTGCATCATTTCTTCTAAGCATATTGTATCAGTTCTCAAATTATCACTTTCGGTTCTATTTGTACACTTGCTCAAATACTAGTTTTTAATGAGAGAGCTTTTATTGATTCCTGAGAAATGCTTAATCCCCTCTAATATGCAACAGTCAACCCTGAATTACCTGTACTTTTTTTCTCACTGGAGAACTCAGTGTCTTAATTTGTGTTTTGTTTGATAGTTCTATATTTTCATTATCATCAGTTACAATAGACAATTGTTGTACCTCTGTGATATGAGGCAGTTTTCTCCTTGTGCATTTCAGAGTTCCTGTTTCCAACTACTATATGGAGACTTCTTTAGTTTCAAGTCAACATTATTTCTCCTGAAAAGAGAAAACAACTTTTGCAATAAAAATAAAATGAAATAATATGGACTTACTTAGAAATGAGTGTCAGTTCTATTTTTGCCTCCCATTGAGCTCATTACAAACTTAGATGGACTGTTTAACTTAGGGACTACAAAACCACAATGGGCTTCCTGTCTACAGTGCCATGTGAGGAATCTCCCAAATGTTCATACCTTAAGGGATGAGATTCTGAATTCTAAATTATATTTCTATCACCTTCTCCCTATGGTACTTTGCACAAATTTTGCCTCCAAATCTTATACAGATTTACTGGAAGAAAAATAATAAAAGAGAAAGTGAAAAATATGAAAGAAAAGTTAAAAATTAAGAATGTGTATATAATAAATGAAATAAAAAATTACTATAATATATCTTTTTTTCTTTAATATTCTTATATAAAGAATTCACTTTATTGGAGAGATTATGAATGCTAAAATCATTGTGTATGTTACAGAACACTACATAAAAGCCACTAAACAAAGAAAAGCATTTGTATCTAAAGAATAAGCATCCAATGGCAATTTCCAGAAGAAACCTGGATAATCCACAATGAGATCACACTTAGGGAAAACAAGGAAAAATTAAGAAAAACTCTTATAGACACCACCTTATTTGGAGTGTGAGCTATTAAGCTGTGAATTTCAGTCAGTGCGGCTCAGAGAAGAGCAGCTCTGCCTGTCAGGGACAAACTGTCCCCTCCCAGCTGGTCCTGTACCTTGTTCTGCCCAGCCCAGCAGCAATGGTGTGGGTCCAATGACTGACCTGACAGAGGATGAGAACCACGCCCTGGAGGAGGGTTTCACTCATAACAGAAGTGAAAAAAAAGAGAGGAAAGAAATGGAAACAAAGCTTTTGTAAACAAGGGGAAGAGGATTGAAGGGAGGGGAGGGACATGGGAAGAAAAAAGCAGTACCGAGAGATTATCATGTCCAGGTGCAAGTTCCCTATGATGGACATGATCATTGTGAATATCTGAAATGTACCAATAAAATTAATGAAAGTAAAAAGCAGTAACTTCTGAGAAGCAGCCATAGGAAACAGACTTGGAAAAGCATGAGGGCTAGACTTAAACTGCCTGAGATTCCCAGAAGCAGCTCCAGTTCAGACCAGGTAAATCCTGTGGCCTGATTTTCTATGTGGCAGAGGCCAGGTTTGTTGGGTGTGGCCTTCAAAAAGGGCAGGATTTGAAGAAGTTGGCTTTCTTACACTCCCGCATTTAGCTACAACCAGATAGACAACTGGATGGATTTACTTTAGGTCAATGTGTGTGTTGCCTGAATATTTATACTGAAGTCATGGATCCTTTGCTGTCATTAAGGGTGGCTCATGAGTGGTTCATAGTGCATTCATTTTCATACAAATGACTCAAATTTATGAAATTTTATATAAATACCACATTTCTTTATCAAATTTTGCTGTCAGAAAGAATAAAATTGAATGAGACACTTGCTTTCCTTCATTCAGTCGTGGGCCCAGCAATGCTCTAGTGAGACCCTGGTGCCTGAGGTGACAGATGTTAAGTTCCAGTACCAGTAAAACACAAAACAAGAGCACTCTTAGGGGGTTCTGACCCTGTAAGCCTCCGCTGCAAGGCGGCTTTTTGAGAATTCCTCTTTCTGGGTTCCTCTTGATTCTACCTGTTCCTGCCACCATCCTGTGACCCTCAATACACCCATCTACCTGCTAACTACTAGGAGCGTGGACTGCTGCGTCCCACTCATCTGTAATGCATTCATCTGTTAATACACATACAGGCTGCTTCCAAATGTAGCTATTATGAATTGTTTTGCTCTAAACATGAGTATGCATGTATCGTGACATCATTACCTCTTTTGCGAAGAAACCTGGTAGAGAAATGCTTTCTTAAGATGGAATTTCTCTTTTTAAATTTTTGAGCAATCTCCAGATTGATTTCCATAGTGTTGTACATTCTCCTCAATAATGCAGGAAGCTTACTTTTCCAACACTGCCTCAGTCATGTTTGTTGTTATTTGATTCCTTGATGATCACCATACTTCCTAGAGTAAAATAAGATTTAAGTGTTTTTATTTGCAGTTCACTGAAAGCTAGCAATGTTGAACATTTTGTCAGGTGTTTATGGGCTGTTGGTATTATTCTGAGATGTATTTATTCATTCCAGTTGAGCATTTTCCATTGTGCCTTTTATTTTGGGAGGTTCTAATTTCAGTAGTGGTTTATACTCTGAGTTCTTTATATATTCTATTTTTTTTTATATATTCTAGATATTGGCCCTTTTACCAGAACATAGCTGGCTCAAATGTTTCCTTTTTTTTTTGGTACTGGGGATTGAACTCATGACTATGCGCTTGCAAGGCAGGCGCTTATGCCACTGAACTAAATCCCCAGTCCAATTTTTCCTATTTTATAAGTTATCTCTATTAGTAATTTGCTGTATAGAAGCTTTATAATTTGATACAATATCACTTGCTAAATTATATTCTTCCTTATGTTGCCTTTTTTTACAAAGTCTCAGCTTATAACTATGGCTTCAGGAATTTTATTTATGTTATCTTCCAGTAGATTAAGTGATTCTGTTTCAATACTTAAAATTTTGATCCATTTTGATATTATTTTCACACATAACAAAAGATATGTCTAAAATTTCTTCAGCCTCATTTGCTAAAGTGGCTATATTTCATCCCTTGAATGTTTTTGGCACCTTTGTCAAAGATCAGGTAGCTGAATGTGCTTGTGGTTGCCTCTATGTTTTCTATTCAGGTTTATCAATCTACATGCTTGGTTTGACACCAGCACTATGATGTTTTTATTGCTCTCCTTTTAGAATATAACTTGAAAGTGAGAATTGTGATGCCTCCCGCTTGCTTTTATTGCCCAGAATTGCTTTTGCCATTCTGGGTCTCTTCTGGTTCCGTATGTTGCTTTTTTCTAGTTTGTGAGGAGTGCTATTGATATTTTGATTGGAATTGCATGAAATCTGTGGAATTGCATTAATCTGTATAATTTTGAAAGTATAATCATTTGTCACTATTGGTTGTGCCTATTCATGAGCAAAAGATGTCTTTCCATTTTCTGATATCTTCTTTTGAACTCCTTTATCAGAATTCTATAACTTTTTGTTGGGTCTTCCACTTCCTAGGTTAGGGTAATTCCCCAATATTTAATTTTTCTTGATTGTTTTATAAATGGCATTGTTTTCCTAATTTTTCCTTGGTGGTACATTATATGTGTACACGCACATTATTAATTTTTCTGTGTGATTTTGTATCCTGCTATGCTGTTGAATTTGTTAAATCTACAAGTCTTTTGATGAGTTTTTGTTTTGTTTTTCTGTGAGTTATATAATCTGAAAATAAATATGGTTTACCATTTACTTTTCCTATACATATTGCTTTTATTTCTTTCTATTGCCTGATTGCTCTGCTAGTGTTTCAGTAACTGTACTGAACAAAAGTTATGATAATGAACATTCTTGTCTTATACCTTGTTTTTGAAGGAAAACTTTCACCTTCTCCCCACTTAATATGATGCCAGTCATTGCTTAGTATTAAAAGGATTTTTTTTAAAGATAGACATAATATCCTTCTATAGGTCTCTTCTTTTCAGGGTTTTTATTATGAATGGATGTTGGATTTTTGTCAAAACTTTTTCTCCATGTTTTGACACCATCATGTGGTTTCTGCCCTTCTTTATCTGTATGTAATACATTTATTTGAATACATTGCAACATCCTTCCCTCCTTGCAGTTCTAGGATGAAACCTGTTTGGTCATTATGTATAATCCTATAATGACTTGGTGCATTCTGTTTGCCGGTGTTTGAGAATTTTTGCGTCTATTACTATTAAAGTAGGTTTCTTGTATTTTCTTTCTTCACTGAATCCTTGCTTATTTCTGGAAATTAAGTGATGCTGGATTCAGGTTACAAGTTTGGAAGTCAACTTTCCCTTCCAATTCCATTGAAGTCTTTGAGGAATATTTTGATAGGAATATTTTCCTATAAGGTCTTGTAGAATTTGGTGGTGAACCACTGAGGCCTGGACTGTTTAATTAGTATTTATTTTATAACTGTCTCAAACTCATTGCCTACTAATAGGTTGGTGAGAATTTTTATATCTTTCTTGTAATTTATTTATGTCTAGGTATCTGTTTAGGTCTTTAAGATTCTCCAATAGGTTGGGCTATAATTTTTCATACCTGTTACTACTGATCTATTGTGAATTTGACTTTTTTCTTACTAATTGCATTGATGTCACTCTTTTCTCTATGTTTTTTTGATGTGTTTGGATAAGGGTGTCATCTAATTTGTTTATTCTTTCAAAGTACAGGCTCTTCAATTCCTTGATTCTTTGTAGAGTAAGTCTTTGATTTACAAATGATTTCCATTCTAGAACAGCATTCTTAAGTTGGATTACTTTGTAAGTCCAATAAACTAAGTCTCACACAAAAACGTACAATATAAAATATTAAAAAAAACAAACACACAAAAAATACTACAAATAAACCATTTTTACTTTTAGTTATCTTAAAATAGTAGGTATAAACATGAGCTACATCTATGATTTATTCACATACACAAATGCTGATAATGTGAATTGTGGTCTTATTTGTGGAAGTTCACAATTTGAATGCTCATAAATTGAATACTATATTGCTTTTTAACATTGATGTGATTAATTTTCAATGTGATGTTCATGATTCCCCTCTTCAAGCTAGTTTTATACTTAGGCTTTTTTTTTTTTTTAAAGTATCTCAAAGTACAACACTAGGTTATTTACTTGAGTTTACTCTGTTTCCTAGTGGGACTACTGACTTCATTAAACTTCCATTTTGAGGCTGTTCATTATGTCGCATAAGTTCTGGGAGTTTGTATTTGCATAGCCCATGGATTTTAGAAATCATTTAGTTTCCTCCTGAAATGTTCCTGTAATACATTGAATGTTCAGAAGTGTATTGTTTACTATATCAGTGTTTATAAAATTCCAATAGTTTAATTTTGCAATTGATTTTTAGTTTCAGTGTAGATAGTATACATGGGGAAATTTTGAGTCTTTTGTATTTACTTTAACAGGCTTTATAGGCTAGCACATGGTCTGCTTCAGAGAAATTCTGTGGGCTGGTGAAAAATTACATATTCTGTTTTAGTAAAGCATAACACTGTAGATATCTGTTAAGTCATTTCTTCTAAGATTTAGTTTAGCTCTGATCTTTGTTGAATTTTTGTTAGTTAGTTTGGCCTTTTTAAATGTGGATTGTTGAGGTTATGCAGTATGTTGTAGTCAGGGGTTGTGCAGAGAACAATTAGAATTGGGACATGGAACTTATATTATTTTATGATGGTCATGCAGAGTTAACATAAGAAAGTGTAGGAAATCTATCCACAACACCAAAGACATGGAATGTTCAATGAAGTGTCTGAATCCAACAGCAATGTCCTGTATAAGTCCAGATGAAGACCCAGAGCTTATGACAGTGCCTTCCACGAGTCCAGCTGGAGGTCTAGAGCCCACAAGAAGGACTCACGCCAGTCTCTTTTATGGATCCATGCTGGGAAGGCCCACAGGTCAGTGGTGGAAGTTAGGAAGTCTATGCCAGTGGTGTCAAGGAGCTGTACTGGTAAGTTGAGGTTTCTACACTGGAGCCAAGAAGTTTTACTCAAACAAAGACCAGGCTATCCTAAAAATCACAACAAGTATCCTCAGCAACACTGAGGCCCCATGCTCCTCCAATAATAAGCACAATTGAGTACATGGCAGGAAGCCACTGTGACAATTTCATTCTGGAGATTAAGCAGCACATGTTTTCCCCTCCAGAGCCAGGAAGCAATGCTCGATATAAGGATCAGATCTCTTCCAGGAGAACCAGTGGCTCAAACAGCAACATGTAGGAAATCCCACACTGCTTCAATGCCTTAATGCCTAGCTTCTCCTTCTCCACATCTTTATTTACACAGGCAACTTTTCTCAGGTGGAACATCTATGCTCAGCACACTGCTGATTTAGCTCAGCTAGCATTCAGTTGATCACCAGTTTTTAACCCATAACACAGTATGAATGTGTTGGTGTTTATTTGATCTCCTATGTTCAGAAAAGTTTGTTTAATGAATTCAGTGTGTATATGGATTTTGACCAGTTCCACTCCTAACGGGCAAAATCATTTGTATATCTGTGGAAATCAGTAAATTTCATTGCTTTTCATTAGATACTATTTTAGATGATAGTAAGATAATTTAGAGTCAATGAAAATCCCAGATTTTATAAAATAATGTAATATAGGTTAAAGCTTCTCAATTAAAGACTCATTGCTGCATTTCAATATCTTTCCAAGTATAAATTAAATGGTAGTTTTTGTAACAATGTGATTCTTTATGGCTGAGGATGTAGCTTAATTGGTAGAATATTTGCTGAGCATTCACAAGGCTTTGCCCTCAGTCCCCAGCTGCTAGATAGAGAACTGTATGAATAGATAGATGATAGATAGATAGATAGATAGATTGATAGATGGCAGATAGCTAGCTAACTAGCTGTATGATAAAAGAAATAGGCACAGAGTATGACGAAAAATATGCTTTCAGTATTTGCTTTCAATGCACTTTTAAAAACCAGTAACTATTGAAGGTATTCTATACGGAGTGGTATTCTATAAGTGGAATTTTGCAAACAGTTCTGATTCATAGATAACTTAGGAAAACTTTTTTGATGACAAAAAAAATATCACATATATTGCTTTGTCCTAACCATCTTTCACCTGCATTTCTAGTAAGGTTATCTCTATTGTGCTGAGGGGGAATATACTTATCATGGTTATGCCATGTTTTGATTTTGAAATTCATGAGTTTAAGTACACATTTAGTGTGTTACAGAAATGCAAAACTAAATAAATAAATATAATAAATACATCACAAAAATCAGAAAAATGATACACTGCTTTCAGAGAGAAAAGAACAATCTGGATAATTACATGAAAATTATGTAAGTGATTAAAACAAGGAAATAATACACAAAACCAAAATAACTTCATATGTAAATGAAACTAAAATATAGATAAATTTTATCTGTGAATTATAAATATGGATTATGTTTTGTTAAAAGATTAATTCTACGTTAATCTGTTAGAAAATAAAATAAATACTATCAGAAAGAAGAATTAAAATAGTATACAATATAGAATTAAAGACAGTGATGTGCATGAACTATGACTGAGTATCAAAACAGATTATACACTAGTATAGAACACTAGTGCCTCAATTCATGAAATTGATTAGTTCCACAATGCTGGAAAAGATGGCAATGCTAGGACCAGGGATTTAGCTCAGCAGCATAAGCACCTGCTGACAAACATGAGGTTGTGAGTTGGATCCCCAAAAGAAAAAAGATGGCCATACATTGGTTCCTGTTGTGACCCAAGGTGCCATGACACAAACTATTAAATGTGGCACATACATTGTTTGTTTATAAAATGTTCCTGATCTATATTATAGCATTAAAATATTCAGTTGTAGTACATTGTGTATAGTATGGATTAATTATTTTTAATTTTTTTACCATGTATTTGTGTGTGTGTGCGTATTTATATATCCATTAATGTTCTATGGAATAACAGATTAAATCCTGTAATTACTGGCTAACACTGGGAAAGAAACTGCTGTCAATGTCAGGAGGAAAAAAGATGTGTACTAAACCAACTGAATATATATAGCAGAAATAATTTTAAGTTACAATCAATAAAGTTCCAAACAATAATTTTTGTACAAAAGTATAAGAAGGACAAAAGATACATATGAGAAAAATTGATATAATAATGCTTAAAAAAAAAACATGGTGGTTATGATGATGCTGCTACTCAGGAAGTTGAGGAAGGAAAATTGAAAGTTCAAGGCCGACCTGGAAAACTTAGTGGGACCCCACATCAAAATAAAATAAAAATTGCTGGTAGCACAGTTCAACAGTAAAGAAGCTGCCTAGCAGCATGAAAACCTGAATTCATCCCTCATTAATCACATGGTATCCTCCCACCCTTCCCCCAATAGCTAACAAAACCCAAAGCAAATAAAAATTGACACTCCTTTTTCATATAAATTTAAACATACATAGAAGAGTTATTTCAAAATTTAAGTTATCTAAATCTATGAAATTTCTTTAGTATACATTATTTACAATAAAATTAGAATAAAATGAATTTTATAAACACAATTCAATAATAAAATTTGTAGTAAGACCACCCTTGCAGCTGCTCGGGAACAAAAGTATTGGAAATATGTCACAGAAATGCCTAGTTTTAAAGAGTTATAGTAGATGGTCTGGGAATTTAGCTCAGTGGTGCAGCACCTGCCCAGCAAGTGTGAGTTCCTGAGTTCAATACACAGTTCTCAGATGAAGATATACAAATGGCAAATAAGTACATGAAAAAATATTCAACATCATTAGTTATTAGAAAAATGCAAATAAAATCTACACTGAGATTCCATCTCACTCCAGAAATAATGACCAGGATAAAAACTACCAACCACAAAAGCCAGAGAAGCTGAGGGGAAAAAGGAACTCTTCTGCACTCTTGGTGAAAGTGGAGACAGGTGCAACCACTGTGGAGCTCAGTCTTGAGATTCCTCAAAAAGCTAGTATTGGAAGTGGCATTTGACCCAGTTATTCCCCTTAAGGGGATAGTCTCAGAAAAACTGAAAACTGATATATGTGTACCCATGTTTATAGCAGCATAATTTGTAGTAGCCAGATCTTGGGAACAATCTAAATGCTTATCAACTGAGGAATGTAAAAAAGATGTTATAGTTTTTACAATGGAATACTACTCAGCTGTAAAGCATGCTAATATTGAGATATTTATACATACATGGATACAACTTGAGACCATACTCATAAGTGAAATAAATCAGACTCACATGTATAAATACTGTATAGTCTGCCTATTTTAATAAATGGTAAGATTACATACAAAACCTCAATAAATACAGTGAAAATATAAGAAATGCTCAAAGGGGAAAAGTAATATCTTAAGGAAAAGGAGGAAAAATAAAAAGGAAAGGAAAAGAAAAAAATCTCTATTATTATATAAACACACTCAGTATAGCTAAGATGATTGTGCTACAAGTTCTATAAGTTCTTGGAACAAAACAGTTAACATTCATAGTATTAGAGCAATTTTGCATGTTGGTGTCTGGTGATCTAAGAAACTCTTCAAGATCATTATGTAAAATAACAACCCTAGTTATGCTCCTACCATCTTGTTTTGAAGGCCTACATTGTCAGTGTTTTGGGCTCTTTGCTACCGTTATTTGTCTTTTTTGTTTCATCTTTTTCTAGTAATTTGTTTTGTTTTATTTTGTTTTTCCCTTGAATATAGAAATAATAGGTATACATGTCGAGACTTACACATGCTTAGAACTTCTAAACAGTTTATGAGAATCGATTATATAATGATAAATGAAATGAACAGCTACTTCAAAAGAAAATAGACATTTTATTATCTATTGCTGATTCCATATCGTCATGCTATGAAATCCAGTAATGCAATTATTCTTTCTTCAGAGTGGTTTTAGTCTGTTTTGTATTGTTTAATTTCAACATACTTGAAGGTATAGACAGCTATTTTGAAGAGAACTAGAGACATTATGGCAGCCATTGTTGATTTACCTATTGTCTGGTTTTGAAGGTCTTATAATGCCTTCATCACTCTGTTCTGATCAGAATTATACTATTCTGTTTTGTGTGAATTAATTGCGTGTGAAGATATGGACAACTGTTTAGAAGAAAAAAAGAGACATTATGGTAGCCAGTGATGATTTCCTGTTGTCTTGCTTTAAAATCTGTCATTTACATTGTTTTTTTCTAATCAGCTTTGTTCTGTTTTGTTATGTTTAGTTTTACCCTCTTTAAAACATAATTTAAAAAAGATAACTTCAATCATAAGTAATCAAAAAGTCAGATTTTTCATTAATACCTGTATGAAACGTAGTAACTGAATGAATAGAAGAATGATAGAAAGTATAAATCTTGTAAAATGCTTTTATCAGAAATACAAAGCCCAAGCAATTAAAAGTTAAAAACTATAATAAATGTAAATAATGCTGACAATAAGGTTCACATACAAGACAGATTAAAGTACTTCTTCAAACTGGAATGTATGTGCTCTACCAAACACAGATGGAATCAGAGTAAGCAATAATGATAAAATGATCTTTGAAGGATGTAACAGATTATTCCAAAGTGCAAACACCAACTATTCTGCTTCTATAAAAATAATCCAGTAAATTGAATTTAAAATGTCTTTCTCTTTCTATATTTGAAAAGAAATTTACATCTAACACATAGAACAAAGGAGAACACGCTACAATTATGTAATAAATTCAAAAACTAAATTGTGAAATAATGATTGTTTCAGAACAACCTAGTATCATTATATGTAAACCATCCCCAGATGGCAAAAAAGAATGAAGAAAGTCAAGTTGACAGAGCCAGATTGCACAGAAGGCAGTTTATTTTGGGAAACTCATTAACAAAAACATGATCATGTGTGGCAGCAAGACCAAGTGGTTGCTCACAAGTGAACCAGAAATAAGGTGATCATAAAACTGACTGCATCCTTCCTGTAGCCTACCTGTAGTTAGAATATGTCAGGTTTATTTTGAGCCAATATCAAAAGGTTTGACATGTATCTGGCCCCAGAATCTGTTTGTAAACCTTCAACGTGTCTTTCTCACAGTTCAATATAATCATAATATGTTGTAAAGCTATGTGAAAAATCTGCTGTGGTCCTAAAGGACAAACCTGATGTTAATAATCCAAGTGCCTGTAGTCATATCTAGCTGAATTCATTAAAAAAAGATGAATAAGAAATAAAGGGTCAGACATTGAAAATCGTAAGTTATAGCCAAAAGACTTCTGGATGGTGATTATATACAGATATATGATTAATGTTATTTGAAAACAAGTGTCCAAAATTTAGAACTAGAAACACTGAGTAGAATCTGAACAAGTAAAAGAAAGGAAAATAAATAAAATAAGAATGGAATTTTAAAGTAATTTTTTAAATGAGGATCTCAATCTTGTAGAAGACTAGTAAAATGAACAAAACTACAAATAAGAGTGAGAGACTTGATACACACATGCACATTATCAGAAGAAACAAAATGTATCTAAAGCAAAATAAATAAACAAATAAATAAATAAAAACATTCAGGGCTGGTGATATGGCTTATTGGTGTAGCTTCTACCTAGCAAGTGCAAGGTCTGGATTCCATTACCCAGAAAAAAAAAATTGATTGCTGTGAAAGAACATCATAAAGATATTTATGAAAAGAAAAATCTTAAATTAATTGATAATCTTTAAAAAAGTAAATTAGTAAAATTAGTTCCAAAACTGTTGAATTTGAGTTATATCATGTGAGTACTGCAATAGTAGTTAAATCGGTACACGTATCAAAGTGTCCTTCACTGAGTAGTTCTATCATGTCTTCAAATAAAGATGTTAAGTCCTGTCTTATATAAAGAGAAGGAACTATTTTGTGAGACTTCTACCACATTTATATGAAAATAAGACCATAATTTTGTGAAAAAACAAAATTATAAGCCAAGTTCAATTATGAACATTGGTGCAATTTGTTAAATAAGTTAATAGCAAATTTAATCTAGTAATGTCTATTAAAATAAGGTTTGTGTATCAAGACTAATAAAACAACCTGTAATAATCAGAACCTGGAAAATCTGACTTCCTGTATAAAATTTCCCTGTGGCATCCTGTATATAATTTCCCTGTGGCATCCTGTCCCTGTTAATTATAGTCCATGGTCTATGAATGCATCTCTATTTTATGTGTGGGGACAGGTTTGAAATTTTAAATTAATTATAGCATCATTTTAAATTTATAAATGGTCATAATATTTCAAAAACATATGCAATACATATGTTGAATACATGATATGAAAAACATAAAGCAACACTGAATTGGGTTTACTTTGGTCCTGATGGTAGAAAAGGGGAGGAACAGAGGAACAAAAGTTCAATGCCCCTGAAATGGAAATTGGGCACTTAAAAAGCTGTTTCAGGATAGAAAAAGCAGATCTCATGGTGAAATTAGTTCTCAGTAGTAAATGTTTAAGGGCAGAGTGAACAAGCAACCCAATTACTGTGCGCATTGTCTGACTTACACAAACTAAAAGCAAGAGGCCCTGAGCTGGCTTGTGTTGAATGGAAGGATGCTGGTCAAATTGCTTCTCTACTAGGTTTTCTAAATACTTTATGACAATTGCCCCTGTGTGTTTTGTAATTGGACCCGATGGCTCTATAATTACTTTGTCTCAACAAACACTGAAATTGTGAATAGGGCTTTATTTTTTTCTTTGTGTTTTATTTCAGTTTCTCCTTTGGGTCTCTGTGGCTGTAGTGACTTGATGAAAATGTGTTTGCCCAGGGAAGAATTGTCCAAAGATTGTTTATCTTCCTTATGTCTGTTTTATTCAGATTTGCTGCATAGAAATTGTAGCTCACTCTGCAATTCCCTAGAAAGACAGCAATGCCTTTACTGAATTTGCCTCTGTTACCTAGCTATGGAGATTGATGTTAGATGGAAGTTTAATGTCAAATCTGCCTGGGAAGTAAGGAGTTCAACCAAAAGGCGAGAAAGTCTTCAGAGACAAGACAAGGGCCTGGCTTCCCCTTGTTTGAAGCTTGTTGGATTAGCATGATTTATGTAACTGCTCAGGCTGCACAATTTGTTCTGTGGGTATATTTTATACTTCTGTGCAAACTAACCTGTAAGAGTTCTGTACATTTCTGTCCTATCTTTTGAGTCCCTCAATAAAATTCTTTTCTTATTCCAGTTCTACTTATAGTCAGAGAGACCAAATCCCAAGGTCAGGTCAACCTTTTTCTGAGCATGAGGACATACATTTTTGTATGATTTTTAAAAATGTGCCGACAGGGTGAAACTCAGTTTTAATGGTATTCATTAACAGGGAATATAATTATTTGATCTTTGATGATCCCAGAAGGGTATATTGCATGACCTAAGAAAGTGTGAAAGGTTTTTCATTCCTTTTCAAATAATCTATAGAAAAACCCTCTATTTTAAATGACTGTCATCATAATAAACCAAAGATAGCCATTTTAAATGAGTAATTTTTAAACATTTCAGAATATCCTTAATTATTGTAATTTGCACTTGCCATTTTTCTATGGTAGGGTACCAAATTATTTAAATTGCAGTAAGACATAAATCTGTGTTTGAAATTTTATTTATTTATTGTATGTAATACACATAGTATTAATAAAGAAAATATAAAAAGTACTCTTCAATGAAGAAATAAAACAAAATTTCAAAACTATTATGGTTGATACACCATGTCAATTTGAGTTTAAGAGTTTAACTAAGTGACTCAGCAGGGAGCCAGGGTTCTTACTTTGTAACAGTTCTAATCTTGTGCAAGAGAAGGGCAAGGTGATTTTGTGGGTGTTACACCTGACTGGAGGGAGGGAGTGGTCTTGTAGAATACCAAGGAGGAAAAAAGTCTTGGGATCCCCTCTCTTTCACTCATGTTGTTTTGCTGTCTGAGAATAACAATAGTTGGCATACTGTCTTACGATTTGTAGTTTAATAACGTTTTGTAATTTTACTTGTTATAGGACTATGTAACTTGTCAACACTATCCTAGATAAGAAATAGAGAAATCTTGAACTGGCAAGCCCGAATAATTTAACCTAAATACAAGTCAACATTTAAAGTAAGTATAATACGTGTTTTGTATTCAACAACAAAAACTCAAATTTAATAATACAAACATCTTAGGTATTTATTATATTTATTACTATGGGTTTCTATATTTTAAGAAACAAAAATAAAAACTCAATGCATGCAGAAAAATTCTCGACTTTAATATAAACCTGAGAGATAGCCGACACTTTCTTCAATCATGATTCTAGGACAAACTCAATAGTACTGAAAATATATAAACTGATCATCATAAGAGCAGCCCATAATTAATGAGCTCTCAAGGCTCATGCTGAAAATTAGCCCTGAAAAAATGAAGGAAATATTTTTCAGTGTTCACTATTCAGTAGAAAGAAATCAGAGCATAGTTTTATGCATCATCGTGTGAGTATTGCTTCTGCCCATTTTCATTCTGTACAATTAAGAGACAATTATAAATTTTCCAGAAAAAAAGACTTATTTAAGAAGACTGGAATGGGGCCGAGGGTTTAGCTCAATCGCCTATTGCCTAAGTGCCTGCTGGCAATGCGAGGTTGTGAGTTTGATGGGGGGGGGGGGGTGGAATGAAAGAAGTTTAAACAAAAGAGAAAAAATTTACAAAATTCTCTACTTGGATATGGCAGGGTATTTGACAAAAAGAGCTAAATAAAAATGTAATGCAGTACGGTGCAAAACAGCGTCTGAAAACATAAACCGACTATAGATATAAACAAAAATCTTTAATACGTGAACCGAGTTTGTCAAGGACTAAAGCGAAAATATTTCTTTACTAATATTTTATTATGAAATTTACAGGTTTCAGGAATTGTCATTAAGGTTGATTCTGAGCAGGCAACAAATTCACAGAGCCTACAATGGCCAATCAGATATTTCACTTGGACTCTATTATAAGGTGCAAGACTTGATTATAGGAACTGAATGCAACAGCTTGTTGATTGCAAATCTCATGCTCTTTAATCTCCCCAGGTTACATAGCAAAGAGCGTGAATCACAGAAAGTAGTCACCATGCATTCTATACAATCCAGGATGATTTTCCTTCAAGTTAGCAGATTTAGAGACAATCCCGAAGTGTGAATGTTTTGTCTAGGCAAGGAATCAGTTTTATAAAGTTGTTAAGGAATGATTCTGGGAGGAAAAAAGAAAAGATAGGTAGCAACTTCTGTGGAGGATTTTATGGAAGTGTACTTTTTATATGGCAAAAAAGAGGAGCCTGTAAAATTGTGTACTTTTGACCACTGTAGTTGAATACATTTTATTTTAAAAGTGGAGTCTCATCATATTCAAGGGTGATTATATACAGGCACTGAAAAAATTAAATTTTAAATACATTTGATCTTATTCCTGAAATTTTCTTTTATGTTTCTGACTTTTGGGAACAGACAAACTTTCCTCAATGACTTCAACAGTTAACCCTCACACTAGTTCAAGGAAAGATCAGTGTTTGGCCAGATACGATAAATGAAATGGCTCTCTTGATAGTGCTTGAAATTAAGGATAAAGCATTTCCTGCATTTTGGGATGTTGGGTTTTCCAGATACTGCCACAATTGGGAAATCATCATGACTAAATCCAATGAGAGAAAAACAGACACATTTACTAGATCTTCTAAGCATATGGATGCCCAGATTCATTATAAAACATTTGTTCACATGTTCACTTTATCAGGCCATTATGTATTCTTCCAGGTTACAGATAATATATAACATGTATAGAGGAATGAATGTAAGTATAATCTCGCACCAATACTATCAATTCAGTTTTACAAATGAGACTCCAGAAATGGTCAGTCCAGTGACTTTTGCAGAATGTATTCCTAGAAATCAACAGTCAATAAACGAGATTGGAGAGTCCTATGTAATATGGTAAGCATAACTTTGATTCATTACTCCTGTATGTATGTTACATGACACAACACTGATGATTTTCCAATAAGAAGACCATCTGGATAGTTCTATTCAAACCACATTTTAAACAGAATATTTTTCTCCGACTGGTCCTAAAGAAGAAGCCAGAAAGATGCATTTTTGTCAGTGTGGAGGGAAAGACAGCCTTATTGTGAGTTATGTATGGAGAAAGACAAGCCCCGGAAGCTATGGTCTGTGTTCAATCAACAGCTACAAGAGGAGCAGTTACCTCTGTCACATAGTTGCAAGTAACTAGATTCTGCTAACCACAAGAGATGAACTTGGAAATGAATTTTTCCCTAGAACCCCCCAAAAGAACTCAAAGTGAATCATCTTTTTTTTTTTTTTTTTTTTTTTTTTTTTGGCTTGCAATATCTCTGGGCAGATAAGTATGACATTTTATACCAAATTTTTAATGTTAAGAACTTTGAGCCAATAAATGGCTATTGTTCAATTTGAAGTAATTTTGTTATACAATGATAGAAAGCTAATTATAGCTCTAGGTTTAGTGAACTGATATGAAATAACTCCATCTTCTTAGATTTTAGGTTCTAAAATCACTTTGGGTTATTTTATTTTTAGAGTGAATTAATTCACAATTGGTGTTAAAGTAGTGGACTAGTAGACATAATTATTTTAGCAAATACATTCTTTAAAATTTTTTAAAACTATGTATCAAATTCTTTTCATTTTCTTGTTTTTGCTTTTATCTATACGTACAAACCAATGACAAAAATACAACTTTCTTATTGTTGGCACCAATACCATGAAAGATCTCATTTTGTCTGCCAGTTATCCCAGAAAATCTGTGCTACCCTTAGGGAAAGATCTAAATTTACCTTTGTATTTTAAATTGGGTTTTTTTTACAGTCTTCTTTGCATATCATCTGCTTATATTTGCTCTTCATGAAATAAGGAATGAATTATGAAATGATTCAAATCTTTATAATCAGAAAATACAATATTTTCTTGGTGAAGTCTACTCAAATATTATTTCCAAGTAATTAGTAATCATGGTTATCTAAAAATTAGTGACATGTATAAAAATTGTTTTTACTACTTGTCAGTGTTTTTGCTTTGCATGTAGATTATGACTAAGCATCTAATATACCCTTGAGTTTGAGAATAACTACACTTAATGAACTAACGAATCATTTCAAATATCATATAGATAATTTGAATTTAAATTATTACTAATGATATCCAAGTATAGGTTGACATGTCTGAAAATATTATGTTTTAATTCCCTATGATAAATTGTGAGGTTGATTAATGAATCTGTTTTTCAGTAGAAAAAGCAACAGTATCACTTTTAGTAATATTAGTATCATGAATATTGTGATTATTACACAAATTTGAAAAATTGCAATTTGGAAGATGCTCTTCAGTGAGGTTGCTTATGTAATATCTTATACTATATATATATATATATATATATATATATATATATATATACATATAGCTCAATTGTAGCTGCAACACACAAACATTTAAATTGGACAAGGCCTTATAAATCAAAGAACAATTCTGCAACAGAAAAGAATTTGAAGGTCTTCCAAGTGTTTCCAGACTCAAGACAGGGAAATATGCTCAAAAAGTCAGTCATCAAAATCAGTGGATATATTTGTCGAAAATCAGCATAAAATTGTAAGCCTATATTGTATGATGTCCATCAAGTTGACTAATTCATCCTTCTTAGGTCAGGAAATTCAAAAATACCTCTCAGTGAAATAATATTAGAAGAGGTCTTTGTATCAATACCTTTCACTCTGATCTCACATAATAATTCCAGATCACTGTTTTGTACTATTTCTAGAATACCTTCACCCATTTCCTTCCTTCTCACCAACATCATACATAAAGTTGAAACATTTAATACCATGTATTCCTGGCAGAATGCAGAACTTGGTGCACTGTTGCAAACAATTAATAGTTACACATTTGTTTGCATTACACACAGGTACAGATACCTTCTACTTAAAGGAAGAATCCTGGTCAGAAATTCAACTTCAGAGTCAGTTTCTGGAAGAACAATATTTAAGGCACACCTAACAGCAATATTTTTGAGCAAATGTAAATACTACTTTTATTTTTTACCCTTTTGCTTATGCATCTTTACTTATGCTTATTCATCTTTACCAAATAGGGAAATCAAAAACAGCACGTATTTTAGTACGGCTTTCTTTTTGAGGATTAGACATAGCGTTTTTAAAGTCTTGAAGCCTAAATCTTCAGAAACCATTCTCATTCTTTAGATGTAGAATATATTCAGTCCCTCTTTGGAACTCATGGGAACCCCTTATTGTTTCTTTGTAACTTTAGATCTCTGTCACCACTTTACTAGGACACTGTGGAGATGTTCTCAGTTCTACTGTGTGTTCCTGCCAGAAAAGGACCTTGAACTTTTGAAAACACAGTGAATTACACCATGAAGTGTCACTGCATTCCATTTTTGCTTGTGATGTAATTTTAGTGCTGGGAATATAGTTTAAAATGACACCTCACTTAGTATTTACTGTGAAAGTAACTTTTGACTTCACTTTCTCTACATCTTGTGTGATATAGATATATATCTTAATATCTACAGATAACTGTGACAGAACCATGTCAAGGTACAAAAATATGATTACATTTCTTAAAGTGTTCACAGTGTATAGTGGATATGGGGCAGCTACAGTTGTAGGCCAAGGTCATTAAATTTGTATCATCTCTGGTTGTTTGTATACACCGTAATGGCAGAGTTGGATAGTTGCAACAGATAATGAATTTCCTTCAAAGCTATCATGTTTTTACTACCTGTTTGTTAATATGTTTGCTGTTTGGCCCTTTAAAGAAAATGTTTGCCATCCAACCCTTGGATTAGTAGCTGTTATAGACACTGAAGCATAAGAACAAAATCTGAAAATGGTTTGAATATGTACAGAAAGATTAGATGAATTTCACAGCTTTGGGAATGGAGGAAGATACTACACGCTCGGTGTGTACAGCCTCTGAAAGACTCGCAGACTCAGTTGAGACAAAGTGAGCCACAGAGAAAGAATGAGACATTGTTAGATTTTATTCTTTTTGATTTCTTCTGTTGTTGTAAACCATTAAAGTCAAAATGCATTTTTATTTATAAAAATGAGAGTTCATGTTAATACAACACTATATGTTTTGACATTTAAATGTATATATATATAAAATATTAAACAAATTTGTAGGAAATATCCAAATACAACTATTTGAGAAAAACATGAAGTTATTGACTTGTGTTAAAAATATATGTATTTTAAGGATGATCATGATAGATCAACATTCAATATGCTTCAAATGTCTAAATATACTTGATAGAAATCTGTACTGGAACTAGTATTTTCCCAGTTGTTTAATAGACTAATTCAGTTCTGTTTCACGTAGCATGTCTTTTCCAAGTCATAATCTCATATAATTTCCTTTGGAATAACATTAAATACTTGGAGTAACATTATATCTTAATTTCTCTTCAGATTTTTATTTCACTACTAATTATGCATTCATTTATTTCCATTAACTGTGACATAATGTTTAGGTTATGTTTTACTATTAGTTTTTCCATTAATTATCCAGTTATATAACATTAAATATAATCAGTGGCTTAAAAAGAAGATTAGTATATGATACACTGCTTATTTTTTTTTTTTTTTATTTAAGAGGAAAAAGAGAAAAACACAAAACAAACCAAAGCGGCGTAAGGGTACACGCAATACAGAACTACAAAACAAAACAAAACAAAAAAACATAACAGTAAGAAATTACCTGCTAGTAGATTACACACTATCTTCTTGAAAATAGTTCCTCAAATCACAGTATCAAAGAACACAAGGTGGACATTCAAACAGGGAGACTGCAAACAGCTGTGTTCAATGTTCCAAAAACATTGATAAAGTCAGCTATTTAACACCCCCAAACACACTTGCTGTTATATCCGTTAGAGCTCTTTTTCTTTTTTTTTTTTCCCTCTCTTTTTTACAACAAAATTTACACATCTTGGATTTTATTACTCCTTAGTGCTTATTACTTTCTTGGGGGGGGGAATACAGTCAAATATGGCAAAACAAAGCTGTCAGTCAATACCAAGGATAGACGTAGCACATGGTGTAGAACAGAGTACAAGTTTATCAACAATGGTTATCAACGTTGTCCCTTGTTTCCTTAAAAAGAATTGTCTATCTTATTAGATATTATAAAGTTGGACAAAACAGTAGAGAACAAGACCAATAAAACTTAGGCATTGTAAACATTACAGGACTTCCAAAGAAGACAATAGTCAAACCAGAATGGGTATCTTAGTGAATCTTATTGTCTTCAAAGTAGTTGCCTATGTCTTCAAACTTGATACTATCATATAGAATGGAACAGAGTCTAATCAGTCAAAACAAGATCGTGGGAGTACTACAGGACTTCAAAATAAGTTAATAGGAAATCGAAAAGAGTTACTATTTATATATCCTAATTTTTTTGAATTTTTTCTTTAATTAAGACAAACATAAGAAATGACTAAATAATTTTTTTTTGAAACAATAAGGGGGAGATTGAGATAAAACAGGACATAACAATATAACAATAGAGGTCACAGCATGACTGTTTCAACAACCTAGTACTTCACCACCTTATAACCTGACTTAATAGTAGTTACCATAGTGTCTTTTTCCTTGAAATATTTGGATAAAACTTCATATACTCTAGCTTCAAATATTTTCATATCAAGAAGCCCAGAATAAAGCCTTTCTAATTAATGAGTGAAAACTTTATAAGGCTTCAAGGCCACCTAATGGGGAATCATGATTACCACATATTTTTATATATTTGAATCATTATTTACATTAGGGAAACTATTCGGTATTCACACATGCGAGATTGATTTATTTCACTAATGAGTATGGTCTCAAGCTGCGCCCATTTATTGATAAATATCTCAATGTGATCCTTCTTTATAGCTGAATAATACTCCATTGTATAGAAATACTACAATTTTTTTTATCCATTCCTCAGTTGATGGGCACTTGGGTTGTTTCCAAGATCTGGCGATTACAAATTGTGGTGCTATAAACATAGGTGCACATATATCACTGTGGTATGATACACTGCTTATTAACCCAGGAAATACCATTTACCTAAATTAGTCTAAAGCTATAAGAAAAAAAGACATCTTTCCATAACTACATCATCATAAGTTTTTGTAAATGAAAGACATAATGAGCTAAAGTAAATATAGTTTTCAAGTAAAATCTTTTAAAGTGTTAAGAAGTTTATTATGTAAACCTGAGAAAAACTATCCTTATCTATGTGTGTCTCATATGTAAGTCATTGTTCTCATGAATTATGGATACTCTTAGATATTTTATTTTTGTTTTAATCTAAGCAAAAAATAATAAAAATAAGCTTTTTATAAGAACGATGCTATTATCCTACCATTGAGCTCATTTAAGTTCATTGGGGACAACAAATAATGCTAACTAATTAATTAGAATGACAGGAAACTGCATGACACATTTCTTATGGCTGGCTGGTTTAACATTCGAAAACCCTCCTGTTGATTAGAACTTGAATGTTTTAAATAGAAAAGGATGTTAGACATCCCATCTGTTGTGTAACAGAGCTTCAGGAAAAAAATTAAAAACAGTACACTCAAGTCTTGAAAAGTTCAAGTCAGCAGAACAAGACAAATGTAGCTTGTTATCTGATACACACCGTAATGGGCCAACTAATTGTTTCCAAATTTCCTTTGTTTTCCATCAAACTACAATTAGGTAATATGACTAACTGAAATCTTGGCAGTTTGACCCTCTTTGTCACACTGCATGCCTAGCTGAAACGCAATTTTTTTCTTGCTTGTGTTGTCTGTGTGTAAAATAGACACAGTTGAGAAGCACGATTTGTTTATAGTGTTACATTAAGCACATTATGCTATAATAGACACTATTACTCAGATCTTCATATCCAATTATGTACATACTCTGAAAGAAATTTGTTAGAAAGCAATGTATTTTAATTATATATAACTATTTTGTAGGCAGAAAATGTGTGGAACAGTCATGTACTTATTGTATATTTCATATAGATTTGACAAGGATACAGATGGAAATGACATATTTAAATGTATCTGAAGAAGACTGAATCTAAATTTACCACACATATGAGTCGTATAAGAAGCCTTCTATAAAATATGAATGTGTAATTATGGTATTTGCTACATTGTAGGTCAAAAAGAAAACGGAACCAAAATCCACATATATTAATCAAAACAAAATCAGCTGGTACTAGGGAAGCTCACCTATAATATCTATGAAACTCTCACAACCATTTAGTTACAAGAAATAACAATATGAAAAATTTAAATGTGAACTAAAAATAGACTTTTTTTTCATTTTAATTCCATCAGAAATACCATTGTTCAGTTTGAAAATTAACAGCATCAGCCACTTAACATTAAATATGGGAAATTCATAATTAATTACTGACTCATAAGTAAACCTGTAGATCCAAGACAGGAGATGGGAACAATTCTTCCTGCTATGTAATGAAATATGAATAGGAACAAATACTGTAAATATATATATCTACCACAACTCTAACTACTTTAGACAAACTGTTTATTCCTATACATGTCCAAGTAGCATTTCCTTTTCCTACTGATGTTTCTGTCTACATATTTCTCATAACAATCTATTATTTTTTTCCAATTCTGCAAAAAAATATACTTCCTCACACCATGCTGAACTTTTCTAGTACGTTCATATGTCCTCCACAAACTGGATTTTATTCTACACATAAAATAATATATTTACAAAAAATGTAATTAACAGACCATATCTATTTGAAGTACTGTCAATACCTTCTTTATTTTTACAGGATAAAGAATTTAATAATAAATATAATCTACATTACTCTGACTGTGTTTGCATTTGACCATAGACTGTGTACTATGGAGAATAAGATATAAAATAGCCTGGTTCAATTTTCAACTCTATGACTTTGTATATAATCCTAAGCTATTTTTCAATTCTATGAGAAATTATGGATGCAAGTTCTATCTCTTGCAAGCTATCTTTATATTGGGGAAAGTAATTAGCTTGACAAATAATTTTGAGGATTAGAGTAAGTATATAATTCTTTGTTCATTAAAAAGAGCAGCCAATCTCTATGCAGCACTTTCTAAACAAAACCTATACTTGGAAGGTTTCATAACTTCACCAAAATAACATAGTTAATAAAGTATAACTTTGAGAGTAAAATCACATACAAAGGCACATATATATGCACTTCTTTGTCCTAGCTTGAAGTATGACAACAAACTATGCAGTTCTCTGAATGTGAAAAGAGATGAGCATCTAACAATTTATTAAATGGTAGCTACCAGCATTAGATCAATTTAATAACTTTTTCCCTTAAATATAATTTGTAACACCATGAATTTTTAATCATGAAATTTGTGAATATTAAAACTACTTTTAGATCCTTAGAATAGAAAGTGAGACAGACAATATAATCTTATAAAGGAGCAGATACATCAAACTAGGGTGACTTTGGATCAGAAAGCTCATAAAATCTTGTTGGCTGCATTAAAAATGGATACAGTTAGAGGGAAGATTTACACTGGTGAAAGAGAAGATAATTAAACAGATACCCACTGTATATTGAATCTGTAACACTCATACCACTGCATTTACAAAATATCATTTTGGGATGCAAGTTAGAGATAACTGAATAAATTAATGGCTCGTCCACATTCGAAATTAAGGAAGGTTTCTCTGCCATGTGTTGGTTTGTGTGTTTATTGTAAAATAATCTGCAAAGATGACCTACAGTGACCTTAAATCAATAAGAAGGTGTCACACCTAACAAATCTATTTGCTAATGTTTAATCTCTGAAGTGCTACAGCAATTCTTTTTTTATTTTTTGGGTTTTCAAGGATTTTATTTTGGATCCAAGTGTTTCATAGGAGGCTACACACACACACACACACACACACACACACATATATATATATATATATATACTTATATATCTAAGTATATATATATATACTTAGTTTTTTTAAAGAGACCTTAATTGAGCAAAAACTAAATGGATGTAAATTCAAGCACAGTATTTACTCAAGGCACACAAAACACACAGGTACAAGACAAGGGCCTACACTAGAAAGTGAGCACAGAAGACTTTCTGATGTCAAAGAAAAGGACACTTAAAAAGTTTTGTATAAAAATTCTTGTCTTCACTTCTTTTTCTAAGCTGTTATATTGCATTCTAACATGAAGACAAACATCTCATGAGTCAACTCTACCAAGAAAATGTAATGTCAGTTCAAACCAACTGTCCTCTCTTTTAAAGAGCTAAATCCTTAGTTACATGAAATTGCACAGGAATATCATAATTACAGAGTCTCTAGCTTGACTGCATCAAAATTGTACCCTAGCTGTAGCCTGTGCAAAGGACAAAGACTAGAAATTGTTCAACGGTTGAGGAAAAGGTTCTGAATCATTCTGTCTCAACTACTACTACAATTTTCTGTGCTTTCCCCCCAATTCTCACTCCCAAGATCTATTCTCAACCTGGTACCCTGAGGACTCTATTTTGCGCTTGGTTTGATGAAGGCTGATTGAACCCTTGAGACTACCACATTCATGTTCCTAGAGTAACTTGTACCTGATTGAAAGAGGGGAAAACAGCAAATCATTAGGATGGAGGATAGATAAGTTCATTAACTCATCTTTCAGCATTTAATTTGTACTTTTGCCAATATTTGTATTTCTTAACAGCAACACAAGGTGACTGCTCAATTATTCATGGTTTCCAGGGTCACCAATCACCAGTGATACAGTGTCAATGCCAACAGAAGTAGTGTTTCCCCAGCCTTCACTATCTCTGTGACTCTCAGTCATACTTGACATGAAATACTACGCCTATCTTCGTCCAAGGGATTCAGCTGAGGAAACTGATCAATGTATGTAGAAGGATAAAGGGTCAAATTCAAGATTTTTATTGTTTTTGTTATTTTTTCTTTTCTTTTTATTATTTAATCATGAAAACTAATATTTTGGAATGCTCTTAAAATTCTAAGACAATTAGGTCTCAAGTGGGCAATATCTAAATTAATGGAAGTATACCGTATTTCTTCTCAATTCATTGCACAAAAAATCAAAGTTTATTTAGCTACTGTACATAACTCTTTAGGAAATGAAATTGTTTTATTTCTAACACTTTTTCCTAAAAGTCTGTTGACTTTTCTACATTTACATACTGCTATTAAATTTTATTTTCCATTTTTAGGAAAGCAAAAGAATTTTTTACTTAAGTGTGTTTTAAATAATTCCAATTTTAATAGTCAGAAACTTGAACATTGAAATAGCATACAATGGGGCCTGGGGATTTAGCTCAGAAGCATCAACGCCTGCCTTGCAAGGGCGTGGTCGTGATTTCCATTTCCAATACCAATTTAAAAAATAGCATACAAGATATAAATGCAAGGAATTAGAATCTTATTGTTAATAATTTGAGTAAAAATCTGAAACAAATTTAAGATTAAAGGTAATTTTATATTTAAAGCACCAGTCACAGTCATGTCTCATGAACAGTATGTCTAATCACTAAATCTGTCTAATTGTAAAGATAATCAACCAATCTACTCATAATCATAATAGTTTTTGGTGTAATTTTTTTTCTCAGCAAAACATCACTTTTGGCACTACATCAAATGAGAAAGAATGAATGTTCCCAGGAAAGAAAGTGATTCTCAGAGTAAAGGAAATATACTTAAAGAGATCCTTTTCAGCTCCTCTTCCAGCAGAGGATTTATGTCTAGAATATGTAAAGAATTCAAAATACTTAATACAAAACAAAAACAATAAATGGACAGATAAATACAGTGATACTTGTCAAAAGAAGTACCAATAATTTTAAGAAAAATGTTCAAAGTCTTTAGTTTTGAGGCAAATGCAAATACTACACTGAAATTTCGTCTCTTCCCAGGCAAAATGTCTATCATTACGATTACGAACCAAAATAAATGCTGGCAAGAATGTGATGAGAATCAAAACTAGTACCATTGCTGTGGAAATAAGTATGAGAAATCCTCATAAAACTAAAAATAGAATCACTATGTGATCTAGCTATATCTCCCTTAGGTATATATATCCAAAGGAACTAAAGTCATCAGGCTATGGAGATATGCTTACTCTGGCTTTATTAACAATAGTTAAGTTATGGAACCAGTCTAGGTGTAGAGGACTGATTATGTGACATTCTATCTATCTAGATATTTCAGCAATAGAAAGAATGAAAATTTATTGTTCTTTGTCATGGAAGTAGTTTATTTCTCCAAAAATTTTTGAAAGATAGTTTTGCAGGTTATATAAATCTGAGTTGAAAGTTGTTTTCTTTCAGTACTTTAAATACTTTACACCAAGCTCTTCTTGACTGATGGTATATGTAGCAGAAGTCTGTCGTGATTCTGAGGGTTTTTCTTTGATAGGTGGTCTTTTTTGTTTTCTGTTAGTTTAATATTCTGTTCTTGTGCTGAATTTCTGGAATATTGATTATTATATGTCTTGGTGCAGATTTATTTTGGTTATGGCTAGTTGAAATTGTTTATGCTTCACTTATCTGTGTATCAGGTCTTTTTCCCATGCTTGGAAGTTTGCTGCTATTACTTCTGTACATAGTCTTTTTAAGTCATTTGTGTTGACCCCTACTTTCTTGCTGACACCTGTCAAACTTGAACTATTTTTCTTTCTATCATCTTGCACCTGTTGAATTATTATTTCCTGGTTCCTTGCTATTTTTAAGAAACCTTTACTTTCATGATTTCTAGCTTAAATCTTGTCTTTAAGGTCTGAGAGTCTATCTTAAGTCTCTTTCAAGTGTTTTTTTTTTTCCAGCTTTCAATGGAGTTTTTAATTTCCTGGATGTCTCTTTCAATCTGTCTCATACATTCCAATTCTTCCCTATATTACTCATTCAAGGTTTCCCTCATTTTCCTATGCTCTTCTTCTTCTTCTTTTTTTTAAATGTATGTCTTCTTTAGATATGCCCAGAAACCCTTTCATTACATATGTCACATTCTTTTACCTGGGATTAATATTTATGGTCTGATTCTTTTATAACCTCATAAAGTAGCTTCTTCATGTCAATTGCCATCATCCCAGAAATTTCAGGTACGTGTTCTCCAATGTTTTCCATGCCCACATCTGCAGGGCCTGTTCTGTGTGGGCTAGAGGCGAGAGACTGCCCTTTGCTCCCCAGTCCGAAATTCTCACGGTCATCTCCAGACAAGCCAGCTGTGGGGTCCCAGACACCTCCCGCAGTGGCTTCTCATCTGTGGTATAGCGAAATGGATTGTACACTCAGTGGGGTTTGGGATGGGCTTCTCTAGACATCTGGAGAAGTTCTGAACTGCTCAAAGATGTGACTGGCTGTTTCTCCCAGCACACTCTAGCTACAGGTCCTGACGGTGGCCCGTGTGCATGTGGGGGTGGATCTGGATGCTGCTTCTCCTGGCCTGCAGGGGAGTCCTGATGGCAGCCCATGTACTCTAGTGTCTTTTAAAATTCAAACATTTTACTTTAGTCTGTATTCCCAAAACCAACCATAGTACATACAGCATAAATGGAAATCAATGAATACTTATTAAATAAGTAATGGAATTGATTGATTCATTTGGTTTCCATTTCTTCTCACTGTGACTTGTATTCTCCTTCATAAGCTTGATTTATTTTCTGACACTTTAAAGTAAGATCATTTTCCTTCTTTCCTTGATCCTTAATCCCTAATAATTTTCTACCAGACCTCTTAGACAATTTGTTTTTACTGTTATTTACTGCTAATTTTATTAAAACATTACTATAATTATTGATATTTTATGGAGAGGTTGCATGAATGATGAACAGTAAGTAAACTGTTAAGATGTTAAATGTTATGTTAAAATGAAATTAATAACTAAATTAATGACTCAGATTGGAGGGGTGGTTTAACCGTATTATTTACCTGGCATCTTAGTTGTTACTTCAGAAAAGGTTTACAATATTACTTAAATAAACTGTGCTTGTTCTGAAAGAGTGTATCTTGTAGTCTGTATAAGGGGAACACTAGAAACTGTCTAACCTAATCTCAAGTCATTAGAATCACAAGTTTGATATTTATGTGGAATATACATATGTGTGTGTGTGTGTGCATGTGTGTGCATTTGCCTGTGAATGTGTTTGTGTATATTTCAGAATGAACATTCAATGGGTCCATCTTGAAATTGTTTGGTTCAGGCAGTTTAAGAGGGTTTTCCATCATGCAGTCTATCTGCAGCATAATGAGCTCTTAAAATGTTTCATTCCTCCAAAAGAAAAGATTTGTTCTTTTGATTTAAGAAAGTCCTTTGTTAATCTTTATGTATTTTCTTAAAATTAGTCTTCTCAGCAGGCATTCTATGGTCTCAACTTTGAGATGAGAAAGAATAAGACCCTTCACCAGCTTTGCCAACATCACAGGGAGAACCCCATTTAATCATAAAGAAACATGTCTGTTGAGAGGAGCAGTCAGAAAGTTACACAGTAACTGAAAAGTGTGCTTTTTAGAAAAAGTGAATTCTCTCAAGACTTCTAGAATAATTGGGATAAAAGTAATTTATAGAACAAAGATTTGGAAATCTCATAATAGTAACAAAACAATATTCAGTAAAATGTGGGTAATTATTTTGGTATTCCATTTTTTTCAGCATCAAAAGAATTAATATAATCACACAGTTTCAAGACATAAATTTTAACAACAACAAAATGTTTCTGGCTTTCCTTTGAAGAGATACAAGCAGCTCAAATTCCAGATTTCAGTCTTTTGTTTGCACATTTATTTGTTCATCTTTTAATAAGCATTTTTATTATAAACAATGGGTCAAGCACTGTGTAAAATTTTTAATAGAGAACTGAATAAAACATTACTTATTACCATGTAACTCACAGTCTACAGGATGATACAAATATATAAACAAATCATTATTTTGAGGTAAGTTTCAAAAGGATATTATAAAAATAAATGCAACAGAAGCAGAAGAAATAAATGTGCCACTTCATGAGAAAATTACAATCAACTGCACTCTTTCTCATTGTCTACATTTTTGTCCTTATTATCAAATCAAAAATCCTCTTTCAAACTGATTCATCTTGATAACAGAGCATTCTGAGATGTGCCAGTTAGTGATATCAAATACTCCCAATGAATGTAAATATCAAATGTCATAAACATGAATACATAATAATAATAACAGTAATGAAAATCATGAAAGAACATTTAGCAATGGAGGGAGAGAGGTGAGTCTGAAAGGCAAGTAGAAAAAATGAATCATGATTTATTATATATATATATATATATATATATATATATATATATGCTTCCTAACATGAATGAAAACTTCATGTACTGCTTACAGGTACTAAAAATACATTTTTAAATTGAGTATTTTTTGTGACATCTGGAACTGTGTCCATTAAAATTCAATATTAACAGAGACTACATTTTATGACAAGCTACAGTGTTATCATCCATTGAGCAATCTATACTCAGTGGTCACTAGATTCTTTTTTATTACTGTATGTTTGCAGTACATCATTTACATTTATCTTGGTGAATAGGTACACATATTTTCATATTTTAACTTTTTAAATATTTAATAGATATTTAACCTTCCTTTATCCCCTTCCCACAAACCTCTCTCTCTCTCCCTGAAAACCCCTTTTCCCCATTTTAATTATTATTTTTAGCCCATGTTAGGGCACGATGTTTACGTTCATCGTAGGTGTTTGCCATGTGTACATGGAGTATCTTAACTCTTTTTGTTTCCCTTTTCCTCTCCCTCTCCTTCTTTTCTGGGTTTTTCTCCTGGGCCCGTTCCCACTTGGAAATGATCTATCCCTATTTCCTTCTAGTCATCCTATATTTTTCCTTTTTTGAACTTTGCCTTACTCAAATGACAAGTGCCATTTGTATTTAAACTTGTATGTGTTATTGATTCCACTAAACATTATATTTTCATTATATTTGCAGGTGTATCTATTTTCCTGCAGATATTTCATATATATCACTTTTATACCAACTAGTGCTCAAGTTCAAATTGTTTTATATTAGATACTATATTTCTGTTATGCATTCATCTGTTGTTAGGAGCATAGGCTACTTCCAGGAGTTAGATATTGTGAATTTTGTTGCTACAAACTCTGGAATGTGTGTTGCTATAATATAGTGTCTTTAGCTTTTTGGGTAAGATACCTAGAAGGGAAATAGCTGAGTCTGTGCAATTTGTAATTTTAGTTCCTGGAGAAATTTCTGTACTTATTTCCATAAATAACAATGTAAGAGTTCTTCCCATTTTTTTTTTTTTTTTTTTTTTTTTTTTTTTTTTTTTTACTAAGCATTGAACTCATTATCTCCCACTTGCTAGGCAGGCCCTTAAGCCACTGAGCCAAATCCTGGCCAACAGTTCCTTTTTTGAACTACATCTGGAAAGAAATATGTTTTCAAGGATGCTAAATATAAGGCTGGTTTTCTTAACAGCTTGCAGAAACTGGGCAGATTTAGCAAGTTTAACTCTAATTAGGAGATCTGGAAAAATAATTAAAATTTATACAATAGTTGAAAGCCCTGATGAACAAACTTTAGCTATGTTAGAAGACTGCACTCTAGATGAAAGGATTTGTACAATACGCAAAAAAATGCAATGCAGCGGGCAGAGGATGCTTCCTTGCTTGATTATGAATAAATTAAAAGGAATTATACGATTATAAATTAGGAAAGTCTGGGAGAACTTGGATATTGAAAATTTGCAGCAATTTGTATTTTGTTTATGCCAATGGAAGTCATTGAAGAATTTAATAAAATAGTTGAAATGTATTTTCTTCTTTACAATGCCTTGAATAACAATGCATAAAAGAGTTTGAATAAGTAGAAAAAATACAGTGTAGAGCTTACAATGTGCAAAAGATCACTAACAAAACTTAGGAGGCATGTAAGCAGTGAAGCCAGAGCAGGAACCAGAGCAATTCAAAAGTGAGACCAAGCACCCTTCGATTCACAAAATAAACAGCTTCAAAACATACCCAGTGTGCACATACCTGAGACTGTGTTTAGAGTTATGTATTACATTCATCATTTTTGGCACTGCTTCTGAGTAACCTTCCACCGAATAAGTAAGTTAATACTGTATGAGTATGCAAATGACTACGTCGATTCTATTAAGAACGAATATTGCAAACTGTGGAGCCACAAAATGGATGGCCATGTGTCAGTTTCCTGGGTACTTCCTTCCCTAAAATAGAGTAAAATAGTGGATACATATAAACAAAATCCACACTTTTATCTTCTTAAATATGTGAAAATAATATAAAATGATCTGACAACACTTGGCTTACGCCTTTCTCATGTCAATGATTAGCCATTGCCATTGAACAATATAGTGAACAAAAGGTGTTTGTCATCCTCTATTGCAATCCTGTCACCAGTACAGAGTAATTAACATTTGTCATCATGCTTGCTATTGTTATAGTAATGGAAATGGGATATTTTTTTAATAACCGTGCCTCTACTGAATGTATAAACATTAAATATAGGCCAAGAGAGATACTGGCCACTAGAAAATTGTGATTAAATTGATTTCTATAACTAGACTTGTCCCTTGCATTGTGTTTCAATAAGTATGCATTCAATGATTGAATGTATTTTTAACAAATATGTATTATGTGAATGAATATATTTCTATTGCCTATTTACTTCTAACCTGCCTGCGCTGCATCAGACATTTGAATTCTAGATTCTGTTAGAGTGTGCTATCTAGGCTCCTTGTAACTAAGCTTGTTTTTCAGGAGGAAGGAAAGTACCTGATCCTAGAGTGTGAGAAAATGATGTTCAAGAATGTGTAAAATAAAGATTTTCTACCTTTCACATTCAATGAGCGTAATGGTTCTTTTTTTTCCCTCCAGACCAAAACAATTTACACCACTCAAGTCATTATTGATTCAGTATTGACAGTCAAACAAGAACAAATGTTTACTTTAAATTAATTGCAGAATGAAAACTGAAAAGAAATATTGAAAATATACATGATCATTTATATACTGGTAAGAAAGATCCTGGAAGCAATCAATCATAACATCTAATGCAATTCACCAGAAGCAAGAAAAATATGACCTTGACTCTTCCATTAGTTTGATCAATTTCTAAACCATTCGTCTTACATTTTTTCAGTGGAACTTTTATAGTGTGGTTTTGTTTATTGTTCTATTTCCTTTTTCTGTGTGTGTGTCTGCTTTTATAGACAAGACTTTCTACAAAGAAATGACACTCTTTATTATTATGTTATTCATATACATAACCTCAATTTCAGTTTTTCAAGACAGAAAATATTTATAGAAATTTTATTAGTACCCTAACATGACATGGAATATTTTATTTATTTATTTATTTATTTATTTATTGTCTTTTTCGGTACCAGAGATCGAACTCACGACTGCCTGCTTGCAAGGTAGGCGCTTATGCTGCTGAGCTAAATCCCCAGCCCCTGGACATGGAATTTAATAGTACTAGAAATTGGAACAAAGAAGAAGCAAATACATTGTATTTACATAAGAAGCAGTACAGTGTTAGCTTTGTATTGCTGTGACAAAACACCCAAGAATAGTAACTTAAAAAAAGGGAAAGGTATATTTTAGCTCATGGTTGCAGAGGTTTCAGTTCATCACCCAGTGACTCCTTCAGAATGATAGGGAAAAAGGAAAAAATACAAGTTAGTTATACTATTAGTGTCTTTTGTTCATTAACAAGGATGGTTTGTACTAACATTCAATTCAGAAATTTTTGTATTTATATCTTGTACCCTGAGCAACTACTTGAATGATAAAAATGGTAATGAATTAACTATTGTTACTCTATTTTGTTTTACCTTGTTTTCATAAAACTAAAAAAAAAAAAAAAAAAATAGATGGCCTTGCGCAAGCAAAGTATTTTAACTTATGAGAGCCAGGAAGCAGAGAGAGAAAAAGAGACAGAAAAGGACAGAAAGAGAGACAGACAGAGAGGAAGTGACTAAAAACAAGATAGAGTTTCCAAGATCATGCTCCCTTCAAATAGATTCAGTCCCTTCAACCAGAAACTATCTCCTGATAGCGCATTCATTTGTTAATTTCTTGATCCACTGATTAGGTTAATATCCTTTCAATCAAATCACTTTCCATTAGCTCCACTTCTGAACACTGCTGTTGTGGACCAAGTTCTAAGCACAGTGAAAGAGTGTGGGAAGCATTTTAGATCCAACCCATGGTGCATGTACTGTTAATGAGATTGATTATGTAAACAATGATCAAATACTATATAAACATAATGCTTGCCCTGCACCCTGCCACAAATTGCTCAGGAAACCAAGCTTTACCTATAATAAACAATCCAGGAAACCACCGTGACAAAGCCAGATTGCTAACTCTACTAAAATGATATGAAATTAAAAAATACCTTCTGTGAAGTTTGGTTAAAAATATCTAGGACTTGATGAATAACTGACAGTTTCCTTAGTACATGTCTCAGGTTTTAACTTAGAAACAGTCAACAGCATGCTTCCTTTCTACTTAATCCAACTGTAGGGTCAGTAACCAAGAGGATACACCTGAGGTTTCGCTCCATGCATTACTAAGCTTCATCAATCCTTCGCTTGCCTTTGAGGATTTACAAAAATGCAACTAAGCCATGGAGTCCCTGGCTATAGCACACTGAATAAATAGTCTTTTTTTCTCAGTTCGGTTGGTTGGTCTTCATTCATTTCCATATTGAAAATCATAATGAAAATGCCAAACTCAATGAGAATAGACACAGAAAGTCCAGAAAAGTATTTTATATGCTGTGATACACACATGAGAAAACCAATCATCCTTTGTTATTTTCTTAAGTTTCCATCTGTCTGTGAAAAGTGAAAGGCAGCCAAACAGCTCTCTTCATATCAACTATGAAGATTTCTTTCCTTCCAAACCCCTCATTTGGTCTCCCTTCCTCACATTTCTCATTGTATTTTTTCTACTAATTGTATTATCATTTTCTCCTGAAAAAGTTGGATTTGAAAGTCTATGATAATGGCAGCATACCAGGGGTACTATTACCATAACCTGATTTAATAATGTTTAATAATTGTTTAATTATTAATTGTTATTAATTAATAATGAAACAATAACTTGAAGTAAAACACAGTGGATTCTTTCTCACCAGAAATACTTTCAAGATAAATAATGGAAATTTTCTAAGGATTTATCATTCTTTTTACAAGCTGTTGGCCAGACACTTGCAATAAAAATGAAATGTTTAATAATGTTTTAATATTTATGATAAACAAGCGATTGGTTATTAAGTGTTCACTGTTTATTACTGAAGGACAAATTTTCCTCAAAAAACTTAACACCTTAAATAACTCAGGTTTATTTTCTCAAAATTTCTGTGGGTGCCTTCGCTGTCAGGTTCTGACTTAGAAGTATCTCATGCAGTGGCAGACCCCTAAAACCAAGTTGTTTTTTTTGTTGTTGTTGTTTTGTTTTTTTTCTTTGTTTTTCAATCACATAAAGAGTTGACTGAGGATGAAGAACGTTGTCAAAAGAACTTGCCCAAATGGTTCTTGGTAGGAGTCCTGTATCTCCTTTACCAAGATAGAACACCTCACAAGTTTCTTCCCTGTGGGCCTCCGTAAACAGCTGCTTGAGACCTTTATGCAATGTCTCCGTCTTTCTTTATAGTGCCTGATCCAGTGGACTGAAATAATAGGAAGCTACTTACTTTGTTGAGTTTATTAAAGGCACTCTCATCTCTTTTGCCTTATAGGGTTAGGAGTAAACTACTACATCACCTTCACCAAGGGAAAGAGATTTAAAACCTGTGTTTTTTTATTAAAAAAATTAAAAGAAACAAGGAGATTAAGATAAAAGAGGAAATATCAACACAATAATACAGGTCAGAACAGAACAATTTAAGCAACATAGTGCTTCACCACAAAATAACCAAACATAACATTAGCTACCATAGTGTCTTTTTTCCTTGAAATATTTAAGTATAACTTTGTATATTACAGCATCAAACAAAACAAGGCAGTGTAAAACCATTCAAGAGAATGAAAGTATTACAGAGTATTTAGAACCAGCTAACCGAAAATGAACATGGTTTTATATTATCTCCTTGTCTATAAAAATTTTGTTTATACTATCATATATAATAAAGTTCAATAAGATACAACATGATAAACTGATGGAGACAGATGAACAAAAACGTCATGGGACTTCAAAACTAGATGATACTAAATCAGCACTAGCTATTATATTGTCTTGTTTTCTTCAGAGTAACAGTTCATATGATCAGACAATGAAATCAAACAGCCCAGAATAAAACCACTGCAATTAATGAATGAAAACATTATAAGGTTTCAAAGAAATATAATGGGGAATCATGTTTACTCCATACTTTTATGTATTATTACCATTTCTTACACAAGGGCAACTCTTCAATATTTATACATGTGAGTTTGATTTATTTTGCTTATGAGTATGGTCTCAAGCTGCACCCATTTATTTATAAATATCTTAATGTGATCACTTTTTATAGCTGAGTAGTACTCCATTGTATAAAAATACCATAAGTTTTATTATCTATTCCTCAGCTGATGGACACTTAAGTTGTTTCCAAGATCTGGCTATTACAAATTGTGCTGCTATAAACATGGGTGCACATATATCACTGTGGTATGATGCTTTCAGTTTTTCTGGGAATATGCCTAGAAGTGGAATAGCTGGAACAAATGGGACTTCCAATCCCAGCTTTTTGAGAAATCTCCAGATGGACCTCCACAATGGTTGTACCAGTCAACACTCCCACCAACAGTGCAGGAGAATTCCTTTTTTCCCACAGCCTCTCCAGCATTTGTTGTTGGTAGTTTTCTTGATCTTGGCCATTCTTTTAGGAGTGAGAGTAAATTTCAGTGTGGTTTTAAATTGCATTTCTCTAATGAGTAATGATGGTGAACATTTTTTCATTTATTTATTTGTCATTTGTATTTCTTTACCTGAGAATTGTGTATTCATCTCAGATGGCCACTTTTGGATTGGATCTTTGAATTTTGGGGGTCTGATTTTTTAAATTCTTTATATATTTTAGACAGAAGTCCTTTGTCTGAGGGATAGTTCACTAAGATTTTTTCCAGTTTGTAGGTTTTCTTTTAACCATGCTGGAGATTTCTTTTGACTTGCAGAAACTTTTTAGTAAGAGGCCATCCCAGTTATTGATTCAGGGAAGTATTTCCCATGCAGTTTGATTCCTGTTTATGAATTCTCTACCTACCCCTATGTCTTCAAGGTTTTTACTCAATTTGTCTTACAATAGATTTAGTGTTTATGTTTTCATATCCAGATCTTTGATCCATTTAGATTTTAATTTAGTACATGGTGGTAGGCTTGGGTCAAGTTTTAGTTTTCGGCATGTGGAGAGCCATTTTTCCAACATCATTTATAAAAGTGACTTTCGTTCTTCCAGTGAAAGTGTTTGGCCCCTTTATCAAAAACAAGTTGGTTGATTGTGTTTGTAGTTTTGGTTGTATCTTCTAATCTATTCCATTGATCTTTGGTTTCATTTTGATTCAAGTACCATGTCGATTTTACTACAGTTGCATTGTAGTATAACTTCAAGTCAGGGGTTGTGATATCTCCTGCCTTGCCTTTGTTGCTTAGAACAGTCTTTGCTATTCCAGGTCTCTTCTGGTTCCAGATGAATTTTAGGAGTGATTTCTCTAGATATATGTGGTATATTGATGGTATTTTTATTAGGATTGCATTGAATCTGTATAGCAGTTTTGGAAGAATGGCCATTTTCACAATATTTATTCTTCTTATCCATGAGCAAAGGATGTCTTTCCATTTTCTTGAGATCATCCTCAACTTCATTTTTCAGTGTATTATAATTTTTCCTGTATAGGTGTTTCACTTCTTTCATGAGAATAATTACAAAATATTTAATTTTTTGGTTGCTGGTGTGAAGAGTGTGGCTTTTTTCATTTTTCTCTCTGTGATTTTGTTTTCAGTATATAGAAATATTGATTTTTGGATAATGATATTATGTCCAGCTACACTGCTGAATTTAGTTATTATATCTAGGAGACTTTCAATGGAGTTGTGGGGGGCTTCTATGTAGAGTTTCATGTCATCTGTAAATAATGATAATTTAATTCTTCTCTTCATATCTTTATCTCTATTATTTCTCTCTCTTATCTAATTGCTCTGGCTAGTATTTCCACTACTATATTAAATAGGTGCAGTGATAAGGGATATCCTTGTCTTGTACCTGATTTTAAGGTAAAGGCCTTCAGTCTTTGGCCATTTAGTATGATACTGGCTATCGGTTTGTCATAGGTGGCCTTTGTTATATTGAGGTGGAGACCATCCATTCCAATTTTATGTAAGGTTCTTATCAGAAATGAATGTTGGTCCTTATCAAAAAGCTTTTTCTGCATCTATAGAAATGATTGTGTGATTTTTACTTTTGGCTTTATTGATATGGTGGATTACATTTATTGATTTATGTATGTTGAACCATCCATGAATGCCTGGGATGAATCCCACTTCGTCATGGTGTATAATCTTCTTGACGATTTGCTGCATTCTATTTGCCAATATTTTATTGAGGATTTTTGCATCTGTGTTTATTAGGGAGATTGGCCTGTAGTTCTCTTTTTTAGTTGGGTCTTTTTCAGGTTTGGTACTAGAGTAATAGTCACTTCCAGGAATGACTTAGGAAGGATTGCTTCCCTTTCAATTTCATTGAAGAGTTTGAGGAGTGTCAGCATTAATTCTTCTTTGTATTTCTTGAGAAATTCTGAAGTGAATCTGGGCCTGGACTGTTCTTTGTAGAAAAGGACTTAATTACTTTATCAACTTCATCAATAGATATTGGGTTATTCAGCAGTTTTACATCTTCTTGACCTTTTTTATAATTTCCTCACTTCTTTTCACTTTGGGCTTGACTTGCTCTTCTTTTTCTGGATGTGTGAGGTGTACCATCAGGTTATTTATTTGTATTTGTTCTGTTTTCCTAATATGGGAATTCAGGGCAATAAATTTTCCTCTGAGGACAGCTTTCATTGCATCCCACAGATTCTAGTAAGTTGTATTTCTATTTTTGTTTGCTTATAGGTGTTGTTTAATTTCTTCTTTAAATGCTCTGTGATCCACTGATTATGCAACAGTGTGTTATCCAGTTTCCATGTGTTTGTGGAATTTTTGCTGTGCCTTTATCATTAATTTCTAATTTCATGGTACTATGATCCGATAACATACAAAGGATAATTTTAACTCTTTTGCATTTATTTAAATATGTTCTGTGGTCTAATATATGATCTATTTTAGAAAATCTCCTATGTACTGCTGAGAAGAATATGTATTCTAATGTTGTTTGATGGAACACTCTGTATATATCTATGAAGCCCATTTGTTCACATGTGTGATTCTGTTCTGTTATTTCTTTGCTGGTTTTCTGATTGGTTGATCTGTCCCATGGTGTCAATGGTGTGTTAAGGTCTCCTGGTATACTTGTGTTACTGCTAATTTGGTTTTTCATTTCTATTAATACTTGCTTTATATAACTGGATGCTCTGTAATTTGGTGCAAATATATTTAAGGTTGTTATCTCTTCCTCTTGAAGTTTTCCCCTAACCAGTATGTACTGACCTTTTTTATCTCTACTGATCATTATTGAAGTTCACATTGTCTGCAAACAGAATAGTTACCTCTGCTTTTTGGGGGTTTCCTGTTGCATGAAGGATTGTTTCCCATCCTTTGACTCTGAGTCTATCAGTATCCTTTTGTGTTAGATGGGTTTCTTGTAGACAGCATATGGTTGGATGTTTCTTGATCCATTCTGCTAGACTGTTTCTTCTAAATGGTGTATTGAGACCATTTACATCAATGGTTATAACTGTTATATGTTGGTCTATTATTGACATGTTATCTTTCTGCTGTTGAGTCTTTATCTTTCCATTCTGTTTAATTGTCTGCTTTGCTTAGTGGTTTTTTCTTAAGTGTATCTAAACTGTCTTTCAGATTTCTTTGCCGGATTGACTTGGTGATCGTGAAGTTTTTCAGCTGTGCTTTGTCATGGAAGTATCTTATTTTTCCATTGATTTTGAAGGACAATTTTTCAGGGTACATCAGTCTAGGTAGGAAATCATTTTCCTTTAGGTTCTGAAGTACTTCACTCCATGCTCTTCTTGACTTTGTTTTTTGTGCTGAGAATTCTGCTGTGATTCTGATAGGTTTTCCTTTATAGGTGATCTGTCTTTTCTCTCTGACAGCTTTTAATATTCTATTCTTATGTTGGATTTCTGGGATGGTGATTATTATATGTCTGGGTTTATTTTTATTTGGTTATGACTATTTGGAGTTCTATATCCCTCACTGATCCTGATGTTTGTTTCCATTCTCATTTTTGGGAAATTTTCAGCTATTACATCTGTAAATGTCCTCATGACATTGTTTATGTTGTCCCCTTCTTTTTGATTTATCCCTATCAATAGCATGTTTTCTTTGCATCATCTTGCAGCTTTTGAATTATTATTTCCTGATTGCTTGTTATTTTTAAAAGATCTTGCTTTTCCTGTTCACTAGCTGCAATCCTGTCTTTGAGGTCTGAAATTCTATCTTCACTTCCATTGAGGTGGACTTCACAACTTTCAATGGAATTTTTGATTTCCTGTATTTCTCTTTGCATCTGCTTTATGTATTCTGTTAGACTCTTATATTATTCATCCTTCAATCCAAAAAGGGTTTACCTTTTCGTTTAGTTCCTCCAACTTTTAAACTGTGTCTTCTTTAGATATGTTCAGCATCTCTTTCATTTTTTTAAAATCATTTCTTCTTTTACCTGGGAGATTATTTCTAGTTTGGATTCCTTTAAAGCTTCCCAGATTTTCTTCTTTATTTCAGGTATTTATGGTGTATATCATATATTTTCTTCTATGCACATAGCTCCTAAGGTTTCTTGGGATGAGCTGGAGGTTTGAGGTTGCATTTTGGCCTTTCACTTTGTCATTTTCCTATATTTCTGTGCTTCAAGTGTTGTTCCAAGGATTCCTCTGGATGTGTTGGAAATTGTCTCCTGTGCCCTAGACTCCTGGGACTGAATGAAAGTTGCTGAGCCTGGTCCAGTTAGGCCCTAGGCACTCCCATGCCACCTTTAGTGTTTCAGGTAGCTGAGCAGGCAGCTAACACTGTGGATGATGGTTAAAGCTCTCCCAGGCAATGACCAATGCCCTGGAATTCACTTCACCGACTCTCAAATCCCGTAAGTGAAGAAGGTCACTGGGTATAATGTAGTTGTTCCACAAAACCTGCCAAGGCTAGTCCAGTGTGCCTGGACTCTGGACAGGTCCTTGAGCTCCAGAAGAGATGATTTTAAGGTCTCCTGGGGTTCGGGGTGGCATGCAAATTTACCCCAGCTGCCAGCTTAGTTTTCCGGTTTGGGAAAAGGTGACTTGGCAGAACTGAAACCTGCCACATGCAGCCTAGTGTGGCTGGACTCTGGGCAGGTCCTTGAGCTCTGGAAAAGATTATCTTAAAGTCTCCCCTATGCTCTGGATGGCACATGGACTTAAAGCAGCCACTAGCCAGCTGCGTTTCAAAACCTGTGTTTTGAAGGGCTTGTCAAAGATTGTGCAGATACATTTTAATGCACAGAAAAGTAGTTCATGTAAATATTAATTCATTGTGTTGTAAAACTCTGTGAAATAGGTGTCTCCATCCCATTTCACAGATGAAGGAAATGAGGCTAAAAGTGATTAAATAATATGTTCTAATGCACTGTGGAGCTACCATTTGAATGTAGAGGATCTGACTGGGAAACTTACAGTTTTAATTTTCATGCAAAAGTGTAATTCTTTTAGTCCTTTTTCCTATAAACTGAAATTATGTCCATCTTTGAATTAGTTTAGTGCCAATTCTCCACATGATTTCAGAGCTCAGATCTCATTGCTTACCTAAGGAACTACCATCATACCACCAAAACATTCTTTGCTTCTCCCCTGATCATGTCTCCATCTTCTGCCTGCTCAGGGAAGAGCTGAACTCTTGAATCTCAGAAGTAAAAGAAACAGCAGAGATTATTAGTGAAAGAAGACTTATTGAATCCAATTATTTGAAACAAAAGTGATCTTCAAATGAAAATTATGACAATTCAAGGACCTTTCTAGTATTTTCCCCTTTATATTGCACCTCATATATGCTTCTGTGTTAAATACCAAGTAGGAAACACTTTGATATTTTCATGTGTCTATTTTGTGAGTGTCTTTTAACAATTTTTTCTGACTTTTAAATAATCTTAGCAATCAAAAGAGGCTCATGTCTCAAAAGGACGGGAGTCTAAAGCACTTTGATTCTGAAGGGACTTACATGAGCAAGTTGTGTTATATCAGTGATATTGTGGATTAGTCAATTAATGGCAGTATCCTCTCATTCAGGAAAATATCTTATAATATAAAGTTCTGAAATAAAATAATTGAGGACACAATAAATATAACACTATTTCAATGAAATGCACGTGTAATTATGGAAATTATTGCAATCTGTTCACAGATCCAATACTTTACTGCTGTATATTTAGGAAGGATAATATTTTCTTTCTAAAATATTTCTGAACTACTTCATATGATGTAAATTAAGATTTAAAAAAACTAGTAATACTGCTTCAACATAATGCAAATGAACTTTGGGAATAGCTTTTTCAGATTTATTAAATCCTATGACTAAATAACATTACTAAGGAAAAGTTTTAAAGTGTGTTATTTTATATTTTAAGGCATTCCCAACCCTGTGCATTAAATATGAAGCTATCTTTCAAAATTAGGTATAATAAATCAGATGCAACACATAGCTTAAAATTTTATTCACCTTCTTTGTGGCTGATTATTTTTAAGAGTTTGCCAGTGTCTCCTTGATATGTTTGACCACAAGGATTCTCTTTGATTTAGTGACTTCAGTAAAACCTTCATGTCTTGACCATAGTTTTAAATGCCTCAGACAAACTGATAGATGAGTCATTTTTACACTTATAAGTTTGATATATTTGTCTTATTTTAATATTTTTTGTATGATAACTTGACAAATGTAGGCAATCTTTTAGGAAGGGCAGACCAAGAGCCCTGTGACAGTGCGAGTTATATTTAGCATCAATGTCACATATGATGCAGAAACATCTTCATCCATAGAAAGAGCTAGGTGATGCTTGTTCAGATTTTATTCTTGAAATACATACTCTTGTATCACACTTGAACTAAAAAGTATTTTATCTATTGATAAACCAGTTATGCATATTCTCTGTCTTCTAGAAACCCTAAAAAAACACTAACTTCTTTCATCTAAATTCCTGTTTCCTTTCAATACAGAATCTAAACCTGGGGTAAATGTGGTGGGATTATTTACTTGAATGCCTGAACTCTATAACCTCCCATTGTCCTTGAGTTTATTAGTACAAATGGGTGTCTGTGACTGAATGAAATAAAGAAAGGAGATTGGATCAAGATTTCAGACCTGGAATGTATATCGTCTCTCTTACTTTCTTAATTCTTTGAAAAGATATAGAACATTTTCGTTTAAGAAACATTAAAAATGATGCCAAAATAAGAGCCAGTACCTTATTTGAAACAAGATAGTGAGTAAGTTAACATTGTTTGAAGTATTCTTGGAAGATAGAAAACAGAGGGATCAGAAAAATGGGCTGGAAATGCCATGAAGAATTTACAGGAGACAAGCAGAGAAATCTTCCTGGGAAGAAGGATAGGGATAGAGAGAGGCCAGGGAAACTGACAGTGATAAATGAGCCGATTGTCCCTCGCTCTGCTGGTCATCTTAGTGCAGAAATTTCCTGCTGCCCTGAATCCCTGAAAAGTTGACTACAGAAGCATCTGCCTTCCGGATCATTAACTAACTACAAGTACTGGGGTCCAAGTGGCACAAATAGACTACAGAAGCCCATTATTCTGATAGTGATGAGCCACCATGTCTCTGAGTATATCACTTTCTATGCTCATATCACAACACTGGAGTCTACTTTCAGAATCAGGTACTGTATGTACTGTTTCTCAGTGTTTAAAAGTTTATAATGATAATGTACTGCTCTGTAAATTGTGTAAATGAAAATGTTCTAAATCCTGCAACCTGGGCAGGTACCTTCTAATCCCAAGTCCTTGTTTTCCCGTTCTCAATATCCAAGTCTCATTCAGTGGGATCTCATCCATTCCAAAGCATTTATAAGCTCCTCAAACTACATTTGTTAAACCTGCTATAAGTGAACACACTGTGGATAGAATCCTAGTCTGGGCAGAGATGGATCCCTACCATTCCTCTTATACATTTTGATTATTTTCTCTGTCAAGAATGCAAGTCTTTGATGGGTATTAAAAAGTATCAATCCAGGAGGCCACCTATGTGCTACAGAGATCTGAAAAGGTACACCAAACCACAATTTGTAATTAATTTTATCCCATTCTTAGCTCTTTAACTTTTGAGCAATTTATTCTTCTCCACATTTGCTTGCTGGGCCTTACACTTCATATATCTATATCTTGGATCTTAGTGTTATTTTCAGACAGCTTATCTCTCAGGAAAAGAGTCACTTAATCTTGGTAACAGGTTGCACTGTTTATGTGTTATATGGGCCTGCACTAAAACACAGTGACACATGGAATAAATCTGACCATTTCCAGATTCCACAGAAGTACTGGGAGCACAGTTCCTTCAGCTATCATCGCGGCATGACTGTGCTCTATACTCCCCTGTCTTTGAAGATGTACCTGATACTATGATGTTTCTACATTCTGCATGCATAGTGGTATTTTTATTAAGAACCCACATGGTTTCATTTATTCTTTGGACCTATTTTGGCAAGTTGCAAAATCAGTGAAGTTAATATACCACTGATAGGGACCGGGGATAGAGCTTGGAGGCACAGTAGCTGCCTGGCAAATGCAAGGTCCCAATTTCAATTCCCATTAAAATAAAACACAAAACAATATAAAACAAATAGAAAAACCCCTTGATACTCAGAGACACTATTGGCAGCAGAAACATGACTTTAAATAACATGTTATTTGAAAATTATGTAGAATAAGTGGAAAAGTCAAAAGCCCCTGTGCACTACACTGCTCTCTGTTTCCCCCCAACTCCCAGGCACTTTGAGTATTTCCGTGGAGCCCTCTCACAGGGAGACAGACAGACAACCACTCCCTCACCCTCTGCTGCAGGGAGACTGCTCAATGAAGCTTTCCAAGGGAACGGTACTGCTCTCTCTTATGGAGGAAGTAAAATTCATCATGGTTTATGTCACTAATTAAAATGAATACATCAGCCATCATTTATAATTTAAAAAGAATTAATAATAAAGACCTATCCTTTAAAAATAATAAAGACTATTAAAGAAGTATATATTCCTTTAATAGTCCATTAAACCGATAAACAAATGTATTTTAAAATATTACATTTTTAGAATTGCTCTAGACAGAAAATAAATACAAAATGTCAGCACACGAGACTTTTACATCTAGTATATTGTGCCTACCATCAACTGACATTGAGTAGAAAATTTTAAAGTCATTCTACTTGGAATATGTTTTTTTTTTTAAAGGAATGGGTATAAATAGTGCTTTGTACATTTCCCACATACATATCTTTTACCAAAAGTTAACATTTATATCCTCAAGAACAATGGCAGTGTTTTGCTTTCTATCTAAACTGAGTAGAATGGTATACCACTTTGTCTGGAAGGTCCCCCATCTGCCTATAGAGAATAGAGGTCAATGCCCCAGACACACACTGCAAAGAAGTGTCAATCCAAGAAGGCTGAAAGCCAAACAACGGAGTCTAACACCTTCAAATCCTAAATAGTGAACTTAATTCTTTGTTGCAATCTAGAGAAAGAAGATGAAAGTTAAGCCAACTCTGTTTTTCTCTCATTGCAACTTGGAGTGGTGGAATTTGGATTCTTGATATGTCTCTTTAATCAGACTGTGACACTGTTTTGGGGTATAAAGTAAAGTAGCATTTTGTTTGGTTTTAAACTCAGAAATGTCATGTCCCTTGAAGTAAGAAGGCATGTGAATTTACAATTTTATTTCCTTCCTTTATTTGAACATTAAAGCAGAATTGAAATGATTCTTTTTTACAGACTTGATTGTTTAAAATATAACTCCAATGTTTTAATAGTATCTGAGTTTTTCAAGACATAAAAAGAAAAACTAAGACGGAATATTTCTTGCTAATCTTAGGTAATTAACTTTTTCATCTTATAGAGGAAATATATGGGATTAAAAGAATGAGAAGACATAGTTAGAATCTTTCTATTTCTGAATCTGTACATGTGTTTCTTCCATCTGACTCTGTCTTATGCTCAACTATGTGCTGACATTGTCAGGAGTTATCCTTCTGTTCTCTTACTAACTTATAAAATCAGGATCATGAATTCATCTTTCATGGTATGCACAGTATCATGTTACAGCTATGTCAAAGTTCACCTAAGGCACATAAAATTCAAAGTATGAGACAGTCATGTTCCTCAAAATTTACCCTTGCACATGTGGTAAAAGGAATTGGAAGAGGCTATGGAAACCCCGATGGGAATGAAAAAGTTAAAGAGCTCACTTTTAGCAAGCTAACAAGTACCAAATAATACTTTATGTAAGAAGCCTCCACTTTATAAAAAGAGAAGGAACAGTGATTAGGCAGACAGTAACAATAACAGCCACAAGATGCGATTCATAAAGGCTGATCAGAGTTTTACATCTTCTTGGTAACATTAAGGTGCATATTGTGAATTTATATTAAAGGCACCGTTAGGAATATTTTAGTCACAATGCTTTAACCTTGGGATCAGGTATGAAGGAGCATCAGCTAGAAGGTGACATAAGCAAAAATAACTAACATCACGCAGGCCCACTTTGAAGGCTAAATGCTCAATAGAATCTTAAAGAAAAGCACAGCGGGTGTGATGATACTATAAAACCACAAAGGAAAATATCCATCTTCCTGATTCCATGCCCCACCCACTCTGTGGCTTTCTTCATCTCCTGTTATAAAGATTAAGCACTTACCCCAACTTCATTTTTTTTTCTAACCATCCGAAAAATGATCTCATTAGTCTAAACTATTTCAAAATGCTCAGCTATGAAAGTAAATCTTTTCCATTTCCATGACTTCATTTGTTGCTATTTTTCAGCCTCTTCACAGCTTAGGCAATACTTGACGGGAAAAAAAAAAAATTAACTAATTAACTGACCTTAAAGATTTTACACAGAAAAACTAGCTTTAACAATTCACTTTCTCATACAAACAAGCACATAAAAAAAACTTCATGTCCCAAGATGTGTAGGACGAGGTTTCTTTCTTTGAGAGGTAAACAACTTAATTTCACACAATATACTTGTTGTGTTTCATAAACGTGATAAATGCACTTATAAGCAGTAAAATTACTGAGAGCATTTACAGAGTAGGCAAATTGAGTTTTGAAAAGAGACACTAAGTCATACTTCAGAATGATAATATCTTTGGAATAGATGAGGGTACAAGGATATCACCCATCTCTCCCAGGAGTGGAAGCAGCAAAGAATATCACTTCTGTATATTCATTCATACTCTTGGATATGATTTCCTCATACAAAGTTTTGGAACTTAATCTGTGTTATGACTTTTAGATATTTCTGAGCATTTATATTAGGTTTCAGTTGATAATCACTAAGACAGCACAGATGATTACGTCTTAAATAAAAAGGAAAAATCTCAAGGGTTAAAAAAAATAAAGGAGAGATAGACAGTTGCAGAATCAACCTTCTGTTTTCCCAGCATCTAACGGGAAATGTCACAGAAGGAGACAAGGGATTAAAAAAATTGAGTCCCCCTGTGATCCTGGCTAAATTGCCTGACTGACTCAGATCTTGTGATTCTTGCTCTGTACCCAGGGCATGCTTAGAGTGGTCTCACACACACCCTGCATCCTCCATCCTAACCCCGCTCCAGGACTCCTTCCTGCGGTTCAACTCATTAGTAAATCATGGCTCTACATTTCTCTAGGTTTGCAATTCTCAAACATTTTTGATACACAACCACCAACAGTGGTTTGTATAGGATGAACAAGCATGAAGGTAGTACACGTTTCTGGGTCTGAACATACGAACTAAACTGAATACTGTTCTTCAGTAAATTATGTTTTAGTGATGTGCAACATTTCACAGAACAATTCCAACTGCTCAGACGCTAACAAGAGAGAGGATGTAAAAGAGACAGATAGTAACTGACAATGTTATTGGAAGTTGGAAAATAATATTCTTGTTCACATGCTTGATAGCAGGCAGAAATGTAGATTTTTTTTTTCCAGGGGAAATATTAACTTGACCTATTTTGTAAACTCCTAGCACACTCTTAGTTCTCCAGGACTGTCTTTCCTTCTAGGCTAACTGATCCAGGGAAGTCATAGGAATTCTCTACATCTAGTTATGTGTGAAGGAAGAGAGAAGACAGAAAATTCAGGGAAGCCACTGCATAGGAAATGTCGGTACACGTTTGTACAAACAGTTTGGGGAAATAATTTCCAGGATTCAAATTCAAAAGATTCAAATATGCATGGTCAGAATTATGTAAAAGCCATCTGTGTTTTCCTTATACTATCTAATTATATTTTGTTAGACATACTATTGACCTAAATTCTGCTGTCATGTGCAACTTACTATTTTTATAAATGTATGTCTGCATGCAAAGTAATTACCATCTTTACCAAAATTTATAAAGGAGATTCAAGGACAGAGAAAAAACCCTGCCTTTTCTAACTTTAGTTTTGTAGAGCCAGAGATAAAAGGCATCAACTTGTATGAAGTGCCTGATTTCAAGGAATTGCCCTGTATTCTCCTGACATTTCTTCTGCCTAATTTTAATACATTGCTTACCTATTTTGAAAATGAGGCATTGAGTACGAATGCTAATCCTGAGCTCTCTTACTTTCCTCAGTATTAGATTCAGCAGTTTTCAGAATATCTTTATTCCAGAAAGTAAAAAGACCTTTATACATGTTCATTAAATCACACAAAAACCTATGACCAAACTACAAAGTACTAATATAATCTTTGATTTACAGATGGAAAAGCAAAAGATGGAGTTTAGTAAAATCTTCACTTCCCTCATAGACTCTATTTTTAGCCCTCTGTCCCTTTTCAGGCCTGTGTGTCTGAGTCCTGTTAACCCAATACACAGCTTCGTGGGGATGCCCACAGGTTGCAGTGCTGGCCACGCATTGACTCATGAAATACTTAGTGCATGGCAATTTGAGGTGATCTCCTGGTGGAATGTTTTTTCCTTTGACCATTTTCTGTCAAGTTCCCAAAGATGACTGACAATAAAAACTTCTGGATTAAGTTAAAACAGTTAGATTCTATGTTAGGTAATTTGATAAATGACCAAAAATACATATGCGTTATAATTTTTTTGAGAGTAAAAATTCAGCATGCTTCCATATCCTACCATTGGGAGTACCTTGTGTGTAGTCTTCCATCAGCTTGCTGTTCAACAAGTCGATTGATTCAATGATCTGCCACAATGTCTATAATTATTATTTCTTGAAAGACATATGAATAAAAAGAGATTATAATTCAATATATTTTGTGATTTTTAAAACTGTTCTTTTTTACCTATGTTTCAAGTAAAGCTTCTAAAAAGTAAAGCTTTCTGATCAGTTGATAACTGGTATTAACAAATTATGTTTTTTCCATCATCAGAAAATCTAATTGTTTGATTCCTATTTAAACAATAGGAATATTAAACATATTAAACATATTCTACAGTCATCTTTCATCTAGGTTACCATTCACTCAAAGCCTTTGTTTTGTAATGTCTATCGCAGTTTGAATGCATTCGTTTCTTTAGTGATGTGTCAGCAAAAATTAATAATAAAATAACGAGATGAACATTTTATAACTAAAATTTTTAAGTACAAAAATCTTTCAATGTAAAAAAAATTAACATTAAAAATGTGCAACTGAGAGGCCCAAAGATGTTGATTAGTGGTAGAATACTTTCTTAGCATAAACCTTGGTATCACTTTCCAAACACTAAAAAAAAGTAAAAGTGTTAATAATTCCCAAATTTAATTCCTAAAAATAAATTATGTGACAGATATATTACCATTTATGATGTTTTATCAAGTATATGTATAAATTTGTAAATATATATATATATATATATATATAAATTTAATATTTATATATTTACAAATGAATTCTAGTCTTACACTCCATCTGATCATAGCAACCTTGTTCTGGAAGATCACAAAAGCATACAGAAATCTGACTTTATTTAAATAGTGACAGAGAATAATGTTGATAAACTTTTTAACACATAGATATTACCATAATTGTATATCATTGCTAGTATTTTCAAAAACAATTATTAAGAAATGTTGTGAAAATAGTAAATCATGTATACAACTTCCAAACACTAAAAATTGGTAATACAAAAATACATAAAATATTGTATTGTAAAAATGCATAAGCATGCAAACATCCATCTATATAAACATGAATTACACGAACACCAATGGAGAATTTAACCCTGGATAGTCTTAAGAAAGTTTCCACATCATTACTTTTCACATCTAATCTATTTGGGTGGAATGGAAAAGTCAGTAGACATGCTAAAATAAAGTTTGTTACAGTGCAGAGACAGAGTTTGTAATCATACACATTTAGGATTCACTGCTTCTTAGTGTCCTCAAATTCAGTTTTCTTATTTGTGAAAGTAAAGATGATAACCTTATTTCACTCTTGTTGCAAGGATTAAGTAAAGGCACAATGGTCACAGCACAATTTTATTTTGACTTATTATCATTATCATGAAAAATTCCCTTACATGTACTTTGAGAAGAAAACAAGAATTTCCATATACTTTGAGAAAGACAAATACACAAAATATTATTAACTCTACATAATATCCAACTTATACTTATGTTTAAAATTTATTTTAAAGGAACTAACCCCAAATTATGCAGGATGTGTGATTTAGTAGTCAACAAAGAGAATTTCCTTAGAAACTTTGACTGAATTATGATGAAATTACATATACAAAAAAGCTACAACATTGAAATATGAACTGTCATAAATGACTTAAATTGCCTAAGAATATCTGTGATTATCTCATTTATTAAGCAGCTCCATTTTTTGCTGTTCACAATAAAATATTTATGTGACAAAGAATTCATGGTAACAATTAGTAAAAATGTATAAAATATTCATTTTGTTTCCATTGTCTTTTTTAAAAGATGAAAAGAAACAGCGAGAATACAGATTAATATTTAAAGAATGAGTTATTTTTATTGAAATCAATTTATATTGAAAAGACATATTAAATATAATGTTTTACCTTTAGTGAATTGTACATTTTTTCCACAAAATATTAGAGTGGCTTCTGTCCTTTTGTCTTGTCTCTTTCTCTGACTTCTGTCCGTATTTGTGACACAGACTGCTATTGAATCTTGGTAGCAAATCAGCTGAAGAGGAGAGATGAGTACTTCTCAGTGCTTATCCATATGAGGTGACCCTGGCGTAGTTTTAGCTTCTACTGCAGAGCTCCATGGCTCAGGCTATGCATTGACATGTGAGCTAACTTTTCCCTTTGGATATATAAAAACACATGAAACATCAGTTTGCTTGAGCAGGTATTGACCAATGTTTCTTTTTACTACTGTTGCTAGTAATCCATATCAGTAACTACAGGAAAGAAGCATTAAAAATTTTATTTAAAATAACTGCATCTCAAAATATTTCTCCTAATATAAGAAAGAGAAGAAATATACAACTCCTATGACAGAGGCTCACAAAACTTTTAATTTCCAACAGTTAATGAACAGGTCATTGCTGAATACACAATATGTTAAGGTAGTAATATGCTACATATGATGCAAATGAGATAGACAATGTAGAAAATTGCTCCATAATTTTAAGCATTCACCTTTTAGATTCTAAATGTTAGTTGTAAGTGTTGATAGTACTGGATTTTTACATTCTTTAGATGCATGTCTACCCTTAGAAGCTTGTGTTAGTCGTCTTTCCATTGCTAGGGCAAACTAAGTGACATACTTTTGAACAAAGACTTTAATTTTGGCTCATGGTTTCAGACTTCAGTGTATGTTCGACTGTCTTCAAGGCAGAGATACCATGGCAGATTGGCATGGCAAAATAAACCCTCTCACTTCATGGCTCCTGGCAAGCAAAGAGGAAGGGAAGTGTCCAAAAGCAAGTCACCAGGAACCAGGTACAGTGCAAAGATCAGGTCTCATGACCTATCCAGGCACATCCAAAATGTGTTTTGCTGTACTCCTGCATGTATCTCCAGCAGCTCAAATTGTCACACATTACAAGGTTCTCTCTGCGTATGCATTTCACATGGCCTTAAATAAGCTGTGGCTGGGGCTGGCTAGCACAGGTCTGTAATCTCAGAATTCTGGAGGCTGAGGCAGAAGATTCACCATAAATTTAAGGCCAGTCTGAGTTACAGAGTAGTCAAAGGTAGCCTGAAATACAAAGTGAGACACTGTCAAAAAAAAATCACTAATCTCTCCAAATAACAAATTCTTTTTTTTTAAACTAATGATCTGATGAAGTGATAATGACCACACAGCTATATCTTGCATGATTTTATTATAAGAGGATATCGTAAGAGGATAGATCATGTAGTTTTTCACCTGAGCTAGCACACAATAATTATCCATTCGAGGTAAAATGAAATGTTAAAAACAATTTTATGCTATTTACTATATTAAGAAGTGCTATGTAAAAGACCGTTATATTGATAGGTTAAACTTGAATTATGTAAACTGGAACATACAGAAAAGGAAAGAATGTAGCCAAATATTTAATCCCATAATATACTTTAATAGGGCAGAAACATCCTCTCTTAAATTTTGTGAAAACTTTTATAAGTATTCTAAATCATAATATCCTTACTTTCTTTTGATTTGCTGACATTTGAAATTCTTACATGGCGTAAAAATTTCAGGATAGATATTGTAATTGTAGGGAATATTTGCATGAGAAACAACTTGAGATTCAAATGAGTAACAGATACTTTTAATTATTCAACATTGCTCTGCAGCCACTGAAATACACAGCCTAAGAAGGTGCGTATTCTAGTTGTTTCCAAGACTTGCTTACAGAATTTCATAGTTAACTTTCCCTTGCCCTTACACACACTCGACAGAAATGAAGCCACGGTGTTGTTATGTCCATTGCTTCAGAAGGGCTCTTATCCAGTGCTATATTCGTTGTGGCTAAATCCCACATAATTTTTTCTTGCCTTAAAGTTCTGCCATTAAAGTTGAGAAAAATCTGGTCCAATGGGCTACACTTTTAAAAGAAATATGGTGATTTTCTTTTTCTAGAAGGTTTCCACTATGAAATGAACATTTTGCATCCACATTCCATACAGAAACCTGTTCTTAAGTGTGGAGATAGTTAAGATGTAAGGTGTTAGGAAAGTCATTAAGGCCTGTGGGCAGAGACTTGGGGTCACTCCCTTATAAGTACTAGTACTTACTAGTACCTCACTTGTCATAGCCATTGGAGTAATGAGTCCGTAAGGAACGTGAGAAAACTATCTTGAGCTCTCTCTTCATTTTATTTCTGCTTTCTTCCATATGAAAATAGAGCAAGAGAGTTCACAAAGCCCAATCAATCAAGAGCCTTGGTCATGGACTTCCCAGTCTCCAGACCCAGGAGAAATAGATTTCTATTATGTTTAAATTTTAAGACTTAGGAATTTGTTATAGAAGGACAAATTGACAAAGAAACACCAGAAAGCTAAAATAAAATTGGTGTCCATTAACACAAAATATATAAACCCTATTCTAAGTCATGTATAGTCGCAGTCCCTCTCTTTCATACACACACACACACACACACACACACACACACACACATACACACACACACACACACACACACACGCGCGCGCAAACACACACAGTATTTATCATAGTAATTGGAAGTTAGCTATTTTTGTCACTGGGTAATTCAACAAGATTCCTTTGTTTCCTAACTTGTCTACTTTATTAATTTGTGGTTAATGCTTTTCAAAGCCTGTCATCTAAAAATGTTAGACTGAGGTTTGAGATTATTTTAATGTAATTCCTCCTTTACTAATTCCTTTTAAAAACGGAATTGACATGTAGTTCAACAGTACCATAATCACCGTATTTAAATGTCTCTATGATGAACTATGAACATTCACCAATTAATCTTCTGAATGTTTTCAATCAATTAACTTTTTGGTACTATCAGAGAAAGACACCACATAGACAGCACATTCTCATTTGATGTGCATGTGTTCTTATGCATTTACTATCAGAATAAATTATTTTATGTTAAAATGTTTACCACATTGTTTGTAAGATTTTCGTTTTTTTTTTTTTTTTTTTTTTTTTTTTTTTTTTTTTTTTTTTTTTTTTTTTTTTGTCTTTTTCATTTTTATCGGTACCGGGGATCGAACTCACGACCGCCTGCTTGCAAGGCAGGTGCTTAGGCCACTGAGCTAAATCCCCAGCCCCAAGATTTTCACTGTAATCCTATCCTTTTGATTACAGATTTAAAAGTTAGAACTTGCTACACTCTAATGTGAGAGAGGATGTGTAATACACATTTTACAATTTCAAGAATTTCACAGAGAACCTATAATCAGTCAACTATACTACATATTCTTTTATTTAGATTTGTTTTAAATTATTTGATTCTTTAAGCTATATCAGAACGTTTCACCATTTGGTGAGCATGATGAATATGTTATTCTTATTTTATGTACCCAAAACTCTATTATTTCCTATGAATTTATTGGCAAAAATTAAACTAAATTAATATAAGAAAGTTGTATGTCTTTTGTCTATTGCAAATTATGCAGGCTTTCTTGTTCACAACTAGATACTTATTTATGAATATGAAATAAAAGTGTAAATTCTAGAGTTAAAAATAGCACAACTCCCGAAATACAAAAGCGTTCAATAGTAAAATAAAAGATAAGCATCTAAATAAGCAAGAATTCAAATACTGTAAAAATCCTTATTTAAAAGAATTTCCTTCTACTAACTAGATGCGTGATTAAGATTGCAACTATATTCTCTTGTCTTCTTTTATTTAAACAAATACTTTATCTTTTTTCCAGGAATAATGGCTCCAAATAAGATAATCTCCAATTTTCTATATGTACACCATAACAGTATAAAGAATAACAATGAGTATGAAACATTTAGTGAGTATTCCTTCCCAAATTCTTATTATTTTACTTATATACCAGTCAGCTAATTTTCATTAATTTTCTTTTATAGATGAAGAAACCAAAGATTAGACATTTACAAATTTGACCAATGCCTACACAACTAGAAACAGAAGGAATCAGGATTTTAGGCCAGCCTGATATTAGAATCCATGAAGTCATTAGTTTTGTTACTGTTTAAAATTCCAAGTTTTCTGTGTGGTAATTAATGACAAATAAAAATCAGGAGGTATTTTTTCCATATTGTTATTGAGAGCTCTATTTCACATATACATCTTAAAATTTAGTATACCATTTTGTTATAACATGAAAATTGGGAGTCACCTTCAAAAAAAAGGTGCACTTAAGTCATAGCCCGGGCTAGCAGCTGCTCATCAATAACTGGTCCAGTATTTTAATGGCCATCTTTGTGATAATTTGATCCCCTTTCTATCAAATACTTGTTTTGACTGTTTACTGTGAATATACAACTTTAAAATACCACTTTTACGGAGAATTTAAAGCCTAGTAGTTGATCCTTACTGTTACACTGGTTAATACAATATAGTTATGTTTAAAACAGAGAAGTTCTGATACATTCTCTATGAGATCAAATTTTTTTCTTTCCTTAATGAAAAGCAAGTAGAGTAGAATACAGCTGCAAAAATTTTCAAGAGTGCTTCAGCATTTAGTAACTTGATCACTCTAATATTGTCCAATTGGAAGGTTGAATGTTAAATATATAATATTTTCATTAACAAAACTGACAGGTCCAAAGTTTATTAGCCTTTATTTCAATACTAATGATCTAACCAAACATTAAAAGGTAATTATAGGTTAAATGTAAACAACTAATTGTGACTGTGATTCAATTAAGCCTCTTAAAATATAGATGTTAGATTTATTTTATATTTCAATTGTATAAAGTGATTATGAATTTTTTTTCTTATCATTCAACATGGTATGCAACATGAACATATAAATCCACCTAAAGTCATCAAAGTTCGAGCATTCATTATCTTTGTATTCTGACAAAATAAACACCACTCATTACTGTTCCATAATCAGGTGAGATAGATATGTAAGAGGTTATGAGAGAACAATGGTCACTGAAGATCCAACTATTGAGCAAGAATGAAAATTTGTTCAGATGTTAAAGAAAAAAGTAAGTACCTATATGTATACAATTTCATGTTTCTTTTTTGTTTTTAGTGCTTTTATATTTGACACTTTTACGCCCCAAGTTAATCACTCACTTTCCCTTAACTTGTGAAAAGCTTCTTAGGTGTCTCTGGTAGCACATGCCTAGTATCCTAGCAATTGGGAGGCCAAGGCAGAAGGATCACTGTGAGTTTGTGACCAGCCTAGGATAGAAAGTGAATTCAAGGCCAACATGAATTTTATAGCAAAACCCTATCTGAAAAAAGACAAAGAATAAATAAAATAAAATAAAATGTTTCTTTTTCTATTTGTCTTTGATTTTCCTCTCTATATTTAAGCCCATCTCTGTGTACTGACACAACATGGATCCCTCAATTCCAGTGTGAAAACACGTACCTTATAAAAAGTATTTTTGATTCCTTCTTAGTGCTGAAAATAATTATTCATGCCATTTCTCTTTTAATGGATATTTGAGATCCTGTGACTTGTCTTACCAAAGTCCTATGAACATTAATTAAATATATAACACTCAGAAAAACTTGTTTTTGTTAAGAAGATCTACAGCTCTGTATTCACAACAGCTAGAGTTTTTCATATTTGGATCTCAAATAGGTACAAGGAAAAGAGTTTGACTGCACTCATTAGAATGTCTGTCTATCTGCGGTAGAGAGTTTCAGGGAGCACATGTGTGAGGCCTCTATAGTGAATGAAGTTTTTTTTTTTTTTCTTATGTAACACTTTTATTACATAAATGTTCTGCTGGTACAGTGATCAGAATAATGGGAAATATTTGTTCTTGTTTGTGTAAACCTCAGGGTCAGTACAGTTATTGACCTCTGATGAACTTGCAGAATGAATATAATATAAATATTGTTTGAACCACAAAAACGTGGGAATCATTTGTTGTCACTGAATCAGTCTTTCATAAATCATACAGAACACAGACCCATTAGAGAGATGTTATTGTAACAGCACAAAAATCTAAACACACGGCAAAGTCTTAGGGATGAAGAATGTATGTTTAAGGGTAAATAAACTGGTGACCAAAATCTGTAAGTGAAAGTTAAGTATGATAAGGCTCAGAATTGAGATTAGATGTTAGAAAAATAGCCAGAGTTGAATGCTTAGTTGCATATGACAATATACTACAATTTAAAAATCACTTTGGTATATAAAAGAGGACTTAAAAGAAGATAGTTAAGAGAAGACACAAAAGTGTATATAGAGAGATTTTGGAAATTGGAAAAATTTAGACTGCAAACAGAGATAACCTCTGAACTCTAAGAAGACAAAGGTAAAGATGGAAATGGAGATTGTTGAAAGCAAAAATTCCAATTTGAGTCTATCTCGCAGGAGGAGGAATCAAAGCACATGAAGCACATGAAGAAACCTAAAGCTTCTGGAAGAATGTGTGTGGTTAACAAAAAAATTTATTTTGTTGTCAGAACTGTTCTCCTCATGTACCATGACCACTAAACCCTGATAAAATCAAACTGTGACAAAGACCAAAGAGTATTTTAAACAAAGCACTGGTACAGTCATAGGCACATGGAACTAACAGGAATCAAGTTGCTATGAGTTAAACTATTAAGAAAATAGAACTACCAAAAGAACCAGAATTTATACCCAAATTGAGTGTGGCTGTCAAAAGTTCAAAATAATTAATTATTTAATGTAAGTGTAATGCTCAAAGAGAATATACTTTTGGATCTGAGCTTCAGAAATGAACCAAATGATTATTTTAAAAATTATTACCTTTCTGAAAGAGAAGTAAAACCCCATGAACCACACTAGACTAAAAGATTTATCATATCACTATCAAGGAATACTCAAAGCACATTTCTCACTCCCAGAGTAAGTGTATGTCAATATATTGGCCCAGAGTGTTTCAGTACAGCTGTAAATTATTATGCATGTGACTTATACTTGTTTTCTGAACATGAATATTACTGGTTCTCTTCTCTTGTGTGTTATATCACTATATATTAGCTCTAAGGATCAGATAAGAAGAACCAATTTGGATTATGATATATAAAATTTCACATATTTCTTCCTTATACAAATACTATCACGCAGGGCTCAAGCACTTCCAGTGTTTACACTGCTGTTTTGATTACTACTTAATGAGCTTATTAGAGCTTATTTGGTTCTGTACTTTAAGGATCAAGTAAGTATGATTACATGAAGAAAGGAGAATGAATTATATGGTCAGTGCTACTATAATAAAATATGAATTGGAGGGCTTCTAAACAACTGAAATGTATTCATCCCCCTTCTGATGACTGGAACATCCTTGATCAAAGCCCTGACAGATGAGATGCCTTCTTAGGGCCCTCTTTCACTGATGTGTCCCCAAGTGATGAAAAGGGCTTCTCTATATGGGAACAAATCCCTTTCTGTAGGACTTTGTCCTCCACAAAGATTTTCTGAGATTCTGAATTCCTGACACTATTAGGTTTACAATTCAACAGTGGATTTGGTAGAAGGCACACAATCATTCAGAGACCAGAAGAGTCATTTGGTAAAAAGAAGAGTAAAGTATGATCATCATCAGTGCTGTTGACCAAATGCTTCTGATTCTTTCCTTTATCAACATTGGGTCGGATGCATTTATTTTTTTGACCTGCTCCTAGCTGGATGACCCAAATAAATGGATCTCACCTTCATATTGTGAGTGGAACTGCTAATGACTGCAGGAAATGTGACCTGGTGGCTGTAAGAAAGTCATAGAACACTAGGAGGGACAGTGTGGATTGCCAGATAAACATGGACATAAATAGAAATAACAAATATACAATATTTTGTGGTTTACAAGTACTTGGTGTTTGTGAGAGGGGAATTTGTTAGTTTGGCAATACTGACTGAATCAACATCCTTTTCAATACAAATATTAGCTCTTTCTTTTGTAAACGTATGTTTTCCAGAAATAACAAAAATACAAAGAGCAACACAATACAGCAAAGTCTGACACAACTCAGAATATGAAAGTATATTTCTATCATGCCAACAAAAATGTCTGGGTAACATAAAACCCAATACTGTCTATAAATATAATTTAAATTATTAATACCTTATATTCCAATACCGCTTCAGTATAGATTATACAGAATGGTAATCAGAGAACAAAGTTGTCACATTTAACATAGAAAGGAAGTCAATGCACCATATGAATGAGACTTATGATTATTTCTACAGTAGTTAAGATTTTGGAAATAAGCTAAATTAAACTGAAAATTAAATACCTATCTAAAGCAGTGTGCTTTTTTTCCCCCAAGCATCAAGCTGACAAAGAATGCTATCTCTGTGAGATTATTATTTAAGTGATTTTTCTTTGAAAGTAAGGATTATAAAAACTTTGTGGAATTTCTCTAGTTGCTTGAGAAAGTTTAAAGTTCTATTGTTAGTAGTTTAGAGTGTCAAAAGAAAATCTTCATGTCAAGATAAATTCTTTAGCATTGAAATTTTTTCTCAGATAATAGAATTCAATGCCTTCAAATTCAGAAAATTTCACAGTAGCAAGTTTCTTGCTTAGTATTTGCTATTGCTTATTCCACTATTCTATAGCCAAAAGATTATAAAATCAGGATTCGGATTCAGGAAATATTTACACCTATTCATCCAGATGTGTGGCAGTAATATCAATTTAGTGAGAAAATTGATGGATAAAAATTTATAAAACGATTCTGTAAAACATGCAAATGTGCTATACGTACACATGGAGTTGCAAAGAATCAGGACAACATGCCATAAGCTGGATTTCAATGTGTATATACCCGAATCTCAGCAAAATCATTATTAAAGTATCTTCATTTTAAAAAATTTTGGTTCTTGTCTTTCAGTGAGAAAGTCAATCTGAAATGTAGCCCTACTTTTGATGGAAAAACAGAAACAATTAAACAAGATTTATTAATTGCTGTTTCCTTTACTAATCTGTTCCTTATAGCATCTCCTTAATTGGTGTCAGCTACACAGAAAATAAATAAATGAACAGGGTCTTTTTTACCCTGGCTGGACTCCATGGTTCTGCCCAACTACATGAGTTGCATCATCATTGACATCTCTAGTCTTTTATTATTTCTTCTTATTTTTATTTCAAATAAAATTTCTCTTCACTTTTTATTCCAAATTGTAATCTATATAATTCTTCCATTTATGAAAACTATGGAGCCCTGAGATTACTTACTAATTATATGCAGATGTCACTATACCCTGATTCCAGCATTTTAGGAAACAATTTGACATTATCTGACACATTTGCATATGCAAGTAATACCTTTAATAAGGCAATCACATTTACATACACACAGAAAAGTTCCTATATTCATGCATTCAAAGACACAGGCAAAAATGTACAACCCTGCACGTTGCCTGGAAAAACAGAAACAGCTATCTAGAGCATACTGCATGAAGACTGATAGAGTCCTTCATAAACACTCTTTACATCAGAAAAATAATTAAAACTGACTTTAATAACATGAATGAGCACGAGAAATAGTATTGAAAGAAAACAGTTATATTTCAACAGTTTGAAAAATACTTGAAATGTTACACTTTTTAATGATACAATCTATGCAAAAAAAATGTAAAAAGTAAGTAAAGATAATATTTAAAAATTATGCCCCGGATTAATTCTAAGGTGAAAAGAATTCAGTATGTTTATACACAGTAAATTTGGAATATTATTCTCTCTTCTAAATGGGTACTTCTGCATGATTATCTAGCATGCTTTTATAGTTAGCACTTTATCCTATTTTAAATATTGTTGTATGTCTCCTTTACATTCAAGAAAAATGAGAAGTAAAAATGAAGCATGAAGCAGCAAGGAGAGGCATAGTTGAAGACTTTAGGTGCTAAGCAAAGTTGTGTTTATTAGTAAAATGCCTCTGTTTATTGAAAGAGTCCTAAAAATGCTGTAAATACTTTAATTTTAACTCATTTCCACTCTTCTTTCTGGCCAACATTCTTTTCTTTCATCTCCTTTTCTATATAGCTTTACTACTGAATTATTTAAACTGTACTGATAGTGACAGACATCCCAAGAATTATGAAGAATTTGCTGAAACACAGTTTGCTTTTTTCAAAACATTTAAACATGAGAATTTTAATTTCTTTCCATGTAATGCCAAAAGTACTCCTCTAACAATGTGTGTTTACTCCTATTTTTTACATTCATTGTTAACATAAAGTAGATTATTTTCCTAAATAGATTTTGATTGACTTCTGGTTATAAAATTAAAACATAAGCACAATCCTCTATCTTGGAAAAATTTTAACCCAAATATTTGTCTTCCTGCACTACAAATTGTAAGTTAGGGAATCAGGACTTGTCATGCTATAAAATGTGCTATAAACTTTAAAGTGGTGACTGTTTGCAGATTTATTTTTCTAAGTGTATTCTGTGACTGTTCAATACATTCTAGGTCTTTTAGCTTTTGACTTGGAAAATAAAAGACTGGAATTTCATACTGCGTGATCCAACATTTAGACTTGAACATTTTTATTTGTTTCCTCTTCACAGGCAAAAATATGTATTTCACAAAAATTATGTAAACTCTTTGCCTATTTTTGGCATGTAAAATAGTCGAAAGGCATCTATAGTAAATTTAAAGCTGTACCCTGAGGCCAGTGTAAAGCAATTACAAAATGGTTAATATCTGAATATAGAGGTTTGTAAGCAGATATCCTTTTGCTTTGCGGGCCTTTAGCCTGAGTGAAAATAAAGCATTCAAGCAGAAAATAATATTTACACTCTGGGTGCCAATGCTTTTTGGCAGAATTGTTCTTCTTCGTATCCTAGCTATTTTGTGAAGGATCCAAGTAGTAACACATCTTGGTTTTCTGTCTCACAAAGGCTTTCTGCACTTCATTATTGGAGATGTATAAGTAGTTTTTAATCCATGTGGGGAAAGTATTATGAAAGCTATTAGAATTCTAGTCAATTATTCTCTATCAAAATAAATAAATGAGACTGTTTTGTTTACAATAAGAAAGTAGTGTTTAAGAACTCAGCAGTAAATCCTACATACCATATTCTAGAACACCAGAGGCTATCTGTAAGATGGGAAACCACTTAAATCTGAAACGCGAGTGTAAGAGTTACTTCACAGAAGAGCAGAGTACAGTCCAATATGACACACTTCAGGATTATCAATAAGGAAAGAGCAAACAAACTCACATTTGACAAATGGAAGAATTTAAAGCAAAAGAAAATACTTAACCTAAAGTTTGAACAGGAGTTTCCAAACAAAGGTTCACAAACAAAAATGAAAGAATTAACTTGCCTGAACAATATTTTGCAGATCATGGAGGGAGCAAACTATAATAAAAATAAAGATAGCAATAAGATAAAATGTGAAAAAATTTGTGAAAAGTGTAACTTGAGATAACTTTAAAATGGAAGGTAAAAAATTAACTAGGTTTAACGAATGAGAGAGCACTTGAGTAAACAGAACAGCTGAGATATTCTTCCAGAATGCAACACAAATACAAGCTGTGATCCAAATATACGGTAAATACTTAAATTTTTTAAAAAATCTTTTTTCAGGGGCTGGGGATTTAGCTCAGTGGCATAAGCGCCTGCCTTGCAAGCAGGCAGTTGTGAGTTCTATCCCCAGTACCCATAAAAAGGAAAAGGACAAAAAAAAATCTTTTTTCAGTAAAAGACACATTGCCACTAATCCCTTCAAAATATTCTCCCTCACTTCAAACATTCTTATTCTGTTTTTCTTGACAATTTCTGAAGCCATTTTGGAAGTCCTCTTTCAAAAGTGTCTTTACAAGGGTTGATCAAAATGATTATGAATGTCACTGATGAATATCATCTGGCAGAAACAGATTCATAAAAGCATTAAAGTGTCTCCTCATCCATCTTATTTGCCAGATGTGGAACCCTGTGATTTCTGATTCTTGTCCAAAGTCCAAATGACCATTAAATGTAAACAATCAAATCTACTGAACACAAGACAACACAAATAAAGACATTCAGTAAATAAGAATTTCAACAACTATTTCAGAAAGCAATAAGAAATATGTAACACACAGATTTTTAACTTGAGAAACTTCCAAAAAGAGTTCCAAAGGAGCTTTCCCATTTAAAGTTCCAATCAACAATATCTGAATGTTTCAGTTTCTCCATATCCTTGCCAAAGCTTTAATATAACTTTTTTTTAATCACACTTATCTTAGCAGACAGGAAGGCGTATTTAATTTTGGTTTTAATTTCATATCTGTGAGCTATAATAGTGAACATTGTTTTCACATACTGTTTAGCCATTTGAGTATTTTCTTTGGAAAATGAAATCAATTCAGAATTTAGGCAGTTTTAGTTGAGTGATTTTTAAAAATTATGAGTTACATATACTTGAGATTTTCTAGATGTAAGCACACATTATAATATAACCTAAATTTTCCAAGTCTTAAAAATCCATTTAAAGTCAAACATTCTTCAGGCAAAAAATTTGCTTTCTTGATTATATGACATTCATTTCTCCTGCAATCCACTTTTTGACACAAAAAAATTTCAGTCACTACTTGCAGACAAATTACTCTTTCTCAAAATAACCAGTTGAAGTTATTATTTTGTCATTTGTTTCATTGCTCAGTATCATTAAATATCATTAAATATCAATACCATTAAATTCATTAAAATTCTCAATATCATTAAACATGAGAGAAATGCAAATTAAAATCACAATTAAATACTCTTTCCTATCTACTAAGATAGCTTTGATAAAAAATTATTTGGAGCAAGAACACAGATAAACTGAAACATTTATACACTATTGATTGAAATTTTCAATAGAACAAGCTCATTATCAGTTTTATTATATTATCCATACTTAATTCTTTTAGGATTAAAAATATTCTACTAGTCAGTGTTTCAATAGTATCTGTATTTTGTAGTGAATTTGTAAATTGTCGTGGATTTTTCAAAAACTGAATCTTAAAATTATTCAGTAATCTATCTTAATTATAGTTCTTTGTATATTAAATTAAGCAAGGCCATGTCATCCGGGTACACTGTACTGTACAATATTATAAATTTAGGAACATGTCTGTTCCTTTGACTGACTTCAGAGGAATGTTCTTTAACTATTTTGGTTATCTCTTTGCATTACTTATATTCACTTATTCACTCCTGAGACTGTCTACATTATTTGCCTATTCACTCAGTTCTATTAAATTTTTTTTTTTTTGTCTTTTTTTTGAGACTGGTCTTGCTATACAGTTCAGGCTGGTCTTGAGTTTGTAGCCCAGGCTGGTCTTGAACTCACAATGATTCTCCCACCTCAGCCTCCCAAGTGATGGGATTACAGGCGTGAGCCACTACATCCGGCTGATTCTGTTAATTTTATATTTTTAAATTTGATTATTTCTAACTAAGAGTCTTTTTTCCAACTTGTTGGGGATTCTGGTCATCCATTAATCACCTCAAGCCTCTGCCTTCACAAACATGTTTATCATTCACCTAGCATTTTAATTGATTCAAATTAACTTTCGTCATTCTTAGAAATCGTGATGTGCTTCCTCTTTTAAAATTTAATTATTTTCACAATGGGTCCCTCTGGGACTCATGACTTTATGAGTGTAATTTTTATAAATTTACCTCAAAAGAATCTAATATTCTGCAAGAATTATTTGAAATGTATTTTTAAATTATCTGTAGTGTATAAGCAAATAAAATTATTAAATGTTTGTATAATACAAAGATATTCTAAATGAATCTAAATTATTTATTTCACATTTAGGGCTTGTCTCTGTGCTATTAGAGTAGTAGAGTTTTGGTTTATGTCAAACAAAAGATATTACTATGTAAGAAAAAACAAAGGAAAAAGGGCTTACGAATGGTTAGATGGAACTAATTTAACAGTTAACTAGATACAAAGTAGTTTAAGGGTTCCTTTTCTGGGTATCACACTACTTTGTCTTTTTAATTTATGCTTTCAATATGGATTGTGATGTTTTGAATTACATTTTGAATTGATAAAATACAAAATGAATATAATTTTTAGAGGGTATAATTGCCTCATTGATATTGCACAAGTGAAGCTTAGATCATTACATCACTCATCCTCAAAAACAGGAGAATCCAGTTACATGTACACTGGATTAAGAGGATCACTTGGGTCCAGGTATGCAAGAGACGTCTATTTAATGAGTAGGGGCAAAACCTTAATAGGAGCTTGATTAGTCAGCGTTCCAAAGTGGTAAGTATTAGGAAAATTAAAGATGGAACCTAAGAAGTTGTTCATAGTTGAGGACTGGAAGAAGAAAATGGAGACAAAAGAAATTCTAAAGTGAATGATAATTTAAAGAATTGTAAAATTCTATGGTAATCTCTTGGAAGAATGAGAAATTGGCAAAATTAAGCCAGTAGTTGTATGGGTGAAATTATTCTACATATTATGTGATTTCAAATTATAAAGATCTTGAAATCAGGTTAAGTAATCAGGCCCTCATGGTAAGATAAGGGAAAGTCATTGATTTTTTATGAAACATAGGACAGCAAAAGCAGTGCTTAAAATTTAAAACTAAGCCTTGATCTCAGATTTAAAGGTATTCTTTTTTTTTACTATTTTTCTAAAACATAAGGCCAGGGATTTAGCTCAGGTGCATAAGTGCCTGTCTTGCAAGCATGCAGTCATAAATTCCATCCCCAGTACCAGAATAAATAAAACAATAAATAAAACATGTAAATATGACACTCTAAAGTTGCATTATTGAAGCCTTCTTTTTACTTTTATGTTTCACTTCTTAATTTGCCTGTAAAATAAAATAATGCACATTGTTTTCTGAATTAGCAATGAACAAATAAATTGAAATTACAAATAAATGGGGAATAAGGCTAGCTAGGCAACAGCAATCAGAAGCAAACATGAGTTAAAGTAACCCTGGAACACTTGTACCAGACTACAAGAAGTGGAAATATGAGAAATATTTCAATTGATGAATCAGAATGCTTCTGGAATAAAACCATATGCATTAGGTATAATGCAAACATACATGAAAAAGCTATGTGCCTTGTACAAATACTGGGAGTTTAACTATACTCTGGTAAAAGAAAGCAAAACTGAGATGAAAACCTGAACAAGTGGCTAACTTTTAGGATATCACATTGTTTTGACACATACTTCAGATCAAATACAGGATATGACCTGGGAATCCTCAGCGTAGCAAAACCGAAATCATGCAAATCATTAAAATAGATCAGATCTCCCAAAGACAAAGGGCATATATCAAAAGGGAAGAGGATTATGAGTTTTATATTACTTCATATAATGCTCATAAATGTGTGTGAGTCAGCAGGACATAAACCACTTAAAAACAAGATAAATTTTAATGAATGTTTACATTATGTAACACAAGGTACCACAATGTTCAGTAGCGAGATGAAGGTGCATTGCAAAAGGCTCATATACTATTAATAAAAGTGTAAGTCCTGATGTACTTTTTGGTGGAAGTTGAGGGATCTATGGGGTTAAGTAGATATTTATGCCTTTGAAATATAATGTTCATAACTTTGATATTCATAACATTCTTGCAAATTTTCCCAGTGAGTCACACACACACACACACACACACACACACACACACACACATATTCATTGAATCACTATTACTAGTAAGAACAAAATTGTAAGTAGTGTAAGTGACCAATGAAAAGACTACATTTATGCCTTTTATAGCACATCTATACAACTCAGTACTGTACTGTTATGCTCTAAAGAATATGAAAGCTAAAAAGCTTGAAATATATAAAATGTGAAAGGCTTTATAAAAGAAAAATGAACTGTTTAGCTGCAAAACTGCTTCTGGAGAAAGTGAAAAATTTACAGACTTTATCTTTTTTAATTTAAAAATTACTAAGTGGCATAAAATTTTTTATTAACGTAGTTTAGTTTGCTTTATTACTTAGATAAGTATCAATAAGAAAATGGCATCATTTTATACAGCTACAGTGATACCATCAACAATTTCAAATATTAAATACTTACAGGCTCTCTTTCAACTGTATATTACATTGTTTTTGAAAGTTCAGTATATCCACTGACACTGACTGACATAAATCTGCAAAATAAGACATCTAGACAGGTAAAGGCAGAACCAAACTGTCTAAGTAATACAATCTTTGCCCTAAATTGTATTCTTAATTAGTGATAGATCTAGAGACTTTGGTATTATGAAACTTTAAATTCTGTCTCAAAGAACATAGTATTGTTTTTAAAAAGTTATAGAAATAATACTCAGAAATAATGAAAGTTTTAATATACTTATCATTATTAAAACATGCCAAATAATAGTAAGGTAATTTTATTCACTATTAAGTAAGAATCATCTCTCATGAGTGCAATAAAATTAAGAGTATTTTATCTAAAATCTTAAGTTTGAACTCTTTTGAATTACTTTATGTTTATGTGACATTTTATTTCCTGTACATACTCAGTGCCTTTAATACCTTAGTTTCCTTAAAATTTCCAGCATATCTCCATAGAAAAATAGAGATGCTGAGGTTTTGTCCATGTTTTCCTATCTGTTTTAACATTCTTTCATTTTATTTCATTAAGTAAACTACATAGTGCTTTAACTTAAGCATAAGATTTTGAAACTCAGTACTGTTAAATAGAATCTTACTTGATACATCATGACATCATTCTCAATCTTGTTATTTCTTGGATTTACTATGAAATGTGTTAATGTACACCTCAATGTATGATTTATAAAAATATTTATGCTAGTCTTTCCTTTAATACTGCACTATGGTGTGATCACTTAAAAATACAGTTTTTATAAGGTTTGGGTACATTCTGTAGGGACTCATCCATTGAAATTTAATCTTCACTGTGGATTATTAAAGATGAGGTAAATTTAGTCTAATTCTGATGTTTACATGTGGGACCTTTGTGAGATGATAAAAATTAGTAAGGACATTACTAATTAGTGTGGTGCCCATGATTAAATTGCTAGATACTATATAAGAAGAGAGACCAAAGACACACAGATGGATATTTATTTCATCATCGCTTGCCAAGTAATGTTCTGAGCCACATAAGAACTATAAAAATTAATTCATATTTTAAATATGCATCTTTTAAATTATGCAATATATTTGCATCTGAATACAGCTTTTCACTAAAGACATTTACAGAAAAATTATTACAAAGAAATGACCAAAACTATATTAAAATTGTTAACTTGTGGTGATGAAATTAACAGTAACTTGGCTTCATACATTCTGCTGTCCGTGCTTTTCAAGTTTTCATCAACAATACAATCTGGTTAAAAGCATATGTTGTCACCTTTCCAAAGGGTAGATAACATACCAGACAATCACAAGTGAAAGAAGAGGATTATTTGTCTTACAGTTTCAAATGGTTCAATCTAGTCAGCTGACTACAAGGCAAGGACATCATGGTGAAAGGGTAAAGTGGAATCAGACAGTTTAGTTCATGGCAGAAGTGAATCAGAGCAAGGAAACAATACCAAAAAGGAAAGGCCAGTGTACAGTATACACACCAAGATGCCCATGACATCCATGACACACTAAGACACACATAAAGTATGCTTAGTTAATCCCCTGAGAGGTTCTCAGGCCAATCAAGTTGGCAGGCTTAACTGTTTAAAAATACAAAAAAAATTAAACAATAAGAAACAACATAATAAGGAAACATATGAGTATAAGGTGGGGTTGGTTTTTCCTCCTTGTCAATGTCAAAATATCTGTAAAGATAGTATCTTCTTTCCCTAGAGTAGAAGATACACTTGTTTAAAAGTTGAACATACAAACATAGCTAAATATTTTCTATGGAATTTTTTCAAAAAATAACTTCAACTGCAAAATACAAAACATTGATTTCTCCAAGATATCATTCTAGTTGGTTTCTACCAAATCCTTTTTTCTGGCTTCTTTTTTAGTTACTGTTCTTATTGCTAAGACAAAATTCTAAACACCTACAAGTTAAAGGTGAAAATTTAATTTGGATCCATTTGTAAAAGTTTCAATTCATAGTTGACTAGCTCTGAGGCAGAGTGGCATAGCAGAAAAGCATCCCAGAGGAGTAATAGTCCATGTAGGCAGGTGAAAATACATTAACCCTCTTCCTGTTCCTTACATTTTGGAGACTACCTGCCCTAGGGTGGGTGTAACACTCACACCCTTATTTAGCCAGTAAAAATAATCAGTGGACTGATTTAATAATCACTCAGCCTTGATATCATCCCCACAAACTCTAGACCCTGTTACCTCTGAAAACCTCCACCTATGACCACATGAGGCTTTGGAGGGACATCTAGACACAAGTCATAGCAATTTACAACACAGATGACCAAATTCCCTCAGGAGTTCCACATGGTCTTCCTCTGTCCAGTGTTTTCCTCTATAACCCACTCACCTTCTAACATTGTCACCTATGATCTCAGGATCTATTAGAGGGACATCTAAATAAAACCATAGCAAGCAAACAGAAAATGGACTATGAGTTTTTGAGATAGTCTTGAATATTTGTCACCGCTTTGTTACTTAATAGCACATCTTTAAAAAACACTTTCTTAGATTTACGTCTCTCACTCAAAAAAAATGAATATAGTGGTTTGTATCATAAATTTGATCCAAGGACAAATAAAAAATTGTATATTGTAATATTCTCATGTAGTTATTAAAAGATTTGAGGGTAAAATTAATCAATGCCATACAGATAGAAAAATTTATTTATAATTTTAATTTCCCATTTTACTTTAATGTAGCATGAAAATAATTATACTTCATAGCATTAACTCAGGAACTTGTTGCTATTAGTTATTGAAATAGTTTCTTTCGAATCATATAAACAACCCTCAGAGTTTTAATAGTTTTTGTCTAAAGTACTACTTACTCAATTCTCGGAGTACTGCTTTACAGAATTACATAGATTATTTTCATTATGCAAAATTCTCACAAAAGAATAGCATAGATTTAGAAATAAAGAAAATTCAGTAGTAAAGGAAGATAGCAATATGTCTCTACACACATCAAAATTTATATTGTTGCACATTTATTTATCTTAATGATTTCTATCAATTGTTAATGGAATTTCTGTACTGTATCAGATAATGTATTAGTTGCTTTATGCAGTTTTCCTATTTGTTACCCCAGAATTCAAAAAATTAATAGTTATTATTCCTTAACTTGTTGATAAATATATGAGCTCCTAGAAAATCACTTATTCACAGAAAAAAGCTGAACATGAAAATTAAGGATTTGACAAACTTTACCAAATTAATTATTCTAAATATTCTGCTGATAGGTATACATAGCATCTGATGCCTTTTCAATGACTATTTTTAATTGCTATAAAAATCACTATCTCAAATTCTTGGCAACAGGAAACAACTGAATAATCTGTACCTAGGAACTGTTTGATACTGATAATCTCTTTCTTTGATAAGAAAGTATTGGTAACACAGATTTAGAGAAGACACATGAATTGTCAGTTTGTAGAAGCACAAATCCAGGTTTTGCTGTAGTTACATGAAAACTAGTTCTGTAGATTTATATTTAGTTCACTTATTATACTTATTCTGAGCCATTATGTAGAAGACTGTCACAAACCTGTGCTTGACAGTTTCCACTCATATAGAACTAAGTTTTTCAAGTTCATAGACCCTCAAAAAATGTCTCATTACTATTTGTTTCATTGTGATAGAGGTAGCATAATAGTATATCATTGTGTTTTAAACAATAGACATGTATCTTCTCACAGTTCAGGAGGCTAAAAGTCAAGATCAAAATACTTTCAGGGTGTTTCTGATGCGAACTCATTTGCTGATTTGCAGATACTCACTTTTCCCCTGTATCAGCAGCATTTTATCTGTAACACGAAGAGAGAAAATCTTTGGTGTATCCTTGATTTCTTTATGAACATCAGACACCGGTTATATTGGATTAGGTATCACCCTGACGAACTCATTCAAATTTAATTATCCCCAAGTATAATCACATTGGGGTGAGGATTAAAGCTATGAAATTTGGGAGAACACATTTCAGTGCATAACATCATTTAACACTAATCTCCTCTTTCCCAGGTAACTTTAGGTCATTGCAACAGTTTCTATCTTTAGATACCTTTATATTTGTCAGGACAATGATTCCAATGTAAATAATTTGCTTATTAACAATTTTTGATTATTTAAATATGGATGCAGACACAAATAGAAACAAATAATAATTCCAATTCCTCACATGTGTTTTGGTATATATGAAATGTCTCTTTTGTAGAGCCATGCCAAACAAGAAAATAAAAGCCCTATTGTCTTATGATATATCATATATCGTTTATCAGTACAAAGAGAAACAGCTTTTGAATGTCAAAATATACATACAGCATCTAAGGTGATGTGTTTCACTGACAGTAAACTAAACACAAATTTCCTTTGACTATTCAGCAGCAGAGGTAGCTAATCCTTCACTCAGCAGCTCATTATGCATTGGCATGAAATAGATAATACAATTCCCACAAACCTCTTTTGATTTCATGACAAATAAATTCTCTCGAAGTCATTTAATAAACAAATAGACAGAAAATGCAAAGACAAAACTTCAAACAATTTGTTTAATCGACGAGTTTGGCTTATCTATTTTCTTCGCTTTAAACAAATATACATTCTCCCTGATTGAGAAAATGTCTCAAATTAGGGTTTAGACAAACAGCACAGTAAGAAAGAAATTTAAAGAAGCAAAAAATTACAATACGACATTGAAAAGTATTTAAAATTCAAACTATTAACGTGATATATGAAATTATTTCTCATACTGATATTAAAATACAATCAAATAAAAATTGAAATTTCACTGCTACTTGCAAGAATATTGGCTCTTTTCTCTCTTTACATTCTTTTTTCTGTAGATATATATTTCAGAAAACTTTCTAATATTGCATTCTATAATTAAGCTTCATAAAGACTACTATAATTCAAAACTTATACTTTATAAAATTTGTTACAACTACTTATAATATTGTATTACATGCAAATAATTGATAGAGAGGAACTGACTTTTCTTTAAGACTTAGCTTAATGATGGACACTTCTCAGCCAAACACTTGTGCAGTAAACATTCTTTCTTTCATGTGGAGTTGTTTACCTGCATAGCCTCTGGGAATTACGTTATTTGCCTGTCAAGGATTATTTAAAATTAATCATTATTTTATCCTTGCCTAAAATAGTCTGAAAGCCAAGGTAAACTGTACATAAATATTATTTAAAATACCACCCACCCATGAAGACCATAGGCTTTTGAAAACTGCACTTGAATTTCAGATTGAGTTACCTATAGATTTGGCTGTCCAAATCCAATTAAAATTAGTTTTATATATTTTTTTGTTTTAGAAATGAGAAAAATGATTCTACTTCCATATTTTATTGTTCACTGAATTAAATGGAGTTATAGAGTGACAGAAGAACTGGGAGAGAGAAAGAAACAGAAAAAGAGAAAAAGAGAATTAGATAAGGGAAAGCATACCATAAACTGGCACATTGCATGAGTTTTATTTCTTACAAAGAGTTAGCTCTCATATGTTATTTATGAGTCAGTATTACTCTAATGAAAAGATAAATATAATAGATGCTGAATATGATTACTAGATTAATTATATTTCTTGGTGTTTGTTTATAATAGTGTAACATGTTTTAAAAACACAGAACAAAAATAAAAATGTGCTTTTAATTTACTTCACTTAATGCAATCAAATAGAATTATTCTCTGTGGGAACTTGGGCACATATGTAAGTTTATTTATGTGTGAATATAAACATGACTTATTTTCTGGTGTGCCCTTCCAGATTTGATCACATCATTTTCTTTATATATTATATTCGTTACCAAAATTGTGAGTCAACATTTGTATGATTATCTTATAAATGTCAACTTTTTCCTCAAAGTGTAAATTTGATAATGATATCAGAAATGATAATTACCTTGTTTGTTGTTTTTTTGATATTTCTGTGTTTAACAGGTGTAAATATTTAGAAATTAATAGCCCAAACTCTTTTTAGAAATGCACTTTCATTTTTTGCCATAATTCCCACTTTAAAATACAACATTCTTCTGAAGGCTAGAGTCAGCTGAAAGGTTTAAGATTAGTGTGGAAAAAGGAAAATCTTCTTGATAATAAACAAAATGAGTCAAATGGAGTCTCTAATCTTAGCTTTCTGAGGAATCTCCACACTAATTTCCACAGCCTACACTCCCATCAACAGTACTACTCAGATAGAAAGAAAGATTGCATCAAGGCTTTTATAAATAAATGGATGTGACTTGAGACCATACTCATATATGAATTTAATCAAACTCACATGTGTAAATATCAGATTGTCTCCCTAGTGTAAGAAACCGAAAGAGCAAATGCAATCCAAAATCTACAATAAATATTGTGTAAGGGCAAAAAACTCTTCAAAGAGGAAAAGTAACTGGATTAAGGGAAGGATGAAACAAGGAAGAGAAAAGGAAAAAGAAATAAATTTGTATATATATTCCTTAGCTAAGATGACTATACTACTAACGGTATTTTCTTTGAAAAGCGCAGTTAATACCCATATGATTATTCAGTTTTGCATGTATGCATCTGGTGATCAAAGCAGATCTTTTGAAGGTAACAATATATAATATTACAACCATTGTTAAATTTCTATCATCTTGTCTTGAAAACCTATACTTTTATTGTTTAGGGTTTGTTGTCTCTTTTCATTTTTCTTTTGTGCATTTTTCTACTTAAATAAATTTTTTAGAAATAAAGAAAATTAGGGGAAATGTTCTTGCATTCTGTTTAAGGGTAGGAAAGAGAAAAAATAATGAATTTGTAACCCAGCAGCACATTCTACATAGTTTGGCAACAGTTTTAGTGATGACAGGAGCAGGACAATGGGCTACATCTGATGAGAGTCAGTGTCACATGGGTGTCTAAATCAGCCACTGTGATGGTGTGACAACTGGCAGGGGTTCAGATGATGGTCACAAACTGTAGCAAGAGAGCTTCCATTTCCTCTGTAACTATCAATATTGTTCAAAGAAAAAATGAGATTTCTTAGGAGCAAAGGAGCTTTCCTTCACACAAATTGTTCTAACATTCAAATGATTCAGTATCTATTTGACAAGAGGATTTATGGATGAATTCAAGCATCAAGTTCCTTTTAGTAAGAAACTTCTTTAGTTCAAGTCTTGCTCATTTTAGCAAAATTACAAATTCTCTTTTTTTGCACATATTCACTACATAGTTGAGTAATGACAAAAAACTTAACATCTTTATTCATTCTCATTAATTAGAGTAGAATTAACCAAAGTCTCTAGAGATATGAAGTGAAAGAGATTTTAATGTAGGTCCTAATGGTGTGCCAATCTATGAAGACATGAGAACCAAGTAAATCTATGATTAACTGATTATGGACTAATTGCAATTGATAGTCTAGACAGAATTGTGTTTCCCCCTTTTTATTAAAGATTTGATGGTAAGATTTTTCTGTTGGATCTTATTAGCATTTCTTAACAACTTATCACACCCATGGCCCATATGATGTGTTAGTGAATGACCAGTGACTTAAAGCATTACTGTAAATGTGATCAATTATAAATAATGTAACACAAAAAATACAGAAAAACAGCTATCTACACAAATGTTACAGTCCATTAAATGGACTTTACCAAGTAAAGTGTCTCTAAAATTTCCAACAGTCTAGAAAATAATGAAACCTAACTTCACATAATTTTGTTAATACATTATATAATTTCTAATACATTAACCTGTAGTTAGGTAATATTAAGCATCATTGAAATAGAAAGACATTTTTTAATGTGTGGTTTCTTGCTTTCCATGCAGTCTAAATTTGAATACCATCTTCATTGTTCCAGGTTTTGTGGTGGCTAACGGTTTAGTTTCTATTATTTTCTTTGAAATCCATTGACGATTTTCTCAGGGAAAAGTTTAATTACTGGTCTAGTCATTTTGAAATTGTATAGGCTTGCTTTTATATTTTGTTAAAACAGACTGCAGAAAGCTCAAAGTGTTTACAACTATAGGACCCAGAATGTAAACTAAGTTTTCAATGAGTCTGTTTGGATTTGCTTTTAGATTTTCTTAGAGTAGTTCTAGAGTATACCATGTCTTAAGACACAGCTATTACTTTAAAGGTTTACTTTTTTGGAGTCAGATTCTTTGATATCAGTTAGATTCTTCCTTTTTGTCTGCCCTGAAGCCCACTATTAGCATGGTACCTGTTATTTAGTACATCCATTCTACCATAGTAACAACTTCATGGTTAACTCCATATTTATCCAACTTGGATCTTCACTACTTGAATCTTACCCAAGGTTCTGCGATAAAGAGACAGAATTCAAAATTGACCTATATTCTTCTTTATCATCATATCATGCTCCAAAGATTTCATCAGACCCTGTGTTCTTCACTTTATGCTCATTGCAGTTTCAGTGGGATAATTCCATGTGCCACCATCAAGAATTATCCTAAGACAGGTATATGAGACAACATGAGAGCTCATAGATGAGTTTCTGTTTTCTTTGGTGTGTGGAAACAGTTTCTTCAAATATTTGCTTGAATTTATTAGCCTTTAATGTCAGGGAGTATTATTAGAGAAGTACTATATACTTGTATCAGTGCACTTAATATCATAAAAATAAACTTTAATGGTACTGTTTTAAGACCTGCAGTATTTAATTGATGATGTCAAGGGGTAGCAGTAGAAATGGTACCACTCACCATTACCCCTAGTGATCCATCAACAAATTTTTTGTTTCTTGTTCCCATGATCTTATGTTCTGAAAGCTTAGAAGTCTTAGTTCCAGAGGGAAGAAGACTTATACTAGGAAGCACAACAGTGAAACCACTGAACTGGAAGCTACGACTTCCTCTCTGTTAATTTTCATCCCCACATTGCCTCTGAGGAAACTAAAAAATGATTCCAAGTTTTTTCAGGGGTGATTGACCTAGACTATTAAGGGAAAACCAGATTACTACTATCCAACAGAGGACAGGAAGAATATACATGGAGTGCAGGAGATTCCTTAGTACCACCATGCTCTGTTATTAAAGAATGGGCAACTAAAACAATCTGCAGAATGACAAATGGTCCAGAGCCTTCAGGAATAAAGGAATGGGTCACTCCACCAAGGAAAGAACTAAAGCCTGCTGAGATAATTATTGAAGGTCAGGGGAATACAGAATGGGTAGTAGAAGAAGGTGGTTCTAGATACCAGTTACTCTCCCATGATCAGCTACAGAAAAGAGTACTATCATTATGTTATTTTTCCCTAATATAGTTCTAATATACTATAATGTTGACAGACTTAATACTGGTTCTTAAGGAACCTATTTTAAAATGTTGAAGTTATAAAATGATAAGAGCAAGCATCAATCAAAGAAAAGTTACATTCTATTCTGGTGAGGGAATTAGTGCATTTCTGCATGTCTTTGCATCTACAGACTGATTTAAAGAATGTGTCTGGTTGCCAAGTTGTCAAGGGATAATTTGTAATATCAATTTGTAAAGTTTAGAAACTTTAATGAATTTAGCAATTCCTCACACTAGGGTGTAGAAGACCCACTATAGGGTGACTCATTGCCTACATGGTATAAAAGAGAAATGAGGAAGGACAGACAGTATTCTATTCTTTGGATGAGCTCCGGTCTTCACCTCCAGGTTGGACAATGTCTCCTGGCTTCCAGCATAGATTCTTTGACTTCTGCCTTGTATCCTTCAACCTCTAGTGTAGACTCTTCAGCCTTCTGTCACAGACCAATTGGCCTCTTGATACAGATCTGCACAGCACACTGCAGTGAATTCCAGATCTTGTATTGAATCCTTCAGCCTCCAGCAGGCAGACAACCTCTAAACTTCCTCATCTGACTCTAGGGGTGAGCATCATAAGCCAACTTTCCAATATCTTATATATTTGTATATTTTATATCTGTTTCATTAGTAAAACTTTGTCTAATACAGGACCATTTTAAAAATAATTCTCAACTGTGTGCAAAACGACTTTATGGTCACAGACATGGATATATTTGGCACAGTCCAGGCAGCCCTTTTTCCCATTAACATTTATGGAGCTCATCAATTTTTTTAAAAATGATTATATTCAAATTACTATCTCTAAGAAGGCTGAACCATACTGGGATCTTCCTGTATTTAAACACTTTTGATTTTTAGAAAATAACACGTTTTATTTTTTCACTATAAAGTAATCCTCTATTTTAACTGACATTTGTTATTGAAATAATTGAATGATAATTCTATTTAAGATTTAATTTAATTCCTGTTAGCTACTACCATGCATTTCAACATAATTACCCAAGAGTTTCTGGATCTCACACTGATTAAAAATAATAAAAAGAAGGATGGTGACTCATACCTGGTAAAATGCAGAAAGATAAGTGCTCTCCAAAGACAGTGAGATAAGTTAGTAATAGTTACTTCTTAATTATATATGAGGCCTGATAATGCTGGTGGATGTCTTTTCCTCCTGTATATTGGAGAGGCAATTTATTACATCCATTTGTGGAATAAAACAGGAGTGAGTCCAACTGGGTCAGCACTGAGAATTAAGAAGAGAAGCTGATTGGAAAGAGTGGAACTGTGATGAACCAATCAAACAATTCTGGCCATCACATTAATTAACATGAAAAGTTCCTTATGGTACAAATTCTGCCCATTTACCTAGGTAATTCTAATCTTCAAGAGAAACAGCACCTCAATGTGGAAAGGATATTGTCCAGCCTTATAATATACTAGTCTCTATTGTGCATTTATGCATCTTTCAGAAATATTTTTGATGACACACTGTGTTTCAGACACAGCAATTCTTTTTTCTTTCTTTTTTCCTTTTTTCCTTTTTTTTTTTTTTTTTTTTTTTTTTTGTCTTTTTCCTTTTTATCAGTACCAGGGATCGAACTCACGACTGCCTGCTTACAAGGCAGGCGCTTAAGCTGCTGAGCTAAATCCCCAGCCCCCAGACACAGCAATTCCTGATGAAACATGATCAATGAGATATCCCTATCAACCAAGGCATAAAATATAATTCAAATTAAAAGAAGATATTGCAACCAAAATACTATGCAGTAAGGAAGTTAGAGTATACTTTAGAAAAAATAGCACTATAACTTTGCACAAAATATTGTAGAAACACATTGAGAAATCACAATTTCTACTCAATAAAAAGACAGTTAAATTTTCCATAAAATAAGTTTTAAGTGAAATGTTAGTCTTGTATTGCACATTTTAAAAAAAGGATCAAGTCTGATACTCATGAGGTACACTTCTATAGCAGAATAGTTCAGCCTTTTTCAGTAAGGGTTTTGATGAGATCTTCAGATACCTGTTTAAGAAAAATTCACAGAATCTTTTGACTGCTGAAAATTGTTTTATTTGCAATTTTAAAATAGTGGAGAGAAATCCCACTCTACATAAAAGCAAGCTTCTCAAACGAAGACTATACATGTATGTGTATGTTTGTGTGAAATGAATTATTATGTGTCAGTAAACACAGGTTGTATTGAGTATTGGTTATTAAAAAATAGACTTTCATGAACTTCAATAGGAAGAAAATGATGAAGAGAGAAAAGTAAGGCAGAAACCAAAAGGAAAAGAGAACAAAGAAGGAAAGAAATGAGCAAAAAATGATCAGGAGCATAGCTTATTTCAGGATTTAGTTTTTAGAAATAGTTGTTCATTTATCTTTTTTAATATACCGAAAGGCTTTTTAAAATGTTGATCTTTCATATTTGATATAACTTGTATTCAATAGGAATAGTTGTAATTCAAGTGAAAGTAAAATATTAACTTCATATTTTTCAGTTTTCAATTTAAAAAAGTAAAAAAAAGCTGAACACGTAAAATACCATTGGTAGCAGATAAAACTACTTTTTTCTTTACAATTAGAAAGATAGCATTGGACATAAGAGTCTACTTGTTGAAACATAAAAAAGAAATAAATTTGATTTTAATATATACGTACTTTTATCCTCAGTTATATGCATATATGCTTAATTATATTATTCTTTATTCGTAAGTATTTAAGTTATATTTTCACAACTACTGTCAGTTGCTTCATTAAAAATTCTACTTCTGTTTTTAAAATTTTGCAGAATGAAAAAGTGTGCAAATCTTACTGTTTAGCTTGATTCAGAGGGAAACCAAGTATTTCCAACCATGAGACCTTAAACCAAACTCTACCACAGGTTACTTCCAATGCAGGCAAAAGTGTCTGGAAGAAATAAATCTTGTAACTTGTAAAAGAGGTAATTGATGCCAGTCATTCAAACCAATAAGACAATAAAGTTGAAACTGGTTTGTGCTTTTGCCCAAGTGATGCTCAAGGGAAATTAAAGGATTTACATCCCACATAAAATTTAATAATATTTTAAAAGCATGTTACTTTTCAGCTGAAAAAAAATTTAAATAGTAAAGGACAAGCAACCATTTTCTCCTTTCAGGATCATTAACTTTTTCTTCCTATAATAGTAAACGAACTTTATCCTTTCCTTTATGCATCCTTAATGTTATATAGCACCAAAGGAAGAAATCTTATGATAAATAGGTGCCAGGTTAAGAGCTGACACTATCATTTAATATTTTGCTTGAATTGAAGCACTCTGAACTATTCCAATAAATCCTCATTCTCTGAAATGTAGTTGAAGTTTAACCCCTATTCTATTTTCTCTGGATTTCAAATCATTCTATGAACGCCTCAATACATTTTATGTGTTTGTTTCACATTTTCATAATTTGACACAAATCATTTATTTTCTACTTCAGTGCATGTTTTTGGAATATTAGCGAGTATTAATCTTAGATACTTAGAAGAGGAAATTAGATGTTCTTAAGATGATAAATATAATACATAGAATGTCATAGATTTACATTATATATTATATGTAATTTAATAATATAGATTAAAATATGCAAAGTCAAAATATGCATTGCAAATAGTAGAATCCACAATATATATAATGTAATATAATATAATATAATACTATGAAATATTAGTGGTATGATTGTATGTATGTTGGCAGGAACATACCAAAGTATACAACACCACATAAGCAATATGTGATATATATTAGAATATAATTATAAGACTCATAATTGTGTGTTATTTATTCGTTCCCTTTTTAAATTTCTGCTAATTTTATGTCAAATTAAATGCATTGAAATCACATATTTCATATATTTATGCTAGATGTGCCACGTTTATAGATCCACTTAGTCTGAAAATTAAAATATTTCATTCAGAAAAGGCTATATCCTAGCCTGTGTATCTTCTACCCATATATAGGTCAGTTAAAATAAACAAAAATGAAGGAATGAAACATTAGACCATAAGCATATGAATCATATTTGAGCATATGAATCAAATTTCATTAGTTAAAATTTAAATTGTTCTGTTTTATTTTTCCTTAATATGGATTAATTACTCAATGACTGTATTAGATAAACAATTTTTTCAAATAAGAATACTATTGCTGTCCTATTGTCTGAATTCAGTTGACTTTGATATTGGCCATTTAGTACATTTTTCTTAATATTTACAAGTAGATGAGACGGTTGATATATAATCAGTGAACGTAACTGGCAATGTGGCAGGCAGCGAGCATGGCAGATCCCTTATAATATTTAATTTCATTCCCAGAGAGTTGTGAACACATGTTGCTGCATGACAACAGTTAAATTTTAAGATATAAAATTTAATTATTTATCTTTCTGGAAGTTAGCTAGTCAGCTAGTTAGTTAGTCAACTAACTTCTAGAAAGAGAAATTATCTGGTTTTACCTTGATTAGCCCAATGTAATTGCAAGGGTATTTGTAAGTAAAAAATGAGAAGAAGATCAATTAGCTTCTATAGCATAAAAGGATCATGTGACCACATTTTCCACTAAAGCTTCCACATAGTCCTAACAACACCTTGATTTTCAGCCCAAAGATATTCATTTTGAACATCTGACCTCTAACAGTGTCATGTGACATATATTTGCTTCATTTTTTTTTATTTTAAAAAGGATAAAAAGAATAAAACCAATCAAAGCAAACCAGTATAAGAAATACAGGGCTTTAAAACATTCCCAAAAGTGCAATAGCTTTTGATATCTTCAAAACGGCTGCAAATAATTTTAGACATAGTAAAAATTAAACAGAACAGAATAGAACAGAAACAAATAAATCAAAACAATGAATGCAATAAAGGACTTCAAAACAAGTTGATAGTATATCCAAAATTTCCATCATAACATGTCTTGCTATCTTTTGAAACAGCTGCTCCTGACGTCAGATTTAAATTAATCAAACCAAACCAAAGAGAATAGAACCCAACCGAACAAAACAATGGAAATGATATAGGACCTCAAAACAAGACCATGGGACTCAACAGTGGCTGCAACCCTCGGGGGGGGGGGGTCCCCTCTAGATGCTACACTGCTCACCACTCTCCTCTGAACCTATAATCAGACTACTGTCCATAGACCTGCGATGTCAGTGAAACACCAAAGCACCACAGACATGCAATTGCATTTCATCTCAGTAGCTAGCATCACAGCCCCGGCGCAGATAGAGTGTGGGGTACGGTTGTTTCCAGTCTGGCAGCAGTCCACTGGTGCCCAGACTGGACTTGTTTGCTGGTATCGCCTTGTTCTCTCTCCCTCTAGTCCGTGAGTGGTGCTGAATCATGGGAAGAAGCTTGGGTCTGGCTGTCCCTACTCCTGCAGCAGCCTGCACATAGCGCTGGTTCCCAGACTCGGCTTGTTTGTTCTGTATGCTTCGTTTTAATTCACTAAATTTATGGCAATTTGTTAATAGCAGCCATAGGAAATGAATATAATGCACATTATTATATAATCTCAAATTTTCTCATTCTTGAGAGAAATAGGACAGAAATATTAGATATGTTATGGAAGTGTGGGAATTTCTATGATTTACATTTGTATGAACATTGTCTAGCTGGATCATACATTATACTTGTACCTTATTATAGGTTTGATGCCTTAAAGCCTTAATGAAAAAATAACATTTTAACAATTTTTTTTACAAAATATGAGGATTAATTAACCTTTTGATGTTTTACATGGGTTTCAAAGATGAACCATTTTTTAAATTCATTTTTTTTTATTTCTTAACATCTTTAAGCTAACAATCACCATATTTACAGATTTATGTTATCTTAGGGTTGTTTGCTTTCATATTGTGAGAAATATTTCTGTGGATTTCTTCTTTGACTTCCAGATGTAATTTCCTTGCCTAATTTTCAATAATGGGTAATATGGCAAAAAAGAAGAGGTAATTGTATTATATAAATAGGCTCTATGGAGCACATTCTATAGTACAAATTCCAAAATAGGTGTTTAGTAAACATTGTTGTAGGATTGATCTTAAAATGTCTTGACAGTAAACAAATAGATTTTCTCTGTTAATTGTTTTTAAAAATGCTAAGTATTTAATATACTCACTAATACTATTCCTGGTCCAATGAATTTGTCATAGCAGGTTTTTGTCATCATTATGTTTTATTTTAGGAAGCATTTTATTGAAGTGCAGCATTCATGCAACTCAGGTATATCTCTTCAGAGGATAGTGACATAAATTTTCAGGTACAAAAAGCGCTCATGTGACCAGCACACAGATCAAGAAGCCACAGAACTTTGTAGAACTGAGTATACTTCAGCTTACTCTCTTGTTCAGTCATAACCACCAATCACATGTAATCTATTTCCTGTCTTTTAAATTGAAATTCTGATTAATAATGTTCACTTCTGAATGGGCATTAATAAAAACATACTAATTTTTTCTTGATTCTTTTGCTTAATATTATTTTTGCAATACTTATTCAAAATGGTGTGATTACTTGTAAGTCACTTGTTTGCATAACTATTGTCTTAGTTACTTTCTCTTTGCTGAGACAAATATCTGACACCCATAAATTAAAGGTGGGGAGCTTTATTTAGCTCACAGTTTGTAGAGGTTTCAGTTCATAGTTGTCTGTTTCCAAAGCAGGGCAGCATAGCAGAAGGGAAATAGTCAATAGCAGGGCAGGCAAGGGACAGCAAGCCTGAGTTCCATTTTTCCCTGTATTCCTTCCAAGTTACAAGTGTATTGGTGGGTGCTCACAACACCCAGGTCTAGCCTTCCCATGAACCACACTCAGAACTACACTAAAGCAGTCAGTGCAGTGACTTAGTTATCTCGTACCCTTAGCCCATCTTCTAACACCATAGATTAAACCACCTCACAAAAGTCCCATCCAAGAGTGCATGAGGTTTTGGACACAATCTACACTATCTACATAAAATCCCTATTATATGATTATACCAAAGTCAATTACTTATTCCACTTTTAATGAACATGAGTAGACTTCAGTTTTCAGCCATTAGAAATTGTGATTAATATACAAAAAACACAATTTTAAGTGAATACTTGCACTCATTTTCTTAATTACCTTCCTAGGATTGAAATGGTTAACTCATGGGGTAAGCACTTAGTTAGTCTTCCTATCCTTACACAGTTTTCCAAATTTGTGCTACAGTTTCCACAATCTCCAGAAGTCAGAATTCCAAGAGTCCCCCTGCTGGCTTGTCTTTTGGATCATGTTGACCATTCTGTGCAGTGGCATACGGTTTTGTCATTTATTTGTACACATAATGAAGCACATTAAAGTTCTACCCTTCTTGGTGTACATAGAGAGTTCAAAGTTTTTTATATTTTATTTTCCTTATTTTTCTTTCTGGTTTATAAAACCCTTTATGTTTTTCACTGAATTTTTTACTAAATACCTGCCTTCTAAATATCTTTTGCCACAGAATGGCTTTTCTTTTGGTCATATTGAAAGGATTTTTATTTGATAAACATATACTTTTTAGTTTTATTGTAACTCAGTTTACCTGTTTTTCTATCAATTTTTTATTTCATATAATTGAGTCATTTCTATATTAAAAATAAAAGTATATTTTTTTCTTCTGAAAATATTTTTGTTTTATTCTCCCAGAATAGTCTTCCTATATCTAAGTCCTTAACTTTAATAAAATCTCTAATGACCCATTTGACTTATATGTAGGCATAGTAGCAGATTCTAGGGCTTGAAACTTAAGAGTTAATTATTATGCTTACTAGAAAGGATAATCATATATATATGTAAGTATAAATGTCATGTAATATATAACACATGTGAATGTAAAATAATATCTAAATGTAAATATCTAAGAATCAAAAATACTTACTAAGAAATAGAGTTTCTCCTGCCTCCTTCATAAGTAGGAAAGATAGCTGTAATACTCAGGTTTTTGTAATAAAATCCCTGTAGAGCTGTTTTCTCTTTATGCACAATAAAATGTTTAAGCATTAAATGAGTCCTAGGAATCAGTTATTTTTTAGGTGAGCACTCCAGTTAAAAATGTCATGAATTTTTTTATTCACTGAATTGCATACCATTAATACATATAAAGTAAAATTTTCTAAAATGTGTGACAAAGTTACATGAGCTTCTAAGTCTTTAACAAATTAACACATGTACAATATTTGTAAGTCAAAGTTTAGTATTTTTTTTAAAAATATATGCTAATATTTCACACAAGTTATTTAACATAACAATTTTGCAAAAAATATTATAAATTATAAAGTTAAATTTAAAATATGGAAACTAAAAATAATACTAATGGCTTCTTTCCTTTAATAGATCAAAAATATTTTTTTCTATTTACTCCATAAATCCAAAGAGGAGTAAAACAATTTTCAAACTTTGAATTGAGAGATAATGGAAAAGTGGAAACAATTAATCAAGGCACCAGAGAAGATAGGACATTGTTGGAATAATTTAAATAAACAAAATTGCCGTATCTTGAAATAGAAAAATAATCTTTAGTTGCCTAATGAGTAATATTATTAATAAGAATAATTGTTTCACTGTATCCTGTGGTGATATAAAGATGGACAAATTATTTGCATGAAAATGTAAAAGTGAGGGACAAAGCTAAAAATTATTTTCCACCAGGAAAATTCCCACGTCTTCCCTTATCCACAAAAGACAAGAGCTATCTCATACATTCTCAGCAAAGCAAAGTATGTTCCCACTAAGAAAGTGAAGCAGAGTTTACTATTCACCAAGATATAAGGAACGACAATAATAGCTTTTAAACACCTATTAGAAATGTTAAGGTTTGGATCTAGGTGTCTCCCCGAAGCCCCATATAATCGTAGGATTTTTTTCTGAGGTGGATGAATCTAGAGTGTGTGATTGATTCTTAAGTACAGTGCTAGGATTAAAATGCTGGGATTAAGGGTGAGTGCGGGATCAGTCACCTGATTCGATCAGCACCATCCTAATCCCACAGGCTGATTACAACATAAGGGACAGACAGAGGCTTGTCTCTCTATGTCTCATTGCTTTTGCTGTCTTCTACCAGCCTGGTTGCCTCCCCTTCATGTGCCAATTTGAATAAAGCCAGCCAATTATGGACTGAAACCTGTACAATCTGTGAGCTAAATAAAACTTTTTCCTTTAAGTTTGGGTATTGGCTATTTTGTTTCATCAAGGAGAGAAAAGTAATTAACACAAGAAATAAAACGTACAAGTCAGAAAGCACTTTTTCTAAAGGACCAACAAGATAATATTTTAGGCCTTTAAATTCATATGGGTTATTTTGCAATTTCTTTTTTTTTTTTTTTTCTTTTTTTTTAATTGGTACAGGGGATGGAACTCATGACTGCCTGCTTGCAAGGCAGGCGCTTATGCCGCTGAGCTAAATCCCCAGCCCCTATTTTGCAATTTCTTAACCTTGAAATTGTAGCTGGCAGTAATGTTAGACAATATGTGAATAAGTGGGCTTTGTTGTATTTTAACATAATTTTTTTTAAAAAAAGCTAGATTTAGTCTATGAACAATAATCCATTGATCTGTGGAATAAATTAAAGTCTGTAAATTAAAGATGAAGCTCAGTGATAGTCTTTTCAATTTGATAGTCATAAGTTCAAAACAGGAATCCAGCACTGGAAGTCTTAGGATACCTCATCACTAACAAAGCAGTTGTCAGCGTTTCACTTTTTAAGAAATATGTTCTCTAATTAATGTACTGTGTTTAGCACATACTTCTGTACATAATGTATGCATTCATCTTGAAAATTTGGTACATGCATATAACACATTTTAAATCTTTTTTATTCCCTTCTCATCTTCATTGTCCTTACATATCTTATTCTCCTTCCCTTTTGCAAAAAAGAATAGATTTGATATCTTGTCCAAAACTACATTAAAGATATAAAAGATAGAATATGAAAGACAAGCAGAGCTGGAATTAGCAATATTACAGTCTGTATGCTTGTGACATGTTCTGTGATAGGTATTACACATTACACTTTATCTTCAGAAGTAACAGAACTTCAGCTTTTTTTTTTTTGCTATTTACTTATTTTTCTTATTTGCATGTTACTCAAGATGTAATTTCCCCACGATTAGCTGAAACATTACCTTCTTTTGGCTAATAAAACCATGTATGATACAGATATTTGAACAGCATATACACAATATTAACTAACCAGAGCCAGTTTATTGGTCAGAGTTCCCTTGTCAGAATTTTCAGTTTAATCTGTCTCAGAATACACCAGCTTAGGTTAGCAATGCATTTTATGAATTCACAAGCTCATCTGGTACTCAGAACTATCTGTATATTAATGCTTATCAAAACATACTCTGATTTCTTTCTAATAACTATGTATCACAATTTGAATGTGACTTCTTCTATAAAGGTGACTATATAACATTCTATAAAGGCTGTTTGTCACTGTATCCCCATTACATGAGTTCCTTAGAAACACACATTTTATTATAGAATGGGAAATTTGGGTGCATTCTGTAACAAAATAAGAAAACTTAACCCATATTTTTTCCTTTCCAGAAGATCCCAATTCTAAGGATGTAGTGGCATTGATTATCTCAGGAGGGAAGAAATTTTTTTTAAAAATCTCATCCTTAGTTTACAAATGTATATTTTTAATTTGTTGTCAAACAATAATAAAACAAACTAAAATAGTTCTCATTTTCAAGAATAAGAAAAAACTTGTTTTAAATATGATTTAAAATACCAGAATTTTCTTATCCCCAGCTAAATCTTGGGAATTCGGGAGCTTGATAATCTGCATAAAGTACTGGATCAGAATTGAGGCAGTAATTAAATTATAATTATTTTGCTGAAAGCAGAGAACATATAAAACTTCTGGGATTGGAAGTTTGGAAAAGAGACCCCAAAGTTTAGTTGTCTGTGGCACCTTTGCTCTTTCATACCCAATCACTGTTAAGGCCCTGTTATGCATTAAAAACTGATGGTCAACTTAACACCAGCTGGATTATATCACTTTGGTGCTGAATGTACATGTTCCACCTGAGGAAAGTTGTTAGCATAAACAGAGATATGGAGAAGAAGAGGTATTGAGGTGTTGTAGGTTTCTCCTACATGTTGCTTTTGAGCCTTGGTTCTCCTGGAGAAGCTCTGGTCCTTATATCGAGCATTACTTCCTAGCTCTGGAGGGGAGGACATGTGCCACTTAACCTCCAGGATGAACTGATCATGCTGGGCATGTACTTGACTGTGCTTATGTCAGAAGTGCTCCAGGCCTCCATGTCGCTGAGGATGGCTGTGGTGCTTTTCAGGACAGTCTTGGTCTTTGTTTTGAGCATGACTTCTCAGTTCCAGCGTAGAAAACTTAACCTACTAGAACAAATACTTAACCCTGCTGGCATGGACATTCTAGCTTCTATCACTAACCTTTGGACCTTCCCAGCAAAGATCTGTAAAGAGAATGGAATAAGTCCTTCTTGTGGGCTCTAGACTTACAGTTGGACTTGTGGGAGGCACTGTCATGAGCTCTGGGTCTTCATCTGGACTCATGCAGGACATTGGTGAGTGATTAAAGCCCTTGGATGAATATTATATGTCTGTAATGCTGTGGATACATTTCCTGCACTTTGTTGTGTTAACTCTGGGTAACCATCATAAATAATATGGCAAATTCCATGTCCTGATTTTAATTATTCTCCTCACACCCCTGACCACAACAAGTCCAAACATAGATAGGGATAGAGTAAGAGGAATGCATCTGCTGAAGTCAACTGTTGACATTTGGGATGTGAAAGAATAGGGGACTTTTGAGCTACTCTCTGGAATTACTGAGCAGAAACGCAGAGCGCCCCTAAAGTCAACATTGCTGCAATAGAGTACAAATAAGCAATCTGGTCTACCTACTCAATGAAAGTCTGAGGTAGACATGTTGTATTCCAAACTCCCTCAAAATTTTTCAAAATCAGTAAAAACTAAATACCAACCCAGCCACTATGAAATTGTTGTGGGATTATAGTTTCCATGGCAGGACCTGAAAAGACAATTAGCAGCCAAGTTTAAATCAGAGTCATCCAGAGGGATAGTTGTATTGCCTCCAGGATAGTCATCATGCTTTGCATATTTTTTTATAGTGTTACTGAAAACATACCACCTGATGATCCTGATTATGAAAACAGGAACCAATTCTCAATATCAGAGTGGAAAAGGTAGACATTCCCAGAGATGAATGTGAACAGAAGACAATTCTGTAACCACCAGTATTCCCCAATTACAGAATCATAAAGAATGGTATAAAGAAGCTGAGTTAATACCAGCTCATTAGACCAAAGGTCCCACATCACTCTCCAACTCCGCACTCAGTGACATCAAGGTTGGAACTTGAAGCTGGCCATCATGGAAATATTCATATCACAAACTTGCCGACTGTACACATCAGAGTTTTTTTCTATTTTTATCCTCTAGAGAGCTGGTTGTTCAACATTTAGCAACTGATAGCTGATGATATATGCATAAGCCTACTGAATGCGTAAGTCATCTGGGAAAGAAGAAATGAAACAAGTAGTACTTTGGCTTAAAAAAATGGTTTCCTATTCTGTAGAAATTATTCCTAAGGGCCAACTATCATGATGAAGAAAAATAAGACCACTGATTTCATTTTTGTTAGTTTAGACTGCAAAATTGTGAAAATAATGCAGGTATCTTTATAGAATACGTTGATAACATCTTGTCCCCAAATATTAATGTTTAGGAATTTCTTTTAAATGGGATAATTTACTGCTAGTCACCTTTTCTTTAGTTATCTGTCTCTCTGTTTACTATGCAGAGTAACTTTCTGCAACAGAGGTACATTGTTTTTATACATGTTGAGTTATCCATCAAGATGGTGAAATGCAACCCTCTGGATGGTTAATTCATGACTTGCCGCCCATTGTGTTAAAGTCTTGTGCTTACAAAGATATCAGGGCTGTCACTGTCATCAGAGAGAGTTTTGTTTTGCTTTTTTCTTTTTTTTAAAATCCAATTTCTTGATCAGTGCCAAAGTAGCTTATGTACTGTCATCGATTACTATCTTGTCACCAAATTCTTTGCTGAATGGTAAAGTTTCTCTGTTATCTTCCTTGTGTAGCTGCTTTCTTTGAACAAACAGCAACCTGAAGAACTTGAGATTTGGAAACAGAGAAAAACTTGCTTTATTTGTGGATTTGTTAGGATCTCACAATGGCTCTCTACCTACAAATAACCCATTATCTCATTCTAACATCATTTTCTCGGAAAAGTCTGCTAGTTTGGCAAGACTAAGTCATGATAAAATTATATTTTTTTAAAAAACTAAATATTTTCATGAGAAAATTATTATTCATACAGTAAAAGAATCATTATTTTCCAAGATTAATCAATAACCACCTCTAATATCATAGACTCAATAAAAGTGGACATTTGTTAGCTTTTTACTACAAATATTTTGTTTCCAGGATATCTTGTTTCTCATAAGGAATGTGCCTGTGAAACAAATGAGTGAAGGATAATTGGAGAAAACCAGTGATAAAAACATTTCAATGATTAAGGATTTAAAAATAATGAGAAAAATATATTTAATAATTTTAAATGAGTAAAGAAATATAAAGAAGAAAATATATTAAAAAGTTTAACATGATTTCTCTGGAAATTTATAGTTTAATTTTGATAATGAAAATTTTAAATTTATTTCTATTAAGGGTAATATTAAGAAATGATTTATATATAAAAATACAGAATTAGTTCTACAGAAAAAGCTAATGTTTATTTTAAAAAATACTAGTTTCAATGAAAATGAAGTAGTACTTTTTAATTAATTTGCCTAACCACATAATGGCAATATACATAAGTGAAATTGAGTTATACATAATTTTAAATATTTTATATGTCACCTCATAAATGAATATGTCAAAAGTTTTTTAGTACGTAACTTAATCCTATCATTGCTTAAGTAATTTCAATCTGAGAATGTCTAAGTACTTTAAGTTCTTTTCTATTTTGATAATATATGATTTAAACAAATTACTAGGAAACATTGAATTGTAGATTTGAAACTAGCTAGAAGAGGATATTTCAAATGATCTCAGAAAAAAATAAAAGGCACATTTTTAGGTTAGGGATATGCTATTTACAGCTTTATTCAAAAGCAAGGTTCACATGAATCAAAGCATCAATTGCATCCATCAATGGGTAGAATTACATATAAATCAGACATTAAAATTTTGAAATAAAAACAAAAGATAGCAAAGTATCAAATAATTTGTAACATTCCAAAACTGGCAGAATAATATCCCAGGAGAAAATTTGGGTTTGAATAAAGAGAGAGATACTAGCGCTAATAATTTTATGGGCATAAGCTTAACATTGTCACTTAAATTGAAGGTATTTTCAAACCATAATCATCCAACACATTAGAAACATGATTTAAGTTGTCATAAGAAAGATGCATAGTTAGATGGTTAAATCACACTAGATAACGTGAAAAACAATTTCCCGACCTGGTAGTAAGCAACAGTGAATGATTTTGGTTTCTATAAGTCTTTCTTTTCTTTCTTTCTTTTTTTTTTTTTAATGGTCAGAGCAGGAAACATTTAAGTTCTCATAAATGGAAAGCGCCTGCTGGGGAAAACATCTATTTTGACTTAAAATGGAGCATTAAAGCCTCTGTCACTTCACAGGAAGGTGACAATTACAAGAGCAAAAGTGAAGTACTTAGATATCCAGGTTACCAGAGTTAAAAGTTCAAAAAGTTTACATTTTGGAGTTTCTGGTGTGCCAATGGAAATTCATGTCTTTATTTGTTACTTTTGTTGGATCCTGTGGAGAGGAAGTCATTTCCTGGACACTGGTTTCCAGTTTCTTTGCCAGTGAATAAATGTGTGGATAAAAATTCTTCCTTTGCTGAGTCACCTTGCAGAAACTTTAACTGCTGAAAGGTAAAGTTCAACATCCCTTATCCATTTATTATTTAAGACCAGACTTCCCTGGATCCACATCATAACACTATTAGATTTAAATTCGCTACATACAATTCTTTGCTTAATATACTTAAGAGATAGTTTATCCTGATTCTATTTGTTTCCCATAAAAATGTGTCCACCTTTATCCACTTATGTGATTTAAGTTGGCAAAAACTCATAATATTGTTGATTATGTAATTTGTATAAATAAAACTAGAGCTGGATTTCTAACAGTGGCACTGCCAGTATTTTGAACTATTGGATATTTTTGACAGGGAGTGTGTTGTGCACAGTAGAATGTGCTTACACCCTGCTGTAGTCACGTGTCCATCATTGTGCAAACTAACTGGCATAAACAATTAAAGATGGGAGCCAATGTCCAGGCTCATCTCTTTAGAGATTTCAGTCCATAGAGATTTGGCTTTGTTGCTTTTTAGCCCATTGGGGGGGAAAAAAAAAAAAAAAAACCTCATGGAGTAGAGTATGATAAAGGGAAGAATGCTCATCTCCTGACGGGCAGGAAACAGAGAGAGCAAAATAGTACAGCTTAGAAAGTAGCTGGGCTCCAGGTGGAATTCTCAAAGTCACAGCACCGTGGTCATTCCCTCGAATCAGGCAGAAATTCCTGTTTATTCATGATGTAATAATGCAATCAACCTGGGAGCTCACCACTGGATTAATCCATTGATACCATTATAGCCCTCATAATCCATTTTTCTCTTTAAAATAAGATACATAGAAAAGTGCTTTAGTAATTTTCCAGGTGTTTCTCAACTTGATACTTAAAATTCATCACCACACTTCCTGAGTTGTGATGATAAAAATTGTTTCTCAACATTGCATCATATCCTTTGAAAGGCAAAAGAGCCCTTGGTTTTCAGCTATTGGTGTAGAAAGTCAAAGACAGTTTTAAATGTAGAAATCGGTAAATCGTGTTTTTATTTAAAAAAATATTTAGTTAAAAGTTACAAATATATTGGTTGTGTCATCATTAAACACAAGTGAAGTTTTGTTTGAAAATATACTTGTCAGTGCTATCCCTGCAAGACTGGTTCCAAAAGTCTCTGTAGGTACTCAAACTCTCAAATGCTCAAGCCCCTTATATAAAATAAGGGTAATATTTCCTTGCATGCTAATGCATATTGTTTTGTGAGCTTTAAATCATCTCTACATATTTAGATAGAATATAACGCAAATGTGAATTCTAAAGGAATTTTAATTTTTAAAATATTAGTTTATTAGTCCAAATGTATAGCATATAATGTTGACATTCTCTGTGAGAAGTGCGTAAGTGTAACCCATTTTGATTGCTTTTTCATCCCATTTCCTTTCCTCTTTCTACCCTCCCCCAACCCTTTGATTCCATTTGTTTTTGTTTTCTTTGTACTTGCTTGTAGTACAATGTGATTACCTTTCTAGTGTAGAGTACGTGTTTAGTACATCAGCATCCCAGTTTGTTATTTTTCTGTCTTGAGTACCTTTTCTCTCTTGGCCCTCCCTCCATCTCTTGAATCCCTTCCCTTTAAGAAAAATCTACCTCTGTACTTCCTATTTCCTATCTTTTGTTTTTCTCTTTACTATATTTTTACTGGGGGTTTCTCATTTCAGAGAAGCAATGCACTGTTCAAGCATGTGTATATGATTTATCTCACAATATTATTATCTCAGGGTGCATCCATTTCCCTACAAATGAATCAAAGTGATCTTTCTTTACAGCAGAGTAGTGTACATTGTCTTAATCCACCTCTCTGCTGTCAAACGTTTTTTCTTATACCATATTATTTAAGGATAAATGACAAGAAAGAAGAGTATACACATTCAATACAGAGGCAATGATTTTCCCTGAACATTTTGAATCAGTGGTTGATTGAATCTGGAGATGCAGAAACTCATGGATATAGAAAAAATAGATAGGGAAAGCCTATGTATAAATTTATAATCAGGAAGTTATCCATTAATGGAGATATTACTTGTAAAATGTTTAATATTTATATTGAATACTTGGAAAGGATGGAAAAAAGAACTTTTAATGGTTGATATTGAGTTATTCCATTATAAACCTCATTGCTTATGCCTACATGTGATATAATATAAAATGAGACATAAACATATGTGACAGAAAAAAGACTTCTCCAGAGATATGATACAGTTCAGTCAAACACCTCCTATGTAGGCTGTTTTCTTAAAGGTGTATTATTTTAGTTTACTCTCAATGCATGTGAAGATAAATGTTACCTCACATAAGAAAGAAATCTTAAAGGATTAAGGAAGGCAAGTGTGGTGATAATGGGCTTCAAAAGACCTAGCATTTAGTAACTATTAGAGGCATTTATAATAACTATAATATTAGTGAAATAGAAAGAACACAGATTCTCCAGTTAGACATTGAATTAAATCTTACTTATGGACACTTAATTTTATAATAGCAAGCAAGTTTTTGTTTAGTTGTTTGGTTTTTATGTTTTCAATTGTATTTTTCCTAAATAACATGAGTATAATAATTTATGATATCATTGTGAAAATCAACAAAGTTTTAAAAATCAAATTATCTAGACAAATACTTTGCATATAATTTCATATTTAATATGCTTTGTTGAGTGAGTAGAGATGTAATGAATGTGACTTTTAAGAACCTACGAAATTGATAGCCAATATATTCTTCATCAAACTTCTATTCTAAAAGAAAAACATTGATTCAAAAGGAATCAGTGAAATAACATACTAGGAAAAAAATCAGGATTTTTTGTTTGTTTTGAGATATTAGTAAGAATCTTATTTCAGGAAAACTGGCATTTTATTTCATAAATTGTAGTACTTCAAACATCATTCCAAAGAAAATCTCCTATATTTCATCCGTGTTCAAAATATCAACCAATTTTAGGTTGTCAAGGTTAAAAGGAACATATTGTGTGTTTCACTAATTTACCCTTAAAAACTTTAAGGGATTCTTAAATTCTGTGCATGTAACTACCAGTAGTGTTCATATGAGAACTTTAATTTTCTCACTTATTACTTTGATTATAGAGTTTTAAATAGATTTGTGTCTTCAACGTGTGATTGAGGACAGTTTGCAGTATTTTAAGCAGTTACCCAGAAAGAGGAAAAGAGTTTTTGCCTTCTTCTAACATAAACTTGCAAAAATAACATGTTTTTATTTCATGAATGCTCAACTGCAATATTACAAAATTCACCTTCTCTTAATAATTTACAGATCAGACCCTATAAATACAATTCTAAATATGAAACACTGAAGGAGGCTAGGATTACAGACATGAAAATATGGCACACACCTTCAAGTGCTATTAGATTCATAAAAAGGAGAGAACATCAAAATAAAGTTGGAATATAGTATGATAAATGCTCTAAAATAGGCAAAGGAAAATACTTACAGTCAGAAAAATAATTTCATCTTCATTTATGCTGTCCTAGTGAACTCAGAGAATACATCAAGATACAGTAATTCAAAAATCTTTTATAATTATTTGAGGTAACTACCCTAGAAAACATCAACAGGAATTCTCACAGTTGTCTGTACTTTCAAATCACCTATCTGAGCTCATTACCTCTGAATATCTATGCCTTTTTCCGATCTCAAATACATACAAAAATATTAGAGGTGAAGTGCTTATGGTCATTGGGACGGGTTACAAAAGGTCCTAAAAGCAGTGGAAAAGAAAACAAATATTTACAAATGGGATGATATCAAGGTAAAAAGATTCCACATAGAAAAGGAAACAGTCAGAAATGTAAAACTGATCCTACAAATTGGAATTGCCAACTTGATTGTCTTCAATCCTGACAAAAGGACTAGAAAGACACATCTTGGTGTGTCTGGCAGTGTTGTGGAGGTATGACGTTGGGTACTATATTTACTCCCTGACCCCTTCGTCTCTGTCACTATTTCCCTCCTCTGCTTCATTCTCATCACACAGTGAGCATCTTGGAGTTTTCTAACTGTGTACTGAATCCTCTGAAACATGAGCCAAATTTAGTCTTTCATTCTTATGTAAGTACTGCAGGATAATGACTGCATCCCTGGAGTTCTTAGTCTTTTGTTCTTTAAGCTATGATTATCAATTACTTTTGCCCAATAATGAGAAAGCTTACTACTAAACAAAATCAGTACCAGAGAATTCAGATCACTGAGGTGCCTATTTCAGACCATGTGGTTCTCTGCAACTGGTTTGAAGGAAGAGTTTGAAAGGTTTGCATATATGAGGAGAGAAGTCCTAGAAGGATGTATGATGAACCTGATGAGCAAGTCTCATCAGAGAACAGAAAATGCTGATAAAAACATGGGCAGAAAGCCTAGCTATGAGAGGTTTAGGGGAGATGAAACTCTGTTAGTAATTAGTAATTAGACCAGGTATGTGTGTAACACCCTGGCAAACAAACAAACAAACAAACAAACAAACCAATGAATAAAAAACCCTTAGATGTGGATCTGGTGAAGAAAATTTCAAGGCAGCCTAATGTTCAGACTATGACATGATTATTGTTAGCTATTTTTCATTGCAGTATGATGGAAAGTAGTTAAAAAAGCAGAGCAAAAATATTTGAAAATCTTCAATTTTAACCCCAATATAACCTTGTGTATATTTGAAGCCATGATTTCTGAAGAGATTAGTTTCATTAAAAAGAAACTAAGTGCTTTATACCAGGCAAAGAAGATGCCTGAAAGATATCTCAGGAATTGGCAAGACTGCACCCACAGCAGACTGAAGAGAGCAGAAGTGTCAGTGTTTTATTTAAGGTGACCGTTCATGGACTTCCTGCTTGGGAAGAGCTACTTATGGAATTTAATTCTTGTGATTCATTTCTCCATATTCAGTGACTGAGGTACTCAAAGAATGCAAAGGCCATGGTTCAAGGGTAACAGTAATACGTAAACTGTGCTGCATTGTTAAATACTGGATTTTCCTACAGCTTTTTATTTTCCCTGAAAATCAGAAACTAGCAATTCAAGGCAACTTATACGAGTCTCCCCAAAATTAGCAGAGCACAGGCTCTTTAAGAATGTCAAAACTGAGTTTTACATTTGCATAGAAAGGCTGACTTTAAAAAAATCAATTTGGTATATTTTGTTTATTGTTCTAGCAATCAATAGTTAATGTCAAAACCTAATTTCCATTGTATGAATGAAGAGGATATGAAAATCTTCTGTAAACTTGCTTACTCATTTAAATTTTATGCTACAATGTAATGAGTTTTCCATCATTTCACCCTACCTTTCTTGTGCTGAAATAAATTATTCCAATTAACTAATAGTCATTCTGTAGTTTCAAGTTTTTAAAAATCATGATTGCTGTGTTTTTGAATCACCAAATGAAAATAGAGTCACAAAAATACATAAAAACATGAGCTGCAAATGCATCATAATTTAACACTTGATATTTTAAAATTTTTAATTCATATAATTCAGCACAATGAGTTTAACATTCTGTAATAATTCACATTTTTATTTCTTTCACACCAATTCATATATTTGTTGAAGATGCAGTTAAGATTTTTTAAAAATATATTTGATCATTCACTATTTCTATATTATTTTTATTTATTCCATGCTAGGTACTGAAAGTTCATATTCGCCTAGTCTTAATATTAAACTTGAGCCCCAACTAGACTGCATTCAGGGTAAATCATATGATGAGGTAATAATAATTTTCACATTTGGACCTAGGGTTCAGGATGCTAATCTGCCAGGCTGATCCCCAATTTTAAGAAGAGGGAAATCAAAGATCATTCTCTATCTGCCATGAGAGGACATGGCAAACCAGGTTGCTGGCAAGCCAGAAAGACAACCTTTATCAAGATCCCATTTACATTCATCCTGGACTTTCAGCCTCCAGAACTGTGACAAAAAAAAAAAAAAAAAAAAAAAAAAAAAAAAAAAAAAAAAAAATTACATTTCTTTTGTTTAATCTACATCTTCTGTGGTATTTGTTATGGCAGTTTAGGAAAACTAGGAAATTCAGCAAAATATTTCCTGTGGTAATTTAGAGAATTAACTTATTAATGTAGGAGTGATAAAAAAGATTATAAAGGAAACAAATATTATCTCATTACATTTTGAAACTAATTACTCAGTTCAACTGATGGTTTAAATTAAATGTAATTCTGATGTTAGGTTTTCCAAAAAATATACTTCTGCCTATTAGGTCAGTAGAATTTAATCATAACAGGAAGACTGTTTAGTCTAAAATATATTTTAAACATAATGTGTTGGAAAAAATGTAGAATATTAGAAAATTTATACTTGTAAAAGTGTTAGGAAATATTACTATGACATTGCTTTGTAGTTCTAGAATGGTTTATAATAAAGAATGAAAATGCAGATGTCATAGCATTGAAAAACATTGAAAAATGCAAGTTAGTAAGTTTAAAATGAATTAATTTACATATTGTAGAGTTCAAAACCCACAAAATGAATAAAAACATAAAGAGGGAGTAATACACAGAAATAGTTTTTTTTTTAGTTTAACTAATCCTAAATTAACTAGACAAATCCATGTTTTTAATTATTTACTTAAATCATAGTAGTTGTACTAAACATCCTTTAAATTTTCAGTATATTCAATCTCCTTTCATCTCTTCTAAATGATGTATAAACATATATGAATTATACTTGACAATAATATTTTATTTTTCAAATTATAGAAACTGAAGAATATTTGTCTTTATAGCAAGGAAGCTGATTTTTCATATCCTAACTTTTTCTTGAGTACTTGGTTTGATTTTGAATACAGTGATGCATTACTTATCAACAAGGATACATTCTGAGATACATGCCACTAGATGGAAACATTCATCTATTAAACTGACTAAATGGTTAGGACATCAGTAGATTATATAATCTCATGGGACTTCCATGATATATGTATATGACCCACTAGTGACTGACATATCATCAGCATTAACACTTGTAAATCTTCCCTGAACACATTCATGATGGATATCACAATCTAGCTAACTAGTGAGTCCCCTAAAAAAATTTGGAAACTTTTTTTTGGTACTTGGAATTTATGGCAATAAGTAAAATTGAAAATTACCAAAGCAAGATATCTTATAGCTTTAAATGTACTATGCAAATTACAGGAGACTAAAACTGTAAGGCTAGAACGAAAATATTGTATGTAAATCTTTTAGAAGTCTCAATTGCCTCTAGTGTCTGTCTTATAATTTTTAGGAAGGCAATCCTTCTGGCAACTGATTTATGCAAAACTTTATTTTTAAAGAGTATTTGCAAAAAATATTGTGTTTGTATCTTTGTAGGGAAATGTTTACCAGTTTTAATAGTCAGTTGTCCCATCTCTGGGGAACCTACTAAACATCTGTAACTTAAAGGAGAAAGTTTAATTTTTCTCATAATTTCAGTGGATTCAGTCCATGATCACAGATTCCGAGCCAGAAAAGACATGATGAAAAGTTATGGAAGAAAGCTGTTCATACCATGGACCCAGGACTAAGAAAGAGGGGAAGAGTCAAGAAGTAGAATATGCCCTTCCCGGGTCAGGCTTTCAGGAGTGGAGAACCATCACGTCTCCCTTTCCTAGCCCCAAGTGCGATTATATTTACCTACACACAGTGTAGGCTGTATAGAGGTGAATTTCCTAAACTGGCTTTCAGTTTAACTAGCAAGTGTGGCTAAGGTTGTGTACATATCTTCATGAAAGTAGGTGGCTGGTGTCAGACCAGCATTGTTCATCACCAGTCACCAGGTTGAGCCCACAAAGATTAGCTGTAATACAATGGGGCTACCATGTAAGATAACATCTTCACTGATCCTGAATGACTCCAGAGAAATATTCCTTTCCAGATTTGATCATAAAGCTGGTTACTCATTAACCTATCTCTGGCTGTTTCCTTTTGCAAGAACGCTTTGTTCCTTGTTCACCAGGCTTTGCCTGCGGAGCCACATGTCTAGGACATTCAGCTAACATTTCTCCAATGCAAGTGTGATCAACAAATACTGAGCTTCTGGTTGCCTCATAGCCTTTGCTGCCCCCAAAACAACTGGACACCCCACATCCCCATACTTTTCATTCTATACCTTTGTCTTTTTCACTTGCCATGTGCTATAACACCTGGAGTACACTGCAGGGATCCCAAATAACTGGCATCCCAGAAGAGGTTGGTAACACTAGGCGACTAGCTTCTTTCTGTTAGGATACACCTGCAAACAGCCCAGTGAGCTAAGGATTAATTCAATGATCAATATCATACTCCTTTGATTTAATCACTTTCCAAAAGCCTCACCCCTATCTTTTGGAGGACATTATAGATCTAAACCATTTTATCAGTTTATTAGCTAGTATTTTTAAAATGTTTAAATGCACACATGTATATAATTTAAAATGTTGACACAGAGGATTAGAAGTGAATATTTATATTTAAAACCCATTTGTTTATGTGAAGAACCTTCTTCCTACAAAATTTTTCCTTGTTATAGTAAGCTTAATAACATCTATCAAAACTATATATCAACGTACCATAACTTGTCCATGTGATTTTAATTAGAAAAAACTTTGCACATGTAACAAAGTCACAAATCTTGAGGTGATACCATCCTACAGTATATGGGATGAGCCCTGAATCTGATGACAAGCATCTTTAAGAGAGATAAAGTAAAAAGAGAAAGCCATATAAAAATGCAGGTAGAGATTAGAGTAATACAACCACAATCACAGAATGACAAGAGCCAGCCAACAATAAGAAATGTGAAGGGTTATTTCAACTTTAGATATCTTGAAAAACTTCCTCATACTTAAATTTCAATGTCAGACATCTGCCTCCAGGTATTATTAGGGAATAAACTGCTCCTAGAGGGACTGCAAGATACATAGCTAAGGCCTACAAGAAGGTAAGTAAGATTAAATGAAGTCATAAAAAGAAACTCTCATCCAATACAATGATATCCTTATAAAGAACCAAGAGAGATCACAGTTCTCTTTGCAGAAGAAAAAATAAAGTTCACGTAAGTACATTGGGTCAAAACCATCTATCTAGAAAATAGAAAGGGAATCCTTAGCTGAATCCAAATTTACTGGCACCTGAATTATGGATTTGTAGCCTTCAGTTCTGTGAGAAAGTACATAGTTGCTGCTGAAACCACTAAATCTGTGTGTTTTGTTATGGCAGCCGTAGGCAAATGATACTGGAAGAAAAATAGTGATCTGTAGCATCACTTGTAGTCTAACATGAGTATCTGTTCAGTCTGCAAATGATTGTGCAGATGAAGATTGGTGTCCAGTGAGCTATAGTGAGTTCTTTTACTTCCCTGGGCTTGTTTTCTTCTACAATATAGATATTGAATTCCATAATTTTAAGTCCTTTTTACTTGCAACAGCCTATAAATCTATGATAAAACAGTGATTTTAACTTATTTCTTCTGTCCTTTGAGCAGAGCTTCAAATAAAACAGAACAGAAATGGAGTTGGTGAGTTTTACAGTGTTTTACTTTCTAGTTTTGTTTTAGGTAAGTAACAAAGAGGCAAACTATGAAATCTGAGAATATATTTCTAAAGGTACCTAAATTTCCACACACCTAGGGGATTAAAATAATGGGTATCAATTTCTAGGAGCTCTGGAGTTTGGGAAGTGTCACAACAAATCCCTGGTAGATTTGATATATGCAAAATCCAACTTCTGATTCAGTGATGGCTATTTTCTTGCTATGTTCTTACATGGTGAGATTTTCTCCCTGAAGCGTCTTTCACAAGGGCACTAATCCCATCCATGAGGCCTCTGTCTGCTTGACTTAAATACCTCCTTAACATTCCAGAGACAAATAGCATTAATTGAAAAGTAGGCTTCAATGCAGGAATTTGAGGCTAGTGTGGGATGTGCAGGAGAACCTATTTAGTCTATAGCAGCAATTGAAAATATACTTTGATAAATATTTTTATTCATTTCAGAACGTACTTGACATTTTCATTGTTGTTCTAACCCTAATTCTTCATTTGTCTCCATAAATAGTGTTTAGTCTCCAGAAAACTCTGTGTGCTTGGGGATTTCAATATAGGCAAGGAAGGTCAGTAATGGATATTTTCACAGTTTATCCAAAAAGAACAGAAAAGAATCTGCAAAGTTTGCAATAAACAGAGCAATTTTCAGGGATCAAAACAGTTCCTCAGATTCAATGCCAGGTGTCTTTCCCAATCTTAACTACGCAACTTCCCAGCCATATGTGCTACTTACTCTGAGCAGGGAGTCCAAGTGTTCCTGCTGTCAAAGAGATTCTGAGACAAAATGCACAGCAGCTGCAGGCGTATATTGTACCTGCCAATTCCACAAAACGAAAATGAGGGTGATATATAGTGTCCACAGGGTATTGAGTTATTTTTTCTCCATTTTTCTGTCTGAATACCTTAGATTCCATTGTATCCGTCAGTACATTTTCTCTGAGCTTTCTTCCTCCCGTCACTCAGATAGGTGTACCAGAATCAGAATTAGAGACTCCCAAATCAACACCTACGGTATTTCAACAGTCAAGGAAGTGCAGATAATAACTGCAATAATGTAGCCTCTCCTTCCTTAGAAATACACGCAACCATCACTCCTTGACTTTGACTGCTTTAACTGGTAGTGATATAAAATAGAAAACGACCAAGTCGCATTATGAAGAATGAAGTTAGAGGCATCATGCACATGCTAAACTCGAGTGCTAAGATTACTGATTCAGTCACTTGACATTCAACATTTAGACTTGATATTTTCAGTTTTATTTGGAGGCAATACATTTTGAAAGAAAGTTCAGAAATCCATAACTAATTTGAGTCGTATGGGGTTTACATAAATAGAAAGTCTGTTTTATTATCTAATGATATCCATTCCTATTGAGTCCTATAGGATTTACAGAAGTGGAAAGTCTATTTTATTATCTAATAATATCAAATAATATCTGAAATATAAGTGTCTAAAATCAGATATTTGGTGAACAATGTAAATGTTACTTCTTTTTTAACTAAAGACCAAAGGTGTATGTATTCACACTATGAGTAACTAGTTAATGAGAGCTTTTAAATTATATTATTGGGTTATCTTTCAAATAAAAAATAATCATTACAAAAATTCAAAGAATAATATGTAAATGATGAAGTCTTTTTTTTAAAGCCATATGAAGTTATTTTAAATAAATGCACGAGGACATTACTTTTAACAGAATGAAGAGGAATGGTTGAATTATAGTGTCTCATATTATAGAACATCAGCATATTTTTAAAGATAATTGGCTATGTTTTAGATTTTGAAAAAAATCTCAAATTCATGTTCCTTTTCAATAGTAAAATAATGAAAATGGATCAAGGATAAAATTTCACAGGAATCGTACTTCCTTTCCTGTGATTTCCATTAGATAATTTAGTAAATTTCAATAGATAAATGACAAAGATAAACAATACAAAGTATGTTCTTTTGTCATATATTATAAATAATCTCATTGCTAATAGTTATTGCACAAGTAATAATCATATGGAAAAATAAATTTTAATTTTATTTGTAAACAGTTAATTCCATCTTCAATTACCAAGATAGGCCCCACTGAAACATGAAAATATTATTTGGAACTACAGAGAAGTCCACTGCTTTTATAAATTGAGTTACAGTAAATAAGAGAAAACTAGAATACAACTTTTCCTGTTATTTAGTGAGAAAATACCATGTGTGTGTTTTTCTGTATAAGTTTGAGATTTCATAATGTAAATTCTTGTTTCCTTGCATATGGTCACTAAGTTATCTAGCTTAATATTCACATTACTCTTACTACTTACTGAGAGATAATGAACACATATATTGATTGAAAGGACTTCACCTGTTGATCCAAACTAATAAAAAATTATTTGGTCATCCATCTTTTACTTAAACAATATTCACTGGAATCATTTAATATGTACATTGATATGTTAGGCAATATGGAAATTATATATATATATTATATAGTAGCTTTACTTTTGCCTTTACTAAAGAAGAAAAATTAACTAAGGACTTATAATTTCACAAAATACGATTTATGTAGTACAAATTGTAGAAGTGAGAAAGAAAGTAGAGCCTCCTTTAGGTAAGGAGCATTAATGTGCAAATAGGAAAAATAGACAAATGAGCCAAGGAGTCTCCACTCACACATTTACTTAGCACTCATGCAAGGATGTTATCTGTAGCATATAATATATTGATACTATATACGTTTTTCTCATTGGTATGTACTTACTAACACATCCCAGGTAAAAGAAGAAAGTCATATTGTTCTCATTGGAACTATGCTCGCTTGAGGTATCTATTTTTAGCATCTTACAATAGTGTATTTGCTGATATTTTTTCTTAGACCAAAGACACACACTTTTACTAAAACAGTCCACCTGCTTGGTTACTTATGTAATGTGGATATATTTTTGGTCATAGCTCTTTTACTTTACTGGAGATTTTTGTTCTATTCTTGTAGATTAAAGTTTTTTTTTTTTTATCTTATTCCAGTTTACCATGTAACAGTCATTGGCAAATCTCATCATAATGTACTTTCCTCTCAGTGTCCTAAACACTGATTGTCAGTTTACATTTGGGGAAACTGCAGTACCTCATTATAGATAAGCCTATCTTGCAATTTGAAGCTAATTCTTAGTTTATTTTTTGCTGATTACAAGCTGTTCAATAGTTTATAAAAATTGTGACTCTAGTCAACTGTTTTTGATTCACATGAATTAGGAAAAATCAATGGTACAGCCAAGTAATACAGTAAATGTAATTTGTCATTAAATACCTGACATACGGACTCAACTTTATATACTGGTTGTGTGATGTCGGATTAGTTATTCAAAATTCTTATCATGTATTTCTTTTACATTAGTGATTCTCAAATGGGACAATTCTGCACCCCACCCACTGCCAGGACACTTTTATGATTTTCTCAGGTCATTTCTGTCCATAACAAAAGCAGCCTATTACGCAGCATGCTCACCTATATAGTAGAAGAACAATCCATCAGGACAAACAATTAGCCATAATGACCAGTACATAGTTGAAAAACTCTGTGTGATTGGAGCACCTTCTCTGTAGAGGGCTCCATAAGGTTAAAGTCCTTTGCTCTGTACCCAGGGCGCCACACATTCTGACTTCTGTGCCCCAGCAGTGACACCCACTCTGTCTTTACTTCCTTCTTCTCCCCTCCTCACTCACATTTATCTCTTTACTTATGATGGGAATGTCACGCAACTTGCCATGGCTGCTTAGAGGAGTTGCTCCTTTCTCTAGAAGAAATATTGCCCTCAAGCTTCTGCACCAGTAACCTTTGATCTTCCTTCAAGTCAGTGCTCAGTTGTACAATTCACTATTACAGGTGACACTCTGAACTCTCCTACTTAGAGTCTAACCCATTCATCCACACAGACACATACCCACAAATGCTCCTGTATTTACAGTTGTTCATTTTATAATATTCTAAAAATGCAAAAGTGATACATACTCAGTAGAGATTATGTCAAATTATGAGATTTAATTTTTTCTGGCTAGTAATACATAGATGCTTTGCAATGCTAGGTGTGAGCAGTTTAGCCACAATTCCCAATCAGTCATGAAATTGTAAGAGTAAAGAGCTGATATGCTATATATTATGCTGCTAACCTTTAATGTCCTGTAGGTCATGTGTATTTTACACATTTTCAACTTAAAATAACTTCCTCATGTTGTGTCCCATTGAATGTAACTCCAACAGATGTACCTTGACATTCTTTTCTATGCTTTTAATTCCTTAAAAGTTGTTGTGTATGTATGTATTATTCTCATTGGCTGTTGCTTCTGGCAATAACATTCTATGAGATTCAAGAAGTAAGAATTTATGCCTTTTATTTAATTGTATTTTTGCTGATATGTTCCAAGAGCATGGAATATGTCAGCTTATTGTTTAAAAAAACTGTCAAATGTGCTGCTTCAATTTATGAAATAGAAAAACATTTAGTAAACGTGAATTGGATGATATTAATTTTGTTTTATTTGAATAACTTTGTCATTGAGTAACCAATGGAAAATATCCATTCCTAGTTATAAGTTGTCACACAAAATAGCAATTAATTATCAACTGTCCTTGGGTTAGCATGGACACCAAAGGAAAGAAACTGCCAGGACTCCTGAAATAGATAAAGACACAGAGATTATATCTCATACTCTTTAGGAGTATAGAAAACTGTACATGAACAACCAGTCAGCGGATTCTTGTTCTTCTCAGAATAAACGTGTTCTTGTTCCTTGTTCATCTCTATCACTAATTTAAGAAACACTCTGAAGAGTGGCACTTGCTTTTCTTTTTATTTTCATATTAATACCAAATGCTGTATTCCGAGTGTGTCTTATCCAGAGTCTTATTTTTGCAAGCCAAGATTCTGACAATTTAATTTTATGCCACTTTTCTTGGTTTTTGATTCTGTATATGGGTGCCAGTTATCATTCATTTTCCACCCAATCAGCAGTAAGAAAAAATTTAGTACTTTCCTATGAAAAAAACGTGCTGTCACATGACAATAACTGGGAGTTGACATAAAATAATTTATATTTTCTATTTGTTTATTATGTAGCTAGCCAACTCTTGAATTCACTATGTAGCCCACGCTGGTATCAAACTCACGGCAATCCTTCTGACTCAGCTTTGAGAATGCTTGGGTTACAGGTGTGTGTATATACCTTCCATTTTGTATATCCTAAACTTTGGGAAATGGTTACTGTACCAAAAGTTTGCCAGTTTTCCCCAAAATGTAAGTTATCTCCTCCCGTTCAGGATAATTAGGAAACTCTGGAAATTATGGTATTTCTTAATATTTAGAAGAGTGTCAATGAATTAAGGGCTTTAAAATAACATTAACCGTACCCAAACATTGTTGTAAATCACCAATTAAAGCCAAACGAAATTAGGTACCTTGAATTTGCTTACATTTTATTCTGCTAACCGGTATTTTTGCACAAGTCTACCACTAACTGCTGGCGTGAACAGGTTTTACTTCTCATGTGTTAGGGTATAATTTTTCTAGTGACTGTACAAAGGACAAAAGAATTACAAAAATCAGGAAATTCTCTTATGAACATTTCATTAAAAGAATCTAAGGGATCTCTGGTGGTTTGCTTCATCCCTTAGTCTGGTTCTACTCCCTTGATATCTGTCTCAGTTACTTTTCTCTTTTTGATGAGACAAAATAACAATTATAATTAAAGGATAATGGGTATATTTCACTTACACTTTGTACAGGTTTCAGTCCAAAGGAAGAGTGGCACATGGAAGACAGCCAACTATTCTTGGGGGCAAAACCAGCAAAAGCAATGATAGAGGCAAGCTTCTCCTGTCTCTCATATTGTATCCAGTCTACCAGAATTATTAGGACAGTGCCAACCCAATCCATGGACTGATCCAGCAATCACTCATCCTTAATCCCAGAATTGCACTGCTACTCAGTCACACACTCAAGATTCAGATACATAAAAAACAAACAAACAAACAAACAAAAACAAACCAAAAACATGTAAAGTGCATGAGGTTTTGGGAGAACATCTGGACACAAATCATAACAGTATCCAAACACAATGGATAATTATACTATAGAATTTCTCTCTTTTAATTAGCTGCTTCCGCTTTTCCCTATTCAGTATTTGAAAATGTAGTGGCTAGGATGAGGAAAGAAAGCTTTCACCTTATTTCTACACACTACAATGAGTATTTTCTAATATAAGCTCTAATACTTTGCAAACTAACATTTCCAACACCTTCAAGCAATTGCCTTGAAATGTCAGGGACTCATCAAGCAATGTCTGCTTTGCCTACTTGACATGCAGAGCTATGGAGCCTTCCAAACATATTCTTGTCTAAATTAGCAAACCTTTCTATGACTCAGATGTAATTTGAATTGTTATGAGCAATCCTAATTATGCTACTTTCTATACCAAACTAGTGAGTGACTCTTGATTTCATTACCCACTTCTTGCTGCTGAGAGTAAATTAAGTACTCAACACAGGATGATTTTACTCTATTAGGACAAAACAGTGACATACTGATTAAATTTAAGCTGTCAGATTACATTTCATTTATTACCATTACCATTTTCTGGACAGTATACCCAGTCACTTTTTTTCTGTTTCTCTTTTTAAACTTCTGTCTTCAGAAAGTAGAAACAAATGTGTTAAATAGAAATTACTAACTTGCTAAAACTAAATTTTAAGAGAACATAGAGTTTTTGTGAAAAGATTTTGACATCACGTAAGTCCAGAGGTTAAAGTTTCTAGTGCCATGGGAACAATGTGTGTTCCTGTTTGTGAAAGTGGCATAGAGATTTAAATGTCAACATATATTTTGTTCAATGCCTTTCAAGATTTTTAGTTTCTTTGAGATTTTTGTGTTGCTTTATCTTTTGCCTTTCGTGTGTGTGTGTGTGTGTGTGTGTGTGTGTGTGTGTGTGTGTGCATACTATCTTTGAAAGTTAAAGGATAATGTGGAAAGCAAAGACTAGAAATGTTAACATAAAATTATTCCAGAATATGGACTCACTAACAATGTTTTAGCTCTATAAATAAATTGGTGTTTCTGTCCTCATAATTTCATTGGCGACTTATTGTGTCCCAATTATTTCTTAAAAGAAAAACTTATTTCATAAACTCAAGGAATTAAAATTCTTTAGGTATTACCTGTAATGTGCTGCTGTATTTCTTCCAGAAATTTGGTTTGGAATAGATGTCATTTACTGTAGATGTAAGTAATTCATTATTTTGGTATTTATTCACCAACAAAATAAAAATTGGACATGATTTTCTCCAAAGGTATTTTCTGTATTGGAAGTAACACTGTGACAGTTGTAGCATCATTCATGCCCTGGAAAAAGATTAATGTGTCCATCTCTCACTTATTCAGCATAGAAAGTTGGATTATTTCAATTGTTGATAATGAGAATTAAAACTCATAAAGTAAAATAGATCTAAAAATATAGGTACTTGATATGCAAGAGTGTAACAAGTTTAAGTGAATTATGCTTTTTTGGCAATCTACTGCTCATTAACTCAAAGGGACTGAGGCCTGTTTCACGAAAATTGTTTCCTACACATGAAACACTTAAACATTTCATGCATTATTTTACTCTTCCAATTTACACAATATTTCAAGCACTGTTATTAAAAATATTTGACTCATAATAATTCTAGACTTATAATCGAACTATAAAGTTTCTTTGCATTTAAACACAATTTGGATTTGTGGAGGAGTACTGTACCAGTCCAGAATTAAGAAGAATTAACAAAGATAAATGTCATTCTTACTTAAAAATTATTAATTATGGATGTAACAATTAATGTTGCAAAATGTTTTCTCCATTTTATTCACATGTATTTCTTCCTTGGCTTTTTTATTTGTTTCTCACATTACATTGTTAGATTTATTAACAACAGAATAACTAAGCCCTTGTCATTTTTTCTTAAATTAAATGTAAATGGTTACATTTTCAAAAAAATCACTTTTTAAAAATGATGTTGACAAAAAGAAACACATGATATATTTTTACCAATCACTCCACAAAATGTAAGTTTCATCACAATCATGTGCCTCTTAAAATTATAACATACAATAGCAAGTGATATCACTTCTAATTAATTTAAAAACATTCAAATACACACATCATCATTTTTTTCAAGTTCCCAATGGAAAATTTTATCATTTGATTTCGTTTTTCTCAAATATTTTTATTGATCCTTAGTCAAATTGTCTTGATGATTTATCAGTGTGACATGCTCTATTGAAAATATGTGTCCCAAATTGTGAAATACAATGAAAGAAAGACCTCATGTAATGTACTCAGTCACATTATTATGACAGCATTTCTTCTATTCCCTGGGATGCTGTCTAAAAACAAAAGCTTTATTGCTGAGTCTTTAAAAGAATATTTAATTCAAACAAAAAATATATTTAATCCAGATAGGTGATGTTATCAGATGACTACATGGCATTCACACTTAGTAGAAAAAATTTGAGCATTTAACAATAGCAAATTAATTTGTGGAAATACTAATTTTATATGTAGCAAGATACCAAATAAACATTTCGGGGCTCATTACAGAGTAGAAAACAGAATCTTACACTGAGTCAAGACATTTGTCCCCAGATTCTCCCCCACCAAGCAATAGCTAGGTGAATAACACCAGCAGGTATGTGAGACTTTTTTTTGAGGATAAATTTTAAAGTTAGTATGTCCTCTGCTTACATGTTTGCTCTATAATTAATTAATGTAACTCTCTGCAAGTTATTCAGAAATCCTAAGGGCAAATATCATGTTCTAAAATATAAATACTAGCACCAAATTTTATATGATTGAGAAACTGAAAGGAACATAATTTGTAGTGTAACTGTAAAGAACACAGATTGTGCTGCAGTCTGAAAACCTAGCTGCAAGCTCTGAGGATACTGGATCTATTAGTAATGAATTAAATTCTTGGAGCAAATGAGACAAATTTTTTGAGGCCATATATAGCATAGATACTAAATATTTCTCTGCATGTTATTCTACAGTATTTCATAAGGATTGAATAAGACTATTTTACTTGTTTTGAAGGGTTAATGTTTCACTTCATATTTAGTGATGTGAAACAACGACCACTTATTATGATACCGATTCAGTGAAGAAGTCTGGGCTTGGCAAATGTTATCGTTGGTGTATGGATGTCCTGCCAGTGCCTCATGTGGTTTTGAGGGGCAGGCTGTTCTAAGTAGGTGGAATTTAATTTGTGATTGGGTCATTGTCTAGTGCGGGGATTGGCAGTATGAGTGTTCCACCCATGCTGAAGCAGGTAACTTGCATATGTTATAAGGGAAGGAAAGTGGCCTGCTCCTCCCTCTTGGTCTTTTGCTCTTGTCACTTTTGAGATCTGTCACAGATGCCATGAGTGGTTGCCCATCAGACACCCCCTCTGCCTTAGAGCCAGCTGAATAGGAACTGACACCTCCACAAACTGTAAGCTAAACAAACCTTTCCTTCCTTCATTTTGGACACTCAATATTTGTCTCAGCAATAAGAGAAAAGTAATCAAGACAAGAAATTATGTCCTTTGCTCACAGTCTTACATAGCCTCAGTGTAGTTGTTGGACACGCTAGTTTACCTTCTGGAGATCTGGCGCTCCTCCAAACACTGGAAGGATTCATTTCCTTGTGGTTGTAGGACTGATGTACCTTGTTTCTTTTTAATGGGACTTACTGGTTTCTACAAGGGGGGAGACTCTTGTGAAGGCTTTTCAAAGTCTAAGGTGAATATCTCTTACTCAAATGTTTGAAACATTAAGTGTTACAGATTTGGGGGCAGTGTGCATGTGTTTATGTGTAATGTTTCAGAGATACACATGAGCATCCCTAATCTGAAAATATAAAACCTAAAATGTTCCAAACTATAAAACAGATTAAATTTTATGGCAAGTGATCAAACCATAGCATCTAATTTCTCTTTTGAGAAATTATTAGATGCTTCTGTTAAGAGCATCCATCTGATTGATTTATGTCAACCTAGAAAAATCAACTCAAAAATTCCAAAATTTAATTTTTTGCCCACATTAATCAAATTCTTTCAGATTTGATGATATTCATTACATGCATACATCCATCCACAGCCAACATAAGGCAATTACATAGGGCATGGGCATCAATGATGAGTATGTTGGGGAATTGTTTTAGAATTTTGCCTACCACTTTGATAAAGAAACTGACTTAGCTCCAAATCTGGCCTGTAGTAACTGTTCAATACATGTTGATTATTACATTGTGTAGTGCTCAACTGATAGAATTTCTTAAAAGTTACCTAATATCATTATATCGCTATTTTGATTTCTCAGTGAAATAATATAGCGGTGTTTCCTGTCAAAATATTCAAGCTCCAAATTATTTTCTTTGCTATCATATCAGTCAATCAATCAATCACTATTGATAAATTCTTTTCTTGACCTATTAGGGATTCTGTATTGTTTGCATTAATAAGGCTCAGAGCCTCAAGTGTAGTTGATTCTTATAGACACAAATAATACAACATTACTACCAAAAGCAAAATCAGACATTAGCTATTTGCACTAATTTTCTTGAGAAAAAATAATTTTTACAGTTTCATCTCACCAAAACAATGCTATTCATACAGTGAAGTTCATGAACATCCACTAATTTGTACTGTCTTTCTGCAATATTTGATATAGTGTATCTGAGTTCAATTCATAATTTATATTCATTTTCTATGTTCCTTTATACTTGGCTAAATTAGAGCATCAATATAAAGTGTTATGTTCAAAATAAAACCTGCTAAGTTGGCAAAAGGGTTAATTTATAAAGATTATTCTGGTTTATTTGTATCCAAAATTATTTTTAACCCAAAAATAGGTTGGGATAACTTGTAGGGGAATGGGCATTGTGTCTCCTCAAAAACCATCTTTTTTCAATTTTAAGAAATCGTAGCCATTTTTTAAATTCTGGAAGCCAAGTAATTTCTAATTATATTAAAATGAATGAATGTTTTGCATTTAGTTTATGAACAGTGTGTTGAGGGTTTTGCTATAATTCTCCTTTTTGTCTATATTAGATATTTTTTGATTCCCAGAGAAATTTACAACTGTGTTGAGGTATAATAGCTGGCCCACTGAAAGCCATTTTCAAAAAATATGGTTCTCATATGAACTAAAATTCATTAATTTCTGGATTGGTTCAAATTAAAAGCAAAGTTAGGATCTTACACTTGGGAGAACTGCATTAGCTGAACGGTCTCTTTTGACAAAAACATAAGGCTATAATGGAAATTTATTTTCATTAAAATTAGACTCTAGATATTGTACCATATAAATCATTTTATTTCCCCTTGAAAGTATTTGCATTCATTCTCAAGTGATACTTAATGCTACTTTTTCATCTGCTTTTGAGATAATTATTAAAGTTTAACAAAATGAGGTTAAGATCATGTGGTAGAGGGTCTTAAGATAACAGTGTCCATAATGTGTATTTCTACACATGACACTAAACTTCAGTAAATTTGTCACAGAAATTACCAACCATCAATTTGTAAATAAAAACATTTTGCACTTAAATTTTCACATAAGCACAAGTGGATAACAAAATATCATTCAACTCTGATGCAAAGCTTTGCGCTGACCACCTTTATTATTATTTTGGTATATTTAAGCAATTAGCTTTTGCACAAAGTTTTGGGTTTTTTTGTTTGTTTGTTTTGTTTTGTTTTGTTTTTGTCTTTTTTCCTTTTTATCGGTTCCGGGGATCAAACTCACGACTGTCTGCTTCCAAGGCAGGTGCTTATGCCTCTGAGCTAAACCTCCAGCCCCTAAGTTTTGGTTTTGTTCTTTTAATTTTAACAAGTTTTTAAAATCTATTTATATTATATCAAAGGCAAAAATAATATACTAGAAGAATATGAATGGTAATTGAAGCTAATATTAAAGATAAAAAACTAGAGGCCAGATTTAAAATGTTGTTAAACAAAATGAAGTCCTATTATAAATTGATTTTTATTGATAAGAGATCTATTTCAGAATGTTATGGATGGGAATAGTTGGCTCTTATTTTCTCAAGTAGGTATGTAGCATTGATGGAAAGGATAACCAAAACATTAAAAGAAATATGATTGTGTTCAGTTTTTAACCAGTCCCAATACGTCTTAGCCAATTCAAATTGCACAGTGAGAATGCTCTACCTGTTCTGTGGCAGCAATTTTAGCTCTAGCTTAAAGATTTAACGTTCACTTTAACTACATGAGGGTAAACAAGATAAGCAGGACTACATAACTTTTGAGACAGATTTGTACATAAATTGAATATAAAAAAATAGATATTGGCATTTCTTCATTCAATGTTTATTCCTATGTACTTCAATGAGTTAGCAACTCAGCTTTTTCGGTTCTTAGGTAACCTTATGCTGTACTCAGAAAGGAATTATTCCGATGGTCTTTCCAAATATAACACAAAAAAGATAAAGCATGTTTGTCTCAGGTGAACTGACAATACAGTTTTATTTTATGTTAGAATATGGTATATCATAGTGCTATGCGTTTGAAGAAACTATTGAGAAGTAGCACTTTGAGGGTACTTATCACTCATAAGTAGTGATCTTTGACAAATTTTTCTAGGCTTCATGCAGCCTAGAGCTGATGTTGGCAAAACCTTTTCGGTGAAATCTAAGTGTCCGTCTACTTTAAAAATAATGTTTTATTGGGATAGAGTTATGGCCATTTGTTTGAATAATTTGTATATTTGTATTTGTGCTATGATAGAAGATTTGAATATTTGGGCAGAGCTAATGAAATCGGTACAGTCTAAAATATTACTGCAATGTCCTTCGTAGAAATTGTTGGTTCCTTTGCACTGAAGAAAACAGAAAGACACTTAAGTCAAGGATTGGAGGAATATTAATTTCAAATAAATTGTTTTAGTTCTTGATATGAGGTTTATATATGAAGGCTGTTACTTGCAATAAATATTGTTCAAAATGTTTTACTTTATAGGATACATCCTAAAGATTTATTAGAAGGCAGACATGGAATACAATTGTACATAAAAGGTAAAGAATAAAATAGAGAATTTGCTGTGTTAACACTTTACAGTTGCCCCCACACAGTTTTCATTTATTGTAGATTACTACTCACACATCCCTGATATTTTTCAGTTTATCTATGACTTAATGTAAACAATATATCCCAGCCTCTGTCTAATATTATGTCCTTTGTTCATTTAAGAAGTGGTAATCTTTAACTTACTTAGTTTTCTTCCCTTTTTAAAACCTAAAAAAGATATTATGAGAGTTTTTAAGCCTAAAAACAACACAACAGAAGGAAATTATCCTTATGTTTTTCAAATGTCGGTTCTTCCTGTATATTAGGACCAAATAAGGTCTAAATCTGCTATTGATATGCAAAGTATAGAAGAAAACTTTTCTAATGGAGCCTAGCAAAGTACAAAGTCTAAACAATAGTTCAGAGTGGAAAAAAGTCATTCAGTTTCACTTAATTAGCAGAGATGGAGAAAGACACACACACACACACACACACACACACACACACACACATATATATATACACTCTTTTATTGTATGTAATATATTCATGTATAGTAAACATTAGTGTCTGTGAAAAATACACAAGAAATTGCTCTAATACATTTCTCCTAAACCTATTCACTTATAGGATCTTTAGCTAGCAAATGAGTTTCACAATGATCTGTTCATATGTGATAGCAACAAATAAATTCCAGCCTTTCCCTCAGCTATAATTTTAAATTAGCTGCAATGTGGTATTTTGTAGAGAGGTCACACTGAACTGATTTTGTCCCGGACACATCCAATCAACAATGTTATGGGAAAAAGTGCAGGCCTGGAAACATTGCCCCCACCACAAGGTAAAACATGTAATCCTGTAACGACACAAAGCAAACAAATTATATAATCTGAGCATGTGCAATGTGAATTTCTTTGCTCATATCTCAATAAAAGCTACTTGCTCAGGCTGGCCGTTTGGCAGCCATTTTGCTCACCCTTAACGTGTGGGACCCTTTATTTTCCCTTTGCTTGCAGAACCCCAATAGCATATGGAAAGAAATATGAAAGAACCTAATGTGTCCTCCAACAGTTAGTGACATGAGTAAATTTCCTTCTGTTTCTTTTCATTATACCAAGGAATAACTCTGTGACTTTGTCCAGATTACTCAAATGATATGTGACTCTATCTAGTCACTATGGGTTAAAACTTACAAGAGCTCGTCTGCAAAATCAGATCACTTCTTATAAAAAGCATTGAATACATGAAGTTTTCTATAAACTTAGTCTCTTTTTACAATAAAATATCTTGTCCAAATTTGCATATTCTTTGCCTGATTATTTTATGAAAGCAGTATTTGAACCAGGGCTCAATGATATTTTTCTTCATACACTTAAACATAGGTTCACATACACTGTCAAGTTTAGGTGTTAAAATGACATGATTTTTCAACCATTTTAACATCAGTAAAAGGTATCATTAAATACATTATGTTTCCTTCTTTCATGCTTTCAAAGTATTAATTTAGCATCATCTTTGTGGCAGGCATTTTCCATGAATAAGCAAGTCAGAAATAAGCCTTGCCTTCAAGGAGCTTTATGTTAAATTACATTTTTTTAGCAGGGTTTTCCTTTTATAATTATATCTACTCTGTAAATACACTGACATTTATTTTCTACAACACTTTTATTATATGGATTTTACCAACTACTAGCGAGCAGAATATGTAAAAGGCAAAATATGCCTTTTATGTCAAAGGCAAAAATAATATACTAGAAAAATATGAATGGTAATTGAAGCTAATATTAAAGATAAAAAACTAGAGACCAGATTTAAAATGTTGTTAAACAAAATGAAGTCCTAACTTCTATATCATTAAGAAACATAAATTTTAATAAATGATCAAGCAACTGCAAAATAGTTTATTTAAAAAGGCATAACTTCTCTGCTGATAATTCATCACTGCAAACTCTTAATTTGTAATAAATATTAAGAGCTAACATTTATAAATCTCATGAGATTTATTCTAAAACTTGTTTAATGCTTTCTCTCTTGACACATGACAGCACACCTATTTTGTAAGTACAATTATTATCCTCGCATTTCAATAAGAGAAATCATCACCCACAATTTGAAAAATTTTCTCAGGATTCCATAGCCAGTGAATGTGAGAGCTAAGTTTAAACCTAGAAAGCATATATCTTGCACTAGGATAGATAAGCAGAGAGACTACCTTTTACTAAAAATACTATCTGCTAACACCAATGTTCAATAATTTTTAACGGTCTTTAGCTTTAATTAAAATTGTTTTTAAGAAGCTAAAGTGAAAAATTTATATACTATGGCTAAATGTGTAGTTTTGTTTCTAAACCTTAAGTACATTATTGAATGGAAATTGCCTCTAAGAAATTATCTTCAATGTTATTTAAGTGTTTTATCTTAAATATTGAATTTCATTTATTATCATTTATACATAAAAGAGTAAAAAACATAAAAAGGTAAGTATATGTTAGACATAATGCAGAAATTTCTGAAAATGAGCTCTACTAGGTTCTTTTTCTGTGAAAAAATAAAACAAAATTTCATAACAAAAAACAACAGAATAATAGTAATTAATATATTGTGATCATAAACAGGAAAGAAAAGCAACAATGTTACTAATATAAAAAAGTCACCTTTACAAGGAAGAAGCTCTTCCTACTTTTTATTTATCAGTTCTCTCTTTCTATCTCTTTCTCTCTACCGAGAGAGAGAGAGAGAGAAAGAGAGAGAGAGATGATAGATATAGATATTACTTAGTATATCAAACAGTGCTTTCTTGAGTTAACATTCGCTGCCATTAATTTTAAATGCAGAGACATGCTCTATTTTGTGACATTCCAGTAATTCAAAATTGTCTTTTTCTATTAAATAATTGATACATTTCATTTTTTTAAAGCAGTTTTAGGTTTATAGCAAAATCAAGAGGAAACTACAGAGAGTTACCACAAATCACCTGTGCCTACATAGGCAGGCCCTCTTCTAATATCAACATCAGATCATAAACCTAAAGATCCACAGTTGATACAGGACTTACCTCTTAGTATTGTGCAACCAGGGGACTTGAGTATAGTCAATAGCATCCACTATTGTAGTATTGTACAAAATAGTTTTATTTTATTTTGTTTCCCTGAAAGTCCGTGCATACTTGTCTCTCCCTCCCCTGAGGCCATGGAAAACACAGATCTTTTTACTATCCCCAGAGTTTTGCCTTTTTCCAGAAAGTGCTACAGCAGGACTCATGCAATTGGTAGAATTTTCACATTGGTTATATTTTGTTTTGTTACATATGAGTTTAAATTTTCTCTTGATATTGTCAAAAATAGCAGCTCATTTCTTTTATTCTTCAATACCATTCCATTATCTAGAAGAGGTCATTTAGTAATTAGCTCATTTACTCAAGATCATCTCATTTGTTTCCAAGTTTTGGCAATTATGAAGAAAGCCAGCAAAAACACTTCTGCGCAAGTTTGTGGGTAGATGCACTTTCAGTACTTCGAATAACTATCAAAGAATACAAGTTCTGGTTTACAAATTAAGTGTATATTTAGTTTTTAATGAATAAGATTTCCTATTCTTCAGCATCATCAGCAGCATTTAGTGTTGCCAGATTTTTGTATTTTGAGTACTCTTATACATGTCTGTAATTATGTCATTATTTTAACTTGAAATTTCTTGCTAATGTACATATTGAACATTTTTCATATGTTCCTTGTTATCAGTATGTCTTCTGTGTTGAGGTGTCCTTTCAGGTCTTTTGTCCACTACAACCAAGTTATAAATTTTCTCATTGTTGCATATTAATCATTGTTTATGTATATTGAATGACAGGATTATTGAATGTTTCGTGTGCAAATATTTTTCCAGTTTTCCTCATGTCTTTTCATTCCAGTTTCTTTTGAAAGCTATTTTCAGTGAAATATAACATTAATTATTTGGTGTTGTTTCTAAAATGCCATCACAGTGTTATAACCAAGCTCGCCTAAGTTTCTCCTATATTGTCTTCAAGTGGAGTCCAGATTTACTTTTCTTCACATGCAGACCTTGACACATTTGAGCACCATTTATTGAAATGTCTGTCTTTGCTTGCTTGTAATGCCTTCTTTCTTTGTCAAAGATAAACTGATCATATTCATGAAGACCGTGGATGTTCAAAACTGTGGCTTCCCGGGGCTGCATTGAGTAAAGAGAAGTTATTTTGGGCTGCCTATAATATGTATCATTGTAATATCCGTATAATATAATTACTATAAAATAGCACATAAAAATTTAAAATATTTATTACATTTTAATATTAGGAATACCATAGATGTTACAATATCACAAGCAAGACTTTGATTACATTTTTGTACCTCTGATACCAACACTGCTAAAAAGTTTAACTAATTAAATTATTTTACAAAACAGTGCAACCAGTGCTAGTTTAAAAATTCATGAACAGGAATCAAACCACATGGGAAATACTTCCCATAATCAATAACTGGGATCACGTCTTATTAAAAAGGTTCTGCATGTCAAAAGAAATCTCCAGCATAGTGAAAAGAAACTCACAAAATGGGAAAAAATTCTTGGTGAACTGTCCCTTTGACAAAGGACTTCATATAAAGAATTTTTAAAAAATCTGACCCAAGAATTTCAAAGATGCAATCCAAAAATGGGCATCTGAGATGAATACACACTTCTCAGATGAAGAAATACAAATGGCAAATAAATACATGAAAAAAATCATCATCATCATTAGTCATTAGAGAAATACACATTAAAACCACACTGAGATTCCATTTCACTCCTGAAAGAATGGCTAGGATCAAAAAAACTACCAACAACAAATGCTGGGGAGGCTGTGGGAAAAAACAAACTCTCCTGCACTATTGGTGGGAGTGTAGACTGGTGCAACCACTGTGGAGGTCAGTCTGGAGATTCCTCAAAAATCTGGTATTGGATGTCCCATTTGACCCAGCTATTCCACTTCTAAGCATATTCCCAGAAGAACTGAAAACATCACACTACAGGGATATATGTGCACTCATGTTTATAGCAGCACGATTCACAATAATCAGATCTTGGAAACAACCTAAGTGCCTATCAACTGAGGAATGGATAAAAATGCTGTGGTATTTTTATACAATGGAGTACTACTCAGCTATAAAGCTTGATCACACTTGAGATATTTCTAAATAAATGGATGCAACTTGAGACCAAACTCAGAAGTGAAATAAATCAAACTCACATGTATAAATACCAAATAGTCTCCCTAGTGTAAGAAATCGTAAGAGCACATAAGATTTTATAGTAATCATGATTCCCCATTTTTTTTAATGTTTTCATTCATTAGTTGGAATGGTTTTATTCTGGTTTATTTGATTTTATTATCTGTGATTATATGAACAGCTATTTTGAAGAAAATAAGACATTATAATGGCCATTGCTGATTTAATATCATTTTGCTTTGAAGTCCTACCATGCTTTTGTTCTTCTGTTTCCATTGGTTCTATCATGTTGTGTCTTATTGGATTTTAATATGTGTGATAGTATAGAAAATGAGATAATCCAATAGCCATTGTTCATTTTAGGTTATTTGGTTCTGAATGCACTGTAATATTTTCATTCTCTGGATTTTTTTTTACTATTTTGTTATGATTGATACTATTGTCTGAAGGTATGCTCACCTATTTCAAAGAAAAAGACATTGTGGTAACTACTGTTTATATCCAGTTGTCTTGTGGTGAAGCTTACATTGTTGCTTACATTGTTCTCTTCTGATCTGCTTTGTTCTGTCCTCTTTTGTCTTAATCTCTTTAAAATTTAAAAAAAATTAAAAATTACTTCATAGTGAAAAAATAAAAATTAAAAAAGAAAATTTAGATCCCTTGCAATAACAATAAAACACATGGACACATAAGCAGGTTGAATCAATGCTGTTAGTAATTGCTTCACTCGCCAGGCTCCTCACACTGCACACACCTGGTCCTGTTGGAGACTGGGCAGTAGGCACAGGGTGGAGCTACGGCCGCACTGTTCCTCCCATACACAGTGTCCCACTTTTGCACAGAGTCTGAGCCAGAGTCCCACGTTTATATTCCTGAGGAGCAACACTAATTAGTAATAGTCCTTCCCTGTATGCAGTGTGCAGGCCACGAACTGGACACATCTAACATAGAGCGCTGAGGTTTAGGCTGAATATTGAGTATCTACTGTATTTATTTTAGTGTTTCCTCTTTGTTGCCCGTATTGTATGTTCCTGTTGTGGTCACCCACACATATTCTAGGTTTTCTGATTTAATTTAGAATTATTTCATTGCACTTTTTTTGTTTGACACATGATTAATTGAATGATTGACTGATCTGGGATTTGAACTATGCAATTTCAGCCTACAGAAGTCCATTCACAGGTAATATTATGCCATGTAATTGTAAGCATATGTTTTATTCCTAATTATTACTAATTTTATGTCCTACCCATTGTCATTGATTTCACTAACACACAACCATAATAGTATATATACACAAGTGTACAAATAATTTAACACACTCTTTAGAGTATTATTTTCAATAAATTCCTTTTCAGCTATACCCAGTCTGCCAACGAGTCAACTATCGGCACATTCCATTTTAGTTGCCATGTTTTTGGTATATACTATGTCTTTCCTTAATCTTAGAATTTCTACCTCTGTGTTTATACTATTTACTCTTGTATAGCTTCAATTTTTTTTTTCACAATAGCTTTTGGCTTGTTTGCTCTGTTTTTATTTTTAGTCTTATAATAATAAATATTATTATTCCAACATTCCTGCCACATCTAAATGTAGTTTGATTAGTGAGTGTTCCTTCTCTTCCAATTGTGGCTTTTTTGTATGTTTGGTTTTTACTTTTTAATGTGCTGTGCAATGTTTTGTTGATAGATGGGCATGCAGTAGAAGCTGAATAATGCGAGGGACATGTGGAGTAGTGGAAATATTCAATATTTCTTCAATTGGATCATTAACCTGGGCTAAGTTCACTGGTGCTTCATAGTTTTCCCCCCCTTTGAAGTTCAGAGTGATATATTTCTTTCCCTCTACATTGAAGACAAGAGCGCTGGAGCTCAATATTTTCTTTTTTCCGTTTGTTAGTTTTGATTTGGTAACTGGGATCCAACTCACGACCTCATGCTTGCCAGGCAGGCGCATGTTTTGGCTGAGCTAAATCCCCAGCTCAATATTTTCCTTTTGTAGAGTGGAAGCCTGGAGCATTAAGAAGCAGGTGTACCGCTCTCGCCACAGGTGAGTTAAACTCTAAAAACCGCAGGGTGAGGCTCTAACAACACAGCTTTCCTGATGCACATGTTGTTAAGAACCCGGATGTTCTGATGATTATTTTTTTCCCTCCAAATTGGCCTCTTTCCCTGCCCTCGGTCTGAAAACAAGGATTCTTCTCTCTTTTCCCAAAATACACCAATTGATCACCTGGAAATAAAACTAATAAGGTTAGGAGTTGCCCAAAGACTGGTTCCTCCTAAGTTTAAAGTTGCCTACACTGAACATTTGAGCGATTAGCAAGGTGCAAATTTTGCTCCCGTGGCTGCATCCCCAGTTGGTGCCTGCCTGTTGTTTCTGTTCTGGTAAGATGTTGATTTCCCTTTTCAGTTTGTTGCTGTTGTTGTTTTTGCGTGATCTTGATTTTTATGATAAATTCTAAGCTCCATATATTCAGGGTCAAATGTTTTTAATCCCTCATTTCTTGTAACTTCCGTTGAATTTTAATTGCCTATCAGTATACCAGAAATATTGCTCAGTGAGATCATGCATGGACTCTGTTTCCATTACAGCTGCTAAAAATAATTTTATTTAAGAATGAACTAAAATATAACTGTTGTTTTTACTTTTCACTTTCTGAAGCAAAAACATATGTTTATATTTGGCTATAGAAAACTTTTGAATAGATTTTTCTAGTTCTTCCCAGATGAAATATCTTTTCGGTTTCAACACGTAAATTATTTTGAAATGATAATGGTAACAGAAAAGATTCTGAGTATTTTTATTTGGGTCGTTTTTGTAATGATTTTTTTTGGGGGTAGGGTTGTTGATTCAGTGTCTTGCTATGTAGTTCTGACTGGCCTTGATCTCATTCTGTAGCCCAGGATGGCCTCAAATTTTTAGCATCCTCCTACCTATGCCTCTGAGTGCTGAGATAACAGGTGTGTACAACTATGCTCAGCTTTTTAACTTTTTGAGGACTCAAAAATAGTATGAGCGGGAAAAATGTCACGTTCAAGTATCTCATCTTGGAGATATACTGCTCCAAATCACACAAGTCATTTGTGTTAACATAAATTAAAAAATTTACTTTCCTGCATCCAGATCTTATTGCTTTTACTATTGCAAAAAGTTCACCAGAGTTTTCTTTCATTACTTTTCATTCATTTTTTGAGAAATAGGAGTCAAAGCTGACTGAAGTGATTTGGTTGCACAAGAAAATCTACTTATCTGGGATCATATTCGATTTCATGTAAAGAATTTAATGATATATTTACATACATCCACAATGAAGAATTAGATAATCATTAAATTTGGGGGAATTGAAGTGAGCATAAAAATTCAAAAAGCCACAATAATAAGCTACTTGTTTTATATTTACCTTTTCATTTTCACAGCAGTAGAGATCAAAACAAAACAGCTACATAACACTGCTTTGCTAGAAAGAGCATATTGTTTTTACAATAGAGAACTGTGTGGTATACTAAATTCTCCAATTTAGTTACCTGAGATTTTCCTTTATTAGTGGCTTGGAATGTGACTAAAATAAGGCAGGTAAGAAGAATTTTCAACTTTGCTTTTTCTTATGGTAAGAAAGCAGCTCTAAAATAGTCTTGATAGTCTTCAAATGGCTCCCAAAATAGAGCTTACAGGTATATCTGTGTGCGTGCGTGTGTGCTTGTACCTATGGATGTAAACAGCATTACTGATAATTACAGGAAATGGGAGATGTGTGCAAGTCTACGGAAGACGATGGTTAGTGATATTCATGTAATTGCTTAGATAGTCTTTGTAATTGCAAAGAAAAAGATCATATGGAATAAAGAGACAATATAATTATCTTATTTCATCAGTTTTTCAGTCATCTCAGTGGAGCTTTACATAAGAATTAGACAAACAATAGTGCCACATTCAGCCTTTTCTATTAAATGGAAATTGTTTTGCAAGAATATAATCAGTTACACAACTGATGAGCATGACTTTTATTCTTCTCCAAAGTGTTCATCATTTAATGTCTTCAGGGAGTTAGACAGCAGGAGAAAATTAAATTATTATCAAAATTTTTCTCAAGATATGATTCAACATGAACAGAGTTGGCTGAACAAATATACTATGTACTGTAATTTCTGCCCTAAAGCCTAGAGAAGATGAAGTTTTCAATTTACTATTAGTTTGATTAACTAAAACAGAAAAGCCATACTATATCAAGTATGTTTCATTAAAAATGTAATTGAGACTTGGGACTGACTAGTGGTGGAATTAACTGTGGGTTTTCATTTAGTAAGCTGAGGGAACTATGATCATTCCTGTAACATTTTTTAAACAGTGTTGAAACAGCTACCAATTTGTGATAATTTACTTAAGTGACAAGAACTTCTATCAATTAAATACTGATCCACACTTTACATATGAGCAAACTGAGGCAAAGGGAATTTGAGCAGCTATTTCAAATCCTACAGGATAGTAAATAATAGTATAAATGTTGCAATGTAAGCTTATCTCACTCCAAGGCTCATGATTCTTTAAGCTATTTTTATTTCATTAAGATGATTAAAGTTTTAGATGTGAAAAGATCTTATAGTATTAGTTTGCAGTCAATTAAGAGAAAGGTAAGGAATATGATATATTGGCATGTAATTCTTAATTGCTTACCATTTTTCTATTCCACCATTATTTGAAGGAAAAGCTTTTGAAGCATTCTAGTTGTATTTTATATAGATCTATATGGATCCTATTCTTCCCACCCTGAAGACTAACTGCTACCTCATAAAAGTTTGATTTACCCAGATTTTTTACTGTCATGTTATTTCTAAACAGATAAAATTACTCTTCATTTTGAGTAGCCTCTCTGTTTACCACTAGTCAGTTATCTACCTCTGTGTAACCAACAGAGAAAATTTTGACCTAAAATTATTATTTCTAATATTTTGTGGATTATATCACATAGTTATTGGACTGACTTCTCAGCACACTCATGTGACTTAACTGGAAACGGATGCTCTCTGATGGTCTTACATATAAAGTTGGTCCTTAAAAGGCACTGTCTTGCAAGTTGGTCTCAGAGTAGCTGCTAGTACAGGTTTTGTTTCCTACAAGAGAACAAAAACAAACTAAAACTCTTATAGCTATTCTCTAGAACTCATACAATATTGAATTTTCCCAATACTATTGGGATGTCACAGAACCTGGATTTAAGATTCAACCAAGAAAATCTACCTTTGACAGAATGATTGCAAAATCTTCTGACCATGTTTCCAACCTGTCAGAATCACACATTTTTGTCTTATTTTGCTACACACATTGCTAGTACTGGAAAGATGGAACCTCAAAAGTCAGCGTGGGGCTAAATGTCTCCGATCCTGGCATAAGAAGCAACGACAGATGCACTACTTACTACATGTATAAACTTGGGAGATATACTAAATATTTCTTTGTCTTAACCTAAATGTCTTTTAAATTCAGATGATCATAACAGTATCTACCAGTAAGAGTCTTAAGAATTAAATTGCTGAAGCATCTGCAACGCAGGCCAGGAGGAGAACAGAGCTCCAGAGTTCCAACCATGGAGGGACTCAGGCAGCTTATTCACCCCGCTCTTGGTAAGTGTCTGCAGCGTGGGCCAGAAGGAGAACAGAGCTCCAGAGCTCAGGCCATGGAGGGATTCAGGCAGGTTATTCACCTGCCCTCTTGATAAGCACCTGCAGCTTGGGCCTGGAAGAGAACCATTACCTGTGAGCCAACTTCCACTCGAGCTGAAAATCAAGCACCCTTCCCTCAGCTGCGCCCACCCCCCTTACCTACTTGGGACAGATATTTCAACATCTCTTGGGAGGATGACCATATGCAGTATAGCAAATATGGGGGATTTCCTTCTATCTTCTGTCTGAAGGCATAGATTGTTTTCGCTTTTTGTTATATTTCTTTTGCTCTGTTCAGTATTCTCAACTGGTTTTACAATGTTCTATTTTTGGTTTGATTTTACAATACATAATTGACTGGATAGCTATTGTTAAATTAAAGAGATATACCACAGTACTTTAGTACTACTATCCCAATATCCTACTGTGAAATCCTGTACCAATTTCACTGCATTGTCTCGATTGGCTTTTTTCTGTCTTGCGCTGTTGCATATTTGCTACTTTCAAAATTTAAAAAAAAATACATGTTAAGACCCATGCATGTATAGAATCTATAAACAGTTTATGAGAACTGATCTTATGACAATTGATGAAATGTTCAGATACTTTGAAGAAAAGGAGACACTAAAATACCCAGTGCTGATCCTGGAGTGTCATAATGCGAAACCCAGCAATACTGTTATTCTTTGTTCAGAGTGATGTTAGCCTCCTTGGGTTATTGAAAGTCAACATAATTGAGGATATGGGTAAATGCATATATGTTTAAGTGTAGAGGATTGATAACCATATTTCTAAGTTTTTGTTGGATAGTTGAACAGTACTGGTTGCAATCTCACTGTTTGAATCCCCACTTTATATGCTCCAATTTAGTATCTTGAATAACTATTTGTAAGAAGACAATCTGTAATCATCAACTAGTGATTTCTTACGGTTTATTTTTCTTTGAAATTATGTATTATTTCTATCTGTTTTCTGGTTTTTTTAGTCTTTCTTTAAATTCAGTTTTAAAAAGAAGACACTACACTACCCAGTGCTGATCATGGAGTGTCATGAAGTGAAATCCAGCAATGCTATTATTCTTTGTTCAAAATGATTTTAACCTGCTTTAGTTTGTTTAATCTAAACATAAATGAAGATATGGATAACTGCATGTATGTTTAAATGTATAAGATTGACATCCATGTTACTAAGTTTTTGTTGGACAGTTGATTAGAACTTTTTGCAGTCTCTCTGTTTGAATTCCCACTTTACATGTTCCGTTTTTGTACCTTGAAGAACTATTTGTAAAATGACAATCAACTAGTTATTTCTTACTCTTTTTTTTCTCTGAATCTATGTACTATTTCTACCTATTTTGTTTTGTTTAATTTTTCTTTAAATAAAAAAGAATTAAATTGCTTATCATAAAGTATATAACAAATATACATAAATATTAAATAAAATTTGTTTATCTAAACCTGAGAATTAATTGATTGTACAGAAAGTACTCTTAAATAATTATTTACTGCATATTTCATGGTAAAGTCTGACTAAAGTCCATGCAGGTCACTTCAGACTCATTTGAAGTCCTGTTTGGGAGTCGTTATAGTATTAGTGAACTTCACTTTCTATTTTTTTTTTAATTAACCTTCTCAAATACTCTTCCTCTTTTTTCTTCCAGTGGTTTTAATACCATCAGTTTCAGGTCTTAAAACTATTTTCTTCATTTACTTCTTTGCCACTGTCTTGGTTGAGACTTTCACAATCACATAAATTATTATAATGAATGACCTCCCAGTAAATATGATAACCTGCTCTTTATCTTGAGACAACATTCTCCTTATAAAATCTGAAGAAAGGTCATGGATTACTCACAATTTATACGGAAAACTCTCACAGGCAACAAAATTTAGAAAATGAATTGGTTTTATGGGAACAGTCTGGGTTCCACTGAGGAATCTTAAAAATGTAAAAAAAATTGCCCATAGGAAAAATGAGGTAAAGATATTTACCCATAAATACCCATTACTTCTGAATTAAGATCTAACCCAAAAGACTCAAAATACCCCAATTGCTCTTCTCACTCCAGGAATTCTGGAGTATATATTGTAAATATTGTATTGGTGAAGCTCTCTGGGAATCTATACCTTACACAGTCTACCATGGAGTTACTATAGTGAAACTTGGGGACTTTGAGCTCAAAGATGAAATGGAATTAAGAAGTGGACTGAGAATATCTAGCATAATAAAAACTGTACAGTTGAATTTTGTTAAAATCAGGAGTAGGTCAATCTAAATTGTGATCCTAGAGCTCATATCACTGGTTTCTTAGGAGAGTGACTTTGACTATGAAGTGTCATGGAATTTTAGAAATAGCCTACACTTCATTAAGATAATTTTTTTCACAGGTTTACGTACTTTGTCAAAAATCAATAAACTATATCTTAAAATTTATGCATTTTGGATGGAAATTAATCCTGCTTGTATTAAATGAAGTATTTCAATACAAAATTGGCATAGATATGATTTGACAAGTAAAGAGAGACTATCTTCTGGCTTCTTGGAGAAGAAATATACTATCCAAGAAAAGTATCCCCTAAAGAAGCCAATCAATAAAACTTGTAAGATAACCATGAATTTTTCTGAATTTTGAAAAAGCTGAGAAAAATTTATGCAGATATATTCAGCTTAAACTGCAGACTCACAATAGGTATCTAACCACATAATAGTTGTTTTAAGTAAAAGTGTTTGGTTAGGTTGTTATAAGGTTGAGCAATACCACTGCAATAATGATAAAAATAACATTTATAAAATCATATGGTTAAAATGAAAGTATAGAAAGACCAGAAAGAAAACACAGAATGTATGTTCCTTGAAATGTTTGAATCGTGGATATATTCCCTCTGCGCTTAAAGTTAATATTAGTAATTTCATGTTACTTCACCGAGGATAGCTACTTATAAAGATTTATGTCCACCTAAAATGAACGACAGAAATACTAGTTATTGATAAAAAAACTTTTGTTTGAGAATAAGAAGGATCTGAAATATACATGCCAGAACAGACTATGGTGTATACTGAGTTTAAGAAGAAGACAAAGGTACAATGAGGAGGTTTAACAAATTTTTATGAACAATAATTCTTGGCTACAAGGATCAATAATAAGGAAAGCATAAGTCTAAGAAGCAATGAGTAGGTATCTACAGAGATGGACTTTGTAGAAAGATAGGAGTTTTTATGAAAGATTGTGGCTTAAGCAAATTTTAAAACAATAGTGCCTGTTAGGACAATACATGAGGGAAACCATACATACACAGCTAGGGAAATAGTCTCTCAAGTCTATTTTTAGCAGTTGATCTAAGTGACTCCATTTTCATTCTGACATTGTTACACAAGCAATAAGAATGTTCTGTCAGGCAGTTGCTTTGTCCATTATTTCAGCGTCTTCAAGCTTTTTAATAATGTTTTGTGAATTCAAATGTATCTTTAAGGAAGTTTTGGTAAGTGATACATTTTTTATCAAAAGTTAGAATCAAGGCTTTTATAAGATAAAGATGAAGTGGACCAAACCAACCCCTTCCTGTGACTCAGTGGTGGGTGGCCATGTTTCCTGGGAAGAGAACCAAGAAGAACCTAACCTCTTGTGATACGCCAGTGGTAGTCATGGACTGGGCTGTGTTTTGTGAGCCCGTCAGTGCATAGGCAGGGAGACAAGAAACTTCTTCTTCCCCCCACATAAGCAACTGGTTGATTCCAAGAAACATAGGCTGAGATGGTAACCACTGAGGTGGAAATACAACTTACTATCTGTATTGTTTGAGTGACTTTGCAGGCCTAAAGCTGGTAGTCTGAGCATCTGTATAGATGATAACAATATGTAATATAGCAACTATGAGGTATCTCTTCTGAAGGTATAACCATTGTTAATTCCCTATTATATTTTTGTAAGTACTGTAACATTTTCATTGTTTTGTTTGGTTTGTATTTATTATATCTGATGGCTTGAGCAGCTATTTCAAAGATAAAATGTATTATGTAAGGTATCATTGATCTCTTATTACCTTGTTTTGAAGTCCTATATCATGTTCATTGTTTTGCTTTGATTGCTTTATTTTGTTTAGTTTTATTCTCTTTGAAAATTAAAAAAGAAAATATAGATGAAAGTTTAAAATGTATCAACTTAGTAAGAAAATAATTTGAAGCACTATTCTCTGCAAAAAAAAAAAATCCTTGTTTTTCTTCAGACATGTGGAATTGAAAAACTAAAACGTATAGTCATCTGTAACTTTAAAAGGCTTTTTTTGAAATGCAGTGGCAATTGTGACCAGCACTTATATGTGTAAGACATATACAGGAAATAAAAATAGAATCGATGATTTATTATCTTTGAAGAATGCATGTGTAAGTAAAAGCAGATGTACAACTTAAAACTGAAAGAAGTTTAAATCATATAATAAAATCTTCTTTAGTGTAAGGCGAGGCATTGAGATTGATAAGAATGTTCTTTTTCCTGTGGGGGAAGAAAAAATATTGCACGATAGTCCAGGATCCAAGTCTCCGATTTCCAGTGTAGCAATTATATATTTTGCTTAATAATTTATATTTGTATAATCATTATCAAGTTTCACTGTTAGGCTTTTTGGTGTAATTAAGAGACAGAGAAAAAAGACCTTTATTGCAGATACGGGGAAAATGACTTTACTGCAGAAGAGATGCAAATACCGTGAGGGAACCCGGGGATCTCATTGGAAAAGGGTTTGGGGGTAAATAAGGAGGTTATATAAGTCGAAGATCGGATGCCTTTTGGCACTCACATGAAACCAACCGACGGCAGGAAGTTTACTCTGGGCTAAAGGGAGGAGAAAGAGGAAATATGGTAAGCTGTCCTTTCTGGTCCCTTCTCCGTGTTGGACTGCCGCCATGGTGACTCGATGAATTTCAAATGGGACAGAACCCACCACACTTAATGACAAGTTAGAAATATTTAATTATCAGAGATAATAAATGGATTTAGTATGAGTTTGCTTATAAAAAAAGGTATTTAAACTTTATAATAGGCATTGAAGTATTTTATAATTTTCTTTATCTTACAAATCTGCAATAAACAAGCCATTTGAATTTTATTTTGCAAATGCAATTTTGATTATTCAGATTCAGTGTTATCAACTGTTTCATATGTTTCCTTTTTAGCATAGGAGGAAAAATATAATTCCCATGCATGCTAATTATAGACATGAAAAATATTAATTAATATTATATACTCTGGTTTCAGATGTTTTGCTTTGAGGTTTAGCTCTGTGTCTTACTAGGTGGGTATTATTGAAAGAATAGTTTTATTTGTATTTTAAGTTAATTTTTTTTTTTTGTCTTTTTCATTTTTATCGGTACCGGGGATTGAACTCACGACTGCCTGCTAGCAAGGCAGGTGCTTATGCCGCTGAGCTAAATCCCCAGCCCCAAGTTAATTTATTTCTAAGAGGCTTGATTACTTCATCTTTAATTAGTTTATTAAGACTGTCTAGAAAAATAACTGTGGTTGTCTTAATCTGCTTGATGCTACTATACCAGAACACTTGAGACAGTAATTTGCACATAGTAAAGACGGATTTTCTCCCAATTCTAGATGCTGGGAATTCAAAGCTCTAGGTGCCAACAGGACCTTCTTTCTTCATCATAACATGGTAGAAAGCAACACAAGGGTAAGAGAGTGTGAAAAAGGGGCCTATCTTTCAATAAGTGACTGATTCTTGCAATCATGTAATTAAACTACTCCTGTTATAATGGCATTAATCTATTCACAAAGGCTCTACTTTCATGACCTAAGAATGTCTTAATATTTCACCTTTCAGCATTATTGTCTTGGAATTAAGTTTTCAGCATATGAATGTAGTAACAGTCATATATTAACCATTCCAGACACAAGACATTGAATGGTTGTTGACTGTTGACTATTATCGTGATATTAGGAGGAGGAGAAGGAGTAGTGTCAGCTTTGGATAGTAGAACAAGGAGTCCTATCTTCATAATGGAAAGAGTCTTACATACATATCCATGTTAGAATTTTTTGATACAAAAGCTTTTGAAGAGACTTGTGCCTACAAGAACCCAGAAATTCATTAATGAATGGTTCAAGATAAGGTGATTAATGCTGAGGACAGAGCTCTACAAACTCTTGAGGTCCAAGTCCTCATGTGCTTAAGTCAAACACATTTTATAATGACACACTTTAATTTTAAATAAATTAAATTTCAAATATATCTGAAATTAACTAGTATGATTATTCTATTCCCTAATGAAAGGAAAGAGATTGAATAATACAACACTAATTTGAGAAATCAATGTAGAAGTAGGGAGATTTCAGATTGTTTTATTGCTTTATTGCTCTTCTTCATTAAATATTTGAATTTTCCCATTTTTAAAAATTAATTAATTTATTATTGTATCTAATATTACTAAAGATGAATTAGTATTTCTAAGAACAATACTTTAAAAGGTATTAGAGATGCTGATCCTGAGAGTTGTTGCCTTATAATTAATATACTGAGATTCACATGATACCTAAAATATATTTATCTCATTTTTCATATTTATCTGAAATAAATAGTGCATGCATCACATACATAGTACTTATATCAGAAAACCAAACTAAGTCATTTCTTTTAGATTAGTAGTTTTAAGTTATTTTAAATATTTGGAAATTTTTTTTTAACTTTGAGTACAGAGAAACATACACATTCAAGTATATAATTGAAATGCTTGTTATCAAATGATTAATTTCTTTTTAAATTCTTGTTTTTTATTCTAAATATATCCTTTTCCATTTTTACCTCCAATGTGTAATCAATATGCAGTTTGGATCTTTAGTTCTGATCAGCTGAAAAAAAGTAAACTGAAAATCAATGACTTTTCCTGCAGTCAAAACTAAGTTTTCAAGACAAACACTCTAAAGTATAGAGAGGCAAATAAAGCCAAAAGTCATATCAGCCTACCTGTTGGGCTAACAGGGAAGAGAGGCAACTTGATGAATCCCACAGACTCAGTTTGTCCTACAAGAATGGAGAATTCCTGGGCCCACATGCCAGTGAGAAAATCACAGCAGTCTTCCATTATGAGGAACTAAGGAAGGTAACTTCTGACTCTAGAAGAGGGAAAGAATAATCATTCATTGTAAAATGTTTGGAGATTTGTCTGTAATCTGCACAGGAGGAAAATAATTCAGAATCATCCCATTTAGAAGATCCATCGTTAGTCCTCAGAACCATGGATTTCTGGTTTGTGTTGACAAAATGTAAAGAAACGTATGGAATTCAGAGACACCAGCCCATGAAAATCAAAACAAAACAAAGAACTGAGATTTAGTCATGGTACTAAACAACACTTTCTTCTCTTTGCAGTTTATCACTAGACTAATAAAATCCCAGTGATAGCAGTGGTTTGCAGCTGCAAAAGTCTCTACATGCACACTTTGCTTGAGAAAATAGTGGATATGAAACAAGGCTAAAAGAGAAATTTTAAACCTCTGGCACATAAAATTGTGGCAAATACTAAATACAACCCAATCTCAAAACCAAAAAAACCATAAAGCCTTACACGAAGACAGTGTATAACCCATTTTCTGTTACCTGATACATCATATTTGGCTTCAACAAAAAGTTACAAAGCATGTCAAAAGGTTTTTATTTTTAAAAAACACACATTTGAAAAATATAAAGCATTCATCATGATAAGACCCCAATATAATATTTATGCTGGAAATATGAAAAGGAATTTAAAATAAGTAATACAGTGGTACTCCAGTTCACAAATTTATTTGTTCCACAGTTCTCAGATAGATGCCCACATTAATGTTTATCAACTGCATGTGGACTTCAGGAATAGAAGCAAAATTTTGCCTGACACTCAGGGAACCAAATTGTTCATGAACAGAAGCATTTATGAACAAATTATTACTGTATGTTAAGGAATCTTTGTAATAGAAGATTATTTAGGAGTTTAGATAAACTGAAGAATATCAGAAAAAGCAAATACAAAGGTTTTATAATTTTGAAACAATTTGATCATAAATTATTAAAAAGTAATAATATTGCAACATAGTATGTAATCACAACATATTCTTTTTAAATATATACATAAGTTAAATGAATGACAACACTGAAAAGAACAGGAAAAATTACAAGCATGCTCATAAGATACCTATGAGAACACCACAGTACCATATGATTAAAATGTATCCTTAAGTTAATGTTTATACTACCAATTCTAGAATAGCAATTTCTTTTAAAAAACTGCAATTGATATGCCAAAATAAAGCATATAAATGGTGAAAGAGAAATAAAGTGCCATTAAGATTCAGTAAAAAACTATTCTAAATATGATAGTATTAAAGTGCATAAGAAATCTGCTTAATTATGAATCATATAAATATATCAATTAAAAAATGATTAGATAAAAACCTACCCAAATATGTTATGTCTAAAAATAGCTACTCAAAATCCTAAACCTGTCAAATTACAAGTTTGAGGCAACATAGCTCGAACCTCTGTCAAAAAAAAGAAAGAAGGGTATAAAGATGGAAATAAGAAAGAAAATGAGAAATAAAGAAAGGAAGAAAAGAGGACTACTGCAATATAAAGATTTAGATAAATTAAAAACAAATTAGTGTGACATGTTATAACCTTTCATACTAGCAAATAAAAGCTGGAGCAGATAAGGTACAAATTTACAACAAAGGAAATTAAAAGATATAAAAGATGGCATTTCATAGTAATAATACAAGAAGATATTTGATATCAAGAATGTTATCAATAAACTTTGTCATTGACACTCAAAGAGTATACTATCCAAAATCAATAGATGATCTTTCATGAGTCTGTATGGAATATTTACAAATTTAATCTATCTTTCAGCTAAAAGCTAAATATTAACAAATTAGAAGTTTGGGAATCCTATAATACATATTCTCAGACCACAGTAAAATTAAATTACAAATCAGTAACTAAAAGGTAGTTGGAAAATGCCCTAGTAAGCAGAAATGCAACTACACACTTCCAAGTAACATGTATGACAATGAAGTTTCAAAATATATTAAACACTACTTTGAAGTAATTGAAAATTTTTATTTACATGTGAAATTTGTAGTACAACCAACTCAAAACTGTACTGAGAAATCTATAGCATTGAAGACCTATGTCAGAATAAAAAGAAACCTCAAAAGTTGATTACCAAACTGAGAAACTTAACTAAATAAAAGTAATTTAGTCCTAACACTAGTTTGAAAAATTAAATAAGAACATTAGAAGTCAAATCAATGAAATTGAATAAATCAATAGCAGACATTAATGATATTCAGAGCTGCATAGATCAACTAAATTGATAAAGAAAAATATCAACAGAGAGAGTGAGACAAAAGATAGAGAACAGAGACAGACAGACAGAGAGACAGAGAGAGTGCTAATTCGCACTGATTCTGATGAGCAATATACATTTGCAAATTTGGTAAATTAAATTGTATTTACTACTTTATTGAGAGAAATAAACTACTTAAATTCCTACATGCTGAAATAAATAGTGAATAGTTTTCCACATATGTTAAACGAGTTGACTTACTAAAAATCTTACACAAAATTTTAAAAAAGTACATCCGTATTATTTCAATGATAAATTCCACCACATATTTAAGAAAAAGATAATGTCAAATAGTTACAATATCTTCATGATATAATACATAAGAAGAAATTTTCTTCACTCAGAAGGTCAGCATTAGGTAATTCCAAAATCAGAAAAATACGTGACAAGGGAGAAAACTACATTATTCAATAGTCAGCTTTTTTTCACTTATGCACGATAACAAAACTTAAAACTAAGAAGAGGAGAGGTTTAGTTTGATCACGGTCTCTTAAACATATACAAAATGGTCTCAAAATATAGGGACAAACCAATAGCAGAGAAAGAATTACACATGACAATGAAGTATAATTCATTTAAGATATTTAAGAATGATTTATCATTTGAAAAATGAAAGTCTAACCTAGCATGTCAATAAGAACAAAAAATAAATAAAATTCATATGATTATATCATTCATTTGAGAAAAAACTTCTGGAATCTCCAACATCTATTCACAATACAATGTAGTTTATAGTAAAAGCTAATTTAAATTATCGAGTCATTAAAATATTTCCAAAATATACCTAACATTATACAGAACACTGTACAAAAATAATATACTAGTCCGCTAAAATTTAGAAGAAACTAGAATATCTTTTTTAACTACTCCTGTTTAAATCTGTGACGGATACCAGAGCAAGTCAATAAACAAGAAAAATACACAAAAGCTATTCAGTTAAAAAAACAAATGCTATTACTGTCTTTTTAAAAACATGATGATTATATTGAACACTCTAAAAACATCTAAAAGTCATCTCTCAGAATTAATAATGGAGTCTAACATTCGGATAAACATGAAGTCAGTTGATATCCTATATTTAAACTGAGATCAAAAATACAATACAGTGTGTGTGTACATTAAAAATATATATTATATAAAAAGGCACATGAATAATAATGCCCCTCAAAATATTCCCCTTCCACTTAAAACACATTTATTCTACGATGCTTGTCACTTTCTGAGGATGATCTGGAAGTCCACTTTTGTATCTTGTGCTGTTTTTGCTGCCTCAATGTCCTAGATTGATTTTAAAATTTTACCTTTCATAGTCAGTTTGACTTTGGGGAGGAACCAGATGTATGGTGGAAGATACAGTGAATAAGATAGATGAAAACATACCGCCACAATTTTAAGAATCTGACTTTCCAAGAGATGACATTTGGCAGTAGTATTCGTCACGTTTTTTTCTCTCCCAGTAAAGACAGGAAAGAAGACTTTCAGAACTGAACGTTCAATGTGAGGGAGAGCAATTGCAGGGCAAGTAATAGTAACATGTCTTTTATTGTAATAATTTTATTTTTAGATACACATTTTTTCAGTCACGTACGATATATGTACTACAATGCACAATTAGAATGTGACATTTGAAAAGATATTATTACAATAGCACCTATAAATTTTGATTGATAGATTTAATGAAATATATTCAGCCTACTTGCAGAAAATAGCACTGAAAAAATATGATTTAAATATTTAGAAGATATTTATTCACAAAACTACTTTTATTAGAACACCAAAAGGGCGAAAATACCAATTCTTCCTGATTCTTACATCCAAAACCATCCTGAGTATGCCAGTGAGCTACTTTTTAGATATCAGTAAACTTATTTGAAGCTTACATGATTTGACCAGATTTATATGGTACCCAAAAACAAAAATTATAGTGTACATACAAATTCAGAATTTATCATAAATTCACAGTAATTAAGATAATTTAGTATTTCAGAACAGACACATAGATCAATAGAACAGAACAGACAATGCAGAATATACCAACAATATTATACTTGACTGATCTGTCAATAGAGTAAAAATAGTTTTTGCCAAATAAAATTAATAAAAATAACGGTACTTACATACACAAATAAACCTACAAATAGATATAATGCTTTTAAGGATTTCACTGTTTTGTCTCATGAATAATTCCATTTAGCATTTCACTAATGGATTGAGTTTGAACACATGGATGTAGGATGTATTCAGAAGCCCAGGTAGGAGCTCTCAGAGACAGGTGACAGAACAATCAGTGGTATTGTACCAACGCGTGTATCTTGGTCTTTTAAAAAATCTTCTCATCTACCTTCTGTCCACCTCTTCCCTTGCCATTTTCTCACTTCACAATCCTCACTTCCTCCAATCCTGTTTCATTTTGTTTCCTCATTTTGACTGCTGAGACTCTCACATATTTATCTTACATTTTCTCCACTTGCTTTCTATAAATACAGTTGAGATCTTTTTGGTTCATATTGTTAATCTCACTGATTGAATAAAAGGTTCATCTTATACTTAAGTAGATTAAATTCTGTTCAGTTTGTCCTCTTAACCCATTTTACACTTGGAGCATTCCAAATGAGATTTTTACAAATATCTTCTACATTCCCTGCATAAGCACATAGCTAGAAATCCTTATTGATTAAAATATTATGCTATTTTTATCCTGGCAGAAATTAAAATATTATTTCTTTGCAAATGGCTATGTGACAGGGTTAAATATAATAATTTATCTTAGTCAAAAACAAATAGAAGTGCATTCAAATGATTTGTTCTATGTTTTTAAATGCTTTCATATTTCAATAATATAAAAATAGATTTAACTCCAAATAAACTTAGTAAGAACATTAGGATTTATGGTTGTGCTTACCAAATAACTACATAAATTTCTTTAGGCTAATTTTGGTAAAAATTCTTTGCATGTCCATTAATATATCGTCATAGCATGATACTAAGCTTGTTATTATTGTTATATATTTAATATGAAGAATTTGTGTTACTTTGCAATACTTTTCCAAGTTCCATGATCACCAGAGCCTTAGTATTTTAAATTTGATGAATAAGAAATTTTTTAAAAGTATGGGTTGGATGGCTTACTGTCAAAATGATACTGATTTAAGTAATCACATTAGGTAATGCTTTTAGAAAACCCTTCATATCAAGACATTATGATAAACAAAGAAAACTGTATATATAAATTTGGAAAATACTATACATTGTCGGTGAAATCCCCTGAAAAGTACCATCAGTTATGTCCCTCCTCCATCTCTCTGTCTCTCTCTCTCTCTTTTTCTGGCTCTCTCTCTCTCTCTCTCTCTCTCTATATATATATATATATATATATATATATATATATATCTGACATTTACAAATACTGGAAAATAAAGCTATTCTTCCTGTATGATCACTGCAAATAGATCATTCTTCACCATCAAATTCCTTCAAATAATATCTTGTATATAAAGCGGTGTATGAATCAACAAGCAATCATTGAGTATCTAATAAATAAGGCTATAAATTCATGAGAATATTTATCTCGTTTTCTGGATGGAAAAAGTAATTCTGGGGACTCAATTCCACATTTATAGGCTGTAACTTTAGCGATGTTGTATGACTGGTAACTTCACATCAGGAAATTCACTAGTCATGCATGATTTTCTGAAATGAATGCATACCTTTTGTTGTTTAATAATATCTAAATCCAGTAAGAATTGTCCTTTGTTGATGTGAGGCAGACAAGAATACAACACAAAGAAAAATTATGTCCCTGGATGCCTGTCCCAGGTATGTTATTAAATTCATGTAGATATAACTTCATTTAGAATTATGTATGTTGAATGTTTGATATAAATGAGATCACCAATTTTCCAAGTAGACTTCCTTCCATGAATCTTTTCGGGGTTCAACTTATAAAGCACAAGCCACTTACTTACTTAGTGTTCCTTGCAGCCTTTTTTTTCTTTCATAATTGGGTTGAAATCATATTTGTACGCATATGCTATATTTTTCAGTAAATCGATTATCTAATTTAGTTTGAAAAAAATCTTTCATTTATTTACTTTGTATAAATGTAATCTAAATATCTATATTATGTAGGAACCTGCATCATCTACATTTAATTGTTCATTTTCAAAAATAGTATCCATAGCATCCTTTCCTTTCTCATGAATTTTAACAGTTTTCATCTAGCTACCCATTTCTCCAAGGTTCTTTGTTCATCTGGGTCGAGTGAGGGTGATTCACCATCCATTACTCTGTTCTATGATTTGGGTACTTGGCAGACAGCAAGACACTTTTCTGCAGACCTAGAAACTGAGTGAGACTTGTGTGTGACATGAATGCCTCTGAAATCAGAATTTTTCAGAAATTTTGCAGGTACAACTGAAAAACCAACCATATTTTAGTAGTAGCATTTTGGAGAGATAAAACAATCATCTAATGTCCACATAGTGCATATGTTTAGTTATGTAAGGATACCACTCAGTTTCTTGGAATGAAGCAAAATAATCATGATATTTCTGAAAAACTGAATTAAGACTACTTTCTCATGGTCTAAATTTAATTGTGCCATAAATTCTCCCTAATCTTAAACTTTATTATGTACACCATTAAAATCATTTCAATTTCAAGGTATTTAAGTGAGTCTTTTTTTCTCTTTTTGATCATAGAAAAAATATGTATTTTTTCAGATATGTGTCTTCTACCATAAAATGAAATAATAAACGCTGATCTATTTTATATGATTTGATGCAATATTTGTAAGTTTACTTTATAAATTTTGAAATATTATAAAAAGGTATAGCAATAGTACTGTTACTAGGAAATAAGAATTTACTATTAGTTGACTTCCCTCATTGGATTTTTAGATCCTAAGGAGAATTTCTAATGTAAATATTCAGTTATGAATCTCACCTGTTTGAAGGATGCTTATCAATTGTGTTACTGTTTTCATCTCCCACACTGTGGGCATGCTAAATGTGGTGATCAGAGATGCTTGTTGCTTGTCCAAATGTGGTAGAATTATGTGATAAATACCATTCTTTGACACTTTGAAATTACTTTAACTGGGCTGATTTCTGTTGAATCTTCTGCCACCTCATTCTAATACATGTTAAAGACTAATTGCCCAATGCATACGTAATCAATGTGAACAACATTCACACTACCATTAATTATTAACTTGGATTTTCTACCAAAACTAGCCTTTATCTACTCTCCATCTTTTAACTTGCTCTAGAATCTGAGATTATTGCTATATTTGGGTTTTTAAGTTTCCTCAAATGATGGAAAAAACCCCACTAGGTAGGCTTTACCATATGCCAAAAAATCTCTAAAAGAGTATTCTTTTATACTTATAGTGTATCAAGATGTAATTTGATATCTCCTGAAACTAGTAAAACTCATCTTTTGCCCCAGACTTGATTAAGGATTTCAATTTAAAAAGCCAATATAAAGTAGTACGTAGTCTTAAAAAAAAAAAAAAAAAAAAAGAGGAACACCAAGATGGCTGCAGAGAAAGAATCTCTCTGAGTGTTGTCATCCAGACACTGAAGTATAGCAATACAAAGAAGACAAGAAGAAGGAAAGTGGGTTACCTGGACCCATGAACAATCAGAGACATGAAATGAAGCCAACCAACAGAATGAAGAGAAAAACTTCAATAAAGAAGGTGGAGGTAGCTGGTGACAGCTTCTCACTAAGATGGGACTCACTATGCTACAGGAGCAATTCAAACCAGCAGACACATGGTGATGCTGGTGATCCCAGAAGCCTTTATGGAAAGATGTAGAAGTCGGGGGAGCAGTCTACATGACTGTGAGTGCTGAAGGCTCAGTTATCTTGCAGGAGTTCATAACTCAGAGTTGCTCCTCGCTCCATCTAGTGGACTCCACCTGCGATCACACCCACAGCAGGAACATGGATGGCTGCATGCAGGAGTCTGGTATCTTCCAGAAGGTTCAGGCTCACTGAAATAATTCACTACCCCACCGAAAAGTTTCTACTGGCTAGCTGGAATAAATCAACATGGATCTGAATTTTGTCTCCACACTTTGTCTTTCAGTGACAACAGAGGCAAGCCTAGATTGTGGACTTTTTATTTTTCTCGTTTGTTGTGGTGGTGGTTTTGTTTTTGTTTTTTGTGGTCTTTTTTTTTCCTTCGTTGTTTTATCTTGTTTTATATAAGTGCATATGTGGTTTCTGGCCTCTTTGTGGTTGTTGTTCTATTTTGGTCTTCTTTTTTTATCACTTCCTTCTCTCTTTACCTTCAGTCTTCTGCATGAGCTTCCCAAATTTAGTGTGATGTACCTTTGTCTTTTAGTTTTCTAAACATTTTCTCTTCTACTTGTTTATTTTCCCCTAAGCTTTTTAAAATTTACATGTTAAAGACTTACGTACTTCATAAAATTCTTTAGTTTGTTTTTGATTTGCGGTATAACTGCAAATCTAGTTCTTATAATTAAAGGTGGCAAATTAATGGTTTCCTCACTTTGGCATTTTCTAGACTGTATTGGATTTTATTGTTATTGCTGATGCTACCACTTTTGCCAAAAGTGGCACAATTGTTCTAAAGAACTATTCTTCCTGGTATTTCAAGACTGGCATTGACTAAGGTTCATAAAATTACTGTGGCACAGAGCCAAAGGACCAGGGTCTGGGGCAACCAGGTAGCAACATCTCATCCCCTGCAAATTGAAGGGGCAGAGTTTTGCAACAGACTCAAAATCGAAAACCTGGGTACACCTGAAAGACACTTCAGAGAAACTATCATTTCCTGAAGGTTCTAAAGACTTGAAATAAAGCAGCCCACCATAGGCAATTTACAAGCAGCACTCCAGGAATTAAATTTAAAAAAAAAAAAAAGAGAAAGATAGAAGAAAAGAAATTGGAAGAAACTTAAAGAACATTAAACACCAGACATCCAGTTCACCAAAGGTAAACTAAGCAGGCCAAAAGGTGGGACAATATAACAGCCACCCACTTGACCTCTCTAAAGTGTAACAGCAAAGCAACTGAATGAGGCTCTACAAAAAAAATCAAATCAGAATTTCTCAGAACTGCAGAGATGGTTTCCAAAATGAAAACTTAACTTAGTGACTCTAGGGCAGATACATATTTTAAAAAGAAAAAGAAAAAGAAAAAGAGTAGTTTAAGAAAACTGTGGAAATGATAAAAGCTTAGCATAGGAAAGAAATGGAATCTGTAGGAAAATTCAAGCCAATATCCAGGAGAATAAAAATTCCATAGAAAGTATTCCAGGGCAGAATAAGTCAGTGTGAGGACAGGCTCTCAGATATAGAAGACAAACTTATAGCTGGCAATCATGAAGAGAAAGATTTCTTAGAATTAGCAAGAGACTATAAGAAATCAATCCAGCAGCTGCTACATGAGGTAAAGAAGAGGCATTTTAAGATTTCTTGGATGCACCGAAAAAGCAGGTGGTAGCACAAAGATAAAAACAAACAACCAAAAACAACTATTGATAGACATGGTAGAAAATGTTCCTGGAAGAGGAAAAGAATATGACATACAAATAAGTGAGGCATATAGAACTACAAATAGCCACTATCAATAAAAAAATCTACAGACAGATATATCATAGTCAAGATTCATAAATTCAATGTAATAATAGAATTTGTTTGGAAAATGAAACCAATCACTTATAAGGAAAGCTCATCTGAATAAAAGCTAACCTCTCATCACAAATTCTCAAGTCATGGAGATTTGAAGTGAAGTATTTCTAATGGAAAACAATCTTCACATAGACTGATGTAATGCCACAATTCTTTCAAAAGTTATGGAGAAATAAGATATTTCTATGAAAAAGAACCTCTGGAGAAATTTATGACCACCAAACCAGTACTCCAAAATATTCTGAAGGACATTCTAGAGAGAGATTACAAAGACTACAACTCCATGAACCCTATCAGAAGCAATCCACCAGGCAAAGGAAGGAAACAGAGGAGAAGAAAGGGAAGCCAAAAACTGTCAATACATATCAGTTATAACCATCAATGTTAATGGTCTCAATTTACCAATTGAAAGACACAGACTGCTAACCATTACTATTCTCCTATTATCTTGTTTTGAAATTTTATTTTTTCCTCTTTAAAATAAAAAAGGTCAAGAAATATGCCAAATGATTCATTTTACTTATAAGTTGAAAATATTGATATAAGTTTGAAATCTATAATTTTATCATCCTACAGAAATACCACGAAGTAGAAATACCTCAGTATATTAAACAGAAAATGTAACACTGATCCTTACACCAAGTGAGATGTGAGCAATTAGCATCAAGGATGGATATTGGCTGTAGGAACCAAGTCTTCCCACTGCCAGCCTTTCCAAAAGTGCACTCTGGACCAAGAATGCAAGTCTTTCAGTTAATAGGACTCAACAATCTGAGTCGTAAAGGAAGTTGTCTCCATATTTAAAGCCAACTTCACTTCTTGGTGTTCCAAAGGCAATCCTCAAACCAGAAAAAACAAGTTTCTTGTGGAAAACATTTTAGAATAAAAGGAAGACCCCAGTGATACTGGAGAAATAGACTCAATTGTATTAAACCTAAACAATAGTTAGGGGTTTTTCATTACACAGTGAAAAATCTGTTCTATCAGGGACCTGGCCAAGTCCTTCAACTGTCTGTATTGCTGATACAGTGAAAAGATGAAACAAGAAATAGAGACAAAATTAGTAATGCATGATGGGGAGCTGGGAGGTCAATGCCTCAAATGGACAAAGCAAAGGCACTCCAAAGCAGTCACTGTTTATTGGGTGTACACATTCTAGGAGGGCTAGCAAAGATTCAAGGTATGCGGAACGTTCAGAGGTCTACAACACTGCAGGCTACAAATAATCCTGGGATGACTTAAGAAGATGGAGATATTTTATGCCAAGAGCAATCTTACTTTGGAGTGTTACTTTAATCCTAGTAATCTTAGTGTGTGGGAGAAGATGTTCCTGAAGAATATAAATATTGTGTATGAATGAAAATATAAACAAAGAAATTACACTAAAGTGAGATAAAAAATATGTGTGTTTTTCTCAGGAAATTCTTGAGCACCGATTTCAAACAAGATCTTTAAGGATGCTGGCCTCCAAGAAATGAGTAGAGGATGTTTTCTGTGTCTCTATAAATCTTCCCTTAAACTTGTTACCCCAATGTGCTGCACGTGAATTTATCACAACAGTTCTACATTTCAATGTATACAAAGTTTTAAATTAAAAGGAGCCTGGAAATTGAAATCTGGATCTTGCAGGTATCAAAAATAATTAATGAGAGGTAGTGATTTCCTAGAATTTAACAACTGTCATGTATACAATTTCAAGAGTAAGTAATAAAATGAAGGGAGAGGTGGAATTCCCCCATAGTATTAATGCTACACATAATTTCTGAAAGTTGGAGACTATTTGTCATAACATGCAGTATTTTAAATATGTTCATTAGATTTTTGATGTGAGTTAATTTTCTTACCCTGATAAAGTGTTAGACACTACTTCTTCTGTTTATCTTATTTATACTTCTCAATGCCTACGACAGTACCTGGAACCTGGAAGACACTGAATATATATTTCTTACTAATTTAAAAAATGTGAGCACACACACACACACACACACACACACACATCATAAAAATGAACACTCGTTGATGGTATTGAGAAACCAAAAAATAAAATGCTTTAACATTCTCTTACTTTATATTACTAAATGTTAAAAAGTGACTAACTTATCTTTGGAATTCTTGTTTAATGTTCCCCAGGCTGGCAGAACCTGCAAAGAGCAGGCTCTAATGCGGTGCATGCTGCTCAGGCATGACCACGGTAGAGCATGTCCTGGCACAAGTGCATACTGGCACGTGGGACCAAAGGTGTGGAAAAGTCCAAAGCAGCAGTGAGAATAGGAACGAGAAGTTGGTGAACTATGTGAATCGGCATTGTGCTTGAGCACATGGACATATGGAACAAAACTGGGAAGGCAGGATTTCCATTCTGCATCACGGGGCTGTGAGAGAATTCCAACAGAGGACCACTCCCTGCCCCCATGTCTAGAGACCATGACCAAATCCACATCCAGCACAAATCCCACTGGATACGTGACTGGAGTAGACAGAAAATTTCTGGGATCCAACATGGACACTACCACAGAATTGTGGATACCAGAGGAAACTTACTATTTTCTTTCTCTTTGTTTGATTGATTTTCCTTTTATCTATCTGGTTAGATTTTTTCTTTGTTTTTTTTCACTATTTAGGTTTCTTAACCTTCTTTTTCTGTTCTGTTCATATGCTTCCTCTCTTGTCTTAACCGTCTCTCTTGATTGCATGTTATTTTCATGTGAGTATACATCTTCTCATTTTTCAGTTCACTTCAATACTACTCAGTGTTTTCTTTCTATGTTTTGTGTGTTCTCCAGTGTACCAAAACTTGATCATTCTTTTTCCTCCAGTCTTCCTTCTACTATTGTTAAGTTCATTTATATCTCTATATTGTATCCTTCCTTTTTAACCCCACTGCCACCCTGCAATAGGATAAAAACACTCCAGAAAGAAGAAAATCACTGCTCCTGGAGAATATTGGATATTTGTTATGTAACTGCTCCTAGGTTTAAAGGTATCAGGTTAGCACAGTATGTCAGTTGTTAGACTGTGCTTGATGCTATTGTTATTGCTAGCTACTCTATTTCAGCTGGGATATAAACATATTAAAATCAGTTTCTCTTATCTGACAGCACTGTGATATCTGGGGGACATAACCATCACCATTTCCTGTATCAAAGGACTGAATGCCAAATCAAATACACAGCAACTTCTCATCCTTAAGAAATTGTAAAGTAAGTTCTTGGAATAGACATAAAAACCAAGAACAAAAACCAACTACACCTAGAAGACATCCCTGAGGAGCAAATATTTCCTAGGGAAGTCTTCATACTAGTGATAAAGAAATTACAAGAATATACACAGAAATAACAGAATATAAAATTATAGGGCAGAAATAAAATGAAAAACCAGATGTCCAACCCACCTGTGAAAACTCCAAAACACAATGAGATAGAGGAAATTGGAAAAGGAGAATTTTACTAAACAACAACTCCAAAGATATGATGTTAGTTACGTTTTAACTTTAGGTAATATAAATTAAAAAAATATAAAGCATTGTATCTTTTGGTTTTTCAATGTAAATTTCTGAAATTATATTAGCAGAATTGAAAATAAAATGGAAGAAACTATACAAAAAATAATCCCTTAGGTAAAAAAAGAAGTGATCAAAATGAAACACATTAGAGTAAGCATAGACAACAAGTAGAGGAGCTTAAGAAAATGATGGATACATTCAACAACCAATATAAAAAAGTAACAAAATCCATGAAACAAACCCATACATATACCTAGCAAATTAGAAGGCCCATTGAAAAGATACACAGCAGACTGGACAAAGGTGAGGATAGAATATCAGATCTAGAAGACAGGATTTCAGCTAATGACCATGAAAAGAAAGGTATCTTAAAAATAGCAAGTGGCCATGAGGAAGAAATCCAACAGCTGTAAGATGATGCAAAGAACAATGTAAGAGTGTTTGGAGTCAGTGAGAAAGCTGGAGATAGTACATAAGCCATTAATAAGCTTTTCACAGAATAAATGGTAGAAAACTTCACAAACATGAAAAAAAATGTGACATAAAAATAAATTAAGTACATAGCACTCCAAATAGCCATGGCCAAAATAAATCTACATCACAGCTTATAATAATCAATATTACACAAAGTCAGCACAAGAACAGAAAAGGAAAAAAAAGTTGGAGAAAAAAAATTGCCTATAAAGGAAGATTCATCAGTAGCCCTGCAGACTTTTCAGTGTAAATCCTCAAACCAAGGAGAACTTGGAAAGAAGTATTTCAAGAAATAAAAGAAGACAACCTCCAATCCAGATTGATATACTCCCCAAAACTCTTTCAAAATCTATAGAAAAATAAGATACATCTATGAAAAGAACAACTGTAGAAATTTATGATGACCAAATCAGCTCTCCAACATGCTCTAAAGGATATATTAGGAAGAGAAAATGAAGACCACAAGCAGAAGAACAATAGAAGAAAGTCATTAGGCATCCCAAACAATTAGAGGACAAAGACAGGGAAGCAACACGAAAATAAAATGAGAAAGATAAGCCAATATATAACAGTTATTACTATCAATACAAATGGCCTAAATTCACCAATCAAAAGAAATACACTGGCAGAATGGAATAAGAAGCAAGATATGACATATGCTTCACACAGGAATCACATTTCACTAAATAAGATATTCATATTCATAGACTTAAAGTCAAAGAAAAGAAAAAAAAATACCCTGTGCCACAGGAGCCCAGAAAAAAGCAGGGGTAACTATTCTAGCTGCAGAGAATGTGGATGTCAAACCAGGACAGATTAAAAGAAAAAAGGAAGTTCACTACATAGTTTTAAAGAAAAAACTCCAGGAAGAGTTAACAATCTTAAGTACATATACATCCTAATACATAAAACCAACATTAACAGACATGAAAAATCAAATAAGCACTTACACAATTGTACTGGTGGGCTTTAATATCACACAGGCACACTTAGAGAGATGAACTAAGACAAGAAGTGAAGGAAACTAACCTTGTGAACAAATGGTCTTGGTAGATGTCTACAGAGTGTTCCAGCTCACATCACAATACACACTCTTCTTCACTGCACACGGGATGCTCTCCAAAATAGACTACCTACTATCACATGCAATATGCTTAAGTAAATTCAGAGTTGTTGAAAATTGCAGTAATTTAAATAAAGAGATGGAAGAGGATATGTGAAAATGGAAATATATCCCTTTTTCATGGGTAGAAAGAACCAACATAATAAAAGTGGCCATACTCACAAAACTGCTATATAGATTGCAATCTCAATCAAAATATCATTAGTATATCTCACATAGCTAGAGAAAACATTCATAGAATTCATTGGGAAATAGAAGAGAATTAGAATAGAGAGAGCAATTCTGTTCAGCAAATTTAAGGCAGGGTGCATCACATTAACTGGGTTGAAATTATATCGTAAAACTCCTCTGACAAAAGCAGTATGGTATCGGTAAAGAAAAAAAAAAACAGATTTGAGGATCAATAGAACAGATTAGAGGATACAGAAATAACTACGCATCTTAGCCATCGTATCTTTAACAAAGGAGCCAAACATATTCAATGGAAAAAAGATAGCCTCTTTGATAAATGGTGCTGTAAAAACTAGCTTTCCACATGCCAAAGACTAGAACCAGAACCATGTCTATAGCCATGTAATAAATTAAAACTGAAATGGATCAAAGATGTAAATATGAAATAAAAGCTAAATCTGCTATAGGAAAGAATAGGTAGAAATTTTTAGGATATTTGTAGACAGAGAATTCATGGACAAAGTAGTGATCACATGGGTAATAATACTAAGAATCAACAATTGAGAGCTTATCCTATTTAAAAGCTTTGCACAGCAAAATAAATCACAAACAAAGTGAAAATGACAACTGGTGGATTTGGACAAATTGGTAATTGTCCATCAGACAAGGAACCTATATCAAGAAAAAAAAAATGAAAAAAGTCCTCTCAAATTTAAGACCCAATCCAAAACTGAGCATGTGCAATGAATACACATTCTCAGATGAAGAAATAGAAATGGCAAATAAATATATGAAAAAATATTCAACAATACTGGCTTTTCTAGTGATAAAAATCAAAATAACAGTGAGATTTCATCTCACTCCAGAAAGAATGGCTATCATCAAGAAATCAGTAAGAAACGCTGGAGATTGAAGGGTAAAATAAAACATTCTGCCATGTGGGAGGGGTTTTATATTGATGCACCCACTATGGAAATCAGAAAGGAGATTCCTTGAAAAACTAGAATTTGAGGTGCCATTTAACCCAGCTATTCCTGTTCTGCATGTCTTCCCACAAGAATTTATAATGTCATCCCACAGTGCTACATGTGTACATGTTTATAGCAGCACAGCTTGTAATAGCTAAACCTTGGAAACAACCCAAACGTCCATCAGCCAAGGGATAGATAAAAAAGGTGTGTTTTTATACAGTGCACCACTAAAGCCTTAAAGAAAGATAAAATTGAGACTTTTTTGTGTAAATGGGTGCAACTTGTGATCATACTCTTAAGTGAAATAAATCAGACTCACATGTGTAAATATCACATTGTGTCTCTGTTGTGAGAAACTGTAAGAATAAATTAGGACCCAAATATAAAATAGATATTGTGAAATGGGAGGAAATTGTTGAAATGGAAAGAGGGAATAGGAAAAGAAAAGAGGAAAAGAAGGAAATGAAAAGAAAATCAAAAAACATAAAATGGAAACAAAGCTTTGTAAATAAGGAAGGGAGGAGGGTGGAGGAGAGGAGAGGGGGTTGGGAAAAAAAGAGGAACCAAAGTATGTCATGAACAGGTACGAACAAACTATGATGAATATGATTATTATGTTATCAGAAATGACCAAATACACCTAACATAAATTTTTAAAATTCTTTTAAAAATCCTTTTACTAGCTCTGCTTTTGTGTACATCTGATATTATTCCTTATCTTCATCTTTGCATACATCACAATATGATTTCACAAACTAGCAAGCAAAAGACTTATGTTCCATTTCATCCAGCTTCTGGTAAATAGAGTCTAATTTTCATAACATTGCAATTCTTTTCTAATTTACTCCAGTCTTACATTGGCTACTAAAGTATACCAAAGATTAACATAAAGGAAGATCCCATTCCACAAATAGCCTGCATTCTGTTGTACATTACAGAGTCATGTACATATTGATCTCTGCCTCTTTAATTCACATTATAGTCTCTTCCAATATATTGTTCCATTGTAATTGACAAAGAACTTCTAAATGAGTAGTTTTTAGGAATGTGCTTTGATTCTTAAAATCATTAGCTTTAAGGAGCAATGATTATAAAGCCCATTTGTTAAATTTTTAGTTTCCAAAAGTGCTACTATAACTCAGGATACTGATTGTGCCAAGGAAATCCATTAAGCAGTGAATAAGTAAGAATAATAATAACAACATTTAGAGGAAGATACCATGGCCAGGTGATCTGATTCAACACGGTCTTTATTTGAGAATAAAGGATTAATTGGCATGGTAACTGGCACATTAAGGAAAATCTGTATTCTTTTTCCGCCATTTCTGTGTGATAACTAGAAGACCTCCATCAACATGAACTTTGAAAGTACTGTAGGGGAGACTGTGGATTTTTTAAGAAAAGGAAAAATTGGACATACTATACTATATATAATTGGTTTTCAGTGGAGCTAAGTGACAAATCAAAGAATACAGATTCGAAAAGGAAGACAGGAAAAGTTGCTTAAGTCAGAGGAATATTGGGTAATATTTCAAAGGGGACAGATTGCTTTGAGAATAGATTGCAATAGATATGAATTGTTTTGGCACTGTAAAGCAATGAGCAGCCAGAGGTAAGAGGTGATCTAAACTGTGTCCTTAAGTTCTGTTAAGAAATTCATGTGAAGATTCAGCCAAGGTGATCACTACGCAGCCAGAACATTTGCTGCTATTTGATGGCTAATAATGCTCTGTATTTTGTCATTCAAATGGATCATCTAGTTTACACTTTCACATAAAAATTGTCTGGACAAACAAGTTGTAAGCTTCCTCTGAACACTTTTCCCCCAGTAAAAACAGCATGTATTAAAACATGCTAAATTAATAAAAGGACAATTATTAGATATTTTTTATCTAGAAAATACCATTCAAAAATAACTCTTTAAATTACTTTTCAGAAATAAGGACATTTTTCTTCTTTATTTTTATACTGCAACATCTTTTTAATCATCGATTTTCCTACTATTTTTGTAAATAATCTAGAAGCAGCTTATATGTGTAACTCTAAGCTACATATGTTTCTTATTATTGAATATCATCCTCAATGTGACTTTTTCTGATAAGACTAAATTGAATTGATGTGATAAAAACATATCTCTTACAGAAAATATTCATTATTCATAAAGGGCTTTCCAGTATCATACACCAAAAAATATAGAGAAACATCTTGAATTCTACAGAAGCAATTTGGGGGGAAAATTCACAGTACTAATGTTGTCAAAAATTGAAAATTACACCAGTTTAAAGGAGGAATATTGACTCTCTTTTATCTAATGGTGTTTAATAAATTCTCATATGCATTCTTAAAAAGCTACAGAATTTATATTCAAATTCTTTAGCTAAGCAGTCTAGATTCTTTTTCACTCACTGCTTGGTATTCACTAGTAGCATAGGACCATCTAACCTCAGAGTCCGTGTTATTAATCATGTATCATGCAGCCTAAAATAGTGTCAAATCACATGACTATAATAAGAATTGTTTATCTTTTCTAAGACTTCCTTTCATTTTATCATACAAGGCAATGAAGTGATTTTTCAACACATTGTAGCTATTAGGTAGTAAAACTACAATTAAAAATAAACAATACAATTCTACTGTCATAATTTGCATTCAATATATTTTCTAATATATATTTTTGCAACTTGGAGAACTCATTTTAAATTATAATTGCTTTAGTTAAAAATAAAAGGAAGTTAATGAAAGCAATACTGATTCAGTTTTTAATCTAGGAATATTTGTATTTAGTAGAAAACGTTAGCATTTTAAAGAATGGCATCACTGTGCTTATTGTAGTTTCACAGTCAGTTTACATATTTTACAGCCACTAGTTAATTTATTTCTTACTATCTGTGATTTTACATATTGGAAAATTAATATCCATGGATCACAGAGACACAGTATTGCTGGTACTAAGATTTTAAAATAATCTGTAGAAATAATCACTCATTAATTGATTTAATAATGAACAAAACAATGTGTTTTATTAATTCAACTCTGAACTGAGCTCTGGGATAAGTCAGGAGTTTTGATTTCAAAAACATTAATGCTTACCAAATCTGAGAAATAATCATATGTTTGTCAAAAACACTGTTATCTGCTGTCCACATCTACGTTTCTAAGATCTAAATATTTATAATTGAAATATTGCCAAAGTTGTCATTTAACATAATATTCCTTATTATAATCCTATGATCAGTGTCCATTGGTATCTCTCCTACCTGTAGTCATGCTAGATGCCTGTTATTTGTGTTTCACTCCTAGGACAATAACCTGAATTTACACATTGATAAATAGCCTTCAGAAATTGACCATACATTAATTTACTTTTATCTCCATTTTGGCCTTTTTTTCTGATCGGGCATTAATTGCTTAACAAGCACGTTATTGAATACGCTATCATTCCTTAATTTAAAAAGTGCAAGTACACAAAATGTGAATTAAAATATCATTAAAATTCTAAGATTTGTACACACATGATAAAGATATATAAATATAAGATTATCACAAGAGAAATTCCCTGAGATAACAATAATAATGCATGTTTTTAGGAGTATTTTTCAACTTGTAAGTATTCATAAAGGCATCTGGAGGGTAATAATATCACCATTTTATGGAAAATTACTGTCATTCCTATTACCCTGTGTGTGTAAGTTGCATAATTGAGTCCATACCTGCCAACTAAAAGTCTAGTGCATTTTCAACTACAATGAAAGAAAACTTTAAGTGTTGACCTCTAACTGATAAATGTTTAAAAGTAAGGAAAGAGAAGAATTTTAGCAATCAGAGAAGAATATCTGAGTAGAAACTCCGTTTGTAGCCAAAGTTAGGATCCTAAAGAACTGGAACTGTGAGGGGTACAATTTCTAGATAAGGGACAAAATACTAGAAACAGCAAAATTATAGTGGAAAAAATAATCATGAGATAAACAAAAATGTAGAAAAAGGTATAAAACAAAATATGATTAAATAACTGCCTAAATAATTCTCACCTGACTATGCTTTTAATAATTAGGCTAATGTTTTTAAATAAAAGGATCAAAACAGAAAATGTGATAACTGGAAAGTCTTATTTTTTCTGAAACAATCCTGTTTTCACTTTATTAGATGGATATCCTGAAGAAATAGAATTTATTGAAAGTTATCTTAGAGTAATAATAATCTCTACAGAATATCTCTTTACCTTTCAAAAGTATTGTCCTCAGCAAACTGGCCTCTGATTTACATGCCTGATTCACATGCAACATTCTTTAAAGTTTCTGAGTCAGATAATTATATTTATTCTTGTCAATGATTTTAAACAACAAATGAAAACTTTGCGTATTTGTGCACAGGTTTTAAATTCTACTGTTAAATCTGCTTATGAACAATATAAGGAGAGCTGGTGTTATAGCTCAGGGACACAGTGCCTGCCTGGCAGGCATGAGGTTAAGAATTTAATTTCTGATACAAAAAAAAAAAAAAAAAAAGAAAGAAAAAGAATTATCTTTTGTTTCAATAAGTATGCCGATTTGATATTTTAATTGCTTTGAAAAGCAAAGTAATTGACTAGTAATAGATACCCTAAAATTGAAAAACTACTCGATAGATACTTAAGTATATTTTATAAAGAATGAATGAAGAACAGTTTCATATTACAAAATTAAAGGGGAAGGCTAGAAAGAGTAGATGGTTCTTTCCTCATTACAATCATGTAATTTTATACTATTGCAGGAAGTGTGATGCATGGTTAACAGTACAGACTAAGGTATTAAATGGCCTTATCCTATCACTAAGTGCTAATCAGTGAGTCAAGAAGAATTGAAAGTATCTAAAATTCTGTATCTGTTTCATTCTTAATTCTGTAGTTTTATAAAAATACCCACAATAAATCATTAAAGAGCTTTGGAGAAAAGCAGAAAAACATTCCTCCTTTAATCTACTGAAATTTTTGTTGTCAAGAGAGGCAATATTATAAATTATGTTTTTCTTAAATTGCCTATGTGGAATTCAGGATTTCTGTTCACATTTGTTTGTTGCATCATACTGTTTAGAAAAAACAGGTCTCTGTCTCACAACATTCATGTTTTGAAGAATGTAAACAATGGTAATGATTTTAGTGTATAAAACATTTAAACTGTAGTCATAGAAGTATGCAAAGAAAAGGATATTATCATTAAACTTGTTTATTTTATAGATGAAGAGATTGAGAGCCAAGTTTTATAACTGTAGTTAAACACCAAAATACTTAGTGAGTGCACATGAGCAAATACCATTTTTCCTGTTCATAAGGGAAGGCTGCTGTTCATCCATTACCAAAATAGCCTTATAGATCCAGCATAATACAAACTGTCTATGACATTACAATTAATACAAAGCACTGTGGGGACTGGATGCACAGTGGAAGAACTTCTATCCACAGAGAATAGGTAGCAGTGTGTGCAGTGGAGTAACAAATATAGGAATGAGATTTAACTTAGGTCAAGCAAACTCCAAGATGAATGGACACAACATACATTATTTCCCTCAGAATTTGAGATTGTTTTAAAATATGACTCTGATAAAACTATTCTTGTTTGAACTGCATGAGAAAAATAATTTATAGTCTCAGATTAGAGGCTTACTACAGTGGACTTTATATTATTTTCATTTAATTAACATTGTTTTGTAGATCATACAAACCCTTGCATAATTCAATAATGGAGTGACAAAATAAACTTTTCCCAAAAAAAGGTTGTTGTTGTAATGCTACAGTTCAAAATCTTAAAACATTTTACAATCTAAAACAGATTTTTTTTTCCTGAGATCAATTTATGTGATTCTTGCCACCAAATGCCTGGTTAGAAAGATGGAAATAACATGACAGGCTTTTATTTATTCTTAGCATTGTTTAATGAAGAATGAGGGGGAAAAGTGAAGAAAAAAAAGAGAGATACATCCAAACCTTCCAATGAACTGAAAGAAGAAAAAAGAAAAGTCACAAAATTAAAGCTTGTAAAGTGGACATTCCAACAATGATACTGCAAACAGTTCTGTTCAATGATCCAATAAAACACTGTGATATTATTTTCTATCTTATACACTTAAATATACATGCAGTTATATAGTTTAGAGCACTTTCTTTTCCTCTCTTTTGTACAATGACTATTACACATTTTGGGTTTCATTGCCCAACTAGTGATTTCCTACTGTTCATTTACTTTTTTCTGTAAATCTGTATAACTTGTACCCTTTCTCTCCTTTTTTTTTCTTTTCTCCTTAAATAAAATTTTAAAAAAAGAAAAAGAAAAGATAAATCCAAATGTACGTCTATCCTTAAGGAAAAGGGTGTAGTAATTCACTTCTAAGGAGGTGTGAACTTTATGCATTCTTCACCCAGTTGGAAGGACATTTCATGATGTTTTCATTGTATCTGGAGATCCCTCCAGACCCGCATCATTCATGTAGGGGGAAAAACTTTTTTAAGAGAAAAAAACAGATTAATAAAGACACAAACAAACAATTATAAAATAACAAAAGCAAAGTAATGACAATAACAACAAACAATAGATATATAGGATTTCAAATCAATATTATAGGAATTTAACAATAGTTGTTATATTGCATTTTGTTATCTTCAAAGGAATTAGATCCAAAAGTTATAATGGATGTAGTGAAATGGAAATAAAGTGCTCAAAGGAAAATTATATTGTTTGATCAACTTTTCATGCCTGTGTCTGGTAACCTGAGCAATTACTTTGTGACAACCTTTTGGGAGGTGGCTGAACTCCCCAAAGTTTGTGAGTTTGTGATTGTTCATTGTCTGATGCTGGGATTGTGGGTGTGGGGGCTATACCTGCCATAGCGCAAGTAGCTTGCACACAGTATAAGAGAGGGGGAGGCTCTTGTAGCTTTGCTTTTGCTGTCTGCTGCCACATGAACTGTTACCCCTGTCATGTCACCTGATTATAGACTGAAACTTCTACAAACTGGGAGCTAAATAAACATTTCCTTCTTTAACTTTGAGCATGTCAGTAACGAGAAAAGTAACTAAGACACACGAAGATTGTCTTCAAAACCACTACTTATCCTGCTAAACTTTACCCTCAAATTCTTAGGAGTGTGGGGAAAGTGATAAATAAAAAGAAATACCGTATAGGTCAGAAATAACACTGTGTTTCCTCTTTGAACATGGAAAGGTTAGAGATGACCTTGACGTGGCTATATAAAATCAGGCTTTAAATAATGCAAGAAGGAAATGGTGTGAACAGCCAGGCTTTCTTGCAAATGAACATGTTTTAACCATATATAAATTCTCTGGAGTATCTGACTGAGTTCTCATCAGATATCTTTTGGGTTTGAATTTTTTGGTTTGTTATTTTCATGGTATTGCTTATGCTTTTCTTCTTTTTGTTCTGATTTATTTAGTGTCTATATTTTCTCTTCTCCCTACCTAGTTTCTGCCCCTCAGGCTTCTGTAGTGATACTATTATCTTACTCTTTTTCCCACCATTAAAACTCTCTCCTCTAAAGTTTTTAACTTGCCATCTCTCTCTTTCCTTCACTGTTATTTCTCCTTGTGTTAACTCTCTATCCGCCACATCCTATAACTTTTGTGTTTTCATATCTTAACTAACTGCCCTACCTCGTTTCCATATTACAAAATACATAGTGACATGTTACTGGCTTGAAAGATACATTCAAGACATATGTATGAAAATGGATCTACCTGGAAATATAATGTTGAGTAAAATAAAACAGATATATAACCCTAAATACAATGTAGTATCTCTTGAGTAAAGCAAAATATAAACAGCAAAATAAAGGATGTCTACAAGGAAACAAGAAGATAGATCTCTTGCAAATAGAAATGGTCTAGGAGACCAAGGGCAAGGGCAGATGGGGTTTTGAAGAGGAAGTAGGAACTAAACTATGCCATGTACTGGAACCTAATAGTCATGATGAATGTAAACATTATGTGTCATAAACAGGAGCTAATAACAATTCTATCAAGAAGAGTGAAAACGGGAACAGGAGATTTGAGGGGGAGGAGGGGATTTAAATAAAAGGAAATACATATGCTGTTTAAAGCACATCTGACTACTCCCCAAGGTAAAGAAAAACATGTACAGTAAACTTGTACTTGTAAACATAAGAAAAGGAGAAACAAAAAAATCACTTCATAGTCTTTTTTTAAGAATAACTGAATTATAACTGAAGTACTTTGCTGGATATCTTCATAATTTCTCTTTAACTCTCATATAATTGCAAAAATTTTTGAAAGTTTTCCACACCCAAAGGATTTTCTATTACTCCTTAATTAACAGTTTATTCAATGAATTATTTTTATTGGTATGGATAATTATTGGTTTTGAATTTTGATTTCTAATCCAGTTTGACTATTTCCTTCTCTGTCACCCAGCTATAGCAATTAGAACACTGATTTTGCTACTGTATCATTTGACCTCCTGTGTCATTATGGAAACATAAGAACAGGGAGTGAGCTCATTTATTTTCTGTCACTACAAATTATGCCACAATCATTTTATGTAGTTGTGGCCCCAAGTTTAAAATTAATTGTCAAAAGAAACTTGATTTGTTTTTTTAGAGATTTGAGGCCTAGATTTTAGCTGTAGTCATGTTACAGAAGTATTTTTGTTTCCAAAGGAGATAAATATGTCATACCTAGATTAGGCTAAACAGGACTTGGTTAAAAATGCCTCTAATTTCTCTCAAAATATTCTAACCTTCTCCTCTTTCCTATTATAAAGACATAATTAAAATAGTAAGAAACCTATTCCCCATCAACTTCAGGTTCCAAGATACATAGATGTAATACTAGAAATATCAAATTTATTTTAATGAAAAGTAAAATTTGTCAAACATCATACCATAATTGCATGCACACTTTTGCTTTTAATATAACATATTTGTTTTCAAATTAACTTAGATTAGTACCATTTTCCCACCCAATCCTTCAATAAGGTGCTGTCATGCAGTTTAACCCAATTAGATTCCTGTGTCTAAGTCTGGATTCCAAAATTCCTAAATATTATTTCATACATTTACATATTATTTCATATGTTAAGGCTCATTTCTGTATCATCCTATGAGTTGTGATAAAACCTTATATACTTGGTCACAATCTAATGTATACAATAGCTTCAGTCTTTCCAGCAGTGCCATCCTTAATATATTCAATCTATCCTACTCTGTGACCTATAATCCTGTGAAATCTGATCTATGCCACTTAGTTTGTCTTTATCAAATTATAGTATATTTAAAGTTATACAATGTAGACTCTGTCATATATATGTGCATATATATTTGACATTAATCTCAGTTTTATTATGACTTGATAGATCATTTTAATAATAGCAAATTAATGTGATAATGTATGGATATACTACAATAGAGTCATATATTCACCTTCTGAAGGACGTCCTCCTACGTGTCTGTTTTAGGGGATCATGGATAACATTGTTGTAATGTGTGTGCACAGGCTTTTCACAAAGGCTTTAAGTTTGCAAATAGATCACGGACAGATATGTAATATTAAATATTCTGCTATGACTGTTTAGAAACAGCAAAACAGTCTTCTGAAAATTCCTATCCCATACTTCTCTTACATGTCTATAGAGAATATTACCAGTTTTTACATTTTTGCCATTTTAATACATGTTTTAGTGTCTCTGTTTTGATTAGAATTCCATAGTAAAAATATATTGGCCATCAGTTTATATACTTATAAGAGATCCATTTTTAGTGAAATGTGTGATCAATTCTATTGACCATTGTTGTCTCTTTCATTTTTGTGTTGCTGAGATTTAAGAATATTTTTATATGTTAGACACATGCTTTTATATGTTAGTGTTTTTCAAATAAATTATCCCATCATGTAGCTTTTTTATTCTTATAGCAATGCTTTGAATATAGTACAATTTATTATTAATATTCCAATTAAACAAACATTATGTATCACAGATATGACTTTGTTTTTACTTGTGTCTCCGTGTTTTATGCTTGGCATTCTTCTTTGCAACGTTGTTAAAGGACCCAAGACAGTTTGTTAATTTTTATTTCATTAGTATTTTCATTTTGTAAGTCAGGATAAACTTTTGCATCTGAAACTAGAAGTACACTTTGTGTGCTTGTTCAAAATTGAAAAAACTGTACTTTTAAGCAGTACTTTGACAGCTTTCATGTTAATGAAACAAACTACCTGCCAGCCTGACTCTCCTAATGTAATTAAGGAAACGGTGTATATTTTGTTCATGGTACATAGCTGGCTGTAAGTAAATAACGAATGTCCTGATAGAATGGTAAGGTGTGCTAAATCAGTTAGTTTCAGGATGGACAGGACAGGGCGCGAGATACAAAGTGCAGCAGGAGGAACACTTTCCAAAGCCTTCCTCCCTGCGCTCCATCTCCTTTGGCAGGGCCCCGTCCCATTACAGCACATTCAGCTAAGTGCATCAATGATAACACCCCTGATGACTGTGGCACCCATAATCCAATCTCCCCCACAGGCTTCTCTAATTCCAGTCAAATTAATAATTAAGACTTAGATTTACTGGCACAGATGTTTTTTGCTTGTTTGCTAGTTCTCATAAGCAGTCTTGACGAATTCAAGAGTAGGTAAAATACATTTGAAATGTAGATTTTCAAAAGTCAAGTATTCTTAGGAAAAAAAACATGACATGGCCTGAGTTTTCAAAACTGGAAGAACTACATGGAAATTACTTTCCTAGGCATGCTAGTCTGCCTTTTATATAGTACTTAATAATGTGCCTTTCTTTTACAATAAAATTTTACACCAACATTATATGCTGACTATAGGGTTGCTTGTTCATTTAATATCTATCCTCATATATCCTACATGTATAATATTTTCCTTTATGTACACGTAAAGATTAACAAAATATTACTGGTGTTTGCATTCATAAGTTTTACATCTTCACACTGTCACTTGAAGTTGCACTGCAATATTATATTGTTCTCATTAAATCTCTAAGATGTTATATTCAGATTCCATCCAAAACATTACAAGTTCATTTATTTATTTACTCAATATTTATTGATTGCCTCTGTGTGCCAGTAAGCATCTGGTGAAAAATAAACAGAAGGTTCATAAGATTTAATATTAGATATAATATATTTTTGACAAAATTTCTTAAGCAAAATAGGTCCTAGTGATGAGAAGTAGAAAATATTTATTGTCATCAAGACACTGTTTTGAGTAATACAGAAATCATTTCACAACTATCTTAATATCATATAATTTTTTTAACAAATCAGGGCACTTCAAATAGTGATAAGAAATGAGTTTAAAAAGTACTCTGAAAACATACAAGTTAAACCAGGATATGTCATCATTGCAAATACAGTAATATACAGAAACTGACTCAATAAGTATCTGTTATATAAAAGGGTGTGTTCATATTCATTGTAACATGTAAATATCTCACAATTTCTATCACATATTAAGAACTGAGTAAGTGATTTTTCAGGGAATGGACTGATGCATCAAATTTCATTAAGTCATTGGCTATTTGTGAACCTAAGTTAGATATTGATAAATGAAATGGATTTCTACACTAAATATCTAAGCTAAGCAAATCATTTTTACACTCTCATTGTACTTAGATTCTGGTCTAATTTTCAAATCATTTCATCTTACATCCTTTTTTTTACCCTAAGTAAACAAGCTAATGTGGAGAAAAATGATGTAGAGTTCAAAACTGTATGGAAAATGGTCTGAATAATTTCACAACTAGAAAAACATTCCCAGCAGAGATGGCAGGAACAGTTGCCTTCATGTTAAAATTTACAAAACCACAATTAAATAAATATGGTCATAGGGTAGAGCTGTCATAAACTTTAAGGCATAACCCATTTTATATAATATTAGAAAAGAAAAGGATGAACAAATGTATGATCATATATTTATATGATTTTTAAATTTTACATGTATCAAGAGAATTTTTAGCTATTACAAATTGTGCTACTATAAACATGGGTGCACGTAGATTGCTAAGGTATGATGGTTTTAATTCCTCTGTGAAGATACTCAGAAGGAGAATTGCTGGGTCAAATGTGACCCCTCATTTACATTTTTTCTGAGGAATCTCCACACTGATTTCCATAGTGGTTGCACCGGTCTACAGTCCTGTCAACAGCTGAGAAAGATTCCCTTTTCTCCTCAACTCTGCCAGCATTTATTACTTGTTTTCTAGATAATAGCTATTCTTTCTGGCTATGCAAGAGATGCAATCTCAGTGTTGTTTTAATTTGCATTTCTCACATGACCTGTGATGTTGAACATTTTTATACACATATTTGCCATTTATACTTCTTCTGAGAAATATGTATTCATCTTAGATGCCCGTTTTTTTAAATCATTGAATTTTATCAGTCCTTTACATGTTGTAAAGTCCTTTATATGGCCCTTGTCTGATGAATAAATGGCAATTTTTTTTTGACTTTGAGGTTTATATTTTCACTTTGTTGATGGTTTCTTTAGCTATGCAAAATCTTTTTAATAAGATGAGATTGCAATTGTTGATGCTGTGTGATATTTCCTTTGCAATCAGGTTTTGTTCATAAAGTCTTTGCCTACTCTTATGCCTTGCAGAGTTTTACCTATTTTGTCGTCCAGCACAATTAGTGTTTCTATTTTAATATTTAAATCTTTGATTTATTTTTATTTTAGTTTATTTCATGGTGATAGACAGTCTACATTTAGTCTTTGCCATTTGGACAGCCAGTTTTTATAACATTATTTATAAAAGAAGCTGTGTTTCTTCCAGTAAACAAGTTTGGTCTCCTTGTCAAATATCAGAAGGCTGAGTGTGTTTGGGGTTGTTTTTGCATCTCCTAATCTATTGCACTGATCCTCAGGCCTGGTATTTTTTGTTCTGTTTTGCCCATACTGTGCTGTTTTTTATCACAGTAGCTCTGTAGTATAATTCTGAGCCAGGAATTGTGATGCCCCATGCTTCACCTAAATCTTGGAAGCAAACCAGATGCCCATCAGTTGATGAATGGATAAAAAAGAGGTGTTTCTTTTATATAATAGAGTTTTTATTAGTCATAAATAAGGTTAAAATTGAGACATTTTATAGCTAAATCGATGGACCTTGATACTGGGTCATAATTGAAATAAATGAGACATAGATGTGTAAATATCACATTGTCTCTGTTGTGAGAAACTGAAAGTGTGTATATGAACCAAAATGTACAACAGATACAGTGAAATAGGAGGAAACTGCTCTAAAGGAAAACAGAACTAGGGAGGGAGAGTGAAATAAAGGAGGGGAGACAAAGAATGATAAAAGGAAAGCAGAGTCTTTGAAGAGTAAAGAAGGAGGTTTGAAGGGTGAAGCTGGTAATGGGGAAACAAAGGGAAATCAAAATATATCACATACAGACACAAATTGCCTATAATGGATGTTATCACTATGTATACTTAACTATTACCAATAAACTTAATTAAACTAAAAAAAGAAAGTTTCAGTCAATTAAAAAACTATAAGAAGTTTTTTAAGGTATACGAAGGCCTTCCTTTAAAAAATCTTGTATCATTTTTAAGTATGTATAAAAAGAATGTACAGACAAAGTACAATGGTTAATTTATTTCTAAGTCTTCTTTGTATCCAATAATAATTATTATTCTGAATCTGTCTTTAAAATTTTAAATTGTCACTAAATTATAACAGCCAAAATTGCCCGTTGTACTCCCCACAGTGTTGACGATATGTGTTTCTCTTTTTCAGCCAATATTATTTTCTAAGCCATTTCTAGCTATTTTGTACATTTTATGCTTATACTTTTTTGAGGTAAAATGAGTATCAAATGAAGGCCCTTCACACAAACAGCAGGGTTCTTATTCTTTTCTCATATAAAGTTTCAATGGTTTTTTGTTGAAATAATGTGACTGAAATTTTCCAAATAAAGTACCAAGACTGATAGCCAAGTTACTACATGTACAGAATTGCATGTAAAAAGCATGTCAACTATAGTAGTAGGCCCCACTTATTTTAGGACATATCTCAATTTCAGATATTTAAATGTTAAATGTTAGTATTAATTGTATATATTTCACATTAATGCAATGAATTATAAATTCAATATGATATGCTAAATCTCGCATTAATCTCTCATTTTAATAATAGGGAAAACACTGATTGTATAGGTATCAGTTATGAGTTTCAAATGTAGGATGTTTATTGTTTAATTGCAAATTCATATACTTATCTAAAAAAGATACATTTAGAAGGTAAAAACACTTTTTAAATTTCCCTAATATATATTTAGCAGCATACTGCTTTTTAGATTATCCAGGGAAAGATTAGGTATTATGTTACTTGTTTAGTTATGTGCCATAATAAGACTGATTTTAATATAAGCTTATTTTAAACAGAAAAAAAATCCCTTTTGGTAGCATTGGCTTTCTATTTCCTATCTACTTGGACACATGAAACTTGGGTGCCTGTAAAGACAGGATAATAACTAATCCTCTTTGGTCTTTAGCTTCACTTAATCCTTTCTGGTGCTTATCCTATTAACATTTTTTTCTCTTGTATTTAAATGCTACTGCAGAGCACTCAAATTACTTGCATGTATTTCTGTGCTCCTGAATTCCCCACTTAGAGAAAGTACCTTCAGAAATGTTTGACTAAGTATGCATTTATCTGAGGCTATGTTCATTTTCAAGTGTTACTCTAGTTTAATGACTGTTAGCTTGGATACTTTAAGATACCAATTTATGTTTACTATTAGTTTATAAGTGTAGAAATCATCTGTAAGTAACATAAGCTCTTTAACTGAGAGTCCTAAATTTTACTATAAGACTTTTGCATATTTTTCAGAATTTATTTAAAATTTTGCCTGAGGTACAAAAATCCCTCAAATATTTTGCTGAGTGTTACTTAAATGGAATAATGCAAGACACTCTTAGCTTTTTGTGTCCTATAATACAGATGAGGCCAATCTATGCTATACTAACTAGCTACCACAGAAATCACAGTGGTTTTGAATAATAAAACCTTATTTCTTCTTCAATACCCCTCTCTTTTGTAGGTTGGCAGGACAGTGGTTCAGATGAAATTGTATTTCCAGATAATGAAACAGAGGAAATGGGATGTTGCAAATTGTCCCTTTTAAAACTGTGGTCTTCAACTATCAAATTTTATTTATTTTTCATTTTCTTTAGTGAACCGAGTCATGTGGCAACCATTAGTGGCCATCACAAGGTAACTGGAAAACTATAAATATACTATGTGACCAACAGGGAGGAGAGAATATTTGTAACCAGACCTACTTACCACCTCATTCAATGTAATGCAGCTTCCTTTTAAAAGAATACTGAAAGACTAATGCCTATTGAAAATCCATAAACTTCAAATTGAAAATATTCCGAAGTTTAAAGCAATTTTAATGGAGATAAGTACTCAGAGATTTTTGGATTCTAGAGCATTCTAAATTTGGGGGTTAGGGGAAGCTTTACCAATAAAGACTGTAAATTGCAAAAATGTGAACACATCTGAAACCCGAAACGCTTCTAGTCCTAATCATTTTGAAAAAGTGATATACAAAAAAAATTATTAGAGAATATTTTAATATGTTATGTACAATGAAGAAATGTTTATATATTGTGTAAAGAATGTACATAAATTTGTTACTGCTCTTATATATGTTATTAACTTAATCCTATCATACACATACAAATGTCTGTATTCATTTTCTATATTCTATTTGAGAATGCTTAGATTAGAGAATTTGTAAGCTTTTATATTTATACAGCTGCTTAGTAACTACATTGAAATCTAGTTCCATTGGTTCAAGCTTTTTCCACTATAAGATTCTGTTACTTAGGAACAGTACCTTTCAAACAAGGGAAGAAACATGTATTTAATAGATTTTCATTTTAAAATTATATTATATTAAAGTTCCTCCAAGCCTGACTTTAAGCAGGATTCAAATATCCTAAATTGAGCACTTTCAATATGAAGTGGAAAGTTTGACAAAACCTTTCTGTATAAAGCAATTGTAAAACTGGATGTGATTGTTAAAAACAATTTTAAAGTTCTAGAAATGTAAAAAAAAAAACAAAACATATAACAAATGTATAAGTGTTTGTCTATGAAAATCCACTGAGCTTCAGGCAAGAAGTGTCAAAGAGTACACACTGTTCTTATGTAGTTTCCTTTTGCATCACCTAGTATTCTAACACTGATGCAGAAAGACAATCCTGGAAATAAGAAGCTTTTCCAGTCCAAAATTCATGCTTGACTTGGAGACTGTTGTAGTCAGGGTTTGCAAAGTAAACAATTTAATACAAGACACATACTTTATGGAATTAATTATAATAGTCACCCAAGGAGTCAAACTCAAAAAAGTTCAAGAAAGTTGTCCACACAATGAAGACCCCAAAGAATGCGACTGAGAGCTTGGATCCCATGGTAATGTCTCATGGTAGTCTGTTTCATGAATCTCTGCAGGGAAGGCCCAAGTTCATCAGTGGAAGTTAAAAAGTCTGCACTAGTGGGATGAAGGATCTGTACCTGTAGGCTGAGGGTTCTAACCCTAAGTGACACCTCAAGTAAGGACTAGAGCTCCCCACATAAGTACCACAGCCATCCTCAGCAACAGGGAGATCCTGAGCTCCTCTAGCCAGGAGACAAATCAAGTTCATATCATAAAGCCAGGGTGACAAGCTTCTCCAGGAGACTACACAGCACATCATCTTCCCCTCCAGAGCCAGAAAAAGCCATGCTCAAAGTAAAGACCAACACTCTCCCAAAGTGATTGTAGCCATTCTCAGCAACAATGAGGTCCTGAGATCTTCTGATGATGAGGAAAGCCAAGTTCAGGTCAGGAAAAAGCTTGGCAAGTTCCGGCAGAAGGACCAATGGCAACAGGAGGGCCAACAATACTACTTCTTCTCTCTCTGTCTTCTTTTTATATTGTTGGCAACAGTCCTCAGGCGGGACATCCACACACAACACCAGGTAGATTCAGTTCAGTTGGGTGTTACAAACTGACACATCCAAACTGACTGTATGTAAAAGATCGATTTTTGTTCCAGAGAAAGAAGAATGACCACTATATCTATTTATTATTGTTGCAATGGTACCAGCCAATACATCTGGGAAAGAGAGAGAAAGAGAAAGGGGAAGAGAGAGAGAGAGAGAGAGAGAGAGAGAGGAGAATAATGATATATAAACATTTAATATACAAATAAAGGAAAAGTAAATCAAACTGAAATGGAAGAAATAGAACTGTCTATTCATATATTGTAAAATTTAGTATGTAAAAATTGTAAAAACCTACCAAAAAATTAGAAGACCTAATAAAAGTATTTAGGTAAATTGAAGGTAGCATAGAAGAGCATGTCTCCTATCATCATTAAGGGTTGGGGACCATTGTCTAACTCCTAAACAATAGCCTAAGTAGAAGAGGTACCTTATAAATCATTCTTGGAGTAATTTCCAACTCAGATGCATGAAAACAACTCAAAGTGTCCAAAAGTAACTTTGGTCACAAGCTAATTATCTAGTCATCCATATGGGTGGTGTATCATGGTTGCAGGTATAACGGAGGAAATTATGGGAAAGGGCATGCACAGTTAACACTGAGCCGAGGTGGCACACATGCCCAGGACAGCCCTCTGAGAAGAACTAGGACTCCTGATTAGAAATAAAAGATCTCCTCAGCCATCCCCTCAGGCTCATGACAGTTCTCTTTCTAGGGGAGCCTACTCCCATTTGAGCACATTGCACTACTGTCTCAATAAACTTTTTGACTGCTGTTTTGTAGCTTAGTGACTGTTATGGATTAAAAACTAGTGGTTACCTTAATACCAGCTGAATTAAATCAGCATGCTGGTAAGCGTAGATATTCCACCTGAGGAAAGTTGCCAGCATAAATAGAGACATAGAGAAGGAGAAACTAGGGTTTCTCTAAGGGTTGCTGTTGGAGCCCTTGGTTCTCCTGGAGGAGCTCACCATGACTAGCTCCCCCAGTGTAAGTTTGACCATTGTCATTGGAGGAACTTAGGACCTTGCTGGTGAGAGTGGCTGTGGTTCAGTACGGGGGAGCTCCAGCCCTTACATGGAGCATCACTTCCTGGCTCTGGAGGGGAAGACTTGCCATTTAATCTCCAGAACAAACTCCTTACACTGGCTTTCTGGCATGTACTCAGTTGTTCTTATCATCAGCGGAGCTTGGGACCTCCGCGTCACTGAGGATGGCCGTGGTACTTTTCAGGACAGCCCTGGTCTGTATTATGAGCATGACTTCTTGGCTCCAGCATAGAACCCTCAGCCTACCAGCACAGCTCCTTCACCCTGATGACATAGACTTTCTAGCTTCCACCACTGACCTTTGGGCCTTCCCAGCACAAATCTGTAAAAGAGATTGTGTGAGTCCTTCCCATGGGCTCTAGACCTCCAGTTGGATCTGTGGGAGGCATTGTCACAGGTTCTAGAATTTCATCTAGACTCATTGCTGTGGGATTCAGGCCTTGGACTGAATATTCTGAGTTTTAGTGTTCTGGATGATTTCCTGTCCTTCCTTGTGTTTTACTCTGGGTGACTATCATAAAATAATGTTACAAATTCGGTGTCCTGATTCTAATTTTTCTCCTCACAACCCCTGACAGCAGATTACAGGGTTTTTCTTGTGTATCATGAAAAAAGAATTGGATGAGTCACTGTTATAGTCAGGGGTTGTGAAAAGAAAAACACACGTATGTAACCAGCACCATATTGTGGTAGGCTGGAACCATATTTTAGTAGACCTTCAAATAAGTATCCATGCTAATCCCTGGAACTTGAAAACATTGCCTCAAATAGCAACAGAATAAAAATCAAAATCATGGTAAGTGATGTGAATAAATGAAGCATTTTGAAAGATGAGATTTATTCATGTTTATTTTATGGCAATAACGTGTACCTTCATAGGCAGAAGGAGATAAGATGGAGGAGGTCAAAACAAATTCTGACATATGCAACTTGAAGAGAATTGAATTGTTTTGTTTTTCATTTTGTTTGTTTACTTATGTGTTGATTATTGATCTCAGGGTTTTACATAGACTGAGCACACATTCTACCACTGAGCAAAATTACCTGTCCCTAATTGCTGTTGAAAGTCACTAAGTTTTGTCGTTACTTATTAAGAAAATAACCAAAACAGTGTTGGAAAATTAATACTTACATACTAAGTATTTACGTAGAAAATCTATATTCAAAATTTAAATACAAATTCAGTTGTATCCGTAGACTAGAAACAAAGTAAAAGAAAACTAGAAATGCATAGCCATTAACAGTAGAATGAAAAGGAGTAAAATACATAGTTAATTAAAGTTGTATATATCTCACAAATTTTGAAAACTACAAGCAAAACTGAAGGAGTTACATGATTCTTTTTAAAACAAATTATCAAGCTACAGTAATGAAAACAATGCTATTAATGTGAAGGGTAATCTTACAGATTATACATGTGTAACTCTTTCAGATATAGTCAATTTGACAAAAATATGAAGACAATTGCCTTCAACAAAAGGTGTTAGGATAATTGGAGAACTTTATGTAGCTACAGAGCAAACATCCCTGACAAATTAACTAAAATACAAAAAAGGACACATTAACAGGTTAATGTATAGCAAATGAGCAAATTGTTCACCAAAAAGCCAGTTTAAAAATACTCCTTTTATAATAATTTATAATAGCCAAAAACTGGAAATGGTATATTTTGCTGCAACTAATAAATAAATGAATAAAATATGTCTACATGATAGAATATTATTCATTAATGAAAAAAAGAAATTACTGATATGGGATGCAAACTGGAATAATGCTCAAAAATATAATTATAACTTAAAAACCAAGACATGAAAATTTACATATTGTATTAATTATACATATGTTTACATACAGTATTCAGAATGATAAATCTATTGAGAGGAAACCATCTCAATGTTTGCTACAACTGAGCCTACAAGAGGTAACTGACAAAAATATATGTGAAAGAAATTCAGAACAATGATATTGTTCTAAAACTTTATGATGGGGCCAGAGATTTAGCTCAACAGCATAAGCACCTGCCTAGCAAGTGTAAGGTCATGAGTTCGATCCCCCACAACCTCCCCCAAAAAATGAAAGCAGGGTGGACTAATGTAAAACTGTATGATGATGGCTGAACATCTTTCTAGACTTACTAAAAATCACTCCTCAATAAAAATGAATAAATAGGAATTATATAAGTTATCTTTTAATAAGGTACATTGCATTTTTTATAACATATTAAACAAGCAAGTTAGAATTTTCTACAACTCCTATTTTGACACATTCACAGTTTGCTTGTAAGTACTGAAGTTTAGCAAAACTTTTGTTCTCTCTCAAGCCAGACAGCTCCCAGGACTATGATACTTTCTTGTTAATCCATAAAATACACCTCTATGCAAGCCCCAATCTACCACATGCAGACTTCTCCAAAGTATTAAGCCACAGAAATACTATTATACAATTTTAAAAAATCAACAAAAATGAAAAAAAAATTAAAATTTAATTACACACAAGGGAACTTAAACCTATCCATTCTGTCTAAATATAACAAATAGTTTTGGTACAATTGGAAATCTTTATGTAGATATATATCTCACATTGTACTGTCAAATTAACTCAAATATCACTTTTAGTCCATTTGTGCTGCTATAATAGAACTCTTAACTAGATAATTATTATTTCTCATCATTCTGGAGACTGTGAAATCCAAGATCAAGCCACCAGTAGATGGTTAGTAAGCTACAGGAACAGGACATGGAACGCATTTTAAAATGAAACTTAATCCTATTAACATAAGAGCAGCCTTCATGTCTCAATCACTTCTTAAAGTCCTACTTCTAATACTACCACATTGACTACCAGCTTGAGAGGCAGTCATGTTCAGAGTGAACTTTGGAGAGGACAAAAAAATTCTAAGCAACGTACTTCACAAATATGAATTTTCATATTTGTGACAACCTCACCATGGTGAGTTATTTCAGAACTAAATGGAACAATGTATGAATAGTGCTCAGCATGGTGTCGTATACACATTCTAGCTGGCTTTTCTTATCCTATAAAGGAATTTTGCTATGTTCTTCACTCTCAGTGGTTTCAATTTTCAGGAAATATAAAAACCAATCTCATCTTCATTGACGTTTGTCGACACTATTTCACTTCAAAGGTTTGCAACGTTTACTGTATTAGTGTACTGTATATGCAAGCAGCAAACAGGATCTGAATGAGAGAGATCATTTTTTGATAATCCAGAGATGAAGCAGACACCAAATCAAGTTAAGCATCATTTCAAGCTTCATTGAAAAAATATTATTTGTACAAAGAAATGTGCAGTTTGGTACCAAAACCTAAAAACAGAAAGTCATGATTACAGAAAAATAAGACAACACATGACACAATACAACAAAAATTTATTTTTATAGCATATGAATACTTTAAGTTATATGATACAGATGAGAATATATAGATACAAGAGGACTGTGTAAAGTGGGAAAATACAAGGGTTTAGCGATAACATAAAGGGCGTGTGCCAGAGATGGTTGAGATTAGAAGACTTCTACTTCAAATATATTATTTTCCTGATAGAGGACATTGGTAAGCAAGAATGGGAACACAGAATCATGTTTGGCTCAGCCTTATAGTAGAGTCAAGCTTTATATTCCTCATTTAGAAGCTCATCCAAGAGTCACCACTAGCTTAGGTAAAGCAATTGCTAATTAAAGTCCTCCCTCTTGTGGAGAGTATGAAATGCTTGTGGTTGAAATGCCAGGTTGCAAATTTCTCCTGTATATCCCGGACATTTTAAAATGCCCAAATAACAAGGAAAAACTATGCCTTTCATCGTTTCTTTTATTCCTGAAGCTGTACCACAATAAATAGAAAAAATGGAAAGGAGGAAGCATAAATCTTACAGTAAAAGCTCAAATCCATTCATACATATATAATAAACCATATATATGTATATAATAAAGCATATATGTTGGTCTATTTTCTTATACTTTCTATTAGTCATCTTATTCAGAAATATAACATGCAGTGTTCTAAGATTTTTATATGGTATTTACTATAAACTAGGCATCAAACAACCGACAAGTTCTTATCAACCTATATGGCAGCAATTATTTTTTCCCATTTCTCAAATAGTAAGTTTAATATACAAAAATTTTTTAAATGCCCATGTCAAAGCCTCACATTTATGAGCTGGAAGCCTGAATTTGCTCCCACAGGGACCATTTTTGGAGGAGCTCGCCTCTATACCTCTTCACTCACTGCTCCATACACGTATGCAAGTTCATGTGTTTAACTCTCTACATAATTTCTAACCTAGAAAGGAATTTATATTTGTATTTCTTTTCTGGACTTTGACCAGACACCACATCTGCTATTACTTTGATCTGGGACTGCTCAGCCCCCAACATTTATTTGTTTATTTTTGGTATCGAGAATTGAACTCACAACCTCACGCTTTCCAGGCAGGCACTTATGCCACTGAGCTAAATCCCCAGCTCAAAATTTATTTGAGACAAATATTTTTTTTCATAGTCTGTCCAGCTTAAGATATTTTGTTACAGAAGCCCAAATACACAGACTTCATGAATGAGAAGTTGCTGACATTGTTTTTTCATTTAAAATATGCAACTGTTGTTATGTATTCATAATTTTAAACCTAAAAATATTTTGTGCCTCTCTTAGACTTTATTTTCCAGCTCACACTTGGAGCTAATGGTTTAATTGCATTTGCAGAGTTTAAAATTACCCAGTACTTCTGGTGATAAATTGATGGGTAATATTTTACTGCTATTTTCTTTATAAGTCACAAAATAAATAAATGTATTTTCTTTTCCATTGCTTACTGTGTAACAACTGATCTATAACTCAAAATTGCCTGATATATTTAATTCTAGAACAAACAAAAAATTTCAAATGCATTGTATTTCACATTTAATTTCATACTGAGTGAATATTCTTTGTCCAAAATGCTTATGGTAAGAAATGTTTTGGATATTAGATTTTTGGATTTTGGAAAGTTTTTATATACATAATGTGATATCTTGGAGACAATAACAAACTCTAAATATAAACCTTATTTATGTTTCATGAGTACCATACAATCTGAGGATAACTTTATGAAATATTTTTATTATGACTGCAACTCATCAAATAAATTCAGATATGGAATTTTCTACCTGTGGTGTAATATTGGTACTCAAAAATTTTCAGATTTTGTAATGTTTTATATTTCAGATTTTCAGATTACAGATGTTCATTTTTTTTTTCTTTTTTGGTACCAGGAATCAAAGTCAAGGTGTTCAATTTGTAATAATACTTAATTTCTAAACTCAATTTTTACTGAGATCAATTATCTTGACCTCACTATAAATCTACCTTTAGCAACTATTTTTATAACACGTTTCCGAGAGATTTGCATAGAAAGTAACTCTTTCATGTCAAATGAAACATTTTGTTTGCTGTACAAAAATTGCGAAGTTCATATTTTTCATTTTTTATAGCTTAAACAAATAAGTTGCATAAATAGTGAGAAGCACATAACTTTGAGAAAATCACAATTATTTTTACAATAATCAAGCTACTCATTCTGAGCAAAGAATTACTTGACAGGATTTTACACATATGAGTAACATGGTAGACATGAATCCTGTCTTTCCATTTGTCTCTTTCATTATCAAAAAATCGATCATACATAAATAATGTCACAAACATTTTAAACTTGGTGTGTGCTTTAAATGAATAGGTTTTTAGGCAAACTGTGCTGCTAGTATATAAACGTAAAAGGCATTATTTACAAGTTTATGTTCTCAATGAAAATGTTTTAGCTAGTATTTGAGCTATTAAGGCAACAATTGAGGTTTTTACTATAACCACGTGCTAGATTCCAAAAGGGAACATTAATATGTTGACAGATTTTAAAAAAATAGCTAATGTCAATTCAGTACCTGTATATGATGTATCTTGAGTCTTCTTTTTCCCATTTCTCTACTTTCCCTTTATTTACAAAAGCTTTGTTTTCAATTTTTCCTTCTTTTCTTTTCCTTTATTTCTTTACCCTCCCCCCAGTTCCCCTTTCTTTTCAAACGACTTTCTCCTGTTTCACAGTTTCTACTGTATATTTTGGTTTTTATTTACACACTCAGTTTCTCACACCAGAGAGACAATGAGATATTTACATGTGTTTGCAATTCATTTCGCGTAGGATAAGGTGCATCCATTTACTTGGAAATGCCTCATTTATTCTTCTTTATGGCTGAGCAGTACATCTTACACAGTGAGGTATACACACAGGTGTGTATGGCAGCGCACTTCATAATGGGTAAACACTGGAAACAGCCCAAAGATGTGTCTTTTCTTTCTTTCTGTTTTCAAATAAATCACTTCTTTAATATACATCTTTCCATCAGAAAATTAGGAAAGTGAGAGTAAGACAGGAAGACAGTCTTCATACCATGCTAAAGGCAAATAGTTGGTTTGGGAATATTTATAACCATTCTCACCTTGATGGTTCTTATTCATATTAATACATGGGTTTCCTTGTGTCTAATATGACAGACTGAGTGAGAGAATACTAGCCCTGAGAAAAACACTTAAGTCATAATCCACAGGACGGGAAGACTGAGATTTAGGGAAATGCCAGTCTATTCTTGGTAGCAATGTGTTAAGTCAAGGGAGACCTCAGTCAGAATTCTAGACTCACATTTCATGATATGGCTTAAAAGTCATCATTTCTGGGATCCAAAAAGTCATGAGGAGAAACGCAACATTTTTAACTATTTTAAGGCAGTTGGTTTTAGTTCACACAGAATATTATCCAAGTGAATAATATTTGGGTTAAATAACATGAGATTGTGAAATAAATGCCACATTTGCAGACTCATATGTTGAGTTACTCAGCTTTGCATCACTATAACAAAATACAGGATTTACTTATAAAGAGAAAAGTTTAATTTTTTGGTATAGTTTTGCAGTTTGTATTCCATAATCAATTGCCCTCATGGGCTTTGGGGCTTGTGGCAGCATAACACAGTAAGAAACCATAGCATTTCAAAAGTGTTTTACCACAAAAGCCCGGGTCAAAAGAGAGCAAAAGTAGCCTGGTGTCCTACAACGTGTTCTGCAGGTAAGTCCACAATAAGTTCCTCTCATTGGGCTTCACATCCTAAGGCTACACCACATCCCAGTACCTCACCCACAGACCAAGCCTTTAATATATGGACCACTAGGAAACACCTGAGATCCAAGCTATCATATCAGTGATGTCGAATAAAACTAATCCTGGTCTTATATTTAATTCAGTATTTCTAGTCTTTTATTGTCTCATCTGGGTCCCTGGATGCATGATTTTAGTTAACATCAACTACAATTCATATATATATATATATGAAGTTACAAAGATGTCTTCAGACTGTCATTGAAAGTATATATTAAAAAACAGAGATGATACTTGGTACAAGAACTGTACACTCCAAGGAGGGTCAATGTGGTTACAGGAACCTTCCTGATCTTAGAAAAGTTGTAACCTAATATTTTCCCTGTAATAACTGATAGTAACTAAAGATACAAACATTACCAATATTACAAAACTGTACCCCATTATATTACATTTCCAAACTTTAATGTTACACTTAATCTGGGACTGAAACGATTTTCTGTCCCTAACTACCTGTTTCACTTTGGGAAGTTCACGAGCCTCGTGCATTCCACAGACGTTTCATATTTAGAGTGGTGACTGCCGCAGTGTGTTTCTATTCACTTGCTCTTAGCATTAGTGCAACTGATGCAGTATTTTAGTATTTTACTGTAAGTCATCTTGTATTTCACAAAAAAACCCTGAAAATAGTACATATTCTTATATTACATAGTTACTGTAATATAATATAATATAATATAATATAATATAATTCATGTGACTGTCCATTTTAACTCTCTTTTAGTAATTTATATATTTAACACACACTTATTGAAATAGATACAGGTACAGGTTCCACAGAAATAAAGTACAGTTGAGTGACAGACACCATTTTTTATCCACATTTCATTTTTTCCCTTCTGATTACCAAAGATTTGCACTTTGACTCTGAATATTTTTAGAATTATTCATTCCCAGAACAGGTATTATTTATTACCTGATTATTTGTTCTTCCTCTCAGTGCTTCACAGATACCCTTTCACCCAATAAAGTACAGGCTTGTGCCATAACCACTAGCTTATTCACCTCCCTAGTCACATGTACACCTGACGTCTGTTTCTCAAACAGTCTAACATATATTTTCCTAAGACTTTTAAATCTATATGGATGTTTTATTTCATTTCAGTTTTACTTCAATTGGGACACATATATACCAGCATACATGCAATTATGTACGTGGAAATTATATGTTATAATCCTGAATTGTTCATTTCTTCCCACAAAACAAACTCTTATATGACAAAGAAAAGCATATCTCATCATCTCAAGTCTGGGAAAGAGCTGTAAGGATCAGGAAATGCAATTAACTAGATTTGCAAGTGCTAATAGCATTCAACTTAATATCCTCTTGGAACATCTTAACTATCATACTCACTCTCTTAAAATACCCAAATTATTTTTTTTTGTCCCCACTGACTTTTTATCTTGGTACATATCTTTATCTGGCTGCAGATTAAAAACTTGATGCATCTAAAACTTCCACCAAAAAATAAATTGAAACCACTTTTCTGAAACATTACTTGAAGCATTGCCTTTACTTAGCAATCATGATTTATTTTTCTAGACTTTTTTTATTCTTATGTAATACAAATGTATTCATTCCTTTGTAGAAAGTTTGAATCAGCAGGAAGTATTTGTGAGCAGAAAAATCTGTAATTTAAATAGAAATCCCTAGAATTTATGTGCCACTATCCCTATGATTTACCCCAGGGGCTATGGTTGGAGTCAAAATACCTTTTCCTAAGGGAAGACCATCAGTTGATGATAAGGAACCAAAATGATCAATGTATCAAATTATATGACCTGAATTTATAGGCATGCAGAAGTGAGGGCTGTACCTCAGTTTTGCTGCTAACTAGTTGGTTTGATATTAGAAAGTCACTAAACCTCTGTGATCCTAAGAAGTTCATAAATTGACTGGACTTTTCAGTGGTAGAGTTTGCGTGGGCTTGCTGCAAGCACCACAGGACCGATTACACATGGGTACCCAGCTAACACCAGTGCAGCAACCTTGTTTCAAATGGGCGAGTTTCTTATTTCAAGAGGGTGAATGATCAGCATGTTCGCTTGGTGAACAAGAAAGCAGTTAAGTCTGAATATATCAGATAATACTGTTTTAGTATCTTTACAACAATATTTTCTTTCTAGAAACCTAAATTCTGTTCATCTGTTTCTCGACAGGTGAGACTTTCACCAATACATCAGTTTTTATGAGTTTTGTACATGATGGCTCTTATATCCTACTGCATTTTAAGCCCTGGCCAAGAGGATTGGGGGCCTATGTAATAATGAAAGAAATACCTGAAAGCCCTCCCATTACTGAGCTTTCATACTAAGGGTAGAAAACATTTAATAATTATGCAGACAAACAGAAACATGCATTTATATAAGAGCCATGTAAGGAAAAAGTGCCAAGTGCTACAGGAGCCTGTAACAGACACAATTTGGATTAGGAGGTTAGAAAAGCTTTTCTGTATGGCCTATGAAGAAGGGTTTTTGCTATTTAAAATAATTGAGATGGCAATAAAAAGAATGAAAATATAAAAAACTGAACTCAAATTTTCAAAAATAAGATTTTATTGGAACACAGCCACGCTCATTCATTTATGTAGAATTTATGGCTTTTTCTATGCTACAGTAGACACGCATAGTTACAGAAAGCTGTATACTCACAAAGCCCACAATCCTAACATATGGCCCTTTCTAGGAAACATTTGCTAACTCCTGATGTAGAAACTTGCAAGCCTGCAAGGACATTTTTTCATAAGTCAAATGAGGTAGTGTTGGAAGAAGCTTTTAAAATGTCTTAAAGCTACTGTGGAGGCTGATCAGATTATTCTGTTAGGACCTGCCTTACTGACATACATTTTTATTCCGGTATATTTTCATCTTTTTCTTTTTCTTGAAGTTCTGGGAATTAAATGGAGGCCTATCACATTAAGTTAAATTCTCAGATTTTCCTCTTTTCCTCTTTCTTTCTTTCTTTCTTTCTTTCTTTCTTTCTTTCTTTCTTTCTTTCTTTTTTCTTTCTTCCTTTCTCTCTCTCTTTCTCTCTGTCTTTTTCTTCTCCCTCCCTGTCTCCCTTCCTTCCTCCCTTCCTTCCTTGCTTCTGAGAAATGGTCTTAGTAAATCAATACATTGCCTAGGCTAAGTTTGAATTTGTGATCTTTTTGCCTCAGTCTCTCAGGGTGCTGAGGTAACAGATGTATGATCTTATTTTCAATTTTTTTTTATTTTCATCTTAATAAGGAAAGCAAAAGCCTGAGTCGTAGATCTAGTAAAGGGTTAGAAATAAGTATTGGCACCATATTATAGATCAGAGGTTTTTGTCTCACAAAATATGTATATCTATGGTCTAACCTCCAATTGATTACTATTCATATTTTATTCTCATGATAGTGTTAGGAGAGGGGTCTTTGGGAGATAATTAGGTCATGAGGATGGAGCTCATAATAGAGGGCTTAGTGCGTTCAAAGTCTCTGTCTCTCTCAGTATCTCTCTATCTCTCTCTTCCATTCTCTTTCTATCCCTCTCTCTCTCTTTCACTCTCTCTGTGATTCCCTCCTTCCATCCAACTGTCTTTCTTCCTCTATTACAGACATATGAGGACACTGCAATAAAGCTCTCTGTGAGCTGCAAATGGACTCTCATTCAATAATGGGTTTGCACATACCTTCAACTTCATAGCCTCCAGAATAGAAGAAATAATTTTCTGATGTTTATGGAGCTACACTATAGTACCCTGTTAAAGCAGCTGAAACAAAAGACAGCAAATAATAAAACTCAAGTTATCTCATTACTACTTCACTTAACAAACATGTTTGAATATCTATTGTATTCAGATACTGTCCTAGATGTTAGATAAACAAACTAAAACTCTTGACCTTCAATTTGATCTTAGTCTGTTAATACAAGGACATAATAGTCTACAAATAGATTTAAATGGATGACTGTTTTAAATTCTTCTTCTTTTCCCCCTATAGAGGCTAAGAAAGAGAAAACTTAACATGAACCTCAAGGAAGGATATTAATTCATAGGATTTAACTAAGAATTTATTTGCCATAGTTAATTGAATGCATATATTCAATGCATTATTTCAACAACTATCTCAAATCTGCATATTTGTCTGCCATTGTGGGAAAGTATTAGGGTACCAAGGAGTGAAATCACTTGCACAGGGTACTCAGAGATAATAACTTAAACCACAGACTGCAAAACCTGTGTTGTGACACTATGCAAGTGTCTACTAAATTTTTGTTCATGAGTCCCTGGGGCAAGTCAGGATAAAGATCACAGACATTTTCAACAGACTGTTTCTTAATAAAGTAAATGCTTGGCCTTTCAACTTATTTTTAATTCCAAATCAAGGAAAGAGACAAACACATAAAAGAAAATTTCTGCCATTTTTCTAGACCTTGCTATATTCTTGCTTTTCTCCAGTGAAATCAAACTTCAGAATCAAAAGCTATGTGTGATGGCTCATACCCACACCCCACCACTCTCAGAGGCTGAGGCAGGAGGAAGCTTGATTCCAGGCTTTGCAACATCATGACTCAGAAAGACTTTTTCTGAAAAAAAGAAATGGTGATATAGCTTAATGCATAGGATCTTGGTTCAGATCCCCGTACTGATGAACAAAACTTTAGGTTCAGAGCCTTTAATACCTAATGAGTGTGTGTTAAATTCAAGAACACACACATATTTGTTTCTCTCTCTCACTCTCTCTGTTTATATATATATAGATATATATTGATAGATATAGATGCTTAATTGACTAAATTAATTGCAATTTTCCACTTGAAATGTGACGCATGATCAAAACACAAGATGATGGTATAATTTAAAAAAAAAACATTGTAACAAAATATACAGGTCTATTAATCCCCCTCAAAATACTCCCTCACTTCACACGCACTGATCCCACCATTCTTTTTTTTTTTTTTTTTTATTTAAGAGGAAAAAGAGAAAAACACAAAACAAACCAAAGCGGCGTAAGGGTACACGCAATACAGAACTACAAAACAAAACAAAACAAAACAAAACAAAAAAACATAACAGTAAGAAATTACCTGCTAGTAGATTACACACTATCTTCTTGAAAATAGTTCCTCAAATCACAGTATCAAAGAACACAAGGTGGACATTCAAACAGGGAGACTGCAAACAGCTGTGTTCAATGTTCCAAAAACATTGATAAAGTCAGCTATTTAACACCCCCAAACACACTTGCTGTTATATCCGTTAGAGCTCTTTTTCTTTTTTTTTCCCTCTCTTTTTTACAACAAAATTTACACATCTTGCATTTTATTACTCCTTAGTGCTTATTACTTTCTTTTGGGGGGGGAAGAATACAGTCAAATATGGCAAAACAAAGCTGTCAGTCAATACCAAGGATAGACATAGCACATGGTGTAGAACAGAGTACAAGTTTATCAACAATGGTTATCAACGTTGTCCCTTGTTTCCTTAAAAAGAATTGTCTATCTTATTAGATATTATAAAGTTGGACAAAACAGTAGAGAACAAGGCCAATAAAACTTAGGCATTGTAAACATTACAGGACTTCCAAAGAAGACAATAGTCAAACCAGAATGGGTATCTTAGTGAATCTTATTGTCTTCAAAGAAGTTGCCTATGTCTTCAAACTTGATACTATCATATAGAATGGAACAGAGTCTAATCAGTCAAAACAAGATCGTGGGAGTACTACAGGACTTCAAAACAAGTTAATAGGAAATCGAAAAGAGTTACTATTTATATATCCTAATTTTTTTGAATTTTTTCTTTAATTAAGACAAACATAAGAAATGACTAAATAATTTTTTTTGAAACAATAAGGGGGAGATTGAGATAAAACAGGACATAACAATATAACAATAGAGGTCACAGCATGACTGTTTCAACAACCTAGTACTTCACCACCTTATAACCTGACTTAATAGTAGTTACCATAGTGTCTTTTTCCTTGAAATATTTGGATAAAACTTCATATACTCTAGCTTCAAATATTTTCATATCAAGAAGCCCAGAGTAAAGCCTTTCTAATTAATGAGTGAAAACTTTATAAGGCTTCAAGGCCACCTAATGGGGAATCATGATTACCACATATTTTTATATATTTGAATCATTATTTACATTAGGGAAACTATTCGGTATTCACACATGCGAGATTGATTTATTTCACTAATGAGTATGGTCTCAAGCTGCGCCCATTTATTGATAAATATCTCAATGTGATCCTTCTTTATAGCTGAATAATACTCCATTGTATAGAAATACCACAACTTTTTTATCCATTCCTCAGTTGATGGGCACTTGGGTTGTTTCCAAGATCTGGCGATTACAAATTGTGCTGCTATAAACATAGGTGCACATATATCACTGTGGTATGATGCTTTCAGTTCTTCTGGGAATATGCCTAAAAGTGGAATAGCTGGAATAAATGGGATTTCCAGTCCCAACTTTTTGAGAAATCTCCAGACAGATCTCCACAAAGGCTGTACCTGTCTACACTCCCACCAGCAGTGCAGGAGAGTTCCTTTTTCCCCACAGCCTCTCCAGCATTTGTTGTCGGTTTTCTTGATCCTGGCCATTCTTTCAGGAGTGAGATGGTATCTCAGTGTGGTTTTAATTTGCATTTCTCTAATGACCAATGATGATGAGCATTTTTTCATGTATTTATTTGCCATTTGCATTTCTTCTTCTGAGAATTGCATATTCATCTCAGATGCCCATTTTTGGATTGGATCTTTGAATTTCGGAGGTCTGAGTTTCTTTAATTCTTTATATGTTTTAGACAAGAGGCCCTTGTCTGAGAGAGAGTTCACTAAAATCTTTTCCCAGTTTGTGGGTTTTCTTTTCACTATGCTGGAGATTTCTTTTGACATGCAGAAACTTTTTAATAAGAAGTGGTCCCAGTTATTGATTCTGGGAAGTATTTCCCGTGCGGTTTGAGTCTTGTTCATGAATTCTTTACCTACTCCTATGTCTCCAAGGTTTCTACCTATTTTGTCTTCCAATAGATTTAGTGTTTCTGTTTTAATATTCAGATCTTTGACCCATTTAGATTTTAATTTAGTACATGGTGATAGACATGGGTCTAGCTTTAGTTTTCGGCAAATGGAGAGCCAGTTTTTCCAGCACCATTTATTAAAGAGACTGTCGTTCTTCCAGTGAACCTGCTTGGCTTCTTTATCAAAAATAAGGTGGTTGAGTGTGTTCGTATTTGTGGTTGTATCTTCTAATCTATTCCATTGATCTTCGGCTCTGTTTTGATTCCAATACCATGTTGATTTTACTACTGTTGCTTTGTAGTATAACTTCAAGTCAGGGATTGTGATGCCTCCTGCTTTGTCTTTGCTGCTTAGAATTGCCTTTGCGATTCTAGGTCTCTTCTGGTTCCAGATGAAATTTAGGAGTGATTTCTCTAGATCTATAAGGTATGTTGATGGTATTTCTATTGGGATTGAATTGAATCTGTATAACAGTTTTGGGAGAATGGCCATTTTCACAATGTTTGTTCTTCCTATCCATGAGCAAGGGATGTCTTTCCATTTTCTGAGATCATCTTCAATTTCCTTTTTCAGTGTATTATAATTTTCACTGTATAAGTCTTTCACTTCTTTCGTAAGAGTAATTCCTAAATATTTCATTTTTTTGCTTGCTAATGTGAATAGTCCAGTTTCTCTTATTTCCCTCTCTGTAAATTTGTTGTTTGTGTATAGGAATGCTATTGATTTCTGAGTATTGATTTGGTATCCAGCCACATTACTGAATTTATTTATTGTATCTAAGAGTATTTCAATGGAGTTTAGGGGGTCTTCTATGTAGAGTATCATGTCATCTGCAAACAATGATAATTTAACTTCTTCTTTTCCTATCTTTACCCCTTTTATTTCTCTTTCTTGCCTAATTGCTCTGGCTAGTACTTCCAGTACTATATTAAATAGGAGTGGTGATAAAGGACATCCTTGTCTTGTACCCGATTTTAAAGTAAAGGCTTTCAATTTTTGGCCATTTAGTATGATGCTGGCTGTTGGTTTGTCATAAATGGCCTTTATTATATTGAGGTAAAGACCATTTATTCCAATTTTCTGTAAAGTTCTTATCATGAATAAGTGTTGGACCTTATCGAAGGCTTTTTCTGCATCTATAGAGATGATCATGTGATTCTTATTTTTGGCTTTATTGATATGGTGGATTACATTTATTGATTTGCGTATGTTGAACCATCCTTGCATTCCTGGGATGAATCCCACTTGGTCATGGTGTATAATCTTCTTGATGATTTGCTGGATCCTATTTGCCAATATTTTATTGAGGATTTTTGCATCTGTGTTCATTAGGGAGATCGGTCTATAGTTCTCTTTTATAGTTGGGTCTTTCTCAGGTTTTGGTACTAGAGTAATATTTGCTTCCAGGAATGACTTAGGAAGGATTGCTTCCCTTTCAATTTCATTGAATAGTTTGAGGAGTGTCGGCATTAGGTCTTCTTTATATTTCTTGTAGAATTCTGCAGTGAATCCATCTGGGCCTGGGCTCTTCTTGGTGGGCAAGGACCCAATTACATTCTCAATTTCATTAGCAGAGATTGGGTTATTCAACAGTTTTATATCCTCTTGATCTAGCTTTGGTACTTCATATGCTTCTAAGAATCTGTCTATTTCTTCTGTGTTATCAAACTTTTGAGAGTAGACGTTTTCGAAATAGGTGTTGATGATCCTCTGTATTTCTATTGGGTCTGTAGTGATTTCTCCTTTTTCATTTCTTATTGCATGAATTTGAGCTTTTTCTTCCCTTTTTTTAATAAGGTTGGCTAGGGGCTTATCGATTTTATTTATTCTTTCAAAGAACCAACTCTTTGATTCGTTGATTCTTTGGATTGTTTTCTTAGTCTCTATTGCATTGATTTCTGCTCTGATTTTTATAATTTCCTCTCTTCTTTTGGCTTTGGGCTTGACTTGCTCTTCTTTTTCTAGCTGTTTGAGGTGTAGCATCAAGTTATTTATTTGTATTCATTCTGTTTTCCTGATGTGGGAACTCAGTGCAATAAATTTTCCTCTCAGAACGGCTTTCATTGCATCCCACAGATTCCCGTAAGTTGTATCTGCATTTTCATTTTCTTTTAGGTATTGTTTAATTTCTTCTTTAATTTCTTCTGTGACCCACTGATTACTCAAGAGTGTGTTATTTAGTTTCCATGTGTTTGCGGAATTTTTGCAGTATCCTTTGTCATTAATTTCTAATTTCAGAGCGCTATGATCCGATAATATACAAGGGATGATTTCAACTCTTTTGCATTTGCTTAAATATGTTCTGTGAGCTAATATATGGTCTATTTTAGAAAATGATCCATGTACTGCTGAGAAGAATGTGTATTCTGATGTTGTTGGGTGGAACATTCTGTATATGTCTATCAAACCCATTTGTTCACAGGTGTGATTCAGTTCTGTTATTTCTTTGCTCATTTTCTGTCTGGTTGATCTGTCCCTTGGTGTCAGTGGTGTATTAAGGTCTCCTGTTACAATTGTGTTACTGATAATTTGAGTTTTCATTTCTGTTAATAATTGTTTTGTATAACTGGGTGCTCTGGAGTTTGGTGCGTATATATTTAAGATAGTTATCTCTTCCTCTTGGAGTTTTCCCCTTACGAGTATGTAGTGACCTTCTTTGTCCTTTATGGTCATTGTTGGTTTAAAGTTCACATTGTCTGCAAACAGAATGGCTACTCCTGCCTTTTTTTGCATTCCTGCTGCATGAAGAATTGTTTTCCATCCTTTGACTTTCAGTCTGTGAGTATCTTTCTGGGTTAGATGGGTTTCCTGTAAACAGCATATGGTTGGGTTTTGTTTCTTGATCCATTCTGCTAGTCTGTTTCTTTTGATTGGTGCATTGAGCCCATTTACATTAATGGTTATTACTGTTAAATGCTGGTTAATTGTAGGAATGTTATCTCTCTGCTGTTGCATCTTTATCTTTCGGTTCTGTTTAATTATTTGCTTTGCTTAGTGGTTTTTTCCTTTGTGTATCTAAACTGTCTTTCAATATTTTTTGCAGGGTTGGTTTGGTGTTCATGAAGTTCTTCAGCTGTTCTTTGTCATGGAAGTATCGTATTGCACCATCTATTTTGAATGATAGTTTTGCAGGATATATCAGTCTTGGTTGGAAATCATTTTGCTTTAGGATCTGGAATACTTCACTCCATGCTCTTCTTGACTTTATCGTTTGTGCTGAAAAGTCTGCTGTGATTCTGATAGTTTTTCCTTTATAAGTGATTTGTCTTTTCTCTCTGACAGCTTTTAATAATCTATTCTTGTGTTGGATTTCTGGGATGGTGATTATTATATGTCTGGGTGTAGTTTTATTTTGGTTATGACTGTTTGGAGTTCTATATGCTTCACTGATCCTGATGTCAGTTTCTGATCTCATGCTTGGGAAATTTTCAGCTATTACTTCTCTAAATATCCTCCTGACATCCTTCATGTTGTCTCCGTCTCTTTCATTAATCCCTATCATTCTTATGTTATTCTTCTTTGCATCGTCTTGCAGTTGTTGAATTGTTGTTTCCTGGTTCCTTGTTATTTTCAAAAGATCTTTCCTTTCCTGTTGACTAGCTGCAATCCTGTCTTCAAGGTCTGAAATTCTATCTTCACTTTCATTAAGGCGGTTTTTACAACTTTCAGTGGAGTTTTTTATTTCCTGTATATCTCTGTGCATCTGCATTATGTATTCTGTTTGTTTCTTATATTGCTCGTCTAGGGATTCTATCTTTTTGTTTAGTTCCTCCAATTTTTTTATCTGTGTTTTCTTTAGATATATTTAGAATCTCTTTCATTTCTTTTATCATTTCTTCTTTTATCTGGGAGATTATTTCGAGTTTGAATTTCTTTAAAGCTTCCTGGAGTTGCTTGTCAATTTCAGTGGCTATTGTGTCCGATATAGGAGGTGGATGGGATATATTTTCTTCTACATACATCACTCCTAGGGTTTCTTGAGATGGGCTGGAGGTTTGAGGTTGTAATTTGGTCTTTCATTTTGTCATTTTCCTATATTTCTGTGTTTCAAGTGTTATTTGAAAGCTTCCTCAGGATCTGTTGAAAATCCCCTTCTATGTTTGGAGCTACTGAGACTCTGGCGCCGTGCTACCCCAAGCCATTAGGCCTACAGAACCAGTGGCCCTCCTCTGCCTACTCAGAACTCCGCAGTTCCAGACAAGCTGGGCCTCAGGGACACTGTGCGCCCACCTGCCCCTTGGAAGCTCCACAGTTCTTCAATCGCAGCCGGGTTAGGGTACTCACCACAGGCCGCAGTGCTTCAGGAACCTGTGGACCCTCCCTGGTTGCAGAGATATCCACAGTCCTCCAGACACATGGAGAGGCCGATGCAGGCACCCCAAATCTGCCCAGCTCCTCCTCTGAAGACCAATGGCCAGGCGCGGCAGCTAAACAGGCTGGGCTAGGCTGGTAGTGTGGGCCAGCCCACCTATCGGGAGCTCAGCAGGTCTCCAAGTGAAGCCGGGAATGGGGAGGCTGATGTGGAAGCCTCAAACCCACCTCTCTCCTTCACTGCACCTGGAAGCCTGAGGGAACTCCAGCAGTCTGGGCGCAGATATCCAGAGTCCTCCAGACACGCAGAGAGGCCAGTGAGGGCACCCCAGATCTGCCGATCCCACCATTCTTGCCATTTTCTAAAGCAGTTCTGGCAGTTCACTGTGAGCGCCTTGGTTGTGCTGATGTAGCTGATGAAATGTTCTGACTCTGTTGCCAGCGTCACCTGAATGGTCATTCTTACTGCAGGGAAGAAGCAGAAGTCACACATTGTTTGCTTTTACTTAAGCATTAATTGTATTTTGTGTGAATCTATCAGAGGTATAGCATCTCCCAAACCTGGAGGTTAAGAACTCTAAAACCAGGTTGTGTGTGCGTCTGTATTCCTTTTGGAGATAAAGGAGGACGTCTTTGTTCCCACCTTTCTCAATCTCTTGAGGCTCCTATATTTTATGCTTTGTGGCACTGGACAGCTGTGAACTCTGACTCTGTAATAGCAGCTTTTTCTCTCCTTATAAGTATTTTTGTAATTCTTACTTGCCTACTTGTATAATCTCAAAATCCCCCAAATGCCTCATTTGCAAAGTCCCTTGTGCCATTCAAAGTAACACATGCACAAGTCCAGAGTTTAGAATATGGATAATTTTTCAGAAACTATTGTTCTGCCTAATATATCGTTATATAACTGCAAACATGGAGAGGTAGGATTCATGTCTTAAAAAGTTTTCTTGAATACCTGAATTCTCTTTAGGTAAGTCTTTTCCAGTCAATACAGCTAATCATATGTTTAGGATGGTAGTTTCTAAAATTTGATGATTACTCATTTTTCCTAGTCTTCTAATCTCTAAGCAAAACTGCTTCAATGAATTTGCTAGTTTAACCTACAATGTACAGTAACTTAAAATCATTATTGTTGTTAAGTGCCTTTAAGATTTGCATAAATTTGTTGGTGTGTCTCCTAAAGTGTGAAAAGCAGAACATATCTTCCTTTAAGCTTCCCTGCTTTACACACAAACTCATTTAAATTAACTTTCTTTATAGTCAAATCATGTCATTAGTTCATACTGAGTTTCCTAGTGACTAAAATTTCAGTCATGTAATTGTCTTTTTAACTAATCTCTTATTAGTCTTGTTTTTGAATCTTGAATCCCGTACTTGCAGTTTAGTTATTTCTCCAGTCTTTAGATGACAGATACTAATGCTAGTGTCAAAGGACAATTATGAGAATTAACATCATATGATAAAATAGAAATATAATATCTATTTCATATCCCTGATATTTATCACTATTATGTATTTCTAACATGGTTAAGAAAAAAATGTCATACTAGAATGGACAACTTAGTACACTGTGGGATAAGAATTTGAATTTCTACAGAAGTCAGTTAGTCAGCAATAGTATATAATTTGGGCTGGATCTAAATTGGCACAGAACTGTAGAATCCTAGAAAACTGGGAGCAAAAACACTTAGATGTGTGAGCATTCCATGGATCAAGTAACATTAAAAAACCAGTCAGACTATAGCCAGAATGCTTGTTGTCTCAGGTTAAAACCTCCAGAGCAGAACCTGAAACAAGGATTTTGTTAAATTGGTATGGGATTGGTGTACTTACAGGAAGAGTGAAAACAACAGGATAGTACATTGGATTTAAACTAAGCAAGAAAATGGTTCCAGCTAAAAATTCACTTTAAAGGCTGAGGAGTGTAGCTTAGTGTTAGAAAACTGAAGTATCATATCTATGGCTCAAGCTTCAAACTCCTGCACAGAATAAACAAAAAAACAATAATACTCTTCTTTTCAAACTCATTCAGTGATTCAACCCAGGTTAAGCATTCATATATCAATTGGATCCCAGAATTGTCCTCACCATGAGACAAGTCTTTGATTTTTTTTTTCTAAAATCTTCCCAGCATTTGACTTTGCTTTCTGGGCAAGGATTGGGTGAGGAAAAAACAGTTCATGACCCTTTGGGTCATGCAGAATTCATCAGAAAGGGGGATTGTTATGAATTGTTTGCTGCTCACCATTTTCAAGGCTTGAGATGAACACAGAGCTCCTCTGTAGCGAATCTGGCCCAAGATGAGTGTAGTTAGCACACTGTTTCTGCCCTGAAAGATAGGCAACACGCTCCAACAGCAAGAGATGGAGAATATGCTATTACATGTGGTTGCTACCAGCCAGAAAAATCTGGAGAACTGACCAGTAAACAGGCTTCTTAGAGAACTCTCAGGAATTTTCACTTTTGCTCAATGGAGGAGCTGGCATGCATCCAGCTTTTGAAAGAAACAGACAAATTTGTTCAGCGGTAGACTAGCACAGGAAGACAATTGGCGGAAATGACTTCAACAATAATTTACTAGAGATTTTCATCAAGTTTCCGCAGCCACATCATTCTGAAGGACTCAAGAGTCAGGCAAGGAAATCCAGGAAAGCAGATGATTCACAAAATAAATGATTAAGAAATGTTTAGTTCCTTAGGCTCATGCTTTGTAGAAAAGGAAAATTAAACCAGATACAAAAGGAGAATTTTTTAACTGCACACATATTTCATGAGAGAAAGTAGCCAGGAAATTTAAAAACTTCAGAGAATGGAGATTTAACTTGGAGCATCATAGAATACTGAAGAATAATAAAATCCTTGGTTGTATATACCTCCATCCAGTTGAAATTGTTCATCCAGATAGCATCCTTGCTTCCTGTTGAATTTAGAGACAGCTGTGGCAGAACGCCTGCCCGTAAACTTGAGAAAAGCAAGATTTATCTATGTATCTATAATCCTATAGCTACAAGAAGGTTTGAGGTGAGGAAAATCCATCTCACGAAGGCCAGTAAATGTGACTTAAGATGCTGGAAAGCCCCCCAAAATGCTGTTAATTTTTTTTCTCTGTAGCACTCTGGAGAAATATATAGAAGAATGCAAGTTATAAAAAGAAATAATGTCCTGCCAAAAATGTCTTTCCAAAACTTCCTCTGACATTGTTGGGGGAAAAAAAATTATGTTCTATGGCTCTGTATCATTGTATATCTAGCAGCAAGCATGGTGCCTAAAACTCAATAGAAGAATAAACTTTTGGTAAATTAATGCATTAATTTCTAGTTTTTACTAAATAGTATTTCACTAAGTGTTGTATCTTTCATGAACTGTATATTGTGGGCCACTGGGAATTTTTAAAAAATCATTTTTATTAATGAACTGTCTTATGAATGATTTACATTTGTATTTAGCAGAAATCTTATCAGTTATCATTGGGTTCATAGATATATAGGGAACAACTTTGAGATTCATGCAAAAGAATATAATAAGGCTCCTGTAAAGTGGTGACTCACTGAGGCACAGGACTAGGATGGAGGATTGGAAGTCCCATTCTGATCATACGTAACTCAGTCTCTAATGCATGACCTGTTGTGATTTTAAGAATTACCCAATGGGTCACCTAAAATCAGTGTATCTCTGTTTCCTGGCCAATTGCTCCCAGCTCTTTTTGATCAAGCATCATGAAGTTACGACACTAAAAATTCAGCAAGCACAATTCTTAGGCACCAATTGTTTCTTTAAGAAGTTCTGGATTCTAAATAATTTTTTCTGCTTTTAACATCTGTAGTTATCATGCTAGACATTTGCTCCTCAATTGATGCAATTAGTTTTTTAAAATATGCTTTTGAGTACATTCTATAAAAACAGATTTTTCTCTTTGAATGCTATTCTTATTTTTTCTTAATGTTTGTGGAAAAAATAAAGTATATCTGAGGTAATATAATATGAGATTACAGGTAGAGGTCACCAGCATTTCCACATAATCATTATCATTTGCTAAGGGCTACACTAAATTTATCCATTTCCATCAGTTACCACTTTCAGGTTATCTGGAAAAATCAAATCAGTTATCACTTTCAGGTTATCAGGTACTCTGCTAAAATGTTCATCAGATGTCTAGTTTTGCTAATTAGGTAATGTCATAAAATAATTGTTCTGGAGAGACATTATCATTTATCAATTTGACATGAATATTTGAACAAGGTATAAAATCATATTTTATTTTTGCACATACATATACATTATGTTAAACACATATTATGCTATCATATTTTCTTTTTACAAACCCACATATATATGGTATATAAAATCTAAGCCCCACAATGCATAAGAAAATTCAGATAGTACTATGCTCAAATACAGCTAAACTGTATCACTTTGAATATAATGTTGTTAACGTTGTTAAGTTGGATCCACGCACTCTCACCTCTTGCAGAGTGCAGGGAACGTCTCCTACTGAGCACCTGTTCCTCCATAGCCGTCAGTAGATCTTCCTCTGCAGGGTGGTTAAATGGTGTCTTTGCAAATTTAAGCCTTGCTTTAGCTTTTCTCTTTTCAGTGACTCTAATGGTTTCCCAATTTAGTTTAAGTAAAACCCGATGTTTCAAAGTCACGGTCTTATTATGTCCAGTGTTCCTGTCATATCTCTGACTTTATGCTTTATTTTTCTTAAGGACAAACAGAAGCAGATGTTAATGAGGTGCTGGAAACAGATTTTATCTGTTAAACACAGACAGTGAATGAAAGAGGTGCCCTCTATTGCCACTTCCAAAGTCTTAAGTCTTTAAGTAGAAAATCAGGAAACGGAAGGGAGATTCTTCAGCCCTCAGCAGAGACAGGGCAATGAAAAGCTACAGAGCAGGAGGAGAAGGTATCCTTGTGAAGCTGGGCTCGGTTGATAATTGATCGCTCCTACCTTCCAGAAACCCTGAAAGAGGGGCCTCTCCTTAAGTGTTGGCAGTAGAAACAGCACCTGCTGTAGCAGTGTTACGTTCTCTCATGCAGCTTCTGTGGGAGTAACTAGTTATGAAACCTGAGCTGCTAAAAATAAAATTTATTGTCCAGGATGAACAACACACCTAAACGCATACCTTTATCTGGTAGAATTGTCTTAAGTATTTCAAATGTTTTGGCCAGGGTTTACTGTTAATCAGTAAGTATGACAATTAATTTTATAATGACTGCAAAACAAAAAATTTGATGCTGGCTATATAAAAGAAAGGATGGGAGAAAGATGAAAAAATTAAGATGAGTTATGTACATATACCAATTCCCGACAATGCATGTAATCGTTATGTAGAGCAAACACGTATTAATAAAAATTAAAATTAAAAGATAAAACAATAGAAAAAAAAACTGTTATTGTTAGTTCATGTCTTTCTATGCCAAAGCTAAGGGCTGGTCATGAGAAGGTGCGTGGCTACATTTGGATCCATGAGAGTTTTGGGCAGTGCTCTCCCCGCACGTTCCACCCTTACTGTCCTCTGGTTAAAGCTTCCCAAGCACACTCCTTTACCCAGTGCACTGCAAAGAAAGCATCTGCTCTTCCTTCTGTCAACGTCCTTCACACAGCTGTCCCCTGACTTTCCTTCATGTCTCTGCTTGTCAAGTAGGTGCCTTGACTGTTACAGCACCTAAGCTTTGCCTGTGTGTTTGCTGACATATGAAATTCTTCCTCACCCGACCTCAGTCCCTCTCTGAGCCCTGATGCCTGTTCACTGGACGAGACCTCAAGAGTTGTAGATTCTAATGGTACTGTATTTGCCTCCAGCACGGTTAATCACGGGTGATCTTTTAGAGTAATTTGACATTTTCTTGGAATGCTTGCTTTATTTTTCATGCAAGATCTCTGAAGATATAAATTTAACTAAGTTTTCATGTTTTGTATAACTCCACCGCATGCCTGACATCACAGTAAATTCAGTGTCTGTTTCTAATTAAAAATTGACTATATATGTCTAAATTACATTTGATAGCTACGGTACTTACATATAGAATCCAAACCGATGTCTCTTGAGATGCAAAAACAGAAATTTTTTAAAAATTTGTAATAACTTACATATCCTAACTGAAACAATATTATAAATTTTTTAAAAAGGGAAAACAAAACATACACACTTATGAAAGTGTACATTTAAATAGATGTGTGTTCCAGCTAGAAGAAAGAGAGATGTTATGGTTTACCTCTGACTGACACAATGTTTAAATGTATTTTTAAAACTATTGTACTCAGAATGATGCATACATAAAATAGTAAAAATGTTAAGAAAGAACCTGGTGTGCTGGTGCAAGATGATAATCTCATCACCCTGCGAGTCTGAGGCAGGAATTTTGCCAAGTTTGAACCCAGCCATGGGAAACCCTGAAATTTAGTGAGACATTATCACGAAATAAAAAAATAAAATAAAATAAAATGAGGTGGGGATGAATGGAAAAGCCCTGAATTCAATTCACAGTATCAATAAAAAGGAAAAGAAAATTAATAAAAAGTGTACAGATTTAATTCTCTATAATAAAGACCTCAAGTGCTCCAGACATCGATCATCTACTCTGATAGGCAATGACTTCCTGGGGAACAGTCCTAGTGCAGCCAGTACCTTGACTTTCCTCACTGGGGGAAAATGTACCATTGTACCCTGATAATTGGTCTTCCTTGTCTTATCAGATTAATTCTAGAATTTGCCTGAGGTGATTTTACACTTCTCTTTTTCTCAGCCGATAGACGCTGCATGAAGATGTTTTGCTTAAAATAGACAGCAGACTATGTCTAGGGGAAGAAATGGGACACTGTATGGAGGTGTTTAATAAAAATAGGTAAGAAGACATTCTTTTTAAGAAGAGGTTCTTTTATTTAATTTTCAGATTAACTCTCAGTGGTGACTATTCATGGTATATGTTATGACATTATAACTTTATATTAACTTCAAATGATTCCCAAAACAGAGGTAGGATTGGAAGATAGAAATGGTTTGAAATTGATAGGACTGATCTTCCAGTTTTCCCATTTAATAGATTTGCTTTAAAACATCAGCTAAGACAGACAGCAATAAGACAAGAGCCTATCATACTGCCTGAGTGTGGAGATCATACTGAATTCATTTTCCTGAAAACCAAGCAGAGCAAGGATGAAATATAATGGTGCAAGCAAGCAAAAGATGATAGCCTATATCATTTCTTTGCCTAATTTCTCCCAAGGTTATAGCTTATATACTTTAGTGGGATTATTAGAACCAATCTTGGAGTTTTCTATACAACCTGAAGCAGAAATTTAGTCTCCTTGCACCCCCTCTTCTCTGTAAATATAAGTATGATGCATCACTTACTTAGTTGTTGTGAAGATGAAAATAATCAGAGTAGTTTGTTGGATTTATAAATGTAAAGTGCCCAAAACTTATCATTAGAATAAATATTATGTTTTAAAAGAAATGGGCAAATACACAGTGTCTGAAAGGCATATGACATAAAGTTCTAACTTAAAGTTAATCTGAAGTTATCTTCCTATATCAGTTCCATTTTCAACCTCTATATCATCAACAGAAACCAAAAGGAGACTGTAAATAAATATCTGTGATTTTCACAGGTTACTTGATAAAAATAGAAGACACTTAAGAAAATGTGTTGTCTATCCAGTGTAAAGCAAACCACTTGGGAGATAAAAAGGCTCACAAGTGATTACCAATTGATTATGATTAAAATAAAACTACTTAAATATATCTTCAGTTTACAGGAAATACATTGTATCTAGGTTCTTTGTTTAAGAAATAAACTATATTTTACATGAGCTTTACTTGTTAGAACATGTTGTACAGACAAATGCAGTAAACATAGGATGCTGCAGGATAAAATACGGTCAAAAGAAGAGAATTAATTGAAAATAATTTGTTAGGTTAAAATATCATAGTTATGAAAATTTGAAAACCTAAAGAAAGAATTTATGCACACAATATATATATATATATATATATATATATATATATATGCAGTTTAGAACTCAAAAAACTAAAGCCATCTTCTTGAGCAAACTTTCACTTTACCTCAATAAATGTGCAAATTCCAACCCAGATAATTACACACCACTAAAACTGGAATGAAGAACAAGGTACAAATTTTTTGATGCAGGAATCAAAATCCTTTATTATACGAAATTAAATACACCTCTGTTTTAAATAATTTGCATTAATTGCATTATAGGCAGTTCAAAGCTAGTTGCACAGATTGAGTAAATACCAAATGACGAAAAAAAATACCAGTAATTAAAAGACATAGGTCCCAACAGTCTAGGATATTGTCCTGCCTCAGCAGATGAATTTAACGTTCAAGCCCAACCTAGGAAATTAGCAATTTAGTGAGAACATCTTTCCAAAAGAAAAAAAATAAATAAAAATATATGTTCAGCTAAACATACAAGCAGTTCTTAAGCGCCAGCCCTGTCATTCTCTGTCTCTGTCTCTTCCTCTCTCCTTTCCTGTCTCACTTTCTCCCTCTTCCTCCATCACTCCATCTCTTTCTCTTCCCTATAATGTACATCAGTCTCACTTAGAAATGCTTCTAATTCTTTTAACAGACTTCAAAATCGAAGTTTAATATTCAAGGCAAAACTAAAAATATTAAAATGTGACAATGTTTTGATAAAATATACTGTCTGTTGCCATTCCAGTAGGAATATGTCAATATTTCACACTGAATCGTTAAGTGACAGGAAAATTTAAATTTTCTCTTAACATTTTTAAATATTGTCATAACTAAATCCCCGGCATCAATACTTTCCATATTTAAGCAGAAACATCCTTTTTAAGGCTGGTATCTAACCTTGGTTCAGATTGAGCTCAGCATTCTTGCAGTGATGGTAATTATGAAACCAAATCCTTGAAGCCACTTGAGGGGACACAATAAATTTCTTCTAAAACTATGCCCTGACCAAATTGTCACCATTCCATGCATGTTTTATGTCCCTATAAAACTCCCTTCCCAGAATTTGTCTTAACTTGACCTAGCTCAAAACCTTAGTCTATGCAAGTAACTGTGTCCCTAGGACCATTTGTCCAGAAATATCAATGGTAACTCTGTAAGATCACAATTTCCTGAGGAAGCGACGTCAATGAGGCCAATAGGAGATTGATAAATGTATTTAAAGGGAAACATAGACAAGAGGTACCTTTGTAAGGATCAAAAATCTCCACTGTATTCCTAAGTAGGTAGACAAAATCAGTGGAATATCATATTCAATGTGCTAAAAGATTTTCAATCAAAATTTTTATATTTTAAAGAATCTCATAATGATTATTTACAAAGAAAATAAAACATTCTAAGATAAACACAATCTAAAGGCATTTATCACTAGTACAATGAACTACAAAAAAAATAGCAGTAGTGCATCAGGCTGAAAAGAAAGAACATGGCTTAGTATGTGTAATAACACTGTACCTGTAGTGAAATCATACATAAGGAAACCTTGGTGTTCTTCATAGGAAAGTAACTGAATCCAGAGATCACACAAGTAATTGAAACAAATCAGGCAGAGAAGATTAAATACCAAATGGTTCTGTTAATATGAGAAACCTAAAGTACAAATAGTTTAAGGAAAACACACATGAGGTGTTAGCTAATGTCTATGAGACAAAGAAAAGTAAATTACTAAAGGTAACTACGGAGAAAAAATGAAAGATATGATAATTGCTTTTCATATTTCTATTTATAAAATTACACAAACCTGTAAATAAAACGCTTTATTGATTGGTATATGATGTAGGAAAATGTGACTCATTTAACAATAATAGCTCTCATACTCACCTATTTAAAAATTCATTACAAAACTATAATAATGGACACACTATCACTTGCATGATAGGTTGATAAATTAATTTGAATTGATAGTTCAAAAAAGGCTTAATATTTCGGTCAATTTAATTTCAATGAAAGTTATCTAAACACTTCCTGAAGAAAAAAAAATTTCAATAATTGACATTTGGAAATTCTAAATATCCACAAGTAAAAAACAAACTGGAACTTGTCTTTCGCATCATATGTGACTTAGTGAGAGCTGGAATGGTAAGTGAACGGCAGAGCATGAGCCTAGTACTCAGGAGCGAAAAAGAAAAATGCAAGTCAGTTATACTAGTAGTATCTCTTAGTTCATTAAAAAGGAAGGTTTTGTTGATATCAATTACAGACATTTTTATCTTGTACCCTGAGCAACTACTTTAAAGATAATAATATATAATGTATTACCTATTGTTATTTTCTATTATTTTGTTATGAAATTTTGATTTACTTTTTTCCATAAAATTAAAAATGGATGAAAACCTAAATTTAAATTTAACTGCTGTTAAAACTCTTAAAAGGAAAAATTAGTAGTATATTAGAATTTTTGTTGGTTCTATATTTCCAATGATTTGTTATTTATGATACTAATAGCAGAAATCACAAAAGGAAAATAGTGGAACGATTGAAGTTCACATTACAGATTTTGCGTACAAAGGATGTCATCATGAAAAGAAAAGACCATCAACTATGTATCTCCAAGATGCATACATATAATCTTGTACACCTAAATTTTAAAATGTAAGTCAAGCCAGTTAAAATTTTAGCAAATATTCAATCAGAATTTTGTCAAAAAAGTATGTGCAAATGGTCAATATGCACAAACATGGTTACACAGCATCATTCATCATTGGGTAAATGCAAATCAAACCATCATAAGATACCGTCCATACTCACTAGGAAATATTGATAAGAATGTGGCGATATAGCAACTCTCAAAACCAGTATAGGAATGTAAAACAGTGTAGATGCATTAGGTAACTGTTTCTCAGAGAGATAAATAACTACTCTATTATCCAGTAATTATACTTTTAGGTTATACCTGAGAAAAATGAAAGAATAACTTCACATTATATTGTATATTAAGACTCATAGCATTAACATTATTATAGCCAAAAAGTGGAACATATTATTCAACTAAAAAGAAATGAATTACTGACACTTCCTAAAATATGAATGAGCATTGAAATTATCATGTTAAATGAGTGGAAACTTTTCACAATAGTCCATCTTTGTAGAATTTATATGATATGTTCAGAATAGGCAAATACATAAAAGAAAGATGCTTATCAACACATCTTTCATAGAGTGAAGATAAGTGTGAGAATGAAATTATGTGTACTTTTTTATTGTTTGATGAAAATTTTCTAAAATCAATGGGGACAATGGTACTGAATCATATACTTCAAATGTAAATATTATGGATGGTATGTGAGTTATATTTGAATAAACGTACACAAATGAAATATATAAGAATCAAGTTTTTATTGATAAACTTTTATTAATTAAAAATAGCAATACTATGTCTGAAAATAAACCTACATGATTATTGAGTCTTTGAGATACATAGTAAAAAAATTTCTTGGACTTTTAAAAAGGTTAATACAAAGCCCATTGTCATTTTTTCATTACTAAACAATTTATCACGTGATCTACTCACAGTATTTGTGTATGTGCTTCTAAACTCCTCAAACATGATTAGTACTTGACACAACAATTTTCTACATAATATCATTAGTAATGGGAGATAAAAGAGAGAGCCAGACAGCAGGGAGGAATATAAGCACTCTGAATAAAATCTCACCTTGTTTTCTTTACCAGACAATTCAAACTTTATAGCTACAACTTAAAAATGTACATTGAAAATCCTGATTCAATAGGTAAGTTTTCTTTTAACCTCTCCTGTGTACACTGCAAAATTTGAGGTAGAAGTAAATTATTTCACATAAATATATTTTATTGTCTGTTTTGATAAGCATCTTCATTACATGTTCCAAACATTTTTCACATTTTCAAAGGTCATTAAATTCTATCTCAACTCAGTTTTTCTCATCCATCTTTTTCTCTTTTCCTCTATTATACCTATACACATGCAAAGATAATTACAAATGTGCTATTGATTACAATCGTTGGTATAAGTATAGTTCTCTGTTCTCTGCCCCGTGGGCTTATCCTCAAGGCTTAGCCTAAATTCTCTCTGTTCTGAATCTCCTTTCTCAGCCCAGTCATACCTGGATTAACTCATTCGTCCCCACTATTGTAATCCTGTCATAATATCAGTGATGAACTGGAACCATCATAAACCCGCTGAATGCTGATTGTGCACTCAGGAACTTGGAACCAATTTTTAAGTTCCTTGGTACTTAATAGCAGCAATAGTGGAAATATTCACAACAAAGAAATAGACACATCAGGACTGTATCTGTCATGTCCCCAGTGACCTGGATTCTCAGCACATCATTGCTTTGCATATGATTTTGGTGTAACTCATACCATATTTCCATTTTTGTTATACTTAACAAGTCATTCTCTATTTAGAGAATGTGAGTTCACTAAGGCCAAGTCAATGTATTTCACTTTTCTATCTCCAGAACTTAAAACTGCAAACGGCAAAAGATCAGTGAATAATTTTTCACTAAAAAAGTTTTACTCTAATACATTCATAATTAAAAATTAGGCATGTATCATAACAACTAAGTACATGTTTTCTTCAATAGTTAGAGAAATCTATGATGCACAGCTGTGGAAATTGAATGAGATGGAGTTTAGAAAAACAATCTGTAAGTACTGAAAATGCATAAAACAAGTCAGGAACTTCTGTTATACTTAAGACATTTTGTCACAGTATCAGTGTCTCATTGTAAAGAAATTTTGTGATTACTTATGAATTATGTGAATAAGCAACACCTATTACACATTTCTTGATAAAGTAATTCTTTTCTTTCTTTCCTTGCTTTCTTTAAGAATAATTTAGTAATTCTGTGACTCGTCTTATAAATACTTACTGATTCAATGCAAAAGCATTTTTGGGCTCTGGAATCAAGAGCTATGGGAATTATAGAAAGAGATAAAGTGAACTCATTAATGTAAATATACTTGATTTTTAAAGTAAACGATAGACTTAAATGTGTGCCATTTTTCTCTGAAAATGAAAGTTATGGAATCTTTTAGCATATACAGAATATCAATACTGTTTAAAAATTTCAGATTCTCTTCCTGTCTAGGAGCTGGTGTCCATATGGAAACTGTTTTGTCGAAAATGTTGTACAATCCTCTTTTTAAAATTACGTTTATTATTGCAATTTAGATATACACCATGATCACATTTATTATGGCAAACTTGTACCTGATATATTTTAGTTCCATTTTTTCTCCCTTCCTTCTCTCCCCCCTCAGGACGTTTCCCTCTTTATTTATGAAGCTTTGTTTCCTTTTCCCCCCTCATTTTTGTTTCTTTCCCTTAACTTCTTTTCTCTGTCCCACCTGCCTAGTTTCCCTTTCATTTTGAACAATTCCTCCCTTTCCACATTATCTGCTCTATATTTCTCTATATTTATGCCTTTCGTTTCTTAAGCTAGTAAAACAATGCTATATTGATGCATGTGTGTCTAATTTGCTTCACTTAAAAATATGGCTTCAAGATCTAACCACTTAATGATAAATGACTAGTTATATTTAAAACTGTATTTTAGCTTTACATTGGAAATATTAGCCTTAAAATAATAAAGATCTCTCTCTCTCTCTCTCTCTCTCTCTCTCTCTCTCTCTCTCTCTCTCTTTGGTCTCCTCCAAAATCCATATTGAAATATGATGCCCTGAAAATTTTAGGGCTTCCAGTGCAGGTGATTAGCCCATGAAGGCTCCTGCTCTTGGACTGGCTTTGCTTCCCTCAATGCACATTTCTTTAGAAGATCCATGTTCTTGGATGTTCCAAACTTTTGGGCTCTTCAATGCACCTTTGTCTTCACACTCACAGCTTCACACTTTCCTCTAAGGAGCATACTGTCTGGCCTTTGAAATCAGAGTGGAAGTTTTTCAACCTCAGAACTTGTACATTTTGCATGCACCTAGACTAGCACCATGCGGATGCTGCCAAGATCTGCTGCCAGCAGGAGTAGTAGCCAGTCTTTCCTCTTTCTCAGCTGTAAGAATTGATTGGCTGGATAGCTGGGTACTCGGAACCTGATTGTGAGGAACAAATTCTTCATGTTGCCACCATTCCAAACCTGATGCAGCTGCTGCCATTTTAAAATCTTAAGTGGCCTTCGCCACCTTTCTGGAATGTGACAATCTGCAGCTGTACACTTCAAGCAAAGTTCTTCACTTTTGCAGCTTTTGAGCTTCAAATACTGGGGACCCACGCCTTTCTGTGATGCTTCTTGGCCATCTTTTTTTATTTCCCTGTTCTTTCTCACCAACTGAGGTCTCAGCTCTAACTTTACAGTTCATAGCTTTTTGGCCAAACTCACAATATTTAAAACACTCTGATAAACTTTTGCTCTTGATTCACAAAATAAGTCTGGCTAAAACAGTCAAATATCAGACAAGCCAATGTTCCAACATTAGACTGCCTTAAAATTTATTTTGCACCATTAGTCAGTCCACTGCCCTTAACCTTGATCACAGGCAAAATCTCTGGACATGAACAAAATGCAGACAAATTTTCTGCCAAGCCATAACATACATCATTTGGAGTTCAACAATCAAAGTGGTCCTTCTTCCCAACAGAAACCTCCTGAGCCTGGTCTCTGTTGGTTTTCTGGTCTTCTGAGCTCTGACCAAAATCTCCCCTACAGAAGCCCAAACTGTTCCAGGGATGTTCTCTCAGGCAACATCTCTGAACTTTTCCAAACTCTTTCCACAAGCCATTCCCTAAGGATCTTGAACAATATGGTCAGATAAGACACAGCAGCAACCCCACTCCGTTTGTTTTGGTTACCCATTTTGTTTTGGTTACTTTTTTCTCTTTGATGGGACAAAATATCCAACACCCAAACTTAAGGAAGAAAAAGGTTATTTAGCTTATAGTTTTTCAAGGTTTCAGTCCATAATCAGCTGCTGGCTGCAAGGCAGGCTGGGATGGCACTAAGGAAGCACTTCAAGGGAGCAGACAGAGCAACAGGGGAAAACAAGTCCTTCTCCTCCTTTATATTAGTCATAGACAGCCCAGGGTGGGTGATGCACTCACAAAATCTCTGTGTCCTCCTCTTGAAGAGGATGAAGATATTTACAAAATAAAAATCCTGGCTCCTGGCAGAGTTTCTTAGTAAACTTCTAAACTGCTCAGGTTGACACGATGTATCAACCATAATAATTACTTATTCATCATGTATTAAATAAATTTTAGGTGATTTTTAGATCATTAATTTTTAAATAAATTTTCATTTTTAATAATTTCAGCTTTACAGAAAATTATAGAGCTTTGATAGGTTGACATGAAGCTAGCAACCAGAATTCACTGTTTTACTGTCTTATACAATTAATACATATTTGTGAAAGTTAATGGAAAATATGAAAACATTATTATTAACTACACATTATATTTTCTTAGTTTTTAACTAATATCCTTGTTGTATTCCAGGATTTCATCCAAGGTCCTTTAAAGCATTAGTCATCAGATCTAACTTAGACTCTTCGTGGTTACAAGAATTTCTGAAAGTTTTATTGTTGTTGATGATGATGTTATTGTTTTAATGGTCTGGGGAATCATGAAGATTACTATTTGGAAAAAGTGTCTCATTTGGGATTTCTTTCTTTTCTTTCTTTTTTTCTGATGATTAGACTGGAATTGCTGGTATTGTGAAAGGAATTATCACAAGTATAGTGATATTTTTATCACATACTCTATTACCTAGGATGATTAATATCAACATAACTTATCATGTTATATAACCATTCAGCACCTGTTTGGTCTTTGTCTCTCTTCACTTAATAGAAAAGAACTCACAATGAGCAATCCATGCTCCAGAAGGGTAGAACTGAGTTCTAGTTTTGCAGGCATATGTATCTGCAGAACTTTTTTGAATTCTGCTGAATGAAACTTTGTGTATTCTCCCAGATTTATTTGCTTATTCCCTGGGCCCATACCTACTTATTTTATGCTTTGGTTTATAATTCAATGCTATTTTACATTGTAGCATAAATTGACTTTAGCCTTTATTACTGGTCAGTCTTTAGGATAGCTCCTATATTGCTTTTCTTCTTCTCAAAACTGTGTAAATGCCACTCTGCATTATTTGAAGCATGTGTATGTGTGTGTGTGTACCCATTTGAGTGTTTTTGTTTTATTGAATTACTGAATGTTCCAGACTCGTCTTTCCTGCCTCAATTTCAGAATCAGTCATTTCTTGAAGGGAACTTACTTCCCTTTCTATAAATTGAGAATTCTTTGAGAAGCCAGAATTGGATGCTAGCTTTGCCCTTGGCTACTTTGATTTCACTCTAGAACCTCTCAATCATGAGCTCAAGGAAATATATGTTTAAATACCATGCACCTCTTATGTATAAGTAGCTTTATGTGTAGCCACCTATACTTATATTTGAGTTATACTGATGTGTGTAATTCAAATGCATTACCATATGGAGCATTTTATTGTTTTCTGCTTACTTGTTTGTAACTATTTTACTCTCATTTGCCACACACTTAATTATCTGTTAAGTTCCATTATACACACATAGATGTTTCATGGTTGTAAACAAGTATGCTCCTGAATAAAATATTAGCATCTTCAGTATAGTGCTTATTTTTTTTGATATTTTAGCCTTCCTGTTTTTATTTTACGTTTTGTGTGAGGCATTGTGGTTAAATTTATTTAAATAGTGTCTTATTTACTTTCATTGTTGGTGAGACAAAACAGCAGACATTCAAAATGAAGGCAGGAAAAATTTATGTGGTTCTTAATTTGTAGAAGTTTCAGTACATAGTCAGTTGGTTCCAAGGTACAGTGACATACCTTGCATACATCAATTTGCATACAAAAACCAGTTTATAATGGGTAGAAGGTAGCAAAATAAGCAAAAGGCAAGATGTTTCTTTTCTGTCCTTGTATTTTAACCAGGCTACCAGTATTAGAGCTGTGCCAAATCAATCAATGTATTGATTTAGTAATCCCTTATCTTTAACCTTAGCACCCTTAATCCTACCACTGCACCATGAATCAATCACACACTCTAGATTTAACAACTTCTGAAAAAGTTCTATGACTGCATGACTGCATGAGGCTTTGGGGGGACCCCTAAATACAAGCCGTAACATTCTGCCTCTGGGTCCACCTCCACCCCTGGCATATTCATGCATATCCCTTTACATAAAATGCATTTAGTTTGTCTACAGGAGTTGCCATTTTCTAACAGCTTCATCATTGCCAAAAAGTTCAAGTTTAAATACCCCTTTTAAATTTTAAGGCAAAGTTTCTTAGCTGAAATCCCCTTCACAAATGAACTATAAATAGTTACAACATAAAATGGCAAAAGATAAACAATAATATTTCAAAAGGTACAAATGGGGGATTCAAAAGAACAAGATCAAAGCAAGTGTAAAATATAAAATACATCAGGGCAAACATTAAGTCTTGGAGCATCCAAGACAATCTGTGGCAAACTGAGAACTCCAAAAGGCTTGGGAGGCTCTACCCCATTGTACTTCCTGTGCTGGTAGCTCCCAGGGATCTTCTCTTGTGCCAGGTCAACTCCCTCCTTGCAGTTTTCCTCAGAAGATCCACATTGCTGGCTTTTCCAAACTTCTGGAGTCTCTACCACATTGGAGATATAAAAGATTGAAGTAACACAACAACACCAAAGGAAAGTAATAGATCATTAATCACGCATCTCAAAAGAGAGTTATTGATAAAATTCTGATCCAGAAATTTAAAGAATGAATTATAGAAATATGAAAAATAGAAATATCATCTCCCAAGGTCTTTTGCATTTATTACTTAATATGGTAAAATGTGCACTTTCTACTAACCTTCCTAAATTTGTCAAACAGTACACATTTGTTTGTGAGAGCAAAGTTGTAAGAAGATATTTCCTTCCTAAGAGAAAATGTGAAGATATTTGCTTGAAAAATAGAACACAATACCTGTATTAAAACATTTATTCCAAAAGTATTGTAAATATTTATTTATTCATATAACACCAACCTGTAGAATTTCCCACAGAAGCCAATCTGATCATTTCTACACTAATTAAATTTATCCTTAGACTAAAGAAACAAGTATTTTATTTTAGCTTTGAGGCTATTAGCTGATTTACTCAGGGTCAAAATGTGAACGTTCTCATGTGAAGCAGTGAGTTGACTGAGTGCATTCCACACACCATTTATTTTTTTTTATAGCTAAGGAGTCCTTGGTATATTTAAGTTTGAGAATATACTTTATGAATGTATACGTGTCTACTTTTAAAATTATACAATTCTATAACTTCATCAACCATTATCTATTTTGTGTTTTTATACTGTATATTTTTCAACCTCTCTTTTAAGATTTAAAAAGATTTCTCTCAACATTTCTCCAATGTTAAAAAAATAGGTCAGTCATGACATATGTGAACTCAAATGGAAATAACTAAGCAAGACTGCCCGTAGACTATTTGTCTCTTCTTTGGCTCCCTAAATTTATCTGCCCTGCTGAACAAAGACTTTCAATAAGGGAATGAATATATAATCTATTGTGTAGGTGTTTAAACTGTGTTCATTGACCTAAACCAAAATCATTAACATAATTCAGAGTCATAAGTTTTGGCAGATGAGTATGTTAATGAAAAACGCAGGCTGTGTGGAACACAGGAGGACATACTCTTTCTGAACTGACACATTGATATAGTTCTGCCCTGTCTGCCCTACTAGAATGCTGAAGGAGATATTCCTATATAATAACATAGAACATCTTTGGAAATAATATGAATTGATATTTACTAGGATATTAAAGTTCAATTAGTTCTTGTTCTGATTTTGTAGGGAAAATACAAAAATATGATATGGGCTAAGTCATTTAGTAAAGCCTTCTATAATTTAAATATTTCATAACTGGTGAACACAGAAAAGTTAATATAGGGAAGAAATAGAGTTATCAAATAGAGCACAAAGATTAATTAGGTAATGTATATGTAACAATGCAAATTTAAGACAAAAATTATAATATTATAATTTTGGCTATACAAGCGCATCATGGGGAGATGAACATTTACATAGTGAACCTGAAATGAATATAAAATGGATCAATCAGTCTGGAAATATGTCTCACTTTCTATATAGTGGCAAGAAATTTTTATAAATTACTCAAATGCTTCAAAACAAAAAAAAAATGGTATTGTCATTCAATCTTCTTGCTCACCTTTAAGCCTGATTTACAATATGAAAAATGCTATATATCCTCATTTTACATAAAGTTTAAAATTTAAAAAAATAGCTTTTGTAAGGCTGATTCTTTTCTTTTTCAAATTAAAGTTTGCAAGGAGGAGGTCGAGGGGAGAAAGCCCTAAAAAGCTAACTCAGAATAGATTGGCCTCTGGAGAAGAGGAAGTCTATAAAAAGAGAAAGACTTAAAATGCTTATTTTTTCCTTAATGCTACCATTAGTAGCTAAATAGGGTAAGAATCCTAGGAGATAATTAAATAAGTCGTAACTTAAAACAATTTATATTTTTGTCCTAAGGTTTACCATTTGTAATTTTAATTTTTGAATCCACTCCTGATATTTAGACAATTATTTACTAGAATTAAATAATAGCTCATGGCTTAAAAAAATACTGCCCTGCACTCTGGACACAGGATATGTAAATGGGTAGATGCAACTGTAAAACACTGCATATCAAAAACACTGGAGAGAAACACACCAAGTAATGACTTGCAGACTTAGAAACTAGGTCAAAATTTAGATAAAGCATACATGTATAACTTCAGTATTTGGTATCTGAATTATTCAAATTTTAATATTGAATTTTGTGTGTTTACTTGTGTGTTTATCTGTAGTTCAAATTTTTATTTAGATACTTTTTTCCTATAACACCTAAAACAAGTTAACAGCACAAATGAGCAGTAATTTAAGTGCCAATTACTGCAAAATTAATCACATCAGATAATAAACAGAACTCAAATGACTATTTGAGAGTCTTTCCTTCGGATATGAAGAGTTTTTGAGGTGACTTTAAAACAGTTTAATTAAATGCAGTCTCCTTGGAGAAAGATCAACTAAAAAATTTCATCTTGTTTACGCTTCATTAACAGTAAATTCTTGTCGAAAGAACACTTGGTGAAAGGTTAGAGTGGAGACTAAAGAAGCCTTTCAATGTTTAGTGTTTTTAAGACATAAAGCATAGATGGAGAAGTTCGTGTGAGGAGCTAATACATTTAAAGCATGTGTGAGTATACTCACAGCAGGGATTCATACATAGATCTGTATATTACATATGATGGAAATAACTTCAAATTTCCAACATATATTCATCAAGAATTGCTTCCAAGCCACCAACATTGAAAGATGTCACATGCATCCCTGATTTCTCCAGAGATTTTCCATGAATGAAGTAGGCTCTTCCATTTCTATAGTCATCACATCCTTGCCCTTTGGCAGGCACTTGGTCTTCAGGATCTGATGCTCTTTGTGTTAAGCACCCCAATTGCTCCCTTATCATCCTGCTTGTCCCCTGGATATACCGTCCCTGAGTCACGGAATCATCTTGTTTCAATGCTTATATCTTATAACCTGTTTCAGCCCTAGTTCTCCTGTGGTTAACAATGTTTTGTGCCATGCTGTAAGTTCCTGAGCTAAGATTTTTTTACCACTCTTCCCTCTTGACTTCTGATACATATATTTTTGTCACTCATTTGATAAGACCTAGCACTTCCATACTGATGGAGAGAAAATTGCACTTTTTAGCCTCTGTTATGAAAGACCTTCATTAACCTGCCCCTCTAATCCACCCTCAGTTTCCTTCCCTAGTACACACACACACACATACACACACACACACATACACACACACACACACACACACACACACACGCACGCACACGCACACGCACACGCACGCACGCATGAGCGCACGCGTATGAATGAAAAACACAAACCAAACCAAATTTACATGCACATATACAGATATATTGAATTTTTACTTGACAAATATGGTTGTTTCAGGACTTTGGATCCCATTTCGTGCACCACTTAGATCCTTCTCCAAAGACAAAGTGATGAACCAGTACCATTTTCAAGCTGCAATCTCTTTCCTGCAGTTTACACAGGGATTGCTCAGGGAGGGTCCAGACTCAAAAAGTAAGACAACTTCCGCCTAAGTCCTTTTCTTCTACCTGCTTCAGTGAATCTTTCCTGGTAATATTTAGTAGTCGGAGACTCTTAACAAACAAATATGTTTATTTACTTTTTCTTCATTTTCCTGAGAATTAAGTTTTGCATGAGACTCAAATGCTCACCCAGCTCTTTCTGCTTGTCCTTCACAGCATTCACATAGTCCATCTTGTCCCTGTCTAATCCAGGCCAGTCATGTTCTTCAGAGGACTCAAAGTGCAATATAAATATATCCCCTATGGTATTTCTTCTAATATTCTATCCATTAACAAATTTTAGTTTAAAATAGTGAATAATTTCATGGGCACTGATGCTAGAAGCATTTGGAACAGCATGCCAATTCTATCAAGAACTAATTGTGTGATTTTAGGGTAACATTTTAGGCTCAGATTTTCCTTTTTTATTTAAAGAGAAAAAAAGAAAGGAAATAAAATTAAAAAAACAAAGCAGTAAAAGGGTACAAATAACACAGAATTTCAAGAAAAAAATACAGTAAGATATCACTAGTTAATAGGCTACATATTGTCATCTTTGAAACAGTTGTCCAAATTATAAATTTAAGCATATAAAGTGAACATTCATACAATGAGATTGCAGACAGTGCTGACCAATGATCCAACAAAAGTTCAGTAATATGGATTTCCATCCTACACACTCAAACATACATGTAGTTATATCCCTTAGACCACCTTCTTTTCCTCTCTTTTTAATAACAATTACACTTTTGGGGTTTTTTTACTCCCACAATTCTTATTGGTTTTTTTGGAGAGAATTCAACCTAACGTGACTAAATAAAATAGGGATCGATTAGAACAGAAGGATGGGCATAGTACATGATGCAAAAATAGAATATCAGGTGTTCAAAAATGGTTACCATTGTGCGTCTTGCTATTTTTAAAAAAGTTGCCTATATCATCAGGTATAATAAAATTGATTAAAACAGTACAAAACAAGACCAATAAGACAAGAAGATAATAGTCAAACCATATGGACATCATAGTGAATCTTATTGCCTTCAAAGTGGTTGCCTATACCCTCAAACTTGATACTATCAAACAAAATAGAATATAGTAAAATCTGACAGAACAAGATGGGGAGAGCAATACTGGGGTTCATATCAGGTTAATAGGAAAAAAAATCACTATAATATATCCCGCTCCTTTTTAATTTAGTTTTCCCTTAATTGAAAAAAAATGTAAGAAAAAAATAGATTAATTTAAAAAATGGTGGGATTGAGGTTAAAGAGGACATTGTATTAGAACAGTACAGGTCAGAACCAGACAATTTAAGCATCATTGTGTTTCACCCCCAGATAATCTAACATAATAGTAGTCACCATAGTGCCTCCTTCCTTGAATTATTTGAGAGTACAACTTCATATACTATAGCATCAAGCATATCAGGACAGTCTGAAGCTATTCAAGAGAATGAAGAAATTACAGGGTATTTAGAACCAGTTAACAGAAAACAAACAATGGTTTCTATATTATCTCTTTGTCTTATAAAAAATTTTGTTTATACTATCGCATATAGTAAAATATAGTAAGATACCACATGTTAAAACCAGTGGAAACAGGTGTACAACAGCTTGATGGGACTTCAAAACAAGATTCTACTTTGTAAACTAGGAACATCTCATGCTGCATTACTGTGTAGAGGAGAATTCTGACTTACAACAGCCACCTAGTAAGTGGTAACTTGAAAAGTCATGAATGAAAATTCAGACATCATCAGGGAATTCATTATGAACACTTGAAAAAAGTGCACACTGAAATACAATTTTTATGTTTCTCTCTTGAACTAGGAAAATGTCAATGTGGGGAAACAGGAAGAAAGACTGACATGGTTGGCAAGACCTTCTGGAATTGGCCCTTCAGAATTATTGCTTTCTAGAAAATTTTGGAAATTTTCTAAAAATGTGGAAGTGCTCACATGCACTCTAGAGTCTCAGTAGGTTTCATTACTTTAAAATAGGAAAATTTTCTAATCTTATGGAAAACTTAGCATTAGGACCTCTATGGACCTTGGGAATCTGATACTTAAACTGTAACAATTTTTACGTGTACTTATAGAAACAATCTTCTTACTTATATGTCTCCTTTGTCTTAGTCATTTAAGAAAATTAGTGCTGTGGTTCAGAGGTTGAATTCTTAATCTGACATAAGTCAAAAGAATATACATACAGTGATTTGGAATTTGTACACTGCTTAAATGTAATGAAAAAAGACTTGGAGACTAAAGTGTTTTAATGTTTATCTGTAATGTTTTGCCTGTGAAAGAAATAATAAGGTTCCCTTTTGCTGATTACTAAAGCAGACCAAGGACAAACACAGTGTTAATATTTAATGCAGTGGGACACCTTTTTAGTTTAAGAATTTCATAACACATATGACAGACGCGAGGTTACGAGGTCAGAGATGTCATTTCATATAACATGACTTTCTTAAAGATCAGACACTAATACAGTTATAAGGAAGCAATTGGCCAAATATCTTTAGACAATGAGTTAGTATTGAACAAATGTGGCTTCTTTTAAAGAATTAGAGTTTATCCACATTTTGATGATATTAAAAATAAGATTCACTTCCTGTATGATTGGCGCTGGAATACAGTTCATAGATAGAAGTGGCATTTATACACCTAAAGGAAAGTGGCCAAGGAAAGAGTCTTTAACAGATATTTTCAAATGTATTCTGAGGAATTTTATATGAGCAATGATTCTCTATGAGCAAACACATTTATTTAGCAGATTCAAGTAATAAGAAATTCTCTGGAAAATAAGCAGGAATTTGTTCTAATGAAATAAGAACTATGGAATGTCTGCAAATTCACTACTAACAACAAGGCCATGTTCCAAATACATGCACAAGAAATATTTTTAGGAAAATAAATAGGGAAAATGATTGAGAAAGATAATAATAACTTTTATTTTAAAAATTAGGAAATCATAAACAGGTCTGGGCATGAGACATTATATTTTAGAAAACTTTAATAACTTTATTGATTACTTTGCTGAGATAAAATACCAAGGGTTTATTTGCTTGCAGTTTGTAGAGGTTTCAGTCCATAATCAGCTAGCTGGAAGGCAGGGTGGCACGACAGAGGGGCAATAGTTTATGGCAGTAGAAGGCAACAAAAGGACAGACACACAGAGAGAGAAACTGATAGACAGACAGACAGAGGGAGACAGACAGAGACAGAGACAGAGACAGAGAGACAGAGAGACAGAGAGAAACAAGCCGCTTTCTATACCTTATTTTGAATGGAGGCTACTCACCATCGGGCGATATAACACTCACAACCTTATTGCCAGTATTTGACTACAGATCAATTGCAAACTTTAGGTTTGGCCACCTCCAAAAAGCACACACACACACACACACACACACACACACACACACACACCATAACTGCATGGGGGACACAAATCATAACGACTTATAGCATTTCATCAAAAACCAGGGATTGACAAAATACTATGTAGAAGGCAGACAGCAAATAATTTAATTTAATTTTTCTTCCAAGCCATTTAGGGTCTCTGACACATAGTATATATTTTCTTCTTCTTCTTTCTTTTACCAGCGTTAAAACTTGTAAATGTTTTTAAGGTAGGTTAGAGAAACAGACAAATGCCAGACTTGGCCACAAGGTAATAGTTAGTTGGAACGTGTTTAGTATTCTTGAAATAAAGATCATCTTCCACAGAGGGATGCAGTAGATGAGATAGGATAAATGAAGTCTCCTGATAAGATAATGAGTCCAAAAGAACAGAAAACCCAATCACCAGATTCTAGGGTATCACATACCTCTTAAAGAGGAAAGAAATACCTGTAAATGAAGAACTTACCTGATTGGGCTATCATATGGAAATGTAATCACTACTGTACATTGATTTCCACATTTTAGCTGATACATATCATTTTGGTTTTTTTATTTATTTTGCCTTCTTGCCCAATTCTCTTTTGTATAAAAATGGTTTATAATTTTTAACAGTAATGAATATGTCTATTTATTATGATACATCATGGGCAGAATTGATGGTTTTAATGTGATTTTTTGTTATTATTTATAAAGAATTATTTGCCATGTCCTAAATTGAATATAGTAAAAATCTCTATACTAAATTACAAGTGATTTACTGATTTAACTTAAGGTATTTTAACACACAGAGTCATCTACATTCATATACAGGAGAGAAGCGAATGGCCTTTTACTAATTCTACCCCACAAATCAGATAAAGTATTTTTGAAAGGAATAAGGAAAAAGAATGCATTTTGTGGTATTCTGAAATATTCTTATTTGGAATGCTAATTAAAATCAGCACATACATTACATTGTTTCATCTAGAGCATAATTTATTTCACTTTTGACTTACAGCCTTCTATGGTGTTCTTATGCAGAATTCATATTTCAATGACAAGAGCATTCAGAAGAGAGCTCTGTTAATAGATGTAAGGAGTTTCCTGTGACTGTGTGTCATAATAAAGTTTGGTAAATCCGAATGAGCTATTCTGCGCTAAATTTTCTTCTTAAATAGATAATAATTCTCATGCAACCGATTCCAGTTAGTATGTAAACCAAGAAAGTAAATAATAAATGAGTGAGACATAATAAATAGGGAGTAAAGATTGTTTACAAAAGAAAAAAGAACAGAAAGAAATAAAGGGTGAGATGAATTTTGGACTCCCCAGAAGAAACATTAACAATTGAAACAAAAGTGTTATAAAGTAAACTCACAAAATGTTTTTTAAAAGCTAGAGGAGAAACAACAACAAAAACAAACTCATTTTGCTTCCTTGACCCAAACAAATGCTTTATTTTGTAATTTATCTTATGTGGAATTACAACAGTTGAACTGGATGTACATACTCAACAAAAACGTATCAGGAGATTTGACAGTAGAGCTATTTTTATACTACATGGAAATTACCACTTTAAGAAATATAGTATGGTTATCAAAAACTGGGGCAAACAATACAGTAGTCACGAGCAGCTAAGCACAACCTCAAATGTAGCACTTTTAAGAAATGAAATGAAATTACAATATCTATAATTTTGATTTTCATTTAAGGATGAAAACTGCACTTTGTGTTTATGTCACATACAAATTTGATGGTTTGAAAAGATTGTATTTCACTTTAATAATGTTGCCTTCTGAGATAACGTTGTTTTATTCTACTGCCCACATTGAAAACAATATTTTTTTCTCAAAAATAGGATTACACATGAACATATCATCAGGTTAGTGACGCATTCTGAAATCTATCTTCCCTTTACTTATTTCTGTTCTCCTAATTTAATCTTTGTCACTTCTTATATATCATGTCTTCTGCCTTTGTTCTCACTTTAATTCATTTGGAAGTGGAATCACTTGACTATTAGTTTCATTTGTCAAAAAATTATTTCAGGTCAATTGTTTTGTGTGTGCAAGTGGAACACTCAGGCATGATTTTTAAAACGCTTTGTGATGACAGCATTAATTATAGTACAATCCATATAAACTTGCATTTAATAAATTAAAGTGCAATCTTTAAAATTTAGAACCAAGTCATGGCACTGATACATTTAGTAGAGTTCTACTAAAACACCGTGATAACAAAGGCAAAATGACTGGAATAAAGTGTACTGAAAATGGCCTGATTCGTGATGTTTGCCATTTGCTACTCCACAGTAAAATTTAATAGCTTTATCTGGCTGTGGGCTAGAGTAATTCTCATTTAAACAATAAGATCTATATCAGTTGGGGCATTTTCTAGAAGAAAAAGAGAATATCATTGAGAGGCTTACTCTGAATAACCAAAAATTATTTAATTTTATTCTCCAGCACTGTTTATTTCAGCATTTGACAGATGAAATTCTTGTTGGAGTTTTCATTTTCTTTCCATTAAAAATATTTAGAAAGAGAAGTTATTGAAGTAGTACTTCTGGTTATTTCTATAATACTTTTATAAAAATGATATATACTAAGTCCCTACCGTACACATATGTAATTCATAAGCATGTACATTATGAAATAAATCTATTAATGATAGTTCAAAAAGTAATATATTTGAAAATACCTTGTGGGTCGACACTGTCCTTAGATATATTTGATCAGCAAACTGTTGCCTTTGCATTTAGGGCTGCTAATTGTCCAATAATAGTTAGACTTCTTTCATAGTCTTCCTGGAAATTGGAAGACTTTATGGCAATAAAACCATGAATGAAAATGTGTATCCTTCAAAACTCCTAAGACACAAGGCCAGCTTTAAATCTTATAGAACCCAGTTTGACTGCTCTTCTTGCAAGGTCTTGTTGGCATTGAATGTGCCAACCCACCTTGTGCTGAGTCAACCACAGTAGCTTTAGGGCCAAGCATTATCGGCAATTCTCTTATCGAATGGATGAGTCCGTGATTTCAGTATAGATACATGTCATACACCAAGATACCACTTTCACTGTTTTTAAACTAGACATCCATTCACACAAAAAGCAATGAGATCTAACAGTAGCCACTACTAAGGAGTCATTTGAGGGAAGAGAGAAACTTGCAGTGTGAGCTCTGGTCCTCACTCTGCTAGTCCTGTTAGGTCTTGTTTGATTACTCATTGATATTTTAAGGCTCAAAAAAAATTTAGTGTGTGAATAGAGTTTTGAGATATTAGCTCTTTAGTAAGTAGGGAAGTGAATCTCTTTAAAGATATTTTATAGGAATCCTTTCAGTTTCAAAGGAGATTAACTGGCAAAACAAAACAAAATCTTTTTGGTTACATTTGAGTGTCATGTTACCAAATTCTTTTACAGGCAGGGCCCTATTAGAGAAACTATCTTCCTTATTTTCACATATTAAAAATAAATTATGATTCTAACATTGTGTGGAAATTAATAGTATATTCTATTTGTACTTTCTGAAACAAATCTACATACATATATAAAATATGTTGATTATTCCAACCGCTTTATTTTTCTTTTGCAATTACAATTTTTATAAGCATACAGTTATGTGTATTTATAGTTTCTTTTTTAATCAAACATCCTAATGTAGTTATAGCTACAGTGTATATTGTTTTCCATATGCCAAACTCTTGAAATACTTACAAATAGTAATATTAATGCAATTTGAAAAGTAGGAAAGTGAGGCTCAGAATGTTTAAATAATTTTCACAAACTATTTCTTTGAAGATTACTGTTTTGAGTTCTTTGAAAATAGTTATTTTCAAACTAAATATTTTGTGTTTTTCACTTTTACTTGTTAATATGATCTTGGCTTTCCTAAGGCAAAGTTGGTGATGTGGTTCAAAGAACACATGGCAGTTCACTTCCTACAGTCTTGCTGATTGAGAAATGGGAAGCACAGAAGCCTTGTTTATTTCTGTCACTGAAGAAAGAAATAACCAATCATTCTGTATCTTATTTAAAGGGCAAAATATGCAGAACTATCATGTTTTCAGCATTGTATCTTCCCAAAATAACCTTTCACGAATATAGTTACTCACAAATGTGAGGTTTTTCTTAACATTCTTACTCATTTCTTGAAAATTATTCAACATCTGACTGCATTATATCAGCTTAGAGATGCAAGGTATTATTTGGTAGCTATTTATTTATAAACAGCAAACACAAATAATAACAAAAGTATGTATTTTCATCCTTTAACTGCCAATGGCACAAAGAAAAATATATGTCAATAGCTTTATTTGGATAATAAAATCAAAAATTTTAAATGTATAATAATGATGAAAATAAGAATAACCTTGAAAAATATTTACAATTTGAGTGACCTACCATATCTTTCAAAGTACATTCTATCTTACATAGTTAACATGCTATTCTTCTATTTCATTTTTTGTTTGTTTGTTTGTTTTGAGACAGGATCTTATTATGTAGCCCAGGTTGACCTCCAACCCACAGCAATCCATAATGCTAGGATTACAGAGTGAAACACCATGCCTGACTCTAATATGCTATATTCTGTAGTACTGGAAAATGGTAAAGAAAGTCTAGTGAGGATTTATGCAATAAAGTCCTTCTGACTTTGCTAACTACAAGTCATGTAGTTTTTCTCCTCCTCCTCATACGTAATTCTGGACATGGCTCTCCTTAAATTCCATGCTAAGCTTTGGAGATGGTTTGAGTGTGTCCTCCAAAGTTCATCTATTGGAAACTTGGTCCTCAGTGTAACAACCTGGGAGGTGAACCAGTTGATAGGAGCATTGTTTTCAGAAGAGACCCACAATAGCCTCATCAATGATTTCTTGGGAGACTGAATTCCTATAAACTTAGAAATATCAGTCATTTTTAAAGGTTTGGATGTGAAGTGTCCACCAAAGCCTATGTGCCAAGCTCTGTGGTACTGCTGGGAGGTCATGCAACACTTAGTAGGAATTAGTAGCAGAAGCAGGGCACACAAGGTGGGACCCCTGAGGGTACATTTTGTGCCTGGCCCCCTCATTTTCTCTCTTTCTGCCTCCCACTACGATCAAGTGTGCAGTTTTGCTCCCCCACGAAGTTTGATCTTGCCTCACACCCAGAAACAGACGAGTCCACTGACCATAGACCAAAAATAAGAGTCAAATCACTCCCCACCGTAAGTCATTTTGCTCAAGTATTTTGAACAGCCATGAAAACCCACTAATACAGGCCCCTTCTCTTCTCCAGCTTCCTGTCATGGGGCGTGATTTCTTCTGCACAGGCTCCTGCCATTGTGATGCCAACCACCATGACTGACTCAGCAGAGATGACCAAAGGTAGATGCTCTTTAGCTCCTGAACAGTGAGCTAAATATATTTCATTTCTTTATAAAGTTAATGGCCATGGACATTTTGTTGTAACAATGAAGTATACAATAAACAATCCTCCTGATCTTAAAATACAGAATTTCCCTTTAGGATATTCAGCTAATTTCATATTTTTAAGATTTTTTTCATCATTTTCCACATATAAATCATATTTTCTTTGCATATCCTGCTCTTTATATCCCTTCTTATCAAAATCCCCCGTAACAGTAAGAGGCATGAAAAAAATCACCATCTTAAGTTTTCTATAACATCAAGATTGTGTTAACAGATCAATCATTGTGTAAAATTACATTAAAAATAACAAGATGACAAAATTTCAGATCTGCGCTTTTAAAATCTACAGTCGTTGGTTTCTATATGAGTAATGCATATAAATGAAACAATTGAAAATGAGTTTCAACAGAGAATAAGCCAGGTTTTCCAAATAAAGTAGAATGTGTGTTTCTGATTATTATTATTTATTTGTTATTTATTTATTTACTTTTTTAAGGGGCATTTTGTTGAGTTTGTTTACCATGAAAACTGTGTTAATTGAGAGAATCTGCTATTCTTTGCATCAGCATTTTTTAAACCTTGAAGAGGCTGTGCCATATTCACTTAGGAGGTAAAATAGGATCCTAAACTTTTTGATTTCTTGTGCTTGAACTTTTCCCTTGCTTTCCCTTTAAAGCACATTACTTCCTGATTTCAGATGAAATTTGTCCTTGGTGCTACTTGCAAAGTAAACCTCAAGGGAAAATTTAAATGTGAATTTCTTTTACCCATTCATTTTTATTATTGCCTGAAATTTAAATTTATAATAGCTATTTGAATTACTTTTGCTAAGTAGCACAAAGGGATAAAAATACATACATAGAAATGGAGATAGAGAAAGGAAAGAAAATTCTATTTTAATGTCTATATTCCTTCAATTAAAGATGTGAAAGCAGCGGCTAAGGCCATAGTTCAGCAGGTAAGCATGTGCTTAGCATCCCTGAGTTCGTGGATTGAATCCACAGGACTAAATTAAAGAATACAATAATGAAAAACAAAATTTAAGAAAAAAATAAAAGCAGAAATGAATTAGGATCATGATATGGAATTATACATGTCGTTTACAGCCCTTGTATCCTTTGACTACACAAGTACTCAGATACAGAAATAAGAGAAAGTATTTGTAAGTTACCAGTTTTTCAACGCAGAATATTATTAACAAATAGTACCAACCAAGTGAAATGAACGTGAAACATCAGATAAAACCAGAGAAATAGTTTCTACTCATCTTTTCAATGTAAACTTCAAATTTTCTAACTTTGTTCAATGCAATTTGAAAACCTAATGTTGCATTAACTTTTACTTAAACTAACTCTTATCTCTTTTTCCCATTTGTATTTTAAAAAGCTCTTCTTTTTGAAATCCTATACCTATTAAGCAAATCTCTTTCAATAAAACTACTTCCTTGAACTGGATTATTTGCAATGCAGAACTTTACTTTCTCTTCCTAAATAATTGATAAACATTATCTGGAACCAATTAACAAATTAATCATTTCAATGTTTATTAAAATTCTCTTAATGACTTTTAAGGAAGAAATATGCTTGCTTTTACAAACATTATAAAGTACATTAATCTAGGACTTCCCGCAGAGAGAAAAAGACATTGAAGGCGTAATTCATCGATTGCATGAAATGGGGTTCTGTTAGCAGTTTGGTGAAATATTCTCAGAATGCTGTAATAAATATAAAAATAATTTTCTGTAGAGAAATCAAGAAAGCCTGAGGAGTTGGTGTCAAGTTATGGTTGAAACTCTGAACAAGTATTGCAAAACTCCAAGAAAGGGTATAAGTGCACCTGACCAAGATAAGCAATGAAAATTGGTTTAGCACATAATAACGCAGAACATAGGGAATGGAAGAGCAGAATAAACCAAGACACTGTTGTCCTCGCTTCTCTGTTTTCTGAAGGCCAAGGAGATAGTTCTGCCTACATTTGGAGAATTTCTGTCTTCACAAAAACTGTTACTTTACCTTTTGACTAGTAATATGTGTCAGTTTTAATATATCCGCTGGATTGCTGCTCTCACGGGGGGATTGAGAATGTCTTGTTTAAAGTGAAGCTCAAAGTCACCTCTCCCTTTTTCTGTCACACATTAAAAAATGATTTTCATCTTTGCTTCACCTTCTCAAGGATGAAGGTACTCGAGTCAGCCATTTTGTCCAGGAGCTTCTGACCGGATCTTGACAATGACAGGACTGGAAAGAAGCCATGATCAGTGGTACAGTTAATGCTCTTACCTTTGCTCTTGGAGACAGTTATGACCAGGCAATCTGACAACAGCCTGCATCACTTTAAAGCCCCATATGTTGGAAGCGATTTTATGCAGTCATTTAAGCAGAACCTCCCTTTGCTGTCTGAAACTCAGCAGGGATTGTTTCAGGGACAGAGGAGTCATAGTTCTTTGGGTCAGACAGCTTTGGTGACCTCTTCAAGAGCCTCACAAAGATTAGGCTGTCATACCTTGTCAGGTATACTATGCTTTTAGAGCTAAAAGATTTAACATGTTCTTGTGCCTGTAGAATTTCTCCTCTCGTACCTTTCAGCTGTGATTTCCACTCTTCCCATCTTACGGTCATTTCCCCAATCAAAAAGAATTTGTCAGTGTTTACCAACCCTCATGCATCTCATGGCAGCAACCCTGCTCATATTGTCTCCTCAGACTAGGACATTTCTGTCTCAGCACTGTCTCCACCCTCCATCTCAAACCATCCAAATCTTGCTTTTTTGCTCAAGGTTTAACACACATGCCACCTTTAAAAAATCTAGATGAAACCCACAATTAATCCTGATTTTATTACATATGAAGTATATATCAGTTGAATCAATTCATTTTAATTGTACTAAATATTACACATATGTGTATATATACATATATATTACCTATATACAAATACATATATATTAGTTGGAGTCACATATGTGCATTTATGATCATAACCTAACATCTTTGTTTGGTGTCTTTATGTAGAAAAACAGCATAATACAGTACCTTACAGGGAATTTTAAAAAATGGTTAAATAGATAACCATTAATGGCTATATAGATACTAAAATCATATTTGGAATGATCTAAATGCTCTATTCTAGAAAAAGCATTATTTTTTTTTTCAAAATTTGCAATCCTGGGTATACTGATTATATGTTATATACACATTATGTGTGTACATATGATCATATGCATACATGCATGTGTTTGAGAATTTTATGAGGCTTAAAATAAAAGATCCTGTGGTCTTATTTTTGTCCTTTGCAACATAAAATATATTTCCTTGTACACTCTGTTCCATTAATAAAAGCTTGTTAAAATCAATCCAGTGAAAGAGTCTTCAGTAGTTTTATTCTGAGGTCTTTGAGAAGAGAGACCTTTTTCTATTCTTTTCCTTTAAATATTTTTTTTCATAAACCACTCAAAAACAGTGTTTAAATGGATAAATTAATTCATTAAAAAATAAATCAGTATTATAAATCAGTATTTTATGTGTTTATATATGCTCCTTTAGAATATCTGTGTTGTAACTACATATCACATAACTATAAATATGTTATTTAGTACCAAGATTGACAAAGAGTTTATAGAGATAAATAAAATTCCTTCAATAATAATATAAGGAAATTATTTATATTGAATCAATGGAATGGGTGGAATATGAAGGAAATGGTCTTGGAACAATACATTAGGAATAAACAATAATTTTTATAGATTTTTATGAAAATTAATCTCAATTTTTCTTAGAATTTTTAGTATATTAAAATTTAAAAATTCAAACCTGAAATTGGATGCAAAAGTTCAAGAAAGAAGAACCTTATTCCTTTATGATGTTGATGATAACACCTGGTTATTTACAGGTCATTTTCAGAAGAAAGGCAATTTAAAAGTACCTTTAAAATTGCCATTCTTGTGAATTAAGGTTTACAATTCATTTTAAAGAACCTATCTTTGATATGTTGATAATCCTGCAAAGTTTGTTTTATTGTTCTTGTTTTAGAGATGAAAAATTACAGTCAAGGAAATGAAGTGAAGATCAATCTAGGAACACCTCTATCGTATCTCTTAGGATGGCTTACAGAAACATCTTTGGTTCACAAGCATGATATAAGTCTAGAAAATTTAGAGAATATATTGTCTGTACAACTCCAATTCATTTGAACTAACCACTTTATAGCAGCAATTCAAGTAATGATGAAATACAGCACTAGCAATATTAGTCCTTAGAGGGTAGAAAATACCACCCAACTGGCTCTTTTCTCAAAATGAAGGTTTGGGATTTGATAGCTCATAAATTCTACTACAAACTCTTTTATTGCTCAGATGTGTTAAAGGTTATTCTGTTTTGAGACCCTCTTGATAGCTTTACCTATCCTTAGCAAGTAGCAATGGTTACTGTTAAAGAATGCATTCATTACATGTGCTGAATAATTACGACACACAGGGATTCTCTGCAACTAACATTTAGCACATTGGTACAGTTTGTTCGACCACATATTTTTTAGCACTGTATTTAAACAGTTTATAAATTGAGAAAGGAGAAAAAAAGGGAAAGGCTGGGCAAAGGGATAACATAAAATGGAGAGGAACAACAGGAGAGTGAATTAGGAAAGGTCAGGAATACATGTGGCAGATGCTGCTAAAAAGAAAGTGAAAACTGAAGAAAGGGTTTAATCCTTTTAATTCCCCAAACACTAAATGGTTTACTAGCCAAATGTCCCCCAATACTTGTTATTAATCCCAGCATACTCACATTGAGCCAAAATCCCAGCCCAAGTGAGCTCAGGTTTGAGATCCTACTGCCTCAGCTTCCCACAGTACAAAGTAGAAGCCTGCACCACCACAGTCAGCACAAGCACTGTGGAAAGGATCAATAAAAGGAGACAGGTGGATGGATCACTTGCAAACTGAAAAGGCATCCAAGAGAACATGAGCCAGAGGAGAGGGTGAGAGGAGAGGGAAATGTAACAGAAGATATGCCATGTGCAGGAACCTAAAAACCTAAATTAATACAAACATTTATGTCATAAACATTAGATAAAATTAGTAACATCAGCAAGTGCAAAAAATGAGGTAGGGGATTTAGAAGAAGCAAAGGCAGAGGGAAAGGGATTAAAAATTAATCAAGCTGTGTTATGTACACATACCTACTACCTTAGATGATGGCAAATTACATGTACTGCAAACATAAAAACTGTAAAATGTATTTAAACCAAAAAATATGAAAGACAAAGCTACAGTCACATTTGAAAAAAATAATTCAAGGATCATGGTGGTACATACATCACTGAAGGTGATTACAAAAGAAAGCATGATTTCACATGGTAAACACATTACCAAGAGCTGTTCTCAAATAGTTGCCTCCTAGCTGCTAGTAAGCTGTTTGCTCTGCAATTTTATTAACTAAGCTAGATTTTAAGCAACCATCTACAGGTTACCTTGGTGACTGGGCTGCACTGTAAAGCAACAGGAAGCAAGTATTTTGCACAGTAGTTACGGGCTGCAGCCTCTCAGAGAATGGGGAAACTATCTGAGAGGCGAGGAATGGATTCTATTGTGCTCTCAGCATCAGGAATTCTCAGGTCCTTCTCAGGTCTGCGGCCATATCTGCCTCTTCGAATCTGTTAAATTCAATCCATCACACAGTCTCTTGTGCTCCTCCCAGCTTTCATCACTCCTCTTTGCTTCCTTCTCTGTGGTGGCTCACTTCTTGTCTCAGCACGAATTTAGTTTCATGTCTTTCCGGAATTATCTAACATTCACACTTCCCAAAGAAAATCCCATAGTACAGAGCACTCCTGAGGTGGGGTTTACCTGTCAGGGTAGAAAGCCAAAGAATTAGCACAAAATGGTACTGAGGATAATCATATCTTTTTCTGATGACTGAAAAGCTACTTTAGGATTTTGAAGTACCCCAGAGTAATCTTCAAATGTATTAACTGTCTTTCTTATTATTTGTAATTTCTTTCTTTCTTATAAAAGTCAAGTGGGAAAATAAATTAGTGAGTCGAGCTTTCCAGTAACTCAGACTCCAGATAAATGAAAATGTATTGTAATTGTGTGCATTATAATTGAAGAAAGAATCATTTCCTCAGATATAAGATTAGAGTAAATGACCTCTAACTTCCCCCCTAATTCCATTTCTGAGTTGTATGATCCACACAAGTATAGTTCAAAGTTTCTTACCCTTTTATGATGATTGCTTTGCTACAGTCACATTTAAAACTTGGATTTCGTCTTCTCTGTTAAACACCTGGGTTAATCAAGAATTTGAAAGAGGATTCTAAAATTTTTTATTCCTCTAAGAGTAATTCTGAAGGATTTTCTTAAACTTTGGAGTCCTACAGCACTCTAAAATCTCCAGGAGAGCACATTAATTCTGTTTCTTTTTTTCCTATTTTAGTAACTAAATAATTTCAAACTGTTACACAAACATTTTTCTGCTCAGATTTTATTCTTTTGAGGAGGGAGAGCAGATTGCTAATTGCCAATATCAGGTGCATTTTCAAAAAGTAGAAAGAAGAAATAATTCCTCATTCCATTTGATTACACAACATGGATTTATTGTTTAATCAATTTTGTTTGTTTGTTTCTAATTATCTAATCTGTACTCAGTACTGTTGTCAGGATACAGTAGTGAACAAAATACATGAAAATTCTTATCTTTGTGGAGTTTAAATTGCGGTTATCTTCATAAAGTTCTAGAATCTTTCAAATTATTAAATACAATATCATTAGATCATTATTTTAGAGATTGTTCACTAGTATTTTTAGTCTTGTTTTTGCCTTAAGATTATGAATTAATTATTGTGAAAAATATATAGACCTTTTATTGAAAAAGAATTGGAATAATTCACCAACTTTATAGAAACCATTGAACTTTGAATTGGTTAAACCCATAAGTAAACCAAGGCTGGGCAAAATAACAATTACAGAATTTTACACTGTTTTCAAATTTAATATTTACTCGATGGATAAAGAAAGTAGTATAGAGCTTTTCACAGCAAGTTTTGTATTAGTTGAAAGATAACATACTAGCTGATATACAGTGAACCCAGAACAAATAAACTATTTACACTAGCCATTATGAAAGAATATAAAACCTTTTGACTTTTCTCTGAAATAAACCAAGTATATAGGAAGTGTTTGCAGCTGTGTTGTAATTGATTTCACTTAAGAGTGAAGACCTTTATAACTCATCGTGGCTTTATTATTGTCTGAATTAAAAGGCTTTTCCACTGCTTATATAAAGCACTTGGTACTCTAGCAGTGACTGGAGCCTTTGATTGGTACACATGCACCACTGACCTGCTATAGTTAAAACACATTTATACTGACCCCACATGAAATGTTGAAAAATTGTTCCTTTGACTTAAAGAATTCTTAATCGAAGTGCATCTTTGCTTGGGTGGCAAAACATAAACTAGGCAAGAACTCTACAGACAGTGGCAAAACTGCTACTTAATCTGGGCTATAGCAAGACAAACCTGCCTTACTTAGGTTCATATTAAACAATGAGGACTTCCTTTAACAAGGACAAAAAATACTTTCTCTTTTGAAGGCAAAGTTAAGAGAATGTATCTGCTTTCATGTTTGTACACTATTGTTAAGTCCAGACAACTCAATAAGATATAAATATTGACATTAAACCCTAAAGAATTAGTTCTCAATGTAGTTTTAGAATCTTTAAAGATAGGTTATCATCTCCTTTTGCTACCTCCATGGAATATCTATTACTCAGCAAACTAAAGAGACTTTATTCAATAAGAATGCATACGCCCTGGATTATAAATCAAAGCCGTATTTGTTTTCTTGGAATTTTTCCCCAATGGCAATCAAATTGAGTATCTGGAAGCACTATTTTCTAATATGTTCTCCTGTACCTCATGCTGTGAAACTTATACATCGACCAAACATGCTGACAACATTGCCCTAACTGATTTAACTCCTGCAACAATTTCACCATTTAAATAAATGAAAATATTTCTCTTGTCTGGCTATTATCCTTGAATGGGAAATCTAGTAGAGTTATGCAGTAAGCAAATGGTCTAAAAATAGCTTGGACATGTAATTTATTGCATTGTTATGTAACTATATGCAAATAATATACATATTAATTAAAATTAAAATTATTAGAAAAGATAAAATTTTCAGGTGTATTGAAGACTAAATTGAATTTAAAAACCATGAGTTTATGCTTCACAAGTCTGTTTCTCTTTTAGTCCTCTCTACTGTCCAATAGAGAAATAAACAGATTAAGATACAAGTAGATTCTACCCCAGGTGGTTTCTGTGAAAATAATGAAAAAAAACATAATGGAGAGAAATGACTTCAAAATGAAATTCACAGAAAACATAATTAAGTTGGAGAATCAAACATTTTTTTGCCATAATGTCTCATAAATATGGATGTGTCAAATTTAAGTTTACACTTTAGACTATTTCTAAATTATTAATTTTAATTTTATGAGTTTTGTTATATTAAAGAATGAGTTATTAACAGGAAAAAATATCATAAAACAAGATAATGTGTTTTGATATTTATTGAATATTTATAAAAAGCATCACAATTTTCACCTCTACTGGTTTTTGTGTAAAAAGTTTTCGAAAAACAGAAATAAATTGCCATGGGAAATATTCTAGGAACATAAAATAGAAGAGAAAACTACAATAAAATTTAAATTCACATTTCATTCTTAATCACATTAACTTTGATATTTCCAGAATATACAAACCTATAATATATCTGAAAAATATTCCTGATATTTTTTTGAATTTTTTTAAAATTTTATTTAAGGAGAAAAAGAAAAGAAGCAGAGAAAAGGTACAAGTTATACAGATTTACAGAAAAAAATAAACAGTAGGAAATCACTAGTTAATGGATTACATATTGTCATCTTAGAAATAATTGTTCAAGTTACAAAATTAAAGCTTATAAAGTGGACATTCCAACAGTGAGACTGCAAACAGTTCTGTTCAATGATCCTGATATTTTTATAAAAGTTAGAGCAATGTTTTTAGTTAACAACTTTAGAAATAAATCAAGTATGTATCTAAAATAATAAAAAATATCTGAACACATCTTCTATGGACATTAGCTGCATAAAGGTGTCATTTCAGGATTTCTTTTTTATAGAAATGCAAAAATGTGATTACAATTGAATAATTTAATAAATTAAATAATTGGTTCACTAAGGGCCGTTTAATAATGTGAAGATGACTTGATCATTGAAATCCATGTTTGTCACTGTATGGCTAGAAAGTTGATGCTTTAAGTTTCAATAATATTTATTTATTGACATCAAAAGTACAATCTGTGCAGCAAGTAAATAACCAATAGTTTGAAAAGAAAGCTTGTGCAATGGAAAACAATTATTCCAGGTGTTTCTGAGACAGAGAACTAAATTTATAATGCATAAACAACTGAAATAATTAGACCCACAAAATAAGACATTGAGTCAAAAATGAGCCACAGAGATGAGTAGACAATTCACAGAAGAAAAAAATACAAGTGGCAAACAAATACATGAAGAAATATGCACTATCCCTGGCAAATCAAAACACTGGGATTCTATCCCACCCAAGAAAGAGTGACCATCAACAAGAAATCAAATAGTAACAAATTCTGGCTAGACTGTGGAAAAAGAACCCCTCTACATTGTTGAGGGGAATGTAAATTTGTGTACAACAACGATCAAAATCAGTATGACAATGTCTCAAAAATCAAGAAATTTCATTTGACCCAACTATACCCTTTCTAGGTATCTTCCTAGAAAGTCAAATATATCAGATGCATACTCATATTTATAGTAGCACAATTCATAATATATGCATCATGACACAGTTTACATGCCTAGCAAGAGATGACAGAATAAAGAAAATGTGGTGTTTACACACAGTGGAATATTATTCTACTATAAAGATAAACTTGAATCATTTGTAAAAAAATGGGTGCACCTTGAGACTTATTTTAAATGAACAAAATCAGACACGTAGTTTAAATATCATACAATATATCTTATATGAGAAACCCAAATTATAATTAAATAATAAAAGAAAACAGTAAAATTAGAGTGATAGATGTTTCTAAACTAGGAAGGGGACCAAAAGATAAAAGGAGTAGGATGGGAAGGAGGATGAGAAAAGGGATAAATATGTGTAATGTACATCTCCCAGGTTCACAAAAGGAATATAAGCATTATGAGCTTCAAACAGGTACTGACAAAAGAACTGAATTAAATAAATTTATATTTTAAAATAACAGTCTTTAGGGTAACCATATTTGTATGGCCTGTATGTTAATCCTATATTCAGAGAAGATCTCTAGGAGTGTATGACTCTTTTCAAATATTGGGTGAGAGTTTTAAATGTAAATAACTAGGCTGTATTTATGACACCTGTTATGAGATTGTGCAAGCTTTAACAAATATTTTTATTGTCATTCAAAATATATACTGATGTATGACTTGAATTTTAAATGGACTACTATTTCACATTATATATGAATCAGAAAGTAAAAGTTTTCATTGGAGAAGAATTAGCGTGGGTTATTGAGTCATGTTACATGCAGCAGATAATTAAGAAAATCCAGTGTGTAGGAGAGTTTGAAAGTCCATAGTTTGCTTAGGTAATGAGCTCAGCTTTTTCCAAATGTCAAACATGACAGCAAGTGTAATAATAATCTGCAGAATAATGTATAGCAGAGACACGGACCCAGAACTGAAATGTTGCCTCAATTTTCATAGTATGTGCACATCTGTTCATGGGTTATAAAAATTTAATCTCAGTGTCCTGCCAGAACCTTAAATATTGATTCTGTTTGTTTGTTTGTTTCTATTGTTTTTCTAGTAGTTACTTGTGATGCTCTCTCCTAGACAATGAAACGATGTGATGAGAAGTAAAAATATGGGCTAATCTTACAACGATTTTAGAGTCATTGAAGTAAGCATCATCTCTCTTTTCTTTGTTTGAACTCTATTCTCCACCAACCATCACATACGTAGATGCACATTCTCTGTCAGTCACCCATATACTCTTTCCTATTTATTTCTGCCCATGGTGTATAGGACTAAAACCAAAAAGCACCGTATCCAAGAGTATTTTTGATTCTCTTTACACAAATAGATTTGCCACAGAATCTCCTACAATAATATAGACATGATTCGTTCTGCAATCTGCATTCATACCATAAATTTCTTCCTTCCCACCACCATCATTATGATACTACAGGGAGGACTTGACATATTTAGAGCTGGAACCATGGTCACGATATTATTTTTCCTCTGATTGTCAGTGTTATCCCTGAGGTTACACAAAGTTTGACAGTGGACGGTAGACTTTGTCAGTGGACTCTCCAAATTGGAAGAAACAATCTGGTGACATAGCAATGGATTTTTTTTCTGGTTACTGACAAAATGTAGTTCTTGAACTCAGATAACGAATAGACAGGCATTTTCCAAAATAGCAGCAGATACTATAATTTCAAAGACTGCTAGTTGTCACTTCATTGCATCAGAGAATTTTTCTGGAATGCAAAAAATGTGCATTTCAGACCATATACATTTGAGCCAAGAAATTCACAATTTCTCATTTTCCATATCTCTAGTTCTCACACATAAAAATATAACATCGCTTTTACTCTTTTACTCGGCTAGTACCATATATTAGATCCATAAAAGATATTTTAGAAAGAGCCACTCACTTAAACAAGGGTGCATTTTTCAAGATTAGAACACCCCAAATTCAATTTTCTTTTCACTATATTTTAAAAGTTAAATTACCAAGAAAATGGTAAGTATTCATCAATCTTTAAAATCTCAAAAAAATAACATGAAGACATTTAATTGAGTTATTGTGACAGAAAGTAGATGTGAATAATTTTGAATTCTTATGTCCTGCTACACTAAAAAATTTAAGCAGGTATAAAAAGATTTTGTGAAGATTCAGTTCAAACTTAAAAGTTTGTTTGCAAAGGATCACAATTTAAGTGTCTCACTTTTCTGTCAGAGCGAGGTAAGGGAGTATCCATTACGCTTTAAAAGCACCACTATACTTCATATTATTTACACATACGTTTTCAAGTGAAAGTAATAAAATTATTACAATGGACATAAAAAATTCTGTTTTTTGGGAATCTGAAATGAGTTAATCTAAAAACAAGGAAAATAATTATATGTTGCACCTACATTCCAACCACAATTTATATGGAGTCAAGTAAATATGTCAATTTTAATTTATCTCTTATATATGATGTACAAAATTGTATTTAAAAGTATTAATAAGAAATTTTGTGTATGTTTATTAGCACATTTTAGAAAATACAAGCAATAGTAGATTATCAACTTCAATATTCAACAACACAAATACTGTTCTAAATATGATACATAATAGATCTCACTCTGCAAAGATTACTGCACAGCCTGATCATCATTTCTGACATTCAGCAGTCAACATCCAGTGTAATGGCAGAAGATGCTTCCCATAGTATCTAAGCACTGAAAAATAACAATTGTGATATCATTCATGAATAACACATGAAGCTAGCATTTATGTTTTTCATTAGTGTAGTTGACTGATTTTGCCTTAAAAAAAGAAGTTGTTTATTTGGGTAAATAATACAAAGCCATTTTACATGGTTCTTGTACAATTGGAAATTTTCAGTAATTAGCTTCTTTACCAATGGATCTGAAAACTTGAAATTCAGATTACTACTTGGTGGTAGGTTTCCCTTTCTACAAAATAATTGTGGAATGCAAAAAGCACTAAAGAAAAATTCCTGTCTGTCAGTATGTTTTATGGGTTTGTTCATCAGCATGGACTTCATAAACATTCTATTGAGAAATACCTACCATCTCCTTCCTCGTTCTTCTTAACACAGTCAATAACCAAAAATACAAAGTAGATTTTTATGGCTCCAGCTATCTCTGTGGGTAATTGGAGAAATGCATTAATATTTACAATTACACAATGACAAATAATAATAACAAAAACCACACACTGCTCCAATGTTAATCAGAAATTTTGCAATACTTTCTCTGGCATTCACTTGTCTGTTTACATTCCTCCCATCAGAAATATTCCCCAATGACTCCTTAGTCTGCCAAAACAATCTGTCACTGGAGTCTGTTTACTGTTTAGTCTGTCTTTCTGATGTTTTGTGATAAACTTTTATCTACTCCTAAGACCTCTCCTCATATAAATAATGAAATGATATTCAAATAAAGTCATTGTGGCAATACATATTTATACGACTGAAGAAACACTACTTTCTACAACAGAGTTGCCCTTAATTTTCCAAACATCCAGTGGTACTAATCACTTCTTCACCTGGAAGCAATTAATGATCCTCCTCAAAGGCAAGATGCAATATTCTCTCTCCAGTGTGTCATGTAAGGCTTTTCTCCATAATCCCTAGGCTACATCTCAATTTTGTGTCTTGATATTTCCTGTTTTCTAATGGTTAACAATTACTGAGAACTTAATCTGTGCTAGACATTGAACTCGGAAATTTCCACATACTACTTTATTTCTTCTCACAGTACTCTAGGCAGGGTTCCTCGACCTCAAAACTATTGACATTTTGGTTCAGTTATTGTGGCAATCTCTCCTCTGTCTTGTAGGTAAAGTGTTTACCAGCATCTACCTGTTAAAATTTGGTGACACTTTGCCTTATTTGTGACAACCAAAACTGTCTTTAGGTTTTGCTATATGTCTCCTGGAAGACAGCTTCTCCTGGAAGCTGAGAGTCACTGATGTAAAGTGATAAATATCCACCTTTCTATTTTATACTTTATAGGTTAGCAAACTGATAGCAGAGATGTTATAATTATCAACACCAAGCAAATAGATTTGGGTCATGATCATGGTGCTGTTCTTCATTCTACTCTTACTGTACTTTGCTATTTATAACTATGTTGTGGGTTCGCTAAAGTGATAATATTGTCAGTCCTCACAGTTCTAGATTTCTTCAAAAAATGAATTGGAAGCCATTTAAACAGTACCCTAATTGATTCTGGCAAGAAGTTATACATGAATGGTTCTTGATTTATAAATAAGATCTATATCTCATCAGCTGTATTAGTAAAATTAAAAGGAAGTCATACAAATGTTGAAATAAAACAGAACACAAAATGCAACTCTAATTTAACCCTAAATTAATTAGATACATATTAACTGCCTAATAAACTACAAGAAGCAAATTATTGCTTAATAAATATTATTTCCTTTAAAGACAAGAGCATCATTCTCTTCTCCAACAAAGTTTACCTCTAGCTACTTTTATGTACCTGTTCTTTCAAAAGCTTCCCAAAATTTATCCCAACTAAGGTTATAACAATATTGTAAGGATACAGATCAGTTTAGGTAACAAAACTACTAGATGTTAAATATAGTTCTCCTGTTTATTAATTGTGTGACTATGTATAAATAAATTAAGTTACTTAAACTCTCTATATTTTTGCTTTATTACATGAATAGTGAAAATGAAAATCATAAATTTATCATAGGATTGTAAAAAAATGATTTATCATATTTCATAATTAGTTACATGCAGCTTTTAGTTAAATTACATGTACATTTAACTACAATGTTATGTTCTGAGATCTTTTAAAAATATAACAACCTATATTTATTCTTATTATATGGATTAAATAAAAACTATGTACATACATGTATACACACATGTATGTGTATATATATATATATATATATATATATATATATGGCATTTTATCTATGCAGTTATCTTTAAGGAACATTACACCTAAAATTTGCATGTCATAATGTTAATATTTTCCTTAGGTAACTAATGTTACTGAATTTCAAAACACTGGTGTAAAACTTTTTCAGTCTTCACTATCCAAGGAGGCCTCCCTTATACTATTTGGATTTTTTTTGTCTCCTAATTATAAGTGATTTAAGGACATGATCAAGTCTTACTTGTGTTTATGTAACTTTTTTTTTTTTGGTCTTTTTCTTTTTTATCGTTACCAGGGATTGAACTCATGACCACACGCTTGCAAGGCAGGTGCTTATGCTGCTGAGCTAAATCCCCAGCCCTCTATGTAACTTTTTACTAGAACAAAAAGGCACACCATTTTATAAATGGTCATGGAATTACTGTTATTTAGACTCCTCATTTGCTTGTATAGAAGATAACTTGCAATATTCATATTGATTAAATGCATGTAGCATGTAGAAAAGCAAGCACTCCATAGGTAAATACGTTATATATATATTGTCTCACTTACTTTTCTCCTATTGTTGAGACAAAGTACCTGATGCCCAAAACTAGAGAAGGGAATGTTTATCTTACAGTTTTGGAGGTTTCAGTCCATACTCAGCTGGCTCAAGGGCAGGGTAGTGTGGCTGAGGGACAGCCATTCATGTGGCCTCAAGGAGCAAGAACGAAAAGAGGAAAAGAACAAACAGGACACAAAGGGAGGAAAATATGCCTTCCTCCCCCTTTATTATATGCTGGCTTTGCCCTGGACAGGTGCAACACTCACACCGCCAATCTCCGTGCTAGACAATGAACCAACAACAAACGCTAGATTCCTCTGTCTTCATGACTGCATGAGGCTTCAGAAATATATATATATATATATATATATTTCTGATATATTTGTATGACACAAGTCCCTAGGAAACCCCGAAAACATTTCCAAATGACTGTCAAAAGATTTTTCTTGATTGGGTAAATTATTCTACTAGCTGGCCTATCAGAAGTTAACATCATCTCTTAGTGGGGGATACTTGAGTGCACCACTAAGTAAATAAATGAATGCAGTGGTAAATGAACTTTTACTGACTTGAACCCCAGAAGTCGCATACAAGACTAAGTGTCCTGAAGACTTGTCTAGTTGACAAAAAGGCTTTATTTTGTAGTACTATGAAAATTAAAATGGAAAACACGATTTTATTTGTCTGAATACTTTAACATTTTGAGACTATATAAAAGATATTTAAAAGTTGAAAAAATCAGACTAGAAACACATTTGTTCACAAGAATCTTGAAAAGGCAGATAATGCATAGAGATAGAATCAATAGTCACATCTTTTGCTGGCTCCATCATAAACTTCAATGGATTGCACATTAAACTCTAAATGAACTCTTCCTGAACTTTCATAGTAAGATGTCAAATAAATTCTCAGTGTGTCTCTTTAATCTTGAGCAATTTTTCCAGTTTTCAAAAATGTAAACTACTTGGTTAGTGCATTGCCCTTTATAAATGAAAGGAAAATACCACTTAGAGTTTTCATATTTTATGAGGACATATTGTTATTTCTCACTTTAAAATAAAGCGGCATGATACTTATTATCAAGGATGTTAAAAACTTACAAATTTTATTTATCATCATCTCTTAAGTTTTTCAATTAAAATAGCAACCTTTAACGAGTATAGATCCCTACAATTAAAACTGGATGGTGTATTCAATATTCAATTTCATTATTTCAATATTAATTACTCTCACATTTTTATACAAGAGATAAATGTATGTTAGCGATACATTTACTTTTCTCTCTTTTCTCTTTTTAATTAAAAATTCTCAACCAAATACATGGAGAGAAAGACGATTAAATAATTAACTTTTTCCTTTGGAGATCCCTGTGCATTTTAATTTACATGTTCATTATGTAGCCAGGAAAAGTCTCCATGTTAAATTTGATTAAGTCAGTCAGAAAGTGCTTTAAACTGAATAGTAGCTGAAATGGGAGTCTCACATTTGGTCTAATTGTGTTAATGAACTACCCTGATGAGACTTATTTAGTATAAAAGGCCCTTGACCTTTTTATTGATTGTAAAACAGAATACTTCTAATATCTACAAGGTTTTACTCCATTTTTACATTTTTAAGCCAAACACTTAAAACACGTGCATACTTTAGAAAATAATGGAATGGGTAAAGAATCTAGGCCCTTGGAAGCTCATCTATGAAACCACATTTTCTTGTGCAATGTAAATTTCTCATGCTCACTGTGTGTTTTTTAAATTATTCTCTTTATATTCCAGACTACAACTGACATTGTGAAGTGTAAATAAAAACACAAATCATAACATCCACCATGTGGTGTATAGAATGGTATATATCCCAAAAAATGAAAGAAGTACCTGCTGAAAAACTGCAATAGTATCTTCTCACATGAATTAAATTCATAAAAGTTGTGATATTCAAAGGAAAACATAAATTCATTGATAGTTTAATATGAAATTATGCTTCCATCCCATGTATATTGCCTTCCCCTGCAGTGCATAAGCTTCCTGTGCCATCACAATTTTACTTTTCCCATATATTTTTCTAGTGTACTAAAACAATCATAGTTATTCAAGATCTAAATTCATTCACTTGATCTTAAGACACTATGGGAGTTTTCACAGCTAGGTAGTATCTCAAAAATGTGTAGATATGTTTTAAAAGTTAAGTTCTATGTATTTAAAGAAAGAAGAACTTTCCAGATAAATAGAAAACCACCATGATACTTTGACAAGAATTCATGTTATTCTATTGCAATCACTGTGGCAGGATTTGCCCTGCCGCCTTGATAGTCCACATGGAGACAATTTTGTATAATTCGGGTAAGTTCAGTTATCACGGAAACCAGAATGTTGCTATTTTTGATCTATTCTTTATTTTATGGAAATACAGAATAGAAAAAAATATTTTAATAAAATTCTAACATTTAAAAACTATAATACACAGTGCAATAAAAAGATTGTACAACCTAAATAAATTTATGGATATGCGTATTAGAAAACTTCTCTCAAATTCAGTATATAAATCTTTAACAAATGAGATGATAAAGTGTTTTTATATCAGTTTGTATGAGGATTTACAGGTCTGAAATTTCTGTTTTCCTTTATTTTGTTCTATTAATTTAAATATGTATATTTAAAATCGTATCTCCTAGTATGTTCATGGAATATACAATGAATGTTTAAAACAACTTGATATTTATATTTTTTTCTTAAATTACTTCTGTAAATATTACTTATCTACTCTTTCTTGTATTTCTCACATCCACATATATCAAGCACTAATCAGTAAGAACTTTTAAAATTGAATATTCCAATACCAATTGGTATTCTACAATTTTTCAAGCTCTTATATTGCTAAACCTCAATCACATGACACTGAGCCATACATAATGTAGTTATGAGAGATGTTTGACTCTTATAAAAATGCCTAGTGTTTTCATGAAGATCACACTTACTTTGTTTTCAGTGATTAAGGTTCCTTGCTGGGTGTAAGGCTTCATTTAAAACATTGCATGCAACATCTTCTAGTTTTTCTAATGTAAATATCTTTACTGTATGACAATTCTAAGTTTATTCGCATATTGTTTCTTATTATTGTAATTTTGTAATCACTGATAAAATAAAAAGACCTTGAAAGGTAGCTTTTGTACTCCATTTTATGTTGATGCTTTACCTAAAACTTGTTAGCTTGTTTTCAGTGCTGTAAGAAACTGTGTATGTTTCCTTCCTGAATTACTCAAGTATTTATAATTCATTCATTATTCTTATGATGTCTCAATTATCAAGACATTACTTTGTAGTACTGGTGTGTGAACCCAGGGCTTCATGCATGTGTGGTAGGCAAGGGCTCTGCTATATTTCTTACTTTCAAAAGATTTTTTGTTGTGGCGTGTTACCATTTTCCTATTGTTTTAATTTAGACAGGGATTGTGTTTTCAGCATATGACACATCTATTACCTAGAATACTGTCATAGCACAGTTGTTTCTTGTGCTCATTGGATTCCATAGCATCGTTTATACTTTTTCTATGTAGTTCTCTTAGAATCTGTCTTTAATTTTTTTTAGTAAAAGGTACATGAAAGGCAATTACTTGATTCTTTCTTCAAAGGTGATAATGTACCATTGAACACAAAAGATAATATACACAATCGATTCTTGAGTGCTATGTTTTCTTAGTAGAACTCATTTATTTTATATGGAATATTAATTGCCTGAACAAGATTTCTTCTTAATAATTCTCTTATTTTCAAAATCCTTATTGTTGAAGTAACTAAAATCTTCAAGATAACTTGAATGTATTTCCTGAAAATAAAAAAATGCCTTGATGCCATCCATCATTTTTCAACTGAAACCAAATCCCTTAAGTGTACTGCATAGTCACAGTTTAACTTAATGTGATATAAATATTGAGATACAGTGCAGTATCATTAATAATCCTAGGTTGTCATATACTGCTGAAGCTACAGTAATAATCTACCTAGTGTATCATTTCTACTTATGCAGTATGTGAGGAAGCAAAAGCTTTTCCATGAAGATACTAAAAAGATTTATGTCCATCAAAAACCTAAACATATCAGTCCATTAGAAAGGTTGAATATTATTTCCAAGGTCACAAATTACACCATCATCATTAAAAGCAGGATCAAATTCAGGATTGTCCTACTTCAAAAAATATTTAATTTCCAGTACTTAGAACCTTTTTTGTCAAACTAAAGAACATCTTAAAATTATCACTTTCCAAGAGGCTGAATTAGAGAAATGACTTGTATGCACCATTTCTAAAGTGTCCTAGTCACGATTGGTATGAGCAGTTATGAACCACTGTTACTTGCTAATTTTACTGTATTGGGGCTCTCTGTGTCTAGGTGTTTTTCAACTTGTAAGGCAATGAGGTTTCCCAATGATCTATATTAACCAACTAGTTATAACTAATACCTGTTAAAATATAACTGTAATCTGTGTACTCCATTAAACTCCATGCTTTTGTCTAACCTGGTGTGCAGAATCTATTATGACTAAACTTTATTTTATGTAACTTGTTGCTTCATTTCATAAATGTGAACAGCAACTTCAATTTTCATAAATTATAAAGCAATAAAATTTTGTGCAACATGTTAAACATCACACACAGATTCAGGAGTTCTTAGGGCAATGCAAGATAGGAACAGGAATTGTATTCATGATAGCAATCAGAGGAAAGACAAGGATATGAGAATTAGAAAAATGTCCCCAAAAATAACTAAAAAGAAATTCATTTGCTTTTGAGAGAAAGTAAATCAGTGAATCAAAAGAACTCGCATTTTCCTCACAGGAAATGTTATGTGAGTAATTTATTTGCTAAGCTGTTTACATGGATAAATTTTAAGAGATATTTGGGAACTGCAGATTCCATTTGACCAGGTATGCCAGATCCATCATGGGCGCATTGTAAAATTAAATGAAAATGCACAGAAAGTGTTTATCTAATTGCCTGACTCATTTTAAGCAGTCAATAAATGTTAGCTCTTTTGTTTTTTTATTGTCATTATTCTAGGAGCCCAGGGTGAACAATTTGGATGTATATTTATTAATGAATTACTGAAATAAATATTGCAATACTTATATCCTCAGAAATTGTATTGATTCTGCATGGCTAAGCAGTTGAGAATCTTCACTAGGGACTGGGATTATTTGATTTGGCTGTCATGTGTTGAGATAATTAGTTGAAAAATTGACAGAGTTTTCCATCCTTCTTTACTAACCAGTATCTTGGAGTAAATTTGTAATAGTGAAATCAGTAAAAATCTTTTTCGTGATAATACTAGTTTAAAAAAATGAAATTGGTTATATGCAATTTCCTTATAAAACAATTAGAGATCTCATAAAGTGTTGAATTACTTAGGATAAAAATAGAAATCTCACAGATCTAGCCATGTACTATAATTATTGCTTTCATATAGTGAATGTCTTGGAATATTAAGAGCATATTGATTTTTGTCAGTGTGTGAAAGTCACAAGCTTCAAACTATGTATGTCCAGAAAATGCAAGGACATGGTGAAAACATTAGCATTTTGGGTGATGATTTAGAATGTCCTGCTGATGAGAACAGTATGGTAGCATGGTCATTTTGAGCACATAGTTATTTTTCTTAGCTAAAATTATACAATTGCCATTAAGGCTTACAAATTAGCCTCTCATGAATTTAATTTGGTTATATCAGTTCCCCAGGACCTTGTTATTGCTGCTGAATTGAAAAATGTCACTTTCCTGTAACTGTGAAACTGAGATATAGATTCAGAGTCAAAAGCCCAGTTATGCCCCCTCCCACCTCCCACCTGTAAAACTGTGAAGAATAATCCTCTTATTACCAGATGTATGTGACTCCCTTAGTGTAGGCTAGGATCTAGCCAATCACGGTGAAACTGGCACTGAACAGGCTCATCCTAGGTCAGCAGCCGATTTGGAATGCTTTCTTTTTGCAGCTCTTATGGAGAAAGCAGGTTGGGCAATAGACCAGCTCCCTGCAGAAATGACCGCTCTGCTCCCATTGAGAAAACCAGGGAGACAGAAGGGCCAGAAGCCAGGTAAATTGCCTGCGAAGTGGCTCCAGCCATTTGAGGCTGGAAGTGTAACATTCCAGGAAAATAGAATGAAGGTTTTTGTCCTGGTGTTTTCTTAAACATTACCAAAACAGAAACACGTTATTTTTTTTCCTAATCCTATGTAGTTTTGAATATCTTTTGTACATTATTCATTTATCTTTGTTCTCCCTATATATTTAGTACAGATTCTTTTGAAAATGTGAGTTTGTTGCTGATGTGCTAAAAGGAACAATAAAAATAGTATTTTTGTTACATCACTTATATTCTGATAATTTGAAGATATTAGTACAGCCCAGCAGTCAAAAGATGACTGTGAATAAAAATATTCTATGTATATAACCTCAAGAAAATATCATTTAAGGTGAGAGAGTTAGGAGTGTGTGACTATTAGTTTAGCTAACCCTCCCCACTTCTGAATTATGAAAGATATTTTGGTTTTATCCAAAGACTTGTATGTTTGCTAGCTAAATTGTCTCTGTATGTGGTTTAATAACCCAGTATGTTAGTTGTGTGTTGCACATGTGTACATATATGCAGCATATGTATCTGTGATCTGTGTTTCCATGAAGCTATCAGAAATTATGAGTAAGTCTTAACATGTAATACATTGGGTATCAAAGTTTCAGTTTCAGATGTTAGTTTTACTTCTTAAACAACTGTTATTAACATAGTACAAATGTAAGAAGTTTCCTAAATGGCATAAAAATTTTTTTTAAAACCCTTCAATTGATATCAGTGGTTACAAATGAATAGATTTTCTAGGAACTTCTAACACATCTCAAAGCTAAGAATATTATTGGAAGCAAAACATATAACATCATCCTACCCATGATATTATCTTTTCATTTTTTTCAAATGTACTGCAAAGAAGACTGGGTATATTATCAGCCATGACTTATAAGCCAGTGAAAACTCCAACATGAACTTGACCAGATTCACAAAGGCTTCTAGAATTGGAGTTACCAGAGTCTGACACAAAATTCTGAACATCCTCAAGGAAATGAAATACATGCCCGGGCATTTTAACAAAAAAGAGTAGAAATTGCAGAATGTGACGGTTAAACTTCAAAATGGGTTATACATTTCTAAAGGTAGAATTCCTGAATTATAATATAGATCAAAAGAAAATATCTAAAACATAATACAGATATTATTCAGTTATAAATCAAGTTCTCCTCCCTCTAGAAGGTCACTAAATGAATTACTAAATGAGGAATTGTATATAGTTTGTGCTTTATAATATTCAGAACAAACAAATGCTCAAAGGAAAGCAGTAACTTTGTGACTTTACTTTTATTTGCATAATTAGTACTATAATATATAATAGGTCATAAAAGCACCATTCTTTATTCTACAGCATGATCACTAAAAAATACAGTATTATATAAACAATTTATACTGTACATTGAGCTCCTACAAACAAGATACACAGAAGCATTAGAACGAAAGTTAGGTCTTAAGTCAGAACAGTGTGCCTCAGTCATAAGTGTGGTCAGTTGTTAAACAGATAGGCCACGAATTGAGGACTATGTGTAAAAAATGAACTAAACAAAACACATATAAAAAAATTGAACTAAAAAAACCCCACAGGACAGAAGTTCTGGCATGCATGCTTTTGAACTTTTAGGGGGAAAAAAGGAGAGGAAGTATAAAGTAAAAGCAATATCTGAAGATACAGTATATATTCCAAGCTAAGACAGTAAAAGACATATGCAGAAGATACTTCATACTGTTCAGGATAATATAGCACAACTGGCTCTTTGTATCCTTAGGTTCTGCATCTGCCTATTCAACCACCAACAGACTGCAAATATTTGAAAAAATGCATCTTCACTGAACATATGAATATATTTTTTCCTTGTCACTATTCCTTGAACAATACGGTATAACAACTATTTACATAGTCTTACATTTACTAGGTATTATAAATGACTTGGAGAATATGTAAAGTATAGATGACTTGCTGATCACATATCATTTTACATAAACAATCAGAACACCCACAGATTTGGGCCCCTGGTGTGTCCTAGAACACTCTATATACGTGGGGGAATGGCAGTATGCAAGGAAACAACAGAAACAAATAGCTACTGAGTATACAAAGCACAACGGAATTCTAAAACTCAGGAAAACATCTTTAACAATCTTATTAAAAGGATAAAAATTAAGGAACCACTAAATCCTTAACATAAAAAAATATAAACTTAGATTATACAAACATATGTGTTTCTCTGAAAGAATATATTTTCCAGCATGAAATTCAATAGAATACAATAAATTCAGTCAATAAAATTTTTACATGCCTGATAAATAGAAAATTGGTTACCAGATACATTCTTACTTATAAAGATAAGAAATATTGAAAGCAAAAACATAGGAAAATACATTATTCAAAAACTAAACAAAAAACAATATGGCATAACAACAAAAGAATATGGCATATGCAAGTAGATACAGTAATATCAAACAAATTAAAACTTAGAGCAGCCTTACAACCAAAGACCATAATACAAGTAAGTCCCAACATCCAACACTAATTAAGTTATTAATTATTACCATTTTTAGTATATTTTAGTTGCACATTCATTTTTTTTCAATAAGTTAAGAAAGTCACAAAGGTATTGTTGTCTAGAAATCTTTTGTAATATATCTTAATATATAGTTAAATATGTATTACCATATATATGTATTGTATATATATGTTATATATATATTGCCATATCTATATATATTTATTGCTAAAATTTTTAAAATCCAAAGTGACCTCCCAGGAAGTAGGAAAGAACAGCAACCTATACTATAAAATATGTAAAGGTAGATCCTAAGTTGTAGAAGAGAAATGTGAAGCTAATAATGTTCACTGGAAAGTGTCATGTAAATAATAAATAGTTATCAAGAGTTACAAGAGAGACACAAATAGTAGAAATGAGAAAATCACTTCAAATCATACAAAAAGGCAATAAAATCATATCCTAATGTGATTTATTATTTATTATTTATTTATCAGTTTAAAGCTGATTAAATAAAAGTTTATAAAATAAAAGATTAAATAAAATAAAGGTTTAAAGCTGATTAAATAGTGAAATTACTAGTAACAAAATAAATGTCATGTGTTAATAACACTATAATTATTAAAGTAATGAAAATTATATTGAACACTTGTAAGCATTAGTGAACTACAAACTTACACATTTTATTATGTAAACATTTCCAAAAATGCTCAAGAAGGAAAAAAATATTGGACTATCTATAGAAATGGGGAAGATACTGTAGATTTTGTTATAGGCTAACATAATCCTCATACAAAGACCGACAAAAATGATATAGATAAATTACAAAAATATCAAACTGAATATAAACACTAAAAATTTATTAGCACGTTGTGCTCAAAGAACCTTAAAGGATGTATTTTAAATGTGAGTAAATGAGGTAAGCAAAGCACACTGGATCAGCATTTTGAAAGTGGTGGGACAGGAGTGGTGACTGCTCTGTTAGTTCATGGATATGACCAGAATACAAAAAACAAAACAAACAACCAAACAAAAACCGGATGTAGAGGACCCTGCATCTAGTTACACACTGCTGATAGACTGTATGCTGTTGTTGCAGACACAAAGTCTCTCTTGGTGTGAGTTGGAGCCTTGTGTTGCAGCTGCACAATGAGCTAAGGTGAAGCCAGATGTTTAGATTTGTGGAATAATTATTGTTAGTATATGTTACAGAATGATTACATTATCTTGGAGAAATGGTACACATACATTACATAAAGAATCTCGATTACTTCCCCCAACGCCCAGGCTTCCCCCTTTTAATCCTTCCTCTTCCCATATATGTAGAGTATAATTGTTTCATATCATCTCTCTTTTGTTTTGCTCTTTATGTTTGTGTTTCTCTTATTAGAGAAAACATATTTAATCTTCTGTATCTGACTCATTTTACTTAATATATTACTATAGTTGAAAAGTCCAGCCATTGCTTCTACAAATGACTCAAATTTGTCCTTCTTTAGGATTGAGTACAATAAGTTGCCGATTTATTAACACTCAAATTGTGAACTTTCACAGATACAAATGAATCTCTTACTAGGAAAATCTGTAAATATAAAAAATTGCAGAAGCAGCTCCTGGGTTTGCCAGACATTACCATGCTTTCTGCTGTGTGTTTGCTATACAGTGTCATAGTGTACAGTGGTACCATTCTCAATTAGAGCCCGGGATGTCTGGAAGTGTGCCAAAGGTGCATAAAACTCATTTCGTGGGGCTTAGAAATGAACAGGGCAGGGCTCAGGAAGAAATCTGTCATACAAAGACTGTCCTGGAACAAAGGTCATTTGTAAATTGCAGAGTTACGTGTTATTACATATATATATATATATATACCATGCTTTATTTTTATTTGTAAGTTATTGACCATAGAAGCCAAAGTCATTATTTAACTGTGGTGAATTATACTTTTAAATATGTTGATATCATAATTCCAAAACACACCATTCATGATGTGAGGTACCAGTTTATGATCATAAGACAGGTTCATCCCTGTGAAACACAATGATTGGTTGCCTTAAATGCTGGGTTATGGCTGAGTTCCATATAGCCTTGAAGGAAACAAACTGTTGTTGATAAAAGTTTGTGGTTCATTCATAATAATTGTTTTATAGTAGTTAAGTAACAATAAATGGTAGTATTGCAGTAAGTTGGTTTGACTACAAATAAAAATGAAACTATGCCAAGCAACTTGCATTAGAGTAAAATGTTGAAAATAATCTTAATGAGATTATTTATCAAGTCTACAGGAGGTTGTAGCAGTGCAATAAGCCAAGAAAAGCATATATAATCTACTACGATGCATGAAGAGGAAATAATTGTCTCATAATTAGCAGGGAATCAAAATAAAATTGCTAGAAAAGATTTTAGCAAATTTTCTAAATATAATTTCAATAATGTGCACTAACTTAATTTTATGTGACATCCAATGGTTGTAAAATATATACAAATTACATGTATTGTAGAGTAAAATAATTTAATATTGAGCACAGAAACAAAGAAACTAAACTGTAAATCACTCAAAATTTTATTAAAACAAATTGTAGACACATAAAACAAAATATAATTATTTGTGGAATGGAATAATGAATGTTAAAGTATCACTTCTCACATTAATTTATAAATTCTATCAACACTAATGATGTTCATTACCCATTTATGTTCAGAAAGTAATCCATATGTGAGATGTTCACATGTAATCTTAGTGTATTTATTTTGTTTTAATTTTTATATTAAGTATATATTTTTGTGGTAATGAATAGCTTTATCATGGAAGTTAGTATATCTGCACACATCATCTGAATTCTATTTACTTTCCCTTCTCCTCTCCTTTGTCCATCTCTTGGTTCTTTTTCCTTTGAAAAATGTCTGTTTCCCTGTTTGCTTCATTTTGATTTTTCACTATTTTTATTATTAGTAGTAATTTATTATTAATGTTAGTACTAGTAGTAGTACTACTAGTGCTCCAAGTAGTAGTATTTTTGTGCTGGATTTCACTATGTAGTGCAGGCTGACCTTAAAAACACTGTGTCGCACAGACTGGCCTTAATACCAGGGCCACCCTGTACTTTAGTCTTCAGTCCTAGGAATACAAATGCACCAAAACAATTTGCTTCCGTTTTAATATTTATATTTTGTATTTCTAATAGAAGAGAAACCATGTGATGTTTAGGGTTATATATCTGATTTATTTTACTTAAAATTATGGACTCCAGGTGTATCCATTTTCTTACAAATAAATATTTTTTTATTCATACATTGATGAAAATATAGGACACTTAGGTATGGGTCGTGAGTCAAACTCTGTAAGTGTATATTCAGTTTTCCCTGCACTATTTTAGAACAGTTTTTTTCCAAATTATGATTCTGGCTTTTGTCAGATAGCTTAATGTAAATGGAGTTGCTTGTGCATTCTCTGTTCTGTTCCATGGATACATGTGTCTATTTCCTAGTACCATGCTGTTTTTGTCACTGTAGATTTGTAATATAATTTCAAATCAAAAATTGTGATGTTTCCTAGTTGACTTGTTACCCATGATTTTTTTTGCTATACTGGGTCCTTTGTGGGTCTATATGAATTTTATAATTGTTTTTTTTTCTCTAATTTTGTAAGGAATGCTGTTATTTTTACTAGGAGTATATTAAATCTATATCTGTTTTGAAAGATCTGTATAGCCATTTTCACAGTATTCATTCTGCTCATCCCTTAGCAGAGATTATCTTTCTATTTTCTGATGTCCTCTTTAATCTCCTTTTTCAGACTAATTTAGTTTTCATAATTGAGGTCTTGCAATTCCTTTCCTTTAGGAGATTAATTCTCCAGTATTTTACTTTCTATGAAGCTATTGGGAACAGTATTGCTCGGTGGATTCATTTTTGATGTATAGAAACATCATTGATTTTTGTGGACTGACTTTGTATCCTACTACCTTGCTGAATTTGTTCAGCAGTTCTAAGAGTTATTTTTTGTAAACTTTTTGAGTCTTCAGTATAAATTGTCATGTCTTTAAACTCTTCTCATAAATATTTTACCTTCTTTCTTTCCTATACACATTGCTTTTATTTACTTGTCTTTTGTTATTGCTTTGGCCAACATTTTGAGTATCGTATTAAACAGGAGTGCTAATTTATATATTGATCCTGAATTTAGAGGAAAACCCTTAAATTTTCCTGATTTAATGTGATGATGTGCTAGGATTTATCACAAAGGACTTTCATCAGATTCAGATGAGGGCATTTTATACATATTTTCTCCACAATATTCACCATAAATGAATGTTGGATTTTGGCAAAGATTTTTTCTACATCTATTGAGATGCTCCTTTGACTTTTGTACTTGCTTGCATTTATTGATTTATACATGCTGAACCATGCTAGCATTCCTGATAGTAAACCTACTCGGTTATGATGTCTGATCGTTTTGGTGATTTGTTGCATTCTATTCACGAGCATCTTGTTTTATATTTTTGAAACTATGCTCTTTAGTGAGACAGGCCTGTAGTTTTCTTTTTTAATTGAGTCATTATGTGGATTTGACATCAAGATAACACTACCTTCCGGAAACAAGTTTAATTGTCTTTATTTTGATGTGGACATTCATAGCTAAAATTTACATAGAAATTTGGTTTGTCTCATAGGCCTTGATAGGTTGTATTAGTTTTAACATTTGATATTAAGAAATGTCAAACTTCTTCTTTGGATTCTCTATATCTTTGAAAATTTCAAAGTGTATTGTTCAATTAGCATATCTTTGCTGAATTTCTGTGGTTTCTTTTTCCACTGATTTCTAGTTTCATTGTACAGTGGTCTGATAATGTGCCTACAAATGTTTTGATTCTTTTGTATATACTTCAAGCATGTTTTGGAGCTTAGAGTGTGATCAATATTGAAGAAAGTTCTCTTTGTTGCAGAGGTTATGCATTCTGTTGTTTTTGGAGAGAAGACTCTCTACATTCCTTTTAAATACATTTATTAGAGATTTTGTCCAACTTTCATGTTATTAATATTTTGCTTAGATGGTGTATCTATTCATGGTTGTGGGGTGTTAGGGTTTCCCATTATAACTGCATTTATGTTTATATGATCTTTTGTCCAGTACTGTTTATTATATGAAATTGGGTGTGAAAATGTTTAGTGTGTATATATTTAAATAATTTCTTACTATTGGATTGTTTAGTTAACCAATGTGGAGGACTTTCTTTGCTCATTTTGATAAGTTTGGCTTGACGTCCACTTTGTCTGTAAATAGGTAGTTCTTGTGTCTTCAAGTTCCCATTAAAATACTGTTGTTTCCCATTTGATTTTTTTTTTTTAGTTCATGAATTTATTTTTGGATTAAATGTGTTTCTTATATACATGATGTTAGACTTTGATTTTTATCTGTTTTCATTGTCTGCTTCTATTGGGAAACTTACACATTCATATTTTGTGTTACTACTAAAAGGCAATAACTTATTCCTCTCATTACATTCTCTCTGTCTCTGTCTCTGTCTCTGTCTCTGTCTCTGTCTCTGTCTCTGTCTGTCTCCCTGTCTCTCTGTCTCTGTCTGTCTGTCTGTCTGTCTGTCTGTGTCTGTCTCTGTCTCTGTCTCTCTCTCTCTCTCTCTGTCTCTCTCTAATTGTTCACTCAACTTGACATTTGACATTCTTCCTATTTGACATTCTGGCATTCTTTATTTCATTTTCTCTTTCCAGGATACTTTGAGAATTTTTAGTCGTGCTGTTTTGGGAATCATATATTTATTAGGATGCTTTTGTCATGGAAATACTTTATTTCTCCATCAAGTTTAACAGATATTTTGCAAGATAATTCAGTATAGGTTGTATGCTGTACCTTTGTAAGGTTTCAAATACTTTGCTCCAAGTTTTCCTGACCTAAGATGTTTTTGTTGAGAAGTCTGCTCTAACTTTACCCGCCTACCTGTATAAGCCACTTGTTGCTTTTTCTCTCACAATGTTTAAGGTTCTCTTGAGAATGTTTTGCCATGATGTGTTCTGGATATTTCTTTTTCTGATCATGACTGTTTGTAGTTCTATGAGCCTCTGTTATTTGTACGTAAATTAGTTCCTAATACCATAAAAGCTATTCATGTCATCCTGCAGCATTGTGAATTTTCACTAACTCTGATTAAACTTAGTCTTCTTCATAGCATGTAGCAGCTATCGAATCCATTATCCAAATTTTTAAAACATTTCTGAGAATAGTAACCTGGATCATCCCTATAATCTGCCCTTCTAATACTACAGCCTTTCATTGTTCATTCCTGCTGCCCATTCAACAAAATAAGCTTTAAACTTTTGGATTTTTGTTTGGTACTTTTTCATGAATTTTCATTAATTACAGAGGTGATCACTCCCTTTTCCTTGTGTACGTCACCTAGTATTTAATTAGTCTTCTATAACCCACTGATCAAATGTTTATTAAGTCCAAAATCTGGCTAGTTATGTCATGTTTATTTTTATTTTTAACAGGGTGAAAGAACATTTGAAGAAAAACAAAATTTGTCATTTTTGTCAATTGCAAGAACAAGTTGAATCAACTAAATTAAAGAGAAAAATAGCTTTTTTCCTAATGGTTTTATCAGACAACAATGGCAGAACTGCAAAGTAATGCATTTGTCTATTTAATAAGTGGTGCTAGCTGAATGGAATGTCTATGTTAATTTTTTCCTCACTTTATTTTAAAGAGATAAAAGGAAAGGAAAAATCAAGAAGCAAACTAACAATAAAAAATCATAACAACAGTAGCAAAATGACAAAAACAATAAAAAAATCACTAGCAGTATAGGATTTCAAATCAAGTAGGTAAGAATTTAACAATTGTTATATTGCATATTATCTTCAAAATAATTGATAAAGCTACCAGATAAAAGCATACAATGTCAACCAAGCAATATTAATTTCCTTTGGGCAGTTTCTTTCCTTTTTAGTATATAAACTGTAACTTTTGGATCTTATGTACTCTTTCACTTTCTTATACTAGTGAGATAATATGATGTTTACACATGTAAGGCTGATTTATTTCAATTATGAGTATGATTTCTAGTTGCATCCATTTACCCATAAAAGCTTTGAGTTTATCATTCTTTATGGCTGAGTAACATTCTAGTGTATCAAATACCACATATTTTTTGCTCATTCCTTAGTTGATGTGTATTTGGGTTATTTCTAAGATCTTGATTTTTTTCAATTCTTTATATGTTCTAGATAAAAGTAGTATGTGTGAAGGATAGTTAGCAAAATTTTTTCCCAATTTATGGGTTATCTTTTCACTCTGTTGGTGATTGTTTTTTAATGTCCAAAAACTTTGATAAAATGAGATACCAGTTGTTGATACTTTGAAGTACTTCTTGACAGTTTGGTATTTCTTCATGAGTTCTTTTCCTACCCGTAGGTCCTTAAGATTTCTAGCTAACTTGTATTCCAGTAGATTCAGTAGCTTCTGTTTTAATATTTAGAACTTTGATCAATTTTTGCATGGTCATATGCATGGTACTAGTTTAAGTATTTGGCTATAGAAGGCTAGGTTTTCCAACATCACTTCTTAAAAAGGCTATCTGTCTTCCAGTGAAAATGTTTGACCAATTTGTCAAAGGTAATGTGATTGAGTGCGTTTACAATTCTGTTTGCATTTTCTATTGATCTTCAGGTCTGTTTTTTTTTTTTTTTTTTTTTTTTTTTTTTTTTTTTTTTTTTTTTTTTTTTTTTGCCAGTACCGTGCTGATTTTATTATACCAGCTTTGTAGTATAATTTCAAGTCTGGGATTGTGATGCCTCCTGCCTTGCCATTTTTGCCAAGGACTGCCTTTGCTCTTCTAGGTTTCTTATGGGTCCATATGAATTTTAAGAGTATTTTCTCTAGTTTTATGAGGCATGCTCTTGTTATTTTGATCGGGAATACATTAAATGTGTATAATAATTTTGGAAGTATGGTCTTTTTCACAAGGCTGATTCTTCCTATTGATAAGCAAGGGATATCTTTCCATTTTCTGAATTCCTCAGTTTCTTTCTTTAGAGTACTGTAGTTTCCAACATATAAATCTTTTTTTTTCTTTTGTTAGATTAATTCGTGAGTAGATTATTATTTTTGATGTTCTTGTGATGGGTTTGGTTCCCCTAATAGCTCTCTCCTTGAATGTGTTGTCTGTGTACAGGAATGCTATTGACTGTGGAGTGCTGACATCGTACCTAGCTATGCTGCTGAATTTGCTTATGAAGTCTGGAAGTTTGTTGATGGAATTTTGCTATATAGAGTATCATGTTATCTTCAAATAATGATAATTTAACTTATTCTTTCCTACCTTTCTTCCTTATGTTTCTCTCTCTCTTGTGTAATTGCTCTTTCCAGAACTATAATGAAGGCAAATGGTGATAGTGGACATCCTTGTCTTGCCTCACATTTTCGAGCGAAAGCTTTCAGTTTTTGCCCATTTAGTATGAGAATGGCTGTTGGTTTGACACAGATGGCTTTGATCAAATTGAAGAAGATAGTATATATTTGGGTTTTCTCTATGGTTTTTACCATGAATGAATGATGGACCTTATCAAAAACTTTTTATATATCCAATGAGATGATTATGTGATTTTTTTCTTTGACTTTGATATGGTGAATTTGATTTATTGATTTTAGTATGTTGAGTCATGCATGCATTTCTGCAGTGAATCCTACTTGCTCATAGTGTATAATGTTCTTGATGATTTGCTGCTCTCTGTTTGCTAGTATTATATTTAGGATTTTGGCATTTGTGTTCCTTGGGAAGCTTGGGCTATACTTCCATTTTTTGTTTAAGTTTTTCTCAAGTTTTGGTATCAGGGTAACACTTGCTTCCAGGAATGAGTGTAAGACAATTGCTTCCCTTTCAATTTCATTAAAGAGTTTGAAGAGTATTGGCACTAAATGTTCTCTAAACATCTTGTAGAATTCAGCTGCAAATCCATCAGGATCTTGGCTTTTCTTTGTTGGTAAATATTTTATTACCATTTCAATTTCAGTAACTGATACTGGGTTATTCAAGGTTTTTATATCTTCTTGATTTAGTTTTGGTAATTCATGTTTCCAGAAATCTGCCCATTTCTTCTGTGTTTTCCATCCTATGAGAGTGCAGATTTTCAAAGTAAGCACTGATGATCTTCTGAATTTCTAAAGGCTCTGTAAGTGATTTCACTCTTTTAATTTCTTATGCATGAATTTGAATTTTTCTTTATGATAAGGTTAGCTAATTTTTTATCAATTTTATTTATTATTTCAAAAAACAACTATTCAATTCATTAATTCTCTGTATTGTTTTCAGAGTCTCAGTTGCATTAATTTCTTTTCTGGTTTTTATAATTTCCTCCCTTATTTGGCCTTTGAGCCTGAATTGTTCTTTTTCTAGAATTTCTAGAGTTTGGGTTGTTCATTGGTTCCCTTTTTGTTTTCCTGATATGAGACTTCATGGCTATAAATTTCCCCTTTAAGACTGCTTTCATTTTGCCCTACAGGTTTGTGTAAGCTGTACTTCAATTTTCATTCAGTTGAAGATGTTTTTTAATTTCATCTGTGATCCTTTGGTTGTTCAGGAGTGTATACATATTTTCCATATGTTATGAAATTTTTGTTGTTTCTCTTGTCATTTAATTTCCAATTTTATTGCACTATAGCCAGATAATGTACATGGTATAATTTCAATTCCTTTGTATTTACTGAAGCATGTTTTATGGGATAGTAGATAGTCTATTTTAGAGAATGTATTATGTGTAGCTGAGAAGAATATGTACTAAAAAACAAAGAAGAATGTGTATTCTGATATTGTTGGGTGGAACAACCTATAAATATCTTCCAATTACATATGTTCACAAGTTTGATCAAGTTCTGTTATTTCTTTGCTGATTTGTTGTTTTGGTAACCTTTTTAGCTGTGATCATTAGGGATTAAACTTCCCTTTTATACTGTTATTGTTTGTTTTTTCATGTCTATTAATATTTGATTTATATTGTTGAGTTCTCTTGTACTTGTTGCACTTATATTTATAATTGTTAATTCTTCCTCTTGAATTTTTCCACTAACAAGTATATAATGACTTTATTTATCTCTTTTTATCACTCTTGGTTTGAAATTCACATTGTCTGCACACAGGACAGTTGCTTCTACTTTTTTTTCTCCTGTTGCATGGAATGTTGCTTTCCATCCTTTGAGGTTCAGTCTATGAATTTCTTTTGAATTAGATGCATTTCTGAACACAGCATATTGTTGGATCTTGCTTCTGGATCCATGCTGCTAGTCTTTTTTCTTTTGATTGGTGAATTGAGTTCATTTACATTTATGGTAATAACTGATATATGTTGGCTTGTGTTGGTCATATCAATTTCTTGCTCTTGGTTACCTATTTTCTGTTTAGTTGCTTGTCCTGCTTAGTGGTTTCCTTGTGTTATTCTGAAATGGCCATTTTGGTCTCTGTCTAGAACATGTTTTGGCACCCTCTGTAGTGTTGGATTAATGATCACAAACTCCATAAGTAGTTCTTTGTTCTTTGTTCTTTGTCCATTGATTTTTGAAAGGCAGTTTTGCAGGGTACATCTCTCTCTGTTGGAAGTTAAGACTTAAAATATTTCACTCCAAGTTCTTCTTGCCTTGAGAGTTTGTGTTGAGAAGTCAGCCAGCATTCTGAAGGGTTTCCCTTACTGGTGATCTGTTTTTTTTTGCCTAACAGCTTTTAATATTCTGTTTTGTTCTCAGTTTCTGAGATATTGATTATTAAAGGTCTGAATATAGATTTATTTTGATTATGGCTAATTGGGTTACTCTTTGTCTTATATATCTATATGTCAGATTCTTTTCTATGTTTGGGAAATTTTCTGCTATTACTTCAGCGAATAGTTTTTTGTTGGTTTGTTTGTCTGTGTTTGCTTGTTTCTGTTTTTTTTCTTTGACACTCATTATTCTCTTATTATTTTTATTTGCATCATCTTGTAGATGTTGAATTGTTATTTCCTGATATTTTGTTTTCGTCAAGTGGATGGTCATAACCTTGATCCTATCTTTAAGGTCTGAAAAATCTATCTTCAGTTTCATTCAAGGAGTTTGCCAGATTTCAGTGGAGTTTTTTATTTCCTGGATGTCTGCTTGAATGTTTCATGTATTCAATTTGTTTTCTATATTAATCACTTATGATTTCCATCCTCTTCTTATCATCATCTATTTTCTTTACCTCTGTCCAGATTGATAAGTATTTTGTTTATAAATGTAACATTTCTTTTTAACCTGAGAGTTTACTTCTGATCTGATTTCCTTTATAGTAATATGGATTTGTTTCTTTACTTCAGTTGCTATTATTTCAGAAATCTCAGGTTTCTTATTTTCTTCTATGTGGATGACTATTGGACTTGTTCTAGGTGGGCAAGAGTCTGAGATTTCATTTTTGTTTTGTTTTTTTTTTTTTTTTTTTTTTCATTTTCTGGGTTCCGATGGTGGTGAAGAGATGATGGGAATGTCTCAGAGTATCTATGTTAAATATGAAAAATGGGTTCTTAGAATGATTATGCAATAGAGCTGGGTATTTTAATTTTGTGTGCTTTTGGTGTTTCATACTTCAAGTAAAGATAATTTATAAAAAAAATCATTGACTAAACTAGATTCTCGCCATAAAATTATTTCTTTAAGCCCACAATTCAAACTTAACAGGAATTTGTACATTTCGTGCAATTATTATGTAACAAAATAAGATGAAAAAAGAGATGATTAACATATAACCTTTAAAAAATACATGACAGCAATTCCTGGGTGCTTCAAACTGAAAATATAGAAGTAAAAAATAATAAGTGAGTATGTGAAATTTAGCTAATAACCTCTCTCAATCTAATTTTATTCATGTTAAACTATAAAAGATGGAAAAAAAACTCATCAATGATCAACAGAGAGAAAGCCTGTTAGTCCCAGCAGGAATTTTTCCCATTAAATCCATGAAAGTTAGTGAAATAGAAGTTATTCTCTTCAATTCAGTTCAGTTCAATTTACTTCAATTGAACAGAGTTATTTTATATAGGCGTGACTCTATATAAAGCCTCAAGATGCGAGATATTTTTCTAAGGCAAAATAATGAAAAATTAAAGGAGGAGTTTTTGGACTCCTTGTTCAATTTTTCTTTAGATCAGTTTTCTAATTTTAAAAAAAAAATAGACAAATTTTTATTTTAGATTAAAATATTATGTGTATTTAGATATGACAAGTTTGGAAGGCAAAAAACAATCAGAAACTAAGGGACTGTATTTAGGAATAATACAAATACTCATAGAAAATTTCATCATCTAGCAGCTTTCTAACTGAGAATTTTTGATATGCTGCAAATTACACATAACTAAAATAGCTAAACTACATAACTAAACTACAATTTTTCTCATATTCACTGCATTTACCTTTATAGTTGGTTTTTTGCTGTCATTCCCACCCTGTTTTGCCTATTTTTTCCACTGTACTCAAAATTATCAGATCAAAAATACACTTCTTTATATTTTTAATAAAACTGTGATAATTGAGCATAATCAATCACTGTCTATAATAAAAAATGAATATTATATATTTTGTGTATATACTTTTGGACATCATTCAAAGAAGTAATAAATTAATCATACAAGATTAAATCTAATTCCTTATGAAAACATAATCAGCCATAAATGTCATTTATTTATACCTTTCTTGGGAAAATGACAAATATAAAGCAACTTAAAGATTCACTGATCTGTTGATTACTGTTTTCAAGAGTTAATATTAAGGAAATACTGATTGCCTTGGCTTTGTTGATTTGAAAAACTCCTAGTGCTTGTATTTTAAGGCTTTGTTCAAGGAAGATTAATGTATTCTTAGTGTTCATGTGGTGATCCTTAACCATCAAGGGAGCAAATATTGCATTGTGTATATTGTACTATATTTGCTACTCTGTTCATCAGATGATGAGCACATTAGCCAGAAAGACAGTGACTTGTAAAATTGAAGGTGAAAGAAAAATGACCTCCCTCTTTTTGTCTGTGTTTTCTTGACGAAAGGCAGGAATAAACAAACACTAATGTTTGGAAGATAAGGTCTGATTTTCTCACCTAGTGAAGGATGTGTGACCCTCTCTCAGAATTCTTGCACTATCACAGGACTGAGGGTTTGCATACAGGTAACTGCTACTGTGCTACCAGATGAAATCTACTAAACCACGTTGTAAACCAATCTATTGGGTGGGATTAAACAGTCCCCAGAATAAGAAAATAGTTACATCAGGCAGATTCTGCCAGTGTAGCTGGTACTTCAATGGGAAAACAGATTAATAGTGTTTACTATTCCAACATCTTCATATAATTCTCCCTTAAATTATTGTTGTATATAATAGATTTTCAGCTCAATAAAAGAGTCCTTTATTCATACTAATGTAACAGGATCCTGGCATTAGAACAACAAATTGATCCTTAGAAAATCACATATGTATGCATGTGCATATGCATATATGTTATTGACAGTGTTCAATTATATAACCGAATGTTGACTTTAAAATAGTCTATACTGTGCTAAAGTTAAAGCCAAGTGAGAAAAAACTGCTTGAATTATTCACTTTTTATTTGGTTGATTTGGAATTACCCAAATAACCGCAAACTCTCGAAACTTATTGTTTCTGAAAGGACCAGGGTTTCTGCTGTGGGAGTGTCTTGTACACTCCATGGAAGCATACCGTACTGTCTACTGCACATTAACTATGACATCTGACTTCCACTGCCAGACACAGATATGGATATCTATTCCTTAACATCCTGAAAACACCTGCAGTTCCTATAAAATTCAGGTCCTGAGAGTCTGTGAATGACAGAATTTTCACACACACTTTATACTATGACAAAAAAGAGGAAACCTTTGTGTGTCAGAGTCAAACATGGATAGCAGTTCCAGAATACTAATTATAACTGAATAGTTAGTTAAAATTTGCTGAAGGCGGTGGTTTGACTCATCCATCTACTAATTGAGGCTGCTGACATAATCTCTGCCTCTCAATTGGTGAAACTGAATTCCCTAAGAAGGCTTTCAGCTCAGGTAACAGCACACTGATGATTTTTGTAAGATAGTGTCATGGATAATATAACCCCTCTTGCTTGTGTTGGGCACCTGAGCAGCCTGCTTTGCAGAACAAAAATGGACTCTTGCTGTGTTCAGTCCAACAAAACATGAACTGTGCAATCGACATTCCTTCAGGAAATGTTTTACTAATGATTCTCTTGATTCCATTGGATGGCCCAATTATAAATCTTAATTTATATTCTCAGGTAGAAAATAAATGAGGTTTCTATATTATTTCTTGGAGAATTTTTACATATCTGGAAATTTTTACAAATTCCTTTAACATGCTTACAAATTCATTTTCTAAATGTTCTTGATTCCAAAGATAGTTGAATATTTGAGTATTTAACAGTCTTGTTGTTTTGGCTTGGTTTGGCTTTATATATTTTGATTCATCTAATTGTATTTATAAGATTCAACAGAACGTCTTTTTCTACTATAGTGTTACTCAATTCCCTTACAATGGACCTAAATTCATTGTGCTACATTTTATATATTATCCCCTTTATCATTTCCATAGTGAAAAAAAGGAAACATTTTTCAAAATTCTCAAAAGAAATACTGCTGCAAAGAGTTGAATAGCAATGCTAAGTCATCCCCTAAAGATTTAAATTTGTAAGCTATCAGCTCTTTCGCTTTCTCTTATGAGTCTAATTTTTGTTACTAATATTAATAATATGTTAAATATAACTGAAGTATTCAAGCAAGATTATTCACATTGTTTCCACTAACAATTTTCAGATATATCTATGTCTCTCTCTATATATATATTTATGTCTATCTATATAGATATATTGATAGAGAAAGAAACTATAGTCTTAAGATTTCATTCAAGCAGTGAATATATATATATATGTATATATATATATATAAAATAAAAATATTTACAGTGTTCCACAGTAATTTGTCTCAAATCCTATGTCCCTTAGTCATTTAGTCAACCATTCATTTATTACTATTTCCTCTTATTTATTCATATTTTACAATTTTCTTACACAGTTCTTAACTTCCTATACATATTCTCTTTTGAGTTGAACTTGTACATTTCCAAAACTGCCAACATATTTTTTCTTTTATTTTTCTAGACTATACTCCTGTCTAGAAGATAGCTGTACTTAAGTAAGTTTAATTATCTCCTTTGTAAAACTTCACTCCTCCTGTTTCATTTTCAGCCTCAAAATCTCATGTTTTGTCATTGATCTTTAGTAATTAGCTGTTCATTATTCAAATACTTAAGGTAAATTTCAGATTATTTGTTAATTTTCCCTTTTACTGCTTTTGGAAACGTAATTTATTAATAGATCCTATCATTTATATATTCTTAAATTACTTAGAAATATATCCACTTCTCTTTACCTAATTATTCTAATTTGTGCCTTCATGAATGTACCATCAAATTATGAAGAATATTTCCATGCTCATGGGTACTTCTTCATTTCAAATTTTTCTTTTCTTGAGCCTCATTAGTATTAAAAATTAATGCCACAATGCAGAAATTCACATGATCAGACATTTCACTGACCTCTGTTTGCCTTATAAATATAATTCAATAAGTGCATATATTTAAACATAATTCTACTTAAGATTTACCTCTTCTTTCACTTATGGTCTGTGTCTCACAATTTTGTAGTGCATCTGAACATTTTTTTAATTTGTTCAAGAATTTAAATATAGGGAAAACATTTTCTCAAGGTCTCCAGTTGTGTTTATACTTATCCACGTCTTTCAGTAGTTTATGCTTGTCTGTGCATTAAGAGATGTGCTTATAATTAAGGCAAGCCACTTTCTTATCTTCATTTTAAAATAATGTATACATTTTCAAATTAATAACATTGTACTTAAGATAAATCAGGGAAATAATGTGAAAAAGTTGCTCGAAAATTTACCCCACTCTGTCCTTATTAACTTTAAATATTCAGACTAGGCCACTTTTTCATATTCTATCATGATACTCTGGACAAACATTATGAACTGTTACCTGGGTTAATACACAAATTTATTAACTGGTTATTAAAGTCCTGTACTTGACCCTTATAAACTATATTTAATATAATGTAAAGTAATCTCTGTAACCCTTGAGTTAGATCTGTCATGTCTCTGTTTGAAATCCTCCAGTGATTACATATTTAAGTTAGATTAAAAGCCAAATCCTGGGAATGACATTTCCAAGTAAGATCCACAGCAATCTGTCTCTCATCAGCTACCCACTAGGTTTCTAATTCAGTTCCAGTATACATTCTTCTTACTCTTCCTTAGATATTTATAAATACTGCAGGATCGTGGTGGTTGTACTTTCTGCTTTCTTTATTCTTTTTAGATCTGTATAATTGCAAAAGACCCAGATGGAGTGAAAAACTACATGAAGAATTCAGTTATGAATACATGACAGTAAAATGTCTATTAAATTTCCAAGTGGAAATATTATATAAACACAGTGGTCTAGTGTTCAGAGCAGAGCCTTTTAGATAGAGACACACAAGTGAAAGTCAACAGATCATTTATGTTTAAGTTATAAGTCAAGATCAAATGGCTCTAAGGTTAAAATATGATAAAGTCTTAGTCTAATTCAAAGCTCTGAAGTTTAGATGACAAGGAGGGACTTACAAAAAACACAAAAAGGAAGTTGTCAGGAATGTAACAAGAAAATAAAATAGAGCTAATACCTAGGAAGCAAGAAACCAATAAACACTAAAAATAAAAAATAATATTGAAAATTGTTACGGCAGTCAAATAAGATGATATTAAGAATTAACTATTGAATAACAACATAAATACTCATATATCTGGTAATACATTCACAAGTAGAAATAGTATAGATCAGTGATTACAAGCCTTTTAGAGACCAGGTATCCAAACTACAATCAAAACCTACTTTTTTTAAATCATCAAATCACTGAGTGTCTACACTGCAATTAAACCTGAATGTTCAGTTGCTGGGGTGACATCTTGGCTCACATGCCCATGGAGAGGGCTCTATGCTGCAGCACACATGCCATATGTTTGCCTCAACTGTTGTACAGCATAAAGAGAGATTGCTGAAGGAAACGAAAAATGGATCGTAAATTTTATATTCTACTTCCATGAAAATATTGTCAGGATTTAAAATTAAAGGTTGTGCTCTAAATTTCATATTCCAGTCATAGGGAGTGTGAAGGTATTCAAAATGACCACAAAACATGATTCTGGAGTGTTTTTTTTTTTTTTTTAACCATAAAACGTAAGGTTCTAAAGGAAATATCAAGCTATTAAAAACTACAGTTTTGGAAGAAATGTGTGTGGATTGTCAACCCTTAATACTTACATCATGAATAATGTACAAAGAATGACAGTGAGCCAAGAGCTTTTTTTTTTAAGAAATAAGAGAGTAGGGTTGATCCCTGCCAACAAGAGGTAAGGCTAAGACAGAAGAGCAGGGATGGTGGGGTGCCTAAAGTAAAAGCACCACACATAGGTCATAGCAAAGGACAAGTTATTCAAACTTGGAGTAGTTTAGGGCGGTGGGGCAAATAGTCTAAAATTGGGCATAAAAAACTTGAAAGAATCCTCTGCCGCACAAATTCCAATGGTTTTTCAATAAATGTAACTCTTTGACACTTTCCCCTGGATACACACAGGCAATGCTTTCCTCATTGTACCTGAAAGCCTGACCATATTGGTCCTTTCCACATTTCCAGGTCCTAGTTCCTAACACCCAGTTCAGCTGTAAATTCTCCAATGGATGACTCTGGGCATCAGTATAGCACCTTATGACTCCATTAATTTCAAAACCCTCACATCTGAGCAAAATGATACTTTTGGGGGAGGCCTTTTAAAATTTAAAACATAGCATTCTGCCCCGGGCCTCCAAAAGGTTCATGTGCATCTCACTATTCATAATGCATTTATTTTATCTTTCAGCGTCACCAAAATCATAACAGCTTTGCATTACTGAAAAGTTCAAAGTGATCCTGAAACTAAAACCAAACTTTTTGTATGAGTCACCCAAAATTAAAAATGAAAGACATAATAAAAAATTAGAAAACCTGTTTCTGAGATAACTTTGAGCTATCTTCTCCATTGTGCTAATGCCAAGTACTTGTTTTGTTTTAATAATAAACTTTCAGCACTCATACTCTCCATGAACCCAACTTTGCTTTGCTTCTGCAAGTTTTCAAATCTTTCAGCCCTACTGTTGGCTCCCGATTTTCAGCGAGAATCTTGATAAAGCAGCCAGCAGTCCTCATGCCTCAGTCTGTAATCTGAGCTGCTTTGAAATCTCCTGCACCACATTTATTAGTCCACGCTGTTTAAAATTAACCTCAAAAAATGAATTAGGACATGTGCCAGGATGTCACACACATGGCCTCTAGTACAGTTGTCAGTACAGATCTCATTTCAATTTGAAAATTCATAAACCTGACCTATACTGTTCATATTCCCACTAGCATCCTGGCCTTCTTAATTCTGACCAGAATCTCACATCAGAGCCTTCTTAGACCATTAAAAGATTTATCTGTTGAGTTTTTCCATCCATTTCTAACCCTTCCACAAACCAGTTCCAAAGATTTTTAAACCAAAAAAATTAGTTATAATCATAACAGTGAACCCACTCTTAGTACAACTTTCCTACGTTAGTCAATTTTCCATCACTGGGACAAAATATCATATACGCTTAACATAAATTAATAGGGGTTTATTTTAGCTCACAATTTTATGGGATCAGTCCCTGGGCAGATGTTTTCAAGGAAAAAATAGCATGCTTATTGCATGACAAAGGAAAGCTCTTTACAGAGAAACACAGAGGAGAAAGGAGCCAGAGACAATACACTTTCAAATCATGACTTAGTGACCTGCCGCTTCTCTCCAGGCTCCATCTCCTACCGCACATTCAGTTTTTATCAATCTGTACAACTTATCAATTGGATGGATCCACTGATGAATAAATATGTTGCCCCCATGATTAAATCAGCTCCCAAAGCCCCACTTCTGAATAAAATAAGACTTTAAAAGAATATTTTACATTAAAATCATAACAGAGAGAATTAATATCATTTATAAAATGGAGAATTTTGAACACAACCTGTATACCCACCAATCCCACCATCAAAGTGTGTGCACACACACAGACACACACACACACACATACACACACACACACACACACACACACATACACAGATGCTACTATTAAATTGTACTTTTCAGATATTTCTATCAGCATTTATTCCTTCACATGAAACAGAATTATCTTCACATTAAATATTCTCTTTTTTAGCATATTGTTTTATACTCATCAAATATATATTTGTTATTAATATTTTAATTTAAGTTATATACACATGCATATTCAAATAAAATTACACTCTTGGTCTTGCCCTATTTTATTTTATTTCTATTAAGATATGTGTTTTAAATCTTCAAAACATCATTTTAATAGATTCTTAATAAATTTTAAATAATTTGACAAAATTTCTTACATTATAATATTACTTATCTATTTAAATGAATGTTAATAAAACTCTGCTATAAGTATCATTAAACTAGTTGGAAATAATGGTGCAGTGCATACCACTATTTTCACCTACTGTAAAGCCTAAGAAAAGTGAATCACAAGTTTAATGTCAGCTTGTCCAAGTCTCAAAATAAAAATTAAAAAGGGATGATATAGGAGAGTAACAGCCCTGAATTTCATCCAGCTTTTGAAAAACCATCAATAAGATAATCACTAAACCACATGAGGAAGAAATATTCTAGTAATATGACACTAATTTTGGAAAACCCAGAAGCAAAATTAGAATAGATTAAAAAAGATTTAATTGTGCTCTACAAGAGATACTTAATCCATGTTGTAATTACAATCACTGCTGTTTTGTTATATATAGTTACTAGGTGCCAAAGTCATAATTAAATCTTCTGTGGTTGGATTAAAGTTTCAGGTACACTGATATTAAAGTGCAAAACCAATATTAGCTCAGAAAATGTATGAATAGTTGCCATCAATGTACAAAATTAGTTCATCTTTGAATGTTTTTCCAAGATTTATGTCCCTATTATTGTTCATTTAAGTTTATGTTACAGAAGTTATATGCATATCTAAATTTAGACCAATTCATGTTTAAGGTGAGATTACAGATACATTATTTCATTATGCATTTCATTTTTATTTTCTCAAATGCTTCTAACACATGAACTCAGCTAATTAAAAAAAAACTGAAGAAGATCCAAAACTGGAAATAACAGTTAAAATATCATAAATTTGCTTTTGCTTATTTTTAATAAGAAAATAAGTATATAAGCAACTGTCATTATTTTACCAGATTATCAAAAATAAGTGATCTTCAGTTGAACCAGAGGTGAGATAATAAAAAGTTCATCATATGCTCTTATTAATAGTGCTATTTTTTAGCAAGAGATCTTAATTAGACAAGACCATAACTTTTTTCTTGCTACAAGTGTTAAATTCACTAAGTTTATGGATACAAAACCTGAGAACTGTATGATTAAATAATTAATGAGCTCAGAAAGCAAGACCTATAGGATATATTTTGCATGGAAAACTACAACTTTTTTCATGCTTAGTATCTGAAGCAATTAAAAAATACCTGTGTATTTGTACTTAGATATTAGATGCTTGTATACGTGAATCGATTTAAATACTCCTTAATGATATAGCACTTGTACAGAAATGCCTTTAACCTACTAACCGATGGCAGCTGTACATGAATACACACAGTGAACTTTGCACTGGTGTTTGACTCAATTTTGTGTAGTCCTTTGATTCACTCAAATAAAAACACATCCTAATTCACTGTATATTCTACAATCTCTTTCTTTATTATTCATAGATAAGTGCTACCTCAGATTCCTTTTCTACCACTCTCTGGTCTTGGCTTATGATATACCCTTTCTGCTCATTTTCTCTTCTTGGATATTTTGCTGCTTTCTGACTTTGAACCTGCTCTTCCTCACCCATCGCTTCTTTTCTCACTGACCATTTGGAGATATCAATATTGTTCACACTGTGAATTTACATAAATTTCAGGCCCTCAAGAAATTTCTGAAGCATTGTAATGCAATATAATTTTAACGTTTAAATTCATTAACTATACACGACACTCTCCATATACATTAAAGATATTTTTAGAATCCAAGTCCATGTATGTCAGTTTCTTTTTTTAATATATAGACGTTCCAGTTTTCTACAAGATTATTTTTCAAATTTTATCATGGTTCCCAAAACCTTCTAAAATACTCTTATCTATGTTATCTGGACTTCATCTTCAGTGATGTTTTTCCTGATTATTTGTTAGCTATAGGCTAGTGCAACTACAGTAGGTCAATTCAAACAATCAATGTTCCTTGAAAAAACGTATCATGCTCTTAAAAAATGACTTAATCACTTTTACTAAATTTTATTGATAAAATTTTTAAACTTTAACTTATGGTGATTGTGTACTGTATATTATATAATTTTAAGAATTTTATGTCAGCTTTTACGTATATTAAAATATTTCTAAACCATAATGTATATGTCCTAAAGTTATATATTAATATATAAATTATAATAAAATCTCATGCAAATTTATACTCCCCCAGCAATTATAAAATATTAAAAATTTGATCACTCTATCACATTTATTAGATTTGTAAAATTTTTCACATATGAGATAAATACTGTTAAATCCTCTTTTTAACTTCATTAAGAAACAAAAGCTAAATAGCTTGAGATTTTAAACAAAAAAATCCTGCTGATAGTCATAAAGAATGAAAATTATGAGACACTTCTGGGAAGATGGCAGAGTGGTGAGTAAAGAATAAACCTCTTCAAGATTGGGTATCCAGACACTGAAATATAGCAACATGAAGAAGAGAAAAAGGCAGAAAGTGGTCCCCTGGACCAACGAAGGATCTTCTGAAGTGAGACTTAAAGCCCATGGAGAGATAAGGCAGAAACCCAACAAAAATAAGAAAACTAGGCCCAGTGTTGCAGGACGGAGCAGAAGAAGTCACTTCCAACAGTGAACCTGCCACTGCAGGCCCAAGAAGAAAAAGCCATACCCCTATTGAAGACAGCAACTGTAGGTCAAGAGGAGCAGGAGCCACACACCTTGGTGAGTCAGCTGTTGCTGGCCCAGAGAGGAAGAAGCCACACCCCACAGTCAGTCAGGCTCTGTGACCTGAAGAAAAGAAGCCATGTCCCCAGTGAGTCCACCACTGCAGGCCTGAGGATAACCCCTGCTCCTCCATGAAAAATCCAGTGTGGGTTCAGAGCAGAGGAGGCCATATTCCCTGATGAGCTTTCTGACATGGGACCAGAGGAGAGGAGGTCATGCCTTGGGTAGTCTTGGTGGGCCACTGTCTGTGCCTCCTCACCAACCTGGGAGCTTCCAATAGGAGGAATCCAGGTCCTGGCATCATCCCCAGCACCACTGGGTGGGCACCACACCTTGGGCTCAGCAGCCAGAAAAGATTTAAAGTAAGAATTGACCCCCCCCCAGGATAGCAAATAGGGAGACCTCAATGCAAGCAGTATTTCTGAGCCTTGATTCATCAAATGGGAGAGGTAGCTCAAACCTGCAGACACATGGTGAGTGCTGGTGAACCCAGTGGAATCCATGCACCAGTGGAATGGAGCAATGGGTGAAGTGGACTGCAGTGGCCCATGAGTTGTTTGTTTCCAAATGTCTCCCAGGAAAGGGAAATTGGATAGCAGCCACTCCGAAGAGAGATCAACGAGCTTGGAACACAGAGCTGCTGGAGGTTGGCAACATCTTGCATTTACCACTTTCAGGGAAAGGTAAAACTGAATCCATTTCAGGAGGAAGTCAAGGGGGTGAGTTCAAGTGGACTGGAGGAACACATAGTGTTTCAGGCTGAGCAAATCAGGTCCTCGCCTCAAAGCCAGAAACCAGCCTGAACTTCAGTGGAACTAAAGATGTAGGCTTACTGGGATTAACCACTACTCTGCTGTAAATCTAAAGGAGTCTTGCTAGGATTAAGCAACAACAAATCTGGGCTCGTTCTTCCTATGCTTTCTATCAGCAACAGCAGAGAAATGTCCTAGATATTATTTTTATTCTTTTCTTCTTTGTTTTTTTTTTTTTCTATTTTTTCAATGTGTTCTGGTTTTTATGTGAGTATGAACACTTTTACTATGTCGTTTTTCTATTCTTGTTTTTATTTCTTTTTTCTCTATTTTCCTCTTATCCTCCTCATCAGTTTTCCAAAAGACACATAATCTTTCTTTCTTCTCTTGCCTTGCACCTAATCTCATCTACTTATTCTATTTCTTTGTTTTCCCCTCTTCAACCCCTAAGGGAAAAATCAACATATAGAGGGAAAATTTACTGTACAGTTTTCTGATTTGCTTTAGATTTTTGTTAGATAGCCATGACTATAGTTCATATAGTTAAGGATGGCAAATTAATAGCTAGCACAGTTAGTTATTTTCTAGACTGTGTTTGATGTTATTTTTATTACTTATTTTGCTATTTTAAACCAGGGTGACATAATTGTTCTAATTGTTCTAAGACTACCCAAGGCATGACCTCCTCTCCTCTGGTCCCATGTCAGAAAGGGAATCATGCTTATCATGCTCATCAGGGAAGATGGCCTCCTCTGCTCTGAACCCACACTGGTGGCATACTAAGACTGAGATTTCCTAAGGATCATAAACAATACTGTAGAAACAGGGGCTAGGGAAAATAGGCAATAATTTCTCATCCTGAATAAATTGAAGACACATGATCATGGAACATACTCAAAACTTAAAAGCTACATGGAAGGCATCATCTAAAAATAGGCTTTATCTAATATTGACAACAAAGCTACCAGCCATGAGCAATTTATAAGCACCAACCCAAGAATTACACTAAAAAAAAAAAAAAAGAGAGAGAGAGAGAAGACACTTAAACAAGATGTAGCCACATACTTAGATCTTAATCAAGGCAAGCCTAGGGAGCAGTAAGGTAGAATAATTTGAAAGCCATCCACCTGAACTCTTTGAAGTGGTAACAGTGGTAATAAATCAAAAGAATGAGGCTCTAGAAAAATTCAAATTAAAATAATTTCTGAGGTAACTATAATAAAAATTCCACTATATGAAGCAGAATGAACCAGTATGAGACCAGAATATCACATACAGAACTCAAGATTGTAGTTATCTAACATACAAAGAAAGCTTTCTTAAAATACAAAAAGATCATGAAAAACCAATCCAACAGCTTCTAGATGATGCAAACAATAACATAAGTTTGAACAGAGTCAATTAAAAGTTAAGAGATAATACAAACTGAAAAAGTTTTGGACCATACAGGACACTGTAGCTGGTGAAGCCTTAGAGGAGGAACAAAGGAGCTCCTATCTCCCCCACCCCTAGGAATTTACCTGTGATTCCATCTTCCCCGCCCCTAGGAATTTACCTATGGCACCAAACAAAGATCAATGGGCTACCTGTGCATTCCTAATGCCCCCCTCAGGTTCCACCTCAAACCGAGGCTACTTATATGCCTCCACTCCACGTGTTCCATGGAGAGATTGCCCACCCCTGGGGGAAGATGCCATGCCCCAGGGAATCAGGGGGGGTCTCTCCCTGCGTTCTCAAAATAAAGATCATTTATATTTCATACTTCTTATCTTTTCAGCTGCCGCCGGTCCCCCACAGTTCTATCATATGGTTCCCTGACTGGAAATGGCAGACTAGAGACTCCTGGAGCTTTTACCCAGTTTGAGTTCCCTGTTGTTCAGGACTAGGACGGGACTGCGTCCTGCATTAATTCCTCACTTCTACACTCGGGAGCTGTGAACTTGTCGCTGCTGGTTCGCAAACAACACCAACCCAATTTACTGGGGTAAGCAACCCCCCAGAGATTGCTGCTGGGCCAGGCCCCAGGCAAGTTTTCTATTCCTTTCCGTGGGTTCCCGTGATGCTCTCACATCCTTAGCCCATAGCAGGGTCTTTCAGGGCCAATCTGTGTCCACACTAGGAGACTCTCACATCCTTTGGGTTTGGATAGCCCAAGGCAGAGTCTTCCTGGGCCAGCCTATGTCCACACTGAAAGACTCTCACATCCTTCAGAGCTTTTTAAGTTCTCAGGGGCAGAGTTGTTACTAAACTCATGTGAAATCCACTCATATATTGGTGATGGCCAATTCTTATGAGCTTTGGAACCATAAAATACTGATCGGTCTGGAGTAAAAAGTGATGACTTTAAACTTAGCAGACCATGGTCCATTGCTTCATCTGGCTATAAATCTGTGAGCTAGACCCCACACCAGATTTTGTCTTGGGGACCACTTCCTGCTCCCCACCCCACCCCTCAAAAAAAAAAAACCAAAACATACCTATCTATGGCTTATCGCACTGACGACAAGTTTACAACTCTCTATCTTTAAGCCTTTGTTTTGGGAATGTGTGTCCTTTCCCTCTCTTCCAGTATCTCTCCCCCTCCCCACACTTGAAGAGATAATAGCTTCTTTCCTTGCAGCCTTTCAGAGCTTTCTCAGTGTCTCCTTTCCCCCTTGCTTCCCCTCCTCTCCCCTCCCACCATGTGCACCGACCCATTCCCCACCGAGATGGGGGAGGTGTGCCCAAACAGTGTTGAGAGATAAGTGCAGCTACTTTAACCTCTCAAGCACACTCCAGCCCAAACAGTGTTGGGAGATACTACTGCTTTAAGCTTTCACGCTATGCCCCAACTCCACGCAGTATCTCAGCTCTCATTCGGCGGACCCACGTGGGGTTTGGATCTAACACCCTCATCCGTGTGTCCCTCGAGCGGTTCCTCCATGTGTCATTCGGCTACTGGCCACACTTCCAGGAGCAGCCCCAGCTTCACGCAGCATCCCAACTCGGCCTCCCAGCTTTGCCCCCCCCCCCATGCACCACAGCGGCCACCTTGCGCATTTCTGGGGGCAGTCCCAGCCCACCCTGCACCCTACATCCCAGCGCTCACCCTACCTTCACTCTGCATGCCCCGCCCCCATGCTGGGCATGCTCTGTGCACATGTCAGGCCAGTCCCCGCCCCCAAGCTCAAGCACGGCTCTGTCTGCCGGTGCAGACAGGTGCAGCAGACAACTCATCATATTGCTGATCTGATGCTGTATTAGCATTTTCAGATATTAAGTTCAGATTGTTTCTGCTGCCTTTTTTGTGTTCTAGCCATGACAAATGTTTTCATTTAGATCCAGATATATGCTTAGAAGATATACAATCTAGATGTTTAACAACTAAAATTAAAAAATAATTATACATTCCTTTTGCTAGCTCTTTTCCAAGACAAGGGTTGTATGATACATGCAAAACAACAAAACCAACACTGTGGCAGAAGCCAAACTTAAACCTTTTCCCAGCCTATCTGCCCACCTGGCTCAGCCCTCTACCAAGCCATAATTAACTATATTCAACTCATTAAATAACACCATAGCTGATTTCTCTCCTAAATAAAATGGTAAAAATTAATTAAACAGGCCATCCTCCAAAAATCAGATGGCATTAGACATTTTAATAACATAAAGAGATACTTATATATATGACATAAATGACATGTCAGTTCCTAAAATTCTCTGGACCTGTCTTCCTTATGAGAAGCCATTACTAAAATTATAAATACCCTGTTGATTATATTTGACTCCTGCATACTTACTTAATTCTACAGAAACCTTCTACTGTAGTCCAGATCCCAAACAAAAAGGCAAAACTTGAGCTTCAAACCTCATAGAGACCTTAATATGGCTTTTCATATTTTCAACAACAGAAATTACACTTGTGACACTTGGAGTTCTGAGACAGGTAAACCAACACAAGGTGGAGCTGCCTACCTCCCCCATGGATCATGCCTCAAATGCAGCAGAAGACATTGGCTAAGAGAGTGCCCCATCCTGGCGTTCCTTTGGGATCTTACCCCAGGGCCACTGGACTGTCCTGGCCACCAGAGAGTGGGTAAGCCATCCTAACTTGTAGCCCTCACAGGACATGCCAACACTGCCAGATTCACTGCTGACAGATCTGCTTAAACTTGCTGCCGAAGACTGATGGGGCTCAGGGCCAACAACAGGCCCCTTTATGGGTGTCCGTCTCAGAGTCCAAGTCCCACTAAAAGTCTCAGGTAAGACATTCTCTATATTTGTAGAGATAGAGGCCATATATATGGAGTTCTTCCTGAGTTTTCAGGCTGCTATATTAAGTTCTCAATCTCTAGGAGAGATTGAGGGTCAACCTATGCCACTTACAAACAGGGCCTGTTTCGTGCAGGTCCCAGTCCTAAATCTTAAAATGCTTTTCATTACAAAGTAAGTATGTAGGTGAGTTGTCAAACAGCACTCTTCATATTGGTTATACTTTCACTGACACCTTCTCCACAATTAAACTTTTTCATTTGTAAAAGCGAATAACATTAGTTTAACACTTAGAATAAGAACTAAGAAAGTGTTTGAGTCAACAAAGATCTTATATTAAATGAACACAGAAAATGAAACTCAAAATTATATAAACAGCCTTTAAAAAAGTGTTGGCCTAAATGTATAATTGCATGAGATGCATTTGGAGAAAATGCTCATATCAAAATATAATCAACTGGACTTCAGCCAAGATGATAAAGCAATATCTTCCAATTTCTACATGTTAGACAACAGCTTGAATTGCCTGCTTATTTGTTATAGATTCACACAGATCTCACCAAATAAATCTCTCTTAATAGCACAGTTTGATAACAGCATGACAAAGGAAATTGCCATTAGCAACTATTAGTTGCCAAAGAATACTAAATTATTGTGGGACGTTGCCCAAATATAGGGACTCATAAAAAACCAGTTAATTGGCCTCATTTGTCTATTCCTATAGTAATGCTTGAATTAATTATTTAATTAATTTATTCTATTAAAACTGGATAGTCATTTAAAATCTTCAAGAGAAGCCTTGGGATTTTCCTACACATGAGTGCTGGCAGGTTTTTTTTCTTTTTGTTTTTTGGTTTTACTGGTAATTGGATCCCAGATTATTCTGTTTTATCTGAAGTCATACAAGCTTCAGTCAGTCCATATCTTTCAATAAGTTTGTGTTTCAAGCATTTATTTATTCAGCAAATAATCTAACAGCTAAGTGCTAAATATTACTCTGAGAAAGACAACAAAGATAGATAAGCATTTCTCAAAGACCACTCTTTTTTTAAGTTACCTCACAGTAAAATGTTTCAATAAGGAATTACTTTGAGAAATTTACATAAACTATCATATATTCAAATTTTAAAAAACTACTTTTAAAATAATTGCAAAATTTTCTGGTTAATCCTAATTACACTCAAGACTGAAAATGCAAAACACTGCCAACAGCAAGTACTAGAGTAATGTGGAGCAATGGGAGCTTTTCTGTTATTTGTGGGCACACAATGGACAGCAGCCATTGTGCAAGATGGTTTGGCATTTTCTTCCAAAGCCAAATAAACCCCCACCAGTCTTAGTTCATTTCCTGTAGCTATGCCAGATTACTTGAGGCAGGATAGTGAATAAAAGGCTGAAAAATATGGCTTACAACTCTGGAGACTACTAAGTACAAGAGCATAGTGAATGTCTTTATGCAGAATCACCCTATTGAAGAAGACAAAATACCAAGAAAGAATTTATAAAAAAGCAATGCTATATCTCACAGCTTCAAGCATTTCATAATTAATATTAATTGATTCAAGAGGCTGGAGTTCTCCAGACATATGTGTGTCCAACTAGAAGGCATACCTCCAAGACTATTGTGTTGGACATTAAATTTCCAACCCTTGATTCTTGGGAAAAATCCTCAAACTACCATTGAGCTATCAACTGATGAAGAGTCATGGAGAAGACTTAAAAGCATATTTCCAAGTAAATAAAATGCAGTGGTTCAAATATAGTTTGAATTAATCCCCCCTCACATTCTATGCTGGCGTCAGTTGTGGGAGTGCTGAGGTGATGGAACATTTTAAGAAGTGTTGCCTCCTGGAAGATCTAGTAGGTAAAGTTCATGGAGAGATAGAAGCCATATGAGTGCTGCCTCTCAAGAGATTAATGGTGACTTTCCAAAGTGTATTTGTTCTACTTTCACAAGAATAGGTTGCTATAAGGTGAAGATACTCATATACTTGATCTTTGCTGTACACAATTGGTTCCCTTTCCACTGACCGGCCATATTGTGAAGCAGCTATGAAAATTCTCACCAGCACAATTGTGCAATCATCTTGGGACTCCAAAACTATAGACTATTTAAGCTTCTTCCCTTGGTTAAAGCACTCATCTTCATCTATTTTTTTGTAGCAACACGAAACTGAGTACACAATACAAAAAAAAATCTGAAAAATCTGCATTCTAACAAATGCAAAACCATGAGAACAGTGGAAAGACCAGTGGCTATCAGTTAGAAAAAGGGAAAATGAGTAGGTGAAGTATAGTGGTCTTTTAGGAAAGGGAGAATATTTTATGTGCACTATAGTGGTGAAAGTATATTTTTATAAAATGTCCAAATACATGGACTTAATCACCCAAGAATTGGGCAGAGGATATAGCTCAGTAGCTCAGCATCTGCCTATCAAGTTTAAGGTTGTGAGTTCAAGTCCTAGTACCAATAAATAAATAAATAAACAACACCAAGAATAACTCCTACTGGAAGCCAAAGAGTTTCCATGGTAATAATAATGTATCATTGTAGGTTCATTAGTTTTAACAATTGTATCACTGGTGGGGAAAGTTGATATATATGTATATTAGAACTCTATAGAATCTGAAGTTTTGCTCTGAACTTAAAATTGCTCTAGAAATTGAAGCATATTTTGAAAGAAACTATCTCTTTTGATTATAGAATTTTTTCTGAAAATATATGTTCTATTTCTTAATGAAACTAATAACCTAAATAGCATATTCTCATATGATGGACTATTTAATTCACATGATAATGAATCCATCATAAATGATAAGATATTTAAGAAATTCAAGAGTATGTTTCAAAACAAACTATGAAAAAAACTAATCTGTCCACTTATTTTAGTAAGCTGATTATACCAAGTGAAACATTTCACTGTGTATTCTCATTAGGTAAAGCAATACTTTTTTTCTCTCAACTTAAGGAAGAATGCAATTTTAATAAACAGAATATCCAGTGAGGCACCAATATAGGTGATATTTTGTAATTTTCTTATTGAACAAATATTTTCAAGCAGAAAATCTGTTAACAAATTTTTCTGTAAAAGACCAAGATGTTTGAAACACATCTGATCTTTGTCACTGTTACTGATTTCTGACATTGCAATGCAAAAATTGTTGGTAAACAGTATATAAATACATTATATTCTTATATTCTAGCAAAATTTTACTAAAGAAGGCATTACTCAACTTGGCACTTAATTTGGCAACATTTAATCTGGATGTAAAGATACAAATTTTTAAGTTTCTGTCTTTAAAATTTCACAGTCTACTGAAGGATATACATGTCTATTGTTTCTATAATGCTCTTCATGGAATTGTGAAGGGTGAACAAAAAAAGAAAGTATACAAATAATGCATTGCATTCAAGCTTCCTGGGTGAAAAATTGTTTTAGCATAATGCAAGTTGGTGTTTTGTTAAATATTTGGATGCTCAAAAAAATGTGTCACTTCCTGCAAACAATTCTGGAACGGATGGGACTACAGATGACATTCATTAAGTACTTACCCACTCACCTCCCACTTTCTTTTGCACCTTATGGTGGAGATATATCAGAAGACATGTGTGGGAGAGTTCATAATTACATACTCAGCTGAGGACACCTACCACAGATACAGGCAAAATCCAGCTATAAAAAATGACAAGACTGTGAAACAGAACAACTGACAAGGAAGCCCTGAGGTTGAGCAACAGTAAAACAGAAACGCACCTGATATATTCTAGGTGATGGTACAATAGCTCGTATCAGGCTCTGTCTCAAGGGTCTGAAATGAGGAGACAGCAAAGTCTTTGCTTCCAAGATTTGTCTTGTCTTTACTAATTTTCTTGGAGACATTTTGTCTGTAAATTGCCTAGCTATGAAAGGCTCTAGGACAAGATGGCCTGTTCTGTTTTCAATAGATGTAAGCTCTATGTTCTTGGACAAGTGTTTTGGAGGATTGAGTGTATTTATCCATCAGGAGTAGTCCTTACAGAGGATAAAAGAGAGTAATAATTCAGTTTCAAAAATGTTTTAGTTGAAGACAGATATGTATCACACATGTTAAAATTAAATAATACAATGTAAAAATACATCTCCTAGAATGTTTTCCTAATATATTGGAATAATTTTGCAGATTAAAGAGAAGAGAAAAATATCATTTTACTATATCTTAGAAATCTCACTTGACAGTTAAATCTAAAAATGAGAATAAAGTATTGTTCAGTTAAGCAATAGGAATGAGAACAAGAAACATTCCAAGGTTCTGAGTTCACGTAAGTTCTTTTATCTCATATTTTCATAGTTTATTATGCCATGTTCAATGGGTCCCTAGACGTATTTGCTCATTGTTATTCTAACCAGGTGCCTGATGAATGCCTTCCTACGTTTGCCACCATCTAGTGGTAAGACCGGTGACTGCAAGTAAACTCCCGGAATACAGTGTGAGATGGAGATACATCACATCCTCTTTCTGAGAAAACGCCTGACAGCACGTCTTTCAAGAAGTTGGTAGATTATGAAAACAAGCATAGTGGAATATCTTATAAGAAATTTCTTTGAAGCAAATATTTTGGAATGACGATCAATTTTGTTTAATACTATGTGTATGTCCTAACCCTTCTGAAATAGTGTATGTACATTGCTTTCATTATTTTGAAACATAGTAATCTTCTTTCTCTTCAGGGGGCATAGAGAGAATCTTATCTGTAGCCAAACTGTGAGGGACAGAACATATATTGGTAGTGAATATGCAGAGCAAACCAAAGGCAAAAGTATAGAAATTTTCAGCCAACAAATCTACAAAAATGGGTAAGATTGCCCCATGCTTACATGTCTTACAGATACTGTTTATACATTTAATCCGATAAAACATTTAATCAGATAAATTTCATTTTTGAAATACAAATAGAATATAGCCAACATTACAATAAAAATTTTGAAGTAAAATCGTGCTAAAATGTCCATATCTCCCACCTTAATCAAATCAAATCAAAATGTATGGAATACATATATAGAAAGCACTGAATTTAATGGAAGAAGAAGCTAGTGAAACTCCAGAAGGCATAGTGATAGCCAAGGACTTTCTGAACAAACCTTAACTGCCCAGGTAATAAAACTCATAACCAACAAATAGAATTATATTAAATTAGAAAGCTTCTTCACAGCAAAGGAAACAATCAACAGAGTGAAGTGACAACCTACAGAATGGAAAAAAAAATTCCAGCTACTCTTCAGAAAGAGTTCTAATTTGTAGAATATCCAAGACCTTGAAAAATTTAGACCTTCTTTAAAAAAAGACAAAATCAAAAATGGGGAATCAAGATGAACAGACATGTCTCAGAGGTACAAATGACCACTATACATGAAACAATTCAGCATCTTTTGCACAAGATTAGAGAAATGCACATGAAAATACAGAGGTTCCTTCTTATTTAAGTAAGAGCGACCATTAACCAAAGACTCAGAAAAAAAAATGAAGTGACAAAAAATGCTGGTGGTAAGGTTGTAGGAAAAAAAGAAAACATTTCTCCATTTTAGTGGAAATGTTCACTAGCACTACTACCAAGGAAATTTGTTATGGAGATTATCAAAATATCAAAATATAGAAATTATCAAAATATCAAATATAGAAATTACATTAGCCTCTGCCATCCTTGTTTTTGATGTCTTCCTGACAGAACTAGCATCATCATATGGTGATTTTTACATATCCATACAGACAGCAGCACAACTCACAGTAGGCAAGTCATAGAAGCAAGCTAATTGCCCATCAGCATGAATTCATTAAGACATTGTGGATATACACACAGTGGAGTACTATTCATGCATAAAGAAGAATAAAAATTTAGTCATTTGTAGGAAATTGGATATAAATTGAGATGATACTTCTGTCTGAAATAAGTCAGTCACAGAAGGTTTCCTTAATATAAGAACCAAGAAATATAAATAAAGAGTGAAACATAAGACACATGTTAGAAACAGGGAAACAGACTCAGTAGAAAGGAAAGAAAGATTTGCCAAGGAGGCAGGGGTGAGAGATGAGTAAAAATGATCAAGATGAAATGTGTGTGTGTGTGTGTGTGTGTGTGTGTGTGTGTCTACAATCTGAAAATAATCATTATATACTTCAAATGTATAGTAAATGTATACTAATAAGAATAAAAATAAAACATGAAGAATGATTAGTTATGTGAAAGTTATTATGAATGAATATAAGTATATGGAAGACCATATATATATATATATATACACACACAGAGGGAGAGAGAGACAGAGAGGTGAGAGGCTGTAGTTGGGGAATCAAACCCTGAGCCTCATATGTATTAAGAATGTGCTCTACCACTGAGATTCATCCACACCCCTGATACATTCTTAGAAAGTATTAATGTTCTCTGACACAGTAGTGATGATAAAATACCTCAGGAAGCAATGGAGGAACAAGCGTGCCTTAAATTAGTTTGTCTTGTCTTGTATCACAGTGAAGACAAGTATTAGGGATTCACTGAATATGTTACTTGCACATAATTTTCATGGGTAGAATTATATTGCTCAGAGTAATATTCTATTACTAAAATCAGTTCTATTTTAAATTAGTATATGTGTAAGCATAAAATGTAAGCTTTGGGAAACATTTTAGAAGCCTAACCAGGCCCTGTCTTTTTTATCTTCAAAGAACTTAAGGAAACAAAATTCTATTCAGTGTTTTCAGTTCTCAATATTTGATTCAGAAATATGAGAATCTGCAGACGTAAGAAGAGAACATGAGTTCCATCTGTGTTCTTATTGAGTTCTTTTTTTAAAATTTTATTTAAAAGGAAAAAGAGAAAAAACAAAACAGAAAAAAGCAGTGTAAGGGTACAAGTAATACAGAACTACAAAAAAAAAAAAAAAAAAAAAAAACAAACAGTAAGAAATCACCGGTTAATAGATTACATATTATCATCTTAGAGATAGTTGCTTAATCCGTTTTTCCCTAACTTTGGACAAAACTGCTTTCAGTTATTTCCAAATACTTACACTCTTGAACTTGAGTCATCTGATTTTATACCCATTTCTCCTTAGATAAAATATAAAACAGTTTGTGGAATTACATTACAGCTGTTTAGCTGCACATGCAGCAAGTTTTCTGAGCAACATTCACTGTATCTATTCGATTAAAAAATATTTACTTTGCAGTCACTAAGTGTTAATCATTTATGCTGGGTACCAGGGAGAAATAACCAAAAATAAAAGCTACAGGCCTTTCTACCATGGAGACTATAATATAAAGAATGAGAAATATTAGCAGAATAATTAAGAATTCAAACCCATAAAAGTTACTTACCCTGAAAATATTTTTATGAGGATAAATAAACTAATCAAGAAAAGCAACAAATATTTCTCACATAAAATTTTAGCTCCGAGGAAATCAATTTCCTCTTAGGCTGTTCTTGAGCAGAGACCCAGAGACCCACTTCTCAAATGAAAAGGTGACTCTTTTGCACTCTTGAATGTGATGGGTAGGTTGTTGCTGACTTCAGACAACGTTCTTCTTGTCTATATAAAAATATTTTGTGTCTCATTTCTTTAACAACTACATTTCCTTTATCCTCAATTTTACACTTGATTCTTTAGAGCCAAAATTTTGGTTTTTCAAATGGTTCTGCACACAAAATACATCTGGCAAAAATGAACTAGCATCACACGTAGCATATCCTGAATATTTGTCTGCCTCCAAGTTCCCTTCATCAGATCAATTAGTCCTTCACTCTTAATTTCAGTCTCCTACAATGTCTCACGATGTAGAGAAAGTGCAGACAAGTTCTTTGCCAGAATGTGACATGCACACTCTCTAGCCTAGTTCCCAAAAGAGTTCTCATTCCCAACTAAAACTTCAAGAGCCTTGCGTTTATTGTCTGGATTCCTATCAGAATTCCAGTCGTCTGATCCCCAGCAGGATCACCCATTAGGCTGAGCTTTCATCCTTCTAGGGTTTCTTTAGCCCAGTTTTGCAACCTTTACCAGACTTTCCCAACATGAGTCACATGGTCCAGCAATCAGCAACAGCCCCACCCCTGACACTGGTTTTCTACAAGGTCAATTTTCTGTTGTTGACACGAAGTAGCCAACCCTCAAGACTAAAAGGAGAGAAAGTGGTTTGATTGGTACACGGTTTCAGAAGATTCAGTCCATAATTACCTGGCTTTCAGATACAAACATTATTGTGAAAGAGCTTGACAGTACAAAGCTTCTAACTTCATGGTGGCCAGGAAGCATAGCACTGGCATGGTACCAAAGAGAAAAGGGCCAGCGACCATATATACACCTACCCAGATGCCTCAAGAGAAGTACTTTATTAATGCCTTGGGCAACTCCCAAGCCAATCAAGTTGGCAATCTAAATTAACTCTTATAATGTAATAGTAACAATACTAACATATGTTTATTAGTTAATAATTAATTCATTAGAGTTTACTGGCTAATGACATTATATTAAAATTTTTCATATATATTAGTATTTAAATGTTCATTTTAGCTTTAAGATTTCATTGTCACAGTGATTCATTGTCACAGTGTGGTCTGAGACACAGCAGTGTCTAAGTGAAAATTTAGAGATAGATTAGCAAGTGCCATTAATAATGTGATACAATTAAACAATAATATCTACATAATGCCAGGAGTAAAACTATTTTAAGATATCATGATCATCATAGAGTCAAGAAAATTAACATTATTATCTCTGTTAATTCTCAGACTGACTTAGGATATATCCAATAATTTGTCATGCCTTGAGACTTTATTGATCTTGAGTCATTTACACGTCTAACATTTTATTTGATATAAATAACTACCAGGTTTACAGTTGGTTGAAGGAAACTACAAGTTACAAGTTTATGATAAAATATATTATTAATTGTGTGAGTGAGAAACACAATTTAGAATTTAAAGACTATTTTCCAGTGCAACTTTTTAAGGTTTTCAAATATTTTATTAGTCGAACCACCCTACTGTCAGAGGGACGTTTTTTAAATCTAACACAGTATGAAGTGAACACGTTTTACATTTCTGTAACCAAGCCACTTTTAGCTAGAAGTATTCTCTTTAGGGATTTTATCACACATACACACACACACACACACACACACACACAGAGAGAGAGAGAGAGAGAGAGAGAGAGAGAGAGAGAGAGAGAGAGAGAGAGAGAGAACGAAGAAACCGAAAGTAAGGTTTATGGTTTCATCTTGTGTTCATTGCAACCATCTAATTTGATTTTGATTTGTAACCTAGACTTAATGAATCAGTTCCAACTTCATGATTTTCTGGCTTGGAGAAAAGAAGGCACTATGAATAATTCCTTTTGTGGTGAACATTATAGAGTCTGGTGATAAGAAACGCAAGGGTTGCAGCATAGGGAATCTGTATTTCTTCTCTCTGTGTCTATGCCACAAGTTCTCTGAGCTATACTCCATGGTGTCCACCCCAGAGAGTTAGAGAATTAATACCCTTAAAATAAATTCTTTAAATTAACTAGTGTAGTTTCATGCATTCAACCTAAGAGCTTCAGCCTTGCTGGATGACCTAGACTGGTGTTCAATTGTGTGAAACCTAGATTCTACCACAAGATATATGCTGTAAGGAAAAAGAGCTTCTATTTAAGCCTGACCAATTAAGAAAGCCTTGGAGAATGGATGGTAAGGTAAGATTTAGAGCCTAGAGTCATGCCAACCTTGAATCCAAATCCAGGCATACATCAAACACGAACAGCAAACATGACCTGTAGAGGATGCCACAAAATTCTCCTTTAGTGTCCTTATAAAAGAGGAACCAAAGGGAATGGTGCCTTCACTGCAGGAACAGGCATGAAGTTCCTCTCCATCAGCACCTCCCCTCTAGTTGCCTTCTTGAAGCTGCTCCTGGTGATGGTTACCTCTTCTATGTCTCAGAAGATCAGAGAGGAAATGTCAAAGCCGATACCACCGCAAATAAGTCAACAGACACTTTTTCATAAACAATATTGAGAATAGATTACATTTGTCCACACAGATGCTGTGGATCTGAGACAGGAAATTGTAAAAAGTTATGGTAACTGTGTGGACAAGAAGGTATTGTGAAGAAACAACCAGAGACTTTCAAGTATTTCCAGGCAGAATAGAACTAAGGCAATTGTCTGTTGAGAATCTCCTCCGGTTTTCTGGAGTTCCGGAGCACATGCAGAAAAAGATGCAGAATACCACAGCAAATGACAAAGTTGAGCACTCCTGTGCTGCAGGCCCTAAAAGATGAGATAAAGAATTCATTATAGACTTCCCTAACCCACTGTAAATACCGACCTACTGAGAATGCTGCCGTTGGGTAAAGAGGCAGAGGATCTTGCCAATTTACCCCATCTCCTACTGTCTTGATGATTTCCTGCTGTAAAGCTTGAGGTCTTAAGTATAACTGATGCATCTAAAGTGCTCCCTGCATGGGCATTCATTCCCATGAAGAGGGGACATTCCTGTCCCCTGGGTACTTACCTTGTCCTGGTATCTGTACAGAACTGATAGTAAGGGCATTAGGACAATATTTTAACTGTTTTAAATTTTCAGATAATTTAAAAAATGTGAAATTTTAGTTGACTTATAAGTGATTGATATTGATAATTTTACAGTGAATCATTTGAAATGTGGATATTATGCATAATAGTTTTGTCATTATAATATAAAAGTCTAGGCATCTATGAGTATCCTCTTTCAGAACCAGATCATTTCTTTAAAAGCGTAAACTTCACTGATATCACAGGGGCATTGACTAACTGTATATCCTCATCTCTAAAGTACAACTAACAATATCAATTGAAAAATTCTCCAGTTAATACTTTGTATGCCATAACGATAAGTTTAATTGCTTCGTCAAAACAGGAAAGAAACAAACTTTATTATTTTACTGACTAGTTTATTTGTTTTGCAAAGCTTTCAACAAAACAAAATTTCATGTTTTTTCTTAACTAACAATAGCAGCAAATAACTCTGGTGACTTTTATTTTATATATAAATGTATGAACCACACTTGTTTTCTCTTCATTGGCCAAGTAGCTCCATTTACTATTCACTTACTTTTCTAGACAGAAAATAATAAAACTTGTATGCTGTAGAAAGGTATTTGAATAAGAGGATCAGAAGTGAGATTCTGGACGCTCTTATATCATATGTAAGACATTTACAAGTGCCTTATACTTCTGTGTCTTGCTTCATGGATACATATGGGGAAAGTTACTCTTAAGTACTTCACAGGATCCTGCAGTGTCGTGTGAAATATTATAAGCATAGAACCTTTCAACTATCAAGTCCTAGGCAAGAAGAAGGAATTGCACTTAAAAACAAATGTGTTAATCTCTTTATCTTTGTTATAAGCAAATATAATTTAACATTTTTTAATAAATTTTCAACATTTATCTCTATCCTAAGCCTCCCTAACATTGACTTCCACTTGTGTCTTCCACCAGATTTAATTTAGATCGGTACTTTTATATGTCTGACTGAAAAACTTGACAGTAAAATTCTACAAAACAAATACAGTTTATACCACCAAAGGAGATTTATTTTGTAAGCGTAACTTTTGGAGGAAGTATGTTCTTTTCAGCACTTTGCACATTGACCTACATAAAGCAGGTCAAAATTGCTGAAAGGTGATGGAAATTGTTAAAAATGATAAGAACGACAACTATGTTCAGCCTATTATAAAGCTCAAAGTTTCAAATAATTACCTGATGGTGCTATTATACAATGCTTTAAAGTATATATTAAGGAATCCACCCTTAAAATTTTGACCTAAGTTTTTCTTCCATGTACAGTTTAGTCTTTGTTATTATTTAGATTTGTGCAAAATGAATTGTAGTTAGCAGTTTTTATCGACAAAATTTTGAACTTATTTTTCCTTTTATATGCTATATGGAGGAAAATTTACTTAAGTACTATGCAAAGTCATTAATAATTATACAAAATCAACAACCACAAGAGCAATGAAATTAAGTGGCATAACAAAATTAAATTTAGGTCTAATTACATGAATGCTTACAACCAATTATAAAAAAAATACAGACACAATCTACTGTTTAAGATGACAAAAAATCAATACAAAACAAAGGTAAATAATTCATCAAAACTGACACCTTTAACTTAAAAGTTGAGAACTTAATTTAATTTAATTTTCTTTCATTTATTTTTTTAAAGTTTAGTTAAGTTTGCAAACCCCAAAAGAAAATAAACTATTTTTCTGTTTTGTTTTCATCACTGAATTACTATGTCATGTTTCTTTTTTGTTTTTTGCTATGAAATCAACAGAATTCGTGTTTTCTTTTTGTTTTAGAAATTGTTCTTTCCAAAGTTAATGGGTTTCTAAACTGGTAATAGCAGTCTGTGCATGAGGATTTAATTCACCCAATGGCCTCTCACAGCCCTCTATGAATAAATATGAGTGCTGAGCAAATTTGCCATACCTCCTGTGATCCTTGCAATCACTCTTCTCACTCACCAACTTCACAACCATAATCATGTCTTCTACTCCACTGCACTTGCCTAGAGCTTACATGATCTGATTCTTGTGTTCCTCTCCAGGGTACTTTAAATTTGATCTTTACTTTAGTATCTTCTAACCACAATGACTTCCATTCAATACCTTGAGTGCATGAACACTTTTCTCACCTCTAAGGACCAGTGGTTAATTCTTTCTTTTGGAGACTGTGTGACCTTTCCTGAGATCAAGTGCATTATCCCCAGAGATGCTTTTCTTTACCACCTAAAGTTAACTCTCCTTTTAATTTTTATTGTGTAGTTCTGATTATTTACTCATAATTTCTTTGTTGACTTACTTCCTGATCTCTGAAAAGGATGGAATGTTGGAAAGCAGAGACTGTGCTGTGACAGAGTGTTATTTTCCCTTCTAGCACAATGCTAGCATAATCATTATTTCATGAACTAATTAATCTGCTAATAACTTTCCTAGTAATTTAAAATCCATTCTTTTGTGATTTAATACACTTCCTCTTATTAAAATATTATATATTTGGCTTATTCAATCATGAGACAAAATTTTATTATGTGTCTGCTCTTTGGTATTACCACATGTTTCATAAAATTAAAATATCTTCTGTCTTCAGATTTTCAACGCTCAAGATGTATCTTGATATATTTGTATCTTTATGTTCTGGTTATTATTTCAACTTTCCATAACTATTCTCCTCCCCAAATTCTTCTTTGCTCTTTACCGCAGGATCTAGAAACTTGAAAACTACATTTTCCAGTATCACTTATATTTTGTGATAGAATAAATCCCAGTGATGAAAGAATTCACATGAGATCCATCAATTTATTTTTAATCTCTGACATGAAATTTAGAGAAGGAGAAATAGGTGCCAAGAAACAAAAGTGTTAAGTGCAGCTCAGGAGATCAGTGGGAAAAGCAAACAGCAGCAACAATGAAAGGAATATAAAACAGAGAAAACTAACCCTTCTGAGCACAGAACATTAAACTAAATCTTTTCTTTCCTTCCGTCTGAAAGGTAAGTGAGATCGTGATTGAACTTTCCCAAGTATTACTATCACAGAACCTTCCAGGAGCAGAATACGTGATCGTACAGCCACGTCCACAGTGCCCATGGATCAAATCAGCCGACTTCTTAGCCAACTGGGCCAGAGGGAATGAATTTCACGGAATTTATATAACAATTCCTTGTAACATTTTGGCCAATGAAAGTTTTGGATTACAGCCAAAACTTTATATAAAGGTAGATCAAGATGACTGATTCAGCTAGAACTCAACTGACCACATATCAATGAATCTATTTTTATATCTGGTAAGTTAAAATTGATGTGGCTTGTACTATAATTACTTTTGAATGCAAGGTCTTGTAACATATTTGGAGCACATTTGTAATATATATGCACATATGTAATATGTAGAACATATTTGATGCTTTTGCTTGTCTGTATATTCACTGCACGTCTATCAAGGACCTTTCTTGTGGCTGTGTTTGCTTTCTTCTTATATTTTCATCACCTACACTGGTCTGTAATTATTAGTTAAATGAGAAAATGTATTAGAGGATCAGGGATTTAGATCAGTGGCATATGTGCCTGCCTGGCAAGTGCAGGGTCATGAGTTCAATCCCTGGTATGAGAGAGAGAGGGAGAGGCAGAGGGAGAGGCAGAGGGAGAAAATTATTTAGAAAATAAAAATGATTATAATGAATTATATTCTCCACGAAAACACATTTACTCCAGGAACAGTATTGAGATTTTCAACAATGAAAAACTATTAAAATTTCTTTAAAACATTCCCAGTGTAAATATAACCCAGAAAAATTCTATATATTTTGATCATGGAACCACTTTTATTCTCACAAAAATTATTATAGTATATGCAGAATTTTATAAATATAAATGTTAATTATATTAATACTGTAACTGAAATTTAAAATATGTATATTATTTTATTTTAAAAACAATAGTTTTGTTTTCCAAAATAATTAATTCATATAGTTTTATGGAAAATAACTACCTTTTCCAAAAGAAAAAAAAATAAGTAAATTAAACAATTTCCACACTTCGTAAAATTGTTTTACACACTTCTTATCTCATGATACTGGTCTCAGTAGAAAACAGCAGAATTCTGCTGTCTTTCTCTGCACCTGATCTGGAGTCGTGTGTTGTGTAGAATGAAATATATGAAGAAAACACAGAGACCTGTAACTGGGAAGAAATATCTTATTTGTCTTTAGAAACTTGCAGTTATTCTTTTACACTGTATCAAAACATATCAAATTATGGTTTCTTTAAAGTTTGTTGCAATCAGTATCTGAGATTATATTATTGAACTTTTCAATCTTTATTACATTAAATTTCCATGGAATCACTGTGTACTGTGAAAGTGTGTTTCACCTATGCCTTATTTTATAACACCATGCATTCAACATTTGTAAAATGTTAGTTCAATGAGTAATTAAAATATTTCAAATATCTACTTCATTATATAATAATTAAAAATTTGTATTAGTTAATGTTAAATCCATTCAGTGTCAACAGAAATGCCCTTAAGTATTGAGAAGCTGTCATATGCATGAGAATATGTACACATTTTCAAAAATTCTAATTTTCACGTAAGCACCCAAATTTTTTATTGGTAAAGAACAATGTCAGGTGTCATCTGTGAAGGGACTGGCTCACATCACTTAATCTTGATAAAAGTTTGGTTCATTTGCAATGCTAAATAAGCACAGTCTGGTACAGTTATATTTTTCAGGTATGTATAACATGAAATGAATAGAAAAAAATCTATTTCACTTTGGAATTAAATGGATAGTAATTTTCCTGATAACAATTAGCATATTTTTGTATAGGCTACAAATATCCTATGCTTATTTTCTCATGCTAAATATGATAAAGATATGTGTTCAAGGGTCATGATTTAATAAAGTTGTTAATATTTAATCATTCTGGCTATAAAAAAAAAACCTTTCTATTGATACTTCCTCTATACAGCACACTTCTGTGTCCCAGATGTGCTTTGAGTGCACACCCAATTCCCCAGCAGATCTTGTCTTAGTCCATTCTTCCTGTGCTAACACAGGCTGAGTAAAGTTCAAAGTTCAGGATCAAGTTCCTACCATCTCCTCAATAACCCCAAATGGCAGGAGGTAGAAAGTAAATCCAAACCTACAACTCCACTGGCATCCCTTTCACAGATTGCATAGTATAGATCTGTAATGTTGTCCCCGAAGGACCGAGAGTGAAAGGGGAAGTTGCTGAGAACATTAACTGTGAAATGCCAACTTGACTAGAATTGGAAACACTAGAGTCGGAGAGTGAAACTCAGTTCTTGCTCTGTCTGTGAATGACTGCCATACGCACTAGCAAACTGGGGCTAAAGATTCATCCCAGTTGGGACTGACACCAGTCAATAGGGTCAGAGTCTGGGTAAAATATAAAAGGGCATCAGGAACAATCTGTGCTCATTTTTATCAGCTTCAACTCTATCAAGCAGTCTCATCCTTTGCGGTTGTCATCCTTGGACATCAGTCTCCAGTCAGTTTCTGTATCCTTCCAATGCAGACCCGCACTTGCAGGTTTCCAGTGAGTTTCTGTGCCTGCAACCCTGGACTGGTGCTGCATCTCTGATGCCTTAGTTCAACAGATTCCATCTTCTCAGCTGAGATGCTACAGAGCACACTGTCTGAATTCACTGAAAATTAAAGACTCCCACAGTTGGGAACCTATACACGGTGGTACACTTTGTACCCACATGAGGATGGATAAGTTAAGAACCCCTGAAATTCAATGCCACATTGGAGGCTGCTTCAGTTTCTGCCAGAAACTTCAGGTGAGAATGCCTACCTGGCGCCAATCCTCCCCAGCTGTACCCACACAAGTCTTCAGGGGTTGGTGGCAAATGAGGTGTCTGAAAATTGTGCTGGAGTAGCAAAGGCTTCATGCAGAATGGGGTGCCAGGCTGCAGAGGGGCCCATAGCAGATGTCACTCAGGAGAAGAGGTAGGATGCAGATTTGAGGGAGCCGGGCTCCTAGTACTCAGTGCTTATTCCAAGGTCCCAAAGACTTCAGTACAAGTCCATTATTGACAAGAAAATTGTCATGAATTTTAAAATGACAATTGGTTTCTCCTGAAGACTTTTTTCTTGGCTTACAGATAGCGAACTTCTCACTGAATACGTCCACGGTGTTTTGTTTACCTATACATACGTTTGGTGTCTCCTTTTGTGTAAATTTATTTTCTTAAAAAGACTGCATTCATATTGCTAAAGGGAAAGAAGAAGAAACTGCTCAAAAGAAAGAAAATGAGAATGAGAGAAAGGAGACAAGAAAAAAAGAAAACATTACATCTATATATATATAGATATATATAGATATATATATGATGTATACATATTATATATCATATATATGAGATACGTATGATGGGTAATTATACTACCAATCTCTGTTAGCTCATCAAAATGAATGGTTTGTGGTCTTATTTTTTAATCAGTTTTTCATACCTCTATCTTGTAATATGAGCAGTTACTTTGAAGTCAATACATAACATTAACCATTGTTAATCTCATATTATTTTGTTGTGAAATTCTGTACAAATACTTTTATACTTTTTCCTTTATAAAATAAATTTAAAAGCAAAGCTCCATTCACATTGCTTTAGATACCATTCTAATGACTCCATTTTAACTTTTTCACCTCCTTGAAACTTCATCTCCAGCTACCCTCTGTCACATGGACTGAGGCTTTCCCACAGGACCTTATTTAATACTGCACAAATGCATGTTCCTTAGATCATTTTTGTGATTATAAACCATACTCAGCTTTGAACTCTAAAATTTGAAGTCTTTATATTTTCAGACATTTTGCATATTCTAAAATGCAAAATAGTTTTTAAGCATCCAAAAATTTTTGTACAATAGTTTACACATCTTTCTCTCTCTCTCTCTCTCTCTCTCTCTCTCTCTCTCTCTCTCTCTCTCTCCTTTTTTTTTTTTTTTTTTTTTTTTTCTTTTTTGGTACCAGGGATCGAACTCACAACCTCAAACTTGCCGGGCAGACACTTTGACTGCTGGGCTAAATCCCTAGTAGTTTGTACATCTTTTATGAAGTTTTTAATACTCTTGAGGTAGAATCAGATCACATAATACACACACACACATGCACACACACACACACACACGCACACACACCCACACACACATACACACACACATTAGGTAAATGTTTGTGTTTTCCAGAAATCTATTTTCAAGTAGCATTTATGTGTGGATAAGGGCAAAGGGGGAAACTGAAATTGGGAAAATATCTAAATTTGTTTAATAACATTAAGAAAAAATACTAGTAGTTTCCAACATTTAGGGTTAATCTTTTTATCACAGTCTTCTTTGTTAGGGCAAAAAACAAAGATGCAGATTCTCGTGCTATTTGTGAGAATTTGTTATTTATATTAATTAACATTGGCTTTATATGTGTTGAAGTATTAAAAAATCAAATGCACCTGAATGTATTCATTGTACGTACTGTTTACAATCACTTTATGTGTCAGCTCGCTCTAGAATTTAATCTCATGATCATTCTATGATGCAGCCTCATAATTTGTGCACACTTTTTGGATGCTGTTTGAGGAGCACAAATTGTAAGTCATTTACTTTCATTTCCCTAAGGAAAGATTTTTACCAAATATTCAATATTTCCATTATATAATCTGCAAAACCCATTGCCACATTAGACAATATAAAATAACAACTGAGCATGGAAGGAAACTTAATTTAAATAATTATGTATGCTTCACCATATAGGCTGAACTAAGCATACTTCTCAACTTATGTTTCTTCTTCTACATATAAAATTAATAATTTCTCAATTGTTGCTCAATTTTAAGAATAAAATATAAACTTCTCCATTGTTTTATAATCATAGTCTTGATAACTCTTTTAATTCTCTGAAGACTCAAAGGTAAGGCAACAAATTAACAGTTCCCTAATTGTCTTATTTTTTTTTTCCTTGCAAAAACATCTTCTTTTCTAAAAAATACAGAAAATTTCTCTTTGTTGTTATTGTATAAAACTTATTTCATGTGTTGGTTCCCTTTCCCCTCTTTTTCTATGAACTCTCCAATTTTTATCAGCTCTGTTACTAAGAGTACCATGCTCTTATCTCAAAAAAGCAAGAAGATTGACACAAGGAATTTCTTAGAACTATCTTTGCATTGTCAGTTACCTGCGTATAACAAAAACATTCGTTTTAAAAATCTAGTGGTTTTTCTTCATTTTTAAATGTTAAATGCACTTTTAGCTTCTGAAGTTGTAGAGCAAATTTATTTTCTGTGTGAAATAGATTTACAATCCAAATATTAATATACCATTTCTGTCCACATATGAATCCGTAAAAATATTTCATCTATAAAATATGTAAGTCAGGATATATAAGACTATTATATAGTATGTATTTTTGCTTAGCAATTAAAATTCAAACTGGTTCTGTGTGTACATAAATGGAAAATATTTAACCCAAACAGCAGTTCACTTACCCATAGCAGGCTTCTTAAGTTCCATGAATTGAAATATTCTTTTTTCAAAGAACTGAAAATAGTTTTTATTATGCTCTGACTGTAGAATATGATGTCTCAGGCACAGATGTTTCCATGTATAAAAAAAAATCATTTATCCCTCAAACATCTTAAATCAATGACATTTTTTAAGTTATGCAAATGATATGGAAGACCATTGAAAATTCTTTATATTTGAAACATAAATATTGTTCTCTTTGTAAAAATCTAATTGCAATTGACTATGAAAGTAAATTTCATACGCATGTAATTGTGATAATTTATTAATTAATAATCTCAGTCTGTAGTATAAAATTGCAACTTTTTTCTCTCTAATGCTATGTTAGTCTGCTCAGGCTGCATAGAAAAATACTAGAATCTGGGCATCTTAAATGAGTGAAGTTAAATTTTTCTCAGTTTTGGAGGCTGAGAGCCTTGGAGCAAGATTAAAAAGTACTTTTTTTTCTCCTAAAGCTTCTCTTTTACTTGTAGATATCAAACTAGTAAGTGATTTGTATGACCTCATTTAGGCTTAAATGTCTTCTACCAATTAACAACAGTGACAAAATGCTACCTTCAGGAGAGGTGATACTAAGGAATTTCTAGGAATGAGATAAAATCTGTAGTTTAAATTCCAAAGGAGATAATTATAGATTACAAGGACATTTGGCAGTCAATCCTTTCAGCTTTATTTGTTTGATTTTTGTAAACTGAAAAGGTGACATTTGTGCCATTGTATGCTTAACTCTCTTTTCATTTGCAGGAGCTTGCAGCTAAGTGTTTCTTTTGAATAAGAGGAGACTTTGCACTTGGACTTTTCAGTAATGCGGCAGTTTTTAGGATATTGTCAGCTATTGGAAATGGACTAAATGACTTTTGCATACAAGGCTGTGCATAACTCTTTGAGAGGCTGGGGGAGGGTCTTGTTGCTTGCCTCTAGATATTCCCTCAAAGCCTCCTGGGGTCACAGGTGGGTTTTTTCAGAGGTGGCTGGATCTAGATATGTGATGCTATGATTGATTTATGGTACAACGCTAGGATTAAGGGTACTGGGATTAAAGGTGTGAGATATAAGGCTTGCTTAGCACTTATCTCCTGCTCTGATTCTTCATTATTTTCTGTCTTTTGCCACCATGTAATGTTTCTTCTAGGCAGTGCCCCTCTGCCATGCCACACTGTCTTGGAATCACCCAACTATGGGCTGAAACATTTATAAACTGAGTCAAATAAACCTTTCCTCATTTAAAAAGAAGTGTAGCACATATTTAAAATCACTAAATAAAGTATAAATTTGTAAATTATAAATTTGTAAATTATAAATTTGTAAAGTATAAATTTGTAAAGTATAAATTTATAAATAAAGTATAATTTTGAATTAAATAATATAATATGTCAAGTTAAAAGTTTTACATTATTTTACAAGATACTTATTCTTTGATCATGGACCACCTCCGAAACTGAGTCAAAATACTTTCTCTTTTTAAGTCAGTTATTTCAAGTATTTGTTACAGTAACACAAAGCTGACAAACACACTTTTTGTAGGCCAACATATTCTTGACAGATTTTGAATATCACCAAATATTTCTATTGTCTTTTAACCCTTCTCTATGTGTACACATTTGTACATGAATACAGTATTTCCATGTACCTTCCCTTGTATGTAAATAATCAATCTTATCCATGCCTCTAGTATTAGACTCCTGATTTGGGATTAAAAATAGAAACATAATTCATAGATATTAAACAGAAAAGTTCCCATAAAGGAAAAATATAATTAAAAATGCATTGATAAAATATTCTCTTGGTAAAAAGTATTGTAAGCCCTCCATATATTTAGGTCATGTAGGACAAAGGTAAGACTTGGGAAAATTCAACTCAAGGTACTATTTTTGTCATAATCGTTGAAACTGGCAATTGAAGTGAGGATAGCAAATTTTTATTCCTATCTTCATTGCAACCTTGAGTGTCCAAAACCACTTGTAGCCATAAGAACTCTAAGGGAAGAGTTATTTTATGGGTGATTCCATATGTTATATATTGTCACTTTGTACTTACATGATAAAGCAAAATTATACGCAAACCTTTGTTTCTGGGGACAGTGTTGGTTTAGAGAAAGGCCCACCCTTTTTCTTGCAAAGAAACACCCCCCCTCATATCAGTTAAGTAACATCTACCAATGTCTTGTTAGTTAATTTATGAGGAGGCGAGAGATTTTTCCAAATTCCTCAAAATTACTTAAACTGTTTGTCCTCACTGACGATTTGGAACAATATTTTTTTTTTTTTAGCCAAATTTTTGTTAAGTAAATCTCTTTCCAGGTCCCTGAACTTTGCTGGCCCTTAGAGTTTAACTGGCATATAACCTGCTAAAATGTACCCGTAATACACTGACTTGAGGGTAGAATAATTTTTTTTTCTTCTATGTTAAAACCCACCCTTTCATTCTGGGTAGGATGAAAAAAACTATTCATTCTTCTGAGGCTTCTCCTACACCCAGTTCTTTTTAGCCTTGTTTATTTCTCCCTGTAAAAGATAAATTATGTTTGCCCGCCTTTACAGACACAGATTTTTAGTCATAAGATTGTCCCTATTGGAATAGCATACTTGAGATGGGCTGGCCAGGAAAGCAGGTGTGATCTGTTAATTGCAAAATTTCAAGACACATGCACAGAACTGTCCCCAAGACCCTGCATGTGAACTTCTAGTGGGAACTCCAGCAGTTTTGAATAGGATAGCATAGACCTGACATCAGTCTGAGGAATGGAAGATACAGGAAGTCACCATTAAGTAAGGGCTACTTGTTTTCTCAGTGTAGTCTGTTCTCATGTAGTGTTGGCAAACCCATAGCATACTTGCTGCAGTGGGCATTGAGTGCCCTCTACGCACAGAAACCAAGACATGCCAGCAGGCAAGCATGAGAAAACGGTTGTTTTTCCTCAACCAATCTAAAATCTCACTATTCAGTTTTAACTTCAGCATTGGTATTTGGCAGTTGGCTCACTCAGTCTCTAAAAGGTTCACCATCACTGCTGAAGTGTCCTAATTTTCTGACTTTTACTTGACCCAAACTCGCTGTGCAGGACACATTTCACTTCTGATTAATGCAAATTTTTTACGAATTCTTTGTTTAGGACAGAAAAAATCTAGAAGCCACCTCAAAGAGTAGACCCCTGCATCCAAAACTTGTTCGAGACCTACTCCAAGTGAAATAGTATTGACTACTCTTATTGCAGCTGTCTTCAGATTAAGTCCATACGATTCAATATTTGTTTATAATTTGAAAGGAATGTTGCAGCGTCATTGAAGTCTAGTACAGTTGTTAGTATATGATGATAAAAAATTAAGAACTACTGCTTGATATAATACTCATTTGAATTATGCCTCTTTATATAAGTTAACTTTTATTATATCACTGAAAAAATTTTTGTAGAAATTGTGATAACTAATACCTACTATATAATGAAAAAAGGAAAAGAAAGCGATAAAATAAAAATATTACAGAGAAAATATATTGCATAAATTAGAAATGTTTTCCTCAAATAGTGTAGCTTAACTTATTCTAAAGCATGAACAATAGATAATCTTTTATCTTCAGTACTACAAAAGAGGGAATCTGCATCTAAAGTCAAAAAATAGTAAAAATAAGGTGCTGATTCAGTCTAATACAAGACTCTTAATGAAGCTCAATCAAATAAATAAGGTCACTTCTAGAACAACTTATTATATCATAATTTATGTGTGAAATACTAATAAAATGTAAAGATAATATTTAACTTGATTTCAAAATTTTAAGCTTTTGACAAGAAATTTTGTAAAGGTGATCAAAAAAGAGGCAAACAAAATATAGTTACCCTGTAGAACATAGAAATCACTGCTGAGGATTGCACAGTTAATCTTAGTTCTATTCTTAAAGAAAACTGTAATACTACCAAAAATATCTATGAGAATTACCACCGTAGGGAGGCTGAAAAACAAAATTATAATTATTCTCTGTCATGTGTGAAACTAGATATTAGCTTAAAAATTTTAGATTAATCATTTTAATACAAAATATGATGGGTTCTTCTCAAAGGATTGGTAAAAAATTGTAAAAGTTTTTAAATCTTTTATAATATAAGTTTTGGTTTTAACACTTTAAATGTGCCTGAAATTTGTTCAGTGGTTCAAGAATGAACTCTGTTCATTAGGATATTCTCATAGAGATATTAGAAAGATAATATCTAGATATTAGGACATGTACTGTAGTAGATACATTAGAAAGACTTTTTACTATAAATATTAGAAATAAATCATCTATATTTCATATTCTATATCTAACAAAGCTAGGGGGAAAAGATATAGAGCATCTTGTCAAAACAACCAACAGGAGCAAGTAGGAAGGTGCAGAAGCAGCAGCCTGAATACTATTTTCACTTGTAGTTTGCTTCAAACCTAATTCGCAAAGCTGGAATCTGACCGCATTCCTCCTTAATTATTCAAAATCATGTGAATGCCAGTTTTAAATTACAATGGATCATATATTGGAAAATTATTTTCATAGAAAATTAGTTCTTTCAATTAAAATAGCTGATCTCTGAAAAATGCATTTCCCCTTGCTTATTCACAGCCATAATTAAAATATTTCAATCACAAATCAAATTGTGATTCAATTGCTTCAATTCAAAGCAATGATTACTATTGGATCAATCAACAGGAAGTTCTGCCAGTTACCATAGAAATGACTGAGTCACCTATTAGTCTTCTAAATAAAAATTAAATACATCTTTCAAAAGTTTAAAAATATGTTAAATGGAATAAATATGATTTATTGTCAAAATATAAGGGTCTACTTGAACAGTATCATTATAGTGTATATAATAGTTGTTATCCACGAAAAAGTTTATTAAGAACATCAAAAAATACTTTGGTGTTGACATTTGTCAGACTAAGTTCAAATGATCAAAGACATTAATATGCTCATAAGACAAGTACTTAAACTTTCATTTATGTAATATAATTATTAATATACATAAAATAGCTTTTAAGATGTACATTATACATTTATCTTTTATTTCAAAAAAGACCAGTGTTTCTTTATTTTCACTAGTTTTCTATGTGAAATACAGAACAAAAAGTGAAAAAGTTAAAACTGAAAAAGAAAAGGAAATTGAAAAAGATGAGATAAAATTATGAAAGTACACAATAAATGGATATGTGAATGGAATAGATAATAAATTTGTATCAAAATAAATTATCAAAGTAAAACATGATTTTTTTAATACAGCATGTGTCTATGCCTCATAATTTGTCATAAATCAACCACAGCATGGAAAGATATTGAGATTCTCAGTGCATGAAATGTTTGTTATAAATATTCAACTAAACTGGAATGTTAACACAGCAGATATGAGTAACTGCAACAAAAGAAATTCATAAGACAGAAAAGCTTTAATCTTTCTCTTAGATATTTTGTGATTACTAATTACTAATCAAATATTTTCAAGCTTTATATATTTTAACATGGTACAAAAATCAGAAGAGAAAGCTGTCTTTCACATAAACTTCGCATGTTAAAATCTCCATCTTTTATATTTTTAAATTTATATCTTCACAAAAAGAGATGATTCACTTAATGATAAATTCTGATTAAAATCTCAGCAAAGAAAATCAATGTAGCTAAAGAAAAAATATTTAAACATGAAAAAGAAACTTGCAATTTTCTCACAAAACAATAGATAAGCAGCCTAAATTTCAATGTGTTTCTTGTCCTATTTCATACAGGTAGTGTAGAAAGTGAAACACCCTTCTACTAATAGGCATATGGTCACTGATGTTTTCTGTTTCCTTTTTATTTACGGCAGGGGTTCTTAACTGACACATAATTGAAAAACAATAAAGTTCTCACTTTAAAAGTGTATCATTCAGCGACTCTTACTGCACTCAAAAGTTATAAAACCATAATCTCTGACATGTTACAGAACATTATGATCAATGCAAAAGAATCCTTACACATAAGTACTGAATTCCTATACTTTAGATCCCGCAACCCCTGACAACTACTAATTAACTTTTTGTTTTTATGAATTTCCCTGTTGTGGACATGTTTGAAATTTAAAAATGTGTGAGCTTTTGTTTGTGAATTCATTCTTTTGGTATAATGTTTTTAAGATTCATTCATATTTTGGCATATAACAATTCTTCAATTTTAAAGAAAATAATACTAAATTACCAACTTGTTATCTCACCGGTTGATGGTCATTGGCCTGTTTCTATTTTTTTCATTAAACTATGAATCACAGTGTTGTTATCCTCCCAGCTGACATGAATGGCATCTCGTTATGGTTTTGATTTGCAGTTTCTAAAACCTCAAGATGTAAAGTATCATTTCATATTTTTATTACTCATCTTTTTCTTAGAAAATCTCTGTCCAGATCCTTTAGCCATTTTTAAAATTGGGATGCATGTCTTTTTGTTGTTCAGTTTTAGTAGTCTATTGCACTTTGTGGATTCTAAGTCTTTATGATAGATGATTTCAGAATAGTTTCATTATTTAAATTGTTTTACTTTCTGATTATATTCTTTAAGTCAAAAAAAATAGTCTTTTCTTTAGTCTTGCAATGCTGGAGATCAAACCCAGGGCCCCACGAATGGTAAGCATTTGCTTTACTACTGAACTGCATTCTTATTCCCAAAAGATTTTTTAAATTTTTTAAAAAGTCCAATTTATTTTTCTTTTCTTACATTGGTCATCCATTTGGTGTCATAACTAAGGACTGTTTGCAAAATCTAAAGTCATAAGATATTACTCTGGTTTTCTTTGAAAAATGTTTTATGTTGCCTCTTACTGTGTTGTAGTCAGGGTTTAGAAGGAAATGAATTTAATAAAGGATACATAATTTTAGAATTATTTTATAATATGCACCCAAAGATTCAAATGCAGAAAAAGAGTGCATAAAATCTGCCCCCATCCTAGAGACCTAAAGAATTCAGCTGAAGGCCTGGTTTCATGACAATATTCTTTAAGAGTTCAGCTGAAGACCTAGAGCCCATGGCAATGTTTTCCACAAGTCCAACTGGAAGCCTAGAGCCCACAACCATGTCTCATGCAAGTCAGTGTCAAGCACCTGTACTGGGAAGTGCTAAAGGTCTGTGGTACAAGCTAGAAATTCTGCACCAGTAAGATGAAGAATCTGTGCCAGCAGACTGAGGGATCTGCACTAGAGTAGGAAGCAAGGATCAAGGAAAGGACCAGATCTCCTTCAAAAAGAACTGCAGCCAATCTCAGAGACAAGAGAGGACCTGCGCTCCTCTTACTATAAGGACAGATGTGTTCATTCTGAAAAACCAGTGTGACTATCTTCTCCAGGAGAATAAATAGCACACCATCTTTTGCTCCAGCTTTGTTTTTACACTGGTAACAACAATCCTCAAGTTGACTAATTCAGTTCAGCTGGGTGTTATAATATGACCATTAGCTAATCCACCACAAATTGTTTAGGTTTTTGATTCACCTTTAGGTGATTTTAATACATAGTATAACGTAAGAGCCTACATTTACCCTTTATTCCAGATGTTTACTCATTCCATACCATTGATTAAAGAGATTGTTATTCTCCCATCAAAGACTACTGACACTCTTGTAAAAATAAATTGAATCTTTAGATCAGTTACAGGAATGTTACCATCTTCATAAAATTAGATCCTCTAATCTATGAGTATCAGATAATTCAATTAGGTCTACTTAATGTATTTTTCTTAATATCTTTAAATGATGCTTTACATTTCAGTTTAGAGTTGTTGCACTCTTTTTGTTAAATTTCTTTCTTTATTTTTATTTATTTATTTACTTATTTTGGCACCAATATATTTGGTATTTTGGTATTTATTTATTTATTTTGGGTTGAATGCACCACTTCCCACTGGCCAGGCAGGCACTTAAGTGATAAGTACCTAGCCCCAAAATTTATTTCTAACAATTTTACTTTTCTTGATATAACTCCTATTGTTAGTTGGTAGCATGAAAATATAATTGCATTTTATGTGTTGTCTTGGTTGCTTTTCTAAGATTGCTGAGATGAAATATGTGACACCCAAAATGAAGGGAGGAAATGTTTTTTAGCTTACAGTTTTGGAGATTTACAGACTTAGGTGGCTCCAAGGCAGGGTGGCATAGTTAAGGTGCAACCCATTCACAGCAGCCACAAAGCACAGGAATGAACGGGCAAAAAGAGAAAGCTCGCCTCCTTCCCTCCCTTATTTTGTATGCCAGCTCCCCACCTCTGGGCTGGAGCAGCACTTACATGCCAATCCCAGCACCTAACAGTGAACCAATCATAAATGCTAGACTCAGCTGCCTTCGAAAGGCCCACCTCCATGACCTTATGAGACTTTGGGAGGACATTTAAACACAGACCATAACATATTAATATAATTACTTGGTGTATATTGATCTTTTATTTTATAGCATGTTGCACTCATTTATTGCCTCTATCACATTGTTTTCTAAATCCTATTATCTGTTAAATATGAAGTGTCACCCCGAAGAGTCATGGATCAAGAGCTTGATCCTCAAGCAAGCAAGTTGGAGTATACAGATGACTGAATCATGGGGACACATGAACTATTAGGAAGGAAGTCCCAGTTGGAAGAATTCAGTCACTGGGGGAATAGTTTTGAATACGTCTCTTACCTAACCCCTTTTCTACCACTTTTTCTTGTTCTGCTTCATAGTTACCATAAACTGAGTGACTTTGCTTCATCATCCCTTTCTACAGTGATGTTCTGGCTCACCACAGCAACAGAATCAACTACCATGGAATGAAACAGTGCAACAAAACAAACTATTTGTTCTTTATGTTTTATGTGTCAGGCATTTTGTTCCAGTAATGTAATGGAATGACAAATGCAGAGCATTTACAGTTTTTTTTTTTTAAATAAATATTGTGTCTCCCAGAAATAGAAACAATTTGAGTTCTTTTCTTCTAATCTGTACCTACTTTAAATCTTAATCCTGGTGTAGAAACTTTAGTGTTTCAACATTAACTACTGTATTTCTGAGGTTATATTTTTTAGCCAGTTAAGGAAGTTCTTTTTTAATTCAGATTTATATGACTTTATCATTAAAGGATATTGATTTCTACCAATGTCTTATATATCATTGAGATAATTATATACACATTTCTTTTACTATATTAACCCAATGCATTACACTGACTGATTTTCACATTTTCAACTAAAGCTATGTCTATGGAATAAATTCCACTTGAAAATGGCAGATAATAAAGATAATCTCTTTAAATTGCAAGAAAATATTTCCTCTGTTTTTTGAACAGTTCATGAAGAGTTGGTGATAATTCTCTGTAGAACATGTAGTAGGAGTTAACAGGAATTCATCTTTCTAGTCATGTGTTTATCTTTGTGAACATATATTCCATTAGTAGACCAATCTCTTTTCTCGTTATAGTTCTTCAAATTTATCTATCTATTGTAGCTAATTACAGTGCTTATGTATTTTAAGCATGTGCAAATTACAGTAAAAAGATGCTACATAGAAAATTTCAGAAATCAGAATATCAAAACACACTGTTTTATGTAGCACCATGAAATCTTGCACTATCCCTCTCCATTCCCCTTCAAATGTGAATCGTCCCTTTGCTCTGTAGTGTTGTGTGCACTACTAATTTATCATTTCGAATACATTTCGGTTGTCAAATTGCCTTTAGCATTATTAGCGTACTCATTTCAAGTAACCCTTACTTAACTTAGTAATGAAATTACTTTGAGTTCTTCAGAGTAGCAGGACCAATAGACTACATATTTAATTATAAAAAAGAAAATATTAGACCGGCTCATTCTAGCAAGGGTGAGTAATCTCACAATGGCCTTCTGAAGGTTGAACTCCCAAGGAAACTGAAGCTACTGAGTCTAAGAAGCTGGGAATCTCAGACAGTGAGACCAATGATGCAATTCTAGTCCAAGCTCAAAAATCTGAAAGATCACTGGAAAGCCACTAGTGCAGGTTTACATGCAGAGGCAGAAGATGGAGTGATGTCCACAGGTGATGGCTGCTGTACAGCACACCTGCGAAGAAGCCTTGAGTGCACCCAGACTAAAGGTCCTGCTGTTTCTTTCTCCATTCCATTGGAGCACGCAGCCCAGTGGATGGTGGTACCATCCTCATTCAAAGCAGGGCTTCCCCTCTCAGATTTGCAGGCTCAGACATAATCCTCTCTGAAAACTCCTTCTCCTGACACATACAGAATTATGCGTCACCAATTTTCTAAGCATTCTTCAATCCCATCAAGTTGACAACTAAAAGTAATAACCATCAGAGGCCTCAGAACACAAAAATACAGACACTGCCAATTTGGCTATACGAAAAAGAAAAAAAAAAGTTCTCCTTATGAGCAAAAGCACTAAAATTCGTTATTTAATGAGAAAAAAGCTGTGTAGTAATGTTGCTAAAATCTGGGTAAAATTGAATCTTCTTGAGATATTGTGAAGAAAAAAAATGTGCTAGCTCCATTGTCAAAATTCAAACTAAAATTTATATCACAGTGTGTTGTAAGTTCTTGTGTGGGATGGAAAAATCATTCAATTTGTGGGTAGAAGACTTAAACAGAAAATGTTTTCTGATTAACAGTAATGGGTTGCGTCCAAATCACTGAGATTATGTGAAGACTTCACAACGGATCATTTAGAAGGCTAACAATAAACTAATTTTGTCACAATGCAAGCATAATTAACCTTAATTCATATTGCCACATAGGTAGTTTATCATCTCAGATGTAAGCAGTAGTGCGTTGTATAATATGATACTTAGATGAGAGTGGAGAGGTCACATCCACATAGAGGTTATTAATATTCTTATAATTGTTCCATTGTAAATTGCTATGGTCAGTATATTCTTGTGTCTAATTTATAAACTACTCTTATTGTAGTAATTTTTGAATTAGTTTTACACATATATCTATAGAACAAAACATAAAATATATAGAAATTAGTACTATTTTAGTTTCAGATATATCTTAGAATTCCTGGAAATTATTGCATATGAAAAAAGCAGATTCCTGCATTGTTTTATATTTCCTTTTTCATCTACTTAACTCTAGCCTTCTAATTTCTAATCTTTTATTTCTAACCCTCGTACTGTTTCCTTTATGCACATTTTGGCCCCTGATTCTAGCTTCACACGATGAAACATTCTGTTTTATGTGAGGTCTTCTCTTCTAAATGTAAACATTTACAGCTATAAATTTCTCTGAGAACCTTTGCTGTATCCCACAAATATTCTACCTTCATTTTCATACATATGGACATATCATAATATTTCTGTATATTAGTTCTTTAAATATTCATTGTTTACTCATTTTTAATTTCTTCCCACTATCCTTTGAGAAAAAACTTTGTACGATTTCAATCCTCTTCAGTGTATTGACTTCATTATTTACTTAGAAATCTCAGCTTTAAAAACTGAGTGTTATCAACAAATTTTGTAATTGTTTTATGTAATTGTAATTCCAAGGAAGAAGTGTTTCAGCAATAACAGATTAATGCTGTCTTTAATGTTTACCAATGAAATTGCTTTCACTAGATTTTTTTTTTATATATATACACTTCGGTGTTACTCTCTGTTGCTTTCTTTTTTGCCTGAGGGATTCTTTTTAGTATTTCTAACATGAAAATTTGGCTTGTGTTCCTCGTGCAATGCATTACTTCCCTCTTCATGTAAAAGGTTGTTTTTTGGGATAAACAATTCTTAGTTAACAGTGTTTTTTCTAAATTGAACATGCCTTCTATCTGGAGATTAATGATACCAGACGAAAAGTCAGCCATTAATCATATTGATACTTCTAATATGTGATGAATCATTTCTGCTGTTTTCAAGATTTTTCCTCTCTTTGATTACAATTGTTTTACTATGAAGTGTTTGATTGTAGGTCTTTGTCACTATAAACTGTGTAAAATTCAACAAACTTTTTGAATCTACTGATTGTCATATGAATATATGATTTTTATATGAAGATCTCAACCATTGATTTTTAAAATAATCTGTTTTTTTTCCTCTTCTGAATTCACATGTTGAATATATTAGTGTATCTGATATCATCTCACATATTTCTCAGGTTTTCCTCACTGTTTTTACTCCTTCTTTTTCACTTCTTTTTTCTTCCCTCTACCTGGAAAGAGATAGTTTCAATTAAATCTAAATTCAACTAAAGTATTTCCAGTCAAAGCTCTGCTTCCGAGCGCCATCTCTGCTCCTCACTGTTGCTATTCTCTATGTAATAAATAGTTTTATACATGATTTCCTGAAGTTCTTTTTCTTTTTTTTTTTTTTTTTTTTTAGTCTTTTTTTAATCAGTACCAGGGATCGAACTCACAACTGCCTGCTTGCAAGGCAGGCGCTTATGCTGCTGAGCTAAACCCCCAGCCCCGATTTCCTGAAGTTCTTACAACACATCTTTTAAATTCATGTTGTAGTCCTTGTCTGGTTAGTTCGACATGTGGGCTTCCTCAAGAATAATTTCTGCTGATCATTTTGTCTTTGCTTCTGTTTATCAGCCATGCTGTCTTTTTTTCTTGTTACTTTTTGTGGAAAGTTGGGTATATTTAATAATTTAATGTGACAGGCCTGGAAAAACAGTTTCTCACTTTTCCTCAGGTTTTATGATATCTGTTATTGTTCTGTTCTTTTATTTTTTGTCTGAACTGTCTTCCATGTATATTCTCCATTGTTCTGACTAGTAAAGTCTTCATTAAGTTAGACTATTGGTCTGCTAAGAATTGGAAAAACATTTCCATAATAAATACTCCAGTATTTGCAGCAAGCATGTTCATAAATTCTGTTATATTCCTTTTATGTTCCTGCTGGCAGTTGTTAGCTTTCTCTTTGTTAAAGCCTCATTATTAACAGGGATGTACCTCCGGGCTTTTTCATCTGAGATTCAGTGATTTTTCTGGACTATTTTAAGATACTGAGATTATTTTAAACTGATCATTTATATCTAGAAATCTAAAAAAGTTGACTTATTTAAAGTCAGTATTCTCTTTGCTTTATGGAAATAGAAAGTTTGGATAATGTTGTAGTCAAGGGCTGTGCAGAGAACAATTAGAATCAGGACATGGAGTTTATAGTATTATTTTTATACTGGTCACCAGGAGTTAACACAAGAAAATGCAGGAAATCTATCCACAACACCAAGACATAGAATATTTAGTCAAGGGCTAAGTCCCACAGCAATGTCCTACATGAGTCCAGATAAAACTCAGAGTTTATGACAATGCCTCACATGAGTCCAACTGGAGGTCCAGAGCCCACCAGAAGGACTCATGCCAGTCTCTTTTACGGATCTATGCCAGGAAGGCCCAAAGGTCAGCAGTGGAAGCCAGAAAGTCCATGCCAGTGGGATGAAGGGGCTGTGCTGCTGGGATGAGGGTTTTACGCTGGAGCCCAAAAGTCACACTCACAACAAAGACCAGTGCTATCCTAAAAAGCACCACAGCCATCCTCAGTAACATGGAGGCCCCGAGGTCCTCTTCCGACAAGCACAATCAGGCACATGCCAGAAACATAGTATGACAGGTTTATCCTGTAGACCAAGTGGCACACATCTTCCTCTCTGGAGCCATAAAGCAATGCCTGATTCAAGGACCAGAGCTTCTCCAGGAAAACCAATGGCTCAAACAGCAACCCTTGGGAAAATCCACAATGCCTCAACACAACAACACATTAACGCCTCAACACCTTAACACCTCCCTTCTTCCCCACCTCTTTATCTTGGCAACCTTCTCAGGTGGAGCATCTTCCCTCAGTGTCATGCTGATTTAATCCAGCTGGCATTAAATTGACCACCAGTTCTTAATCCATAACAGATATTCTTAGTATGGCATATTAGTTCCCATCAGCCCATCTAGTAACTTAATTTTCAACTAGCATTGACTTAGGTTACCAGCCAGTTGTCCTCAGAATTGCAACCATTTTGAGAAAAAAGAAGAAAATCAGTAAGGCACTTCCTTTTTCTTCTTATTATGGAGGAGATTTTATAATCAATGTCTATATCACAGTACTACTTAAAAAGAATAAACTGCATCAAAATATCACCAATAAGTGTAGTCTGCTCCATGTTCGAAGATTGTATGAGTCTAATTATTTCCATTACAATACTCAGTGTTTGTTTCTGAAGCAATGTCTGGTATGTGAAGCTTACACATCTCTTTGGTTGAATGACAATGATTTTATGTCACATATCTGGAAATCTTGATTTCTTCATGTATGATATAAGGGCAGCCTGATTGTACATCACACTTGTTATTGCCAAGATAGAATTGAATTTTCCTTTAAACCATATAAATTCATAATTTAATTAACGTCATTTATTATTTATTGTACTTTCTAAATTTTTCTAGTCTGTGTATCTCATTCCCTCATTTAATCTCTTTTATGAGTTTGTTTTTTGTTCTTTGTGAGCATTTGAAAAGAAAACACTTTACAGTACATATCTCCTTAATAACTTGGTCCTCACCTATTTTGGAGATTAGTGTCTTAAATGGCATGAATGAATAGTAAAATTACTCTAAAATGTGTAGTTAAATTACAACCTTTACTATAATTTCACCTATGTTTTATATGGCTTGTTCAAACACATAAAGAGAAAATATAATGAGCTGTTTTTCAATCTCATTTTCTCACTTAGAACCATTAAGGGAAGTAAAGAGTTATATTCTGTATCTGAAAGGATTACATTTATATTCTTTCATTTCTAAAATAGGTCTCTCACTTTGAAATGGAAACAGTTTCCTAACTTAAAGTAGGTAATTACACACTCCATTAAACAAGTAATTAACAGATTACAATTTGAAAAAAAAAACAAAAAACTTGAAAATGTGCAATTTGGATTCTGAATGTGAAGAGTAGTGTTATAATTAGCATAATACCTTAGAAATAGATTAACAAGTACACAATAAAAAAAGAAACAATCTGTTTCTTCCATATTGATCATACACCACAAATAGCATTTCTTGAGTCAAGCATCAACATGATTTTAAGGAAGCATGATTTTAGAATTATTGTTCTTTTACCCTAAAAAAAAAGGAAATTATGATGTCGATATTTAAAATGTTTGCTCTGCTAAAAGTCTGTAACTCTTCAACAATAATTCCCTGAGGCAAGTGGCCAATGCTAGCAAGCTCAACATGTGTAATTCAAATTGGTAATTTGAAACTGTGAAAAAAATAACCAGGCTCAGTATTGTGCATGTGTGATTCATTTTCGCTGCCAGGTTATAAATGTATGTAAAGAACTGAAAGCAAACATGAACATTAAGTCTGCGCTGTCCTGTCTTCTAGGAAAAAAAAGAATGCATTCTAAACTGGAAGAATCTCCCCTCCAATCAAATACTCTTTAAAGAAAAAATTTAAAAGAAGAGGACAAAGACCGAGTAATGCAAGTCATCCAAAGCGGTTTTCCACAGTATCAAGAAAATAAAAGACTAAAGAACACCTAGTCCTATAAGATCATTTTTACTCATGCAAAGCTAGTCTACACTTCCCATTCAAACCATTTCAGCAAGGCAACACTGTAGAGTTCAAGACAGGGCTTTACTGAAACAAGTTGAGGCTCCTTACAATCACGATAGTTGGAGTAATTTAACAATGTATCATTAGCTAAAATATGATATTAATCTCATTGGTGAAAATTGACCTCAACCTGTGGGTAAAAGATAATTAATTTAAAATAATTTTCTGAAAAAACATGTCCACCAACTCTTTGACTTCCATGCTTATATTATTTTTATTTCTTGTTGAAAAAAGAATGCTCTAAAAATAGTCTGCTCTCATACACCTACTAAAACTAGACATTCCATTACTTCACATTTGCCCACATGAAGATGCTAGAGAAAATGTCAAACAGCCATTGAATATTGAGCTAACAGTTATGCATGACAGTGAAAAGACAGTGCTGTCATATGTTATTATTACCTTTGCCTTACAGCATTAGATATTTTAGTGAAAAACACTGATTTAGACTATAATATTATTTAGTTTCTAACTAAAAATTAATTTGAGTTAATTTTAGTTAATTAGGAGTTATAAGAAGTTATGGCTTTATCTTTATAAGTATATGTTTAACTTGTACTAATTGCTTTATGATCTTTTGTGATTTTGTAACAATCCGTAACTCCTATTTATGGCAATATAAATACACTGTGTTTTTGGAAGTGTGTGTTTCATTGATATTTTCATAAATGTCTGTAGCTTATGCTGGTACAGAGTCTTGCTATTACATAAGATACTATATGTTTGAGAACAAGAGAATGTTGTGAAAGAGGCTTATCAGTTTAGTTATAAATCTGCAAGAATTTTTTGTTTTGTTATGCAAAGAGTGGTCAGTAACAGGCTCATTTTGACTTCTCTGCTCATAATGAATGAACTTTTGCTAAATCACATTGCATTTCTTAAAACACATAATATATCATCATGAATGTCTCCTGTATGCCAAATCCAGAATTCATTCATGAAGAATGATTTGTTTAAATGCTATATTTTGTATCATTCAATTGTATTCAGAATTGAAAACAATAGGAAATCAACTAGACTTTTATATATTGGGCAGAATTTAACAACCATTACTTTCCCAAAGCCCAAAAATACTTTAGAAGCATAATAATTTCACAGAGCAGTAACAGACGAACTGAAAATGGTTAGACTAATCAGGACATTGAGGAGAATTACCTTTTATTTCTCATTATAAATATCACTTTTAGCCATCAGATACCAGTCAGTTTTTCTTGTCATTAAAAAGTCCAGTATCATAATTTTGAACCTGTTAGCTCATAGGCAAATGCATACATTCTGACGATAATATTCACTTCTGACTATAGTCTGGACCTGATTTTCATAGATACTGTCCAACACTTATCAGGTTCCTTACAGTTCAGAGTGTGCTTGTTCATACAATACTTCAGTATTGGTGGCTGATTTGAAGACATAAATTTTTAGGACACATTAAATTGTCTTCAACCATCTCTATATAAATTTAGAAAGGACTTACAAAATGTATTGAAAGAACTTCTGGAAGCTTCCTAGTTATACTTTGCTTTAGTACAGTTGTAAACATTTTCTGATGCCTATAGAATTCTTGATACCACCTTGATTAAGCTATATTGTTAATTTTTGGCAAAAATTCTTTGTAGCTCTGATTAATTTTTATATTTAAGAAAATTGAAAATAAAAACATTACCTTTGATGATGTGGGGCCATATCTCAATTGAAAGACTTAGATACAAAACTATATTTCCCAGAGAAGAAGCAATTCTGACTACAGACTATAACTGGAAAATTTTGTTTGATTTCCAGTCTTCTGGGCTGTCCCATAAATTTCAGACTAAAGTCTGAAAAATCTCTTGGAGCCTTAGTTTTCAGGGTGTTGTTCAGTTACTACATCCTTGTAAGTGAACCACTTCAAATGCATTTGAAAATATAGGTACAAGTACATGCTATTGGTTGCATTTTATGGTTCATCCTAACTGACAGAGAAGTACTGTGATGTGGAATTCTGCCTGATTCTGTAACTGAAGTGAGAGATGACTGATATATGAGATTCAGAATTCAGATGATTCCAAAGTGATTGCATTAATACTAATACTAATTTTTTGTGAAATATTTTTCCTAAATCATTGTATTCAGATGAATTTGACTATAAGTACCTAAATAGATACATTTGTCAGTTGTTCACTGCATTATTAAGCAGCTCCAAAAATGAAAGAAACTATTATGATTGCTGTTTAGGGAAAAAATGTTGAAAGTACTTCCTATATGCTCAATATCATGTAAAATTCCGAGGGTAAACACTGAAACAAAATCCACAATATGTGGTGCATTCCAACTAGTGAGAGAAATAGATGGGGAAAAGATGGAAAATCTATCTGCAATAAGATTCCAGGCAAAGTGAACATTACATACTGAAATATTTGAAAATAATGAGATAATGAACATGACAGCATGGGATTGGATGTATGTTGAGAATACACAGTGCATGTGAAAGATATTGCTGAGGGGCAGAGATTGTGCAGTAGACTATGGTTACAGTTCTGAGACATATTTTTCTCAAATTTGTTTTGATGGAAAAACAAAACAAAGATAGTGTTAATCAAATTAACTTATTTGTGAAAAGACTAACATGTACTATTTAATCCTAAATATGGAACATTTTATTAGTAGTATTGTTATTATAAAGTATGGTCAGTCAGTTATGAACTAACAGACACCGATTATTCTTCTTTACTTTTGTGTCTCTTCCTTTAAATATTATTTAAGTTATGCCATGTTAAGCATGTATTATTGTGTCTGGTAAACACTCAGAAAATTATAGTATTAATTATAGTATTATCTTGTCTGGTAATTGACTGCTAAGCATGTTGTGTGCTCGTTTTAGTAATTCTCAGTATCCTTTGTAATGTGACTATAATGGTGTCTTTGGAGTGTTCTATGTGGAGTATCATGTCATCAGAAATAACAATAATTTAACTGTTTAGAGTGAAAGATTTCAATTTTTGACCATTTCTTAAGATGTTGGCTGTTGGTTTGTCATACGTAATTTGGAACTATACTACGAAGCTACTAAATAGCATAGTACTGACAAAAAAAAACAAAAAAAACAGACCTAAGGGTCAGTGAAAGATATTAGAAAATGTGTAAACAACTTCAACCACACTCATTTACATTATTTTTGACAGGGGACCAAACATATTCACTGGAAGAAAGAGATCCTCTTTATTTAATAATGCTGTAAAAAATAGCTGTCCACATAATGAAGACTAAAACTAAATTCAGGTATTCACCATTCACTAAACTAAAATCAAAACAATCAAAGATCTAAATATTTAGATCTTCTGAAAATTAAATTTTTTGGAAGAAGACTAGGTAAGAAGCTGAAGACGTAACTGTAGGCAAAGATTTCATGAAGAAACCTGAATGGCATGGTAAATACTGTAACGAATCAATAGCTCAAAAAATAAATCTTACTATAAGCTTTTCAAACTAAAGAAAGCACCATAGTCAGTTGTTCTTCAGACAAAGGACTAATATCTAGAAAATATAAAGAACTGAAAAAAATCAGATTTCGGATTTAAAGACCAAATCCATAAATAGGCATCTGAAATGAATGGACACTTCTCAGAAGAAATACAAGCAACAAATAAATATATGAGAAAATGTTCAGCATCATTGTTCATTCAAGAGATGCAAACTAAGATAATGCTGAGATTCCATCTAACTCCAGAAAGAATGGTTGTTGTCTTAGTTACTTTTCTATCACTGACAAGACAAAATACCTGACACCCAAGACTAAAGGAAGAAATGGTCATTTGGATCAAACTTAGTAGAGTTTTCAGTCCTTAATCAGCTGGCTCCAGGTAGGGTAAGGTGGCACATGGCAGAAGGCACCAGTTCATGGCAGCAGAAGACAAAAAAGCCATAAAAACAAAAGGGGAGAACTCTTATATTGTATGCAGACTACTTGCACTATGGTAGGTGTAGCCTTCATATCCTTTATACTAGCATTGGACCATGAAACAATAACAAACCCTCTGATTCAGCTCACTCTGAAAAGCCTACCCCCATGACCACATGAGGCTTTTGGGGAAACATCTAGGCACAAATCCAAACAGCTATCACAAAGAAATCAAATAACAAATGCTGGAAAAGCTCTGGGGAATAGGAACCCTTCTTCACCCTGGTGGGAGTATGGACTGGTACAACCACAGTGAAAATCAGTGTTGATATGCCTCTAAAAACTACACCTGAGATTCTATTCAACTCAGCTGTTCTCCTTATGGGTGTCTTCCCAAAAAAATTAAAAGCATAATACCACAGTGATGTTGATCCATGTTTACAGCATGGATCCATGTTACAACATGTAAACATGGAGCATGTTGATATATGTTTACAGAAGCACAGTTCGTGCTAGCTAAATCTTAGAAACAACCCAAATACTCATCATCTGAGAAATGGATAAAACTGATGTGGTTTATTACACAACGGAGTTATGCAATGGAGTTCTATACAAGGCAGTTTTATACAATGGAATTTTTTTTTCTCAGCCATGGAGAAGGATAAACTTTATTAAAACTAAATGAATTTAAGACCAAATGAGTGCAATTTAAGATCATATTCTTTACTGAAATAAATCAGACCACATATGTAAATACTCTGGTATGAAAAAATGAAAGTATAAATAAGAATCAAAATATAATATAGATATCGTGAAATGGAAACAATTGTTGAAAAGATAAGGAGAATGGAGGGAAAGGAAAGGTAAAGAAAAAATGAGCAAAAATGAGAAAATGCAAACATAGTTTTGTAAATAAGAGGAAGAGGGATTGAAGGGGGAGGGAATTGGAGAAAATAAAAGAGCAATGAACTAAGACATATCATGTAAGTTAAAAATTCCCTACGATGAATATGATAATTATGTATATCCAAACTTTACCAATATACATTTTTTTAAAAAGTACATGCTGTATCTGGGGAAATGCAGCCCTGTCATAGAACATTACAACAGCAAAGCCTTCATGACACTGTTGTGTCATTTGATATTGTCTAAATCACAAAGAAATCCATGAGAACTTCTACACATGTGTCTCTAGAGGCAGTGCTATGATTCCATGCTTCAGACTGATGTCAGATCTAGGCTGTCCTATTGAACATGTGCTTTAATTCTTACAAGAAATCCACAGGCAGAGCTTTAAACTGTCCTTCACATGTGTCCAGGATCTTGTAATTAACAGATCATGCCTACTTCCTCATCCTGCCTTTACCGTGCCCTAATCTATCACAGCTGAAAGAGTCGTGCAATATTTTGTAAAAACAGCTACAATTTTTTGAGTTGTAACTTCACTGTAAAAAGTGAGCAATTTGAATTAAAAGCCCCACAAATTCCTTTTGGGCTTCAATATTTTGAAGTTGTTGGATATTTATACTCAGAGTAATATATACAAGAAAGTCTCACCAAAAAAAATATGGACAATACTGGCAGTTAAAACAATTTGTTTTAACAAATCTAGAAGCAAAGAACATGGTGAGACAACTATTTGTGGACCATAGTATCAGTTAAAACAATAAATGTTTGAGCAAAACTTGGATCATGTGAGTGCTTGAATAGCTGAATGTCCTAAGCCAGGAATGAGACAGATCTCTCTCTTTTTATCCTTATAAGGTTAGTCTCCTGAAAATCAGACCACTCCTGTCAAGTGCACAGCGCCAACCATTTGCTTCACACACACACTTGAGATATGAGTCATTGTCTGAGAAGTTTATTTGCAGGAAAAGAGGTGAAATAATCTTGAATGACCAGGGTCCCTATCTTCCCATAATTGATCATCAGATAACCCTAGACACTATTTCAAGTAGAGATTGACCAGCTGGTTCTACAGATAAATTCTTTTCTTTTGAACAAGGCTATACATTTTTTCATATGCATTTTTCATTGTGAAGTGTTTTTCTGGTAGGGCTGTCTTCCTAAAAGAAGTAGTTGATTTATTCAGCTGTTGTTGTCTTGTTGAAGGACTGAATCATTTCTTACAGTGCCAGGAAGTGGCTATGCTCTGAAGTGTCACTTTTATTGTCACAGCCTGTCCAGACATTTGATGCCAAGTACAATCGGTAGGTTGGACTGTGTAGGCCTAGTAATAAAATCTGTCCAGTAACCAGTGTGACAGCACTCACTGGTCTTAGTCTCAGATCCTTGGAACAATTGTTTCCAAGAATTGGAAGCATTTCTATATTTCTAAGGATATTTTTTCAACATTTTAATTCAAGATTTTTTTTTCTTTCTAGAGAAGGATCAGCTGTATCCCCCAAAATGGTTGAAGATCATAAATATAATTGGCTTTTGAAATAATGTACTACATATTTTTATTACCAATAGTAACAGATATATAATTCTAATGGAAGTATTGCATTTTATTAGACATTTCGGTTACAAAAGTGTCTCATTACAGATAGTGACTATAATAAAGTCTTTAATTAACAAATGAAAATAAAAACTCAAGATCTACAATTTGAGTCAGAAAATACATTTCTCTTACAAAGGATCTCGTTTATCCAATTACACATGTATCATCAAATAGATTAAAATTTTAAAAATATTTTTCTTGTAGCACTTATTAAGATTTTTTAAAACTAAAGTAGCAGTTTTTCAAATGAATACTTTACATAAGTCTTCTAGATTTTCCTGTATTTGTTTATCGATTATACTATCAATTAGTATTTTATGTTGTTCCTCTTCCTAATAAATGCAGTAAAAAGCATATTTTAATCACTTTAATAACGCCATTATATCAAAATAGTAATAGATATTTAAATATTTATAATCAATCAGAAATCATTAATTCCATCAATATACTTATAATTCTTCAAAGATAATGAAAGTTTGTTATTGCATTAGATAATTGAAACTTAACTGAACATTAATATAAGGGTTAATATGATAAAATGATCGCATTTCTTTTTACGTTAATCTATTTCTAGAACCTCAACTGATACATGATTCAAGAATCATCAAAGATCATCTAAAGATATTGTACCTGAGGATTCCATTCAACTTACCGCATATTTGTAAAATAAATTGTATCTGTACTGAACAGGAGTTTTTTTAAAAACTATTTCCCAAAGGTATAGTGTAATAACTAAGCTATTTATATAGCATTTACATTGTGCTATTTATTATAAATAATTTAGGTATTAATTAAAGTATGGGAGGATATACATTTTATACAAGGGGCATATGTATCTATGAATTTTTATATCCTTTGGATATAAATCCAGAGGCTAAATCCTAACCCTCTGTAGGTGCTGAAGATTCCAATTTTACTAACTGAAAAAATTATTTGCTTGTATTTAATGAGAAATTCATTATTAGGAATTCATTATTAAACTGATACACATCAGTTCTTGCTAGTGTAATTGTTACACTTTTACAGATACTTTATGCTCTGAACTTTTCCTGCATGTCTAGGTCTGGGTGGTGGAAATGCGTGCGTGAAGGATGTGGGGCATTACCTGTGGATTTAGAACATTACCTAACCCTGCGATGCAATTTGATTGTGTGGAACAACTCTTTATTTTGCACCTGCTGTGACTTTAGTGCACTTTAGTGATTTAGTTTTTGGCCTAAATTTGTAATTGCACAGTGCACTGTTTGATCTGACAAAAGTATGCTACCATTTCCTTTGCTATATTGTCCTTGCTTATTATTTAAAACCTTTTAGCAGAACATTTACTACATTTGTTTACAATTACTCCATGATTTATAATCTTCACAAGTAAATAAACCAGGATGTGTTTACACATATTTTCACTTTAAAAAAAAATCTTTGAAGTTTCATGATAGGTGACTTGGCATCACATAGGTTCTTATCAAAATATGTGTGCATATATGTGTGTGCCTGTGCAGGTGTGCTATTAGTATTTGGAAGCATCTATAAACCAAAAAGAAATAAATTTGATTTGTTCTTGTTTTTAGCTTCGTGTAAATTTTAAAATATTTTTTAAAATTCAAATTTTCATAATATTTTAAATATTTGCTTTGAGGCAGCTATTTTATAATAACAGAAGTTTATGGTCATTAATTAATATTTATTTATATTAATTAATATTTACATTTATTAATATTAATAATAGTTAATATTAATAATGAAGAAGTATGTAGATATTTTCCCATTCAAGCCAATGATAAGAGCAGTAGTAATGACTGTATTTTCACATATATATTATATGCATATTATTCTGACTACTATAATATTTTCTGAATTTTTGAGATCTCATGCCATGCTTAAATAATTTTCATTTCTATGCACTAACATTCATTTTTCCAAGCTACTGATCCAAAAAGTTTCAATGGAGAAAAATAATGCTAACATAAAAATTATAAAAAAAAAATCTGTTCTACATGTATATTTTTTTCCATTACGTTTTGGTGTGTGTATGTATATGTATAAGTATGTATTGCTATGCTCTGAATGTTTAGCCTTTAAATTTTATATATTGACACATTATCTACAATACAATAGTATTAATCAATGATATCTTTTACAGGTAATTACACTGTGGGTGGCTGAGCATTCATAAATGAGTTTATTTTGCCTAGCTGGAGAGGTCCAGAGGAAACTTGTATTCCTCTTCTTCTACGTAAGAATGCCCTAAGGAGATGGCCTCTGTGAACCCAAGGCCAGCCCTCACCAGAAACTAAATCTACTGTCAGATTGACTTTGGGCTCCACAGCCTAATTATGAGAAATAAATATTTATTATGTATAAGAAGTCTAATTCATGGAAATCCATTTTAACAACTTGAACAAACTAGATGTGTGTGTGTACACGTGTGTGTGGGCATGTATGTGTGTGTGTGTGTGTGTGTGTGCACGCACGCTCATGGATTCATCTCAAAAAGCAACGTGCATTCTTGTGTTATTCATAAACATTTGACAGGTTTGTTTAACTTTCTGACAGTGCTCCGATGAAATGAAAGCCTCAAGCCTCTCTCATCCTGTCTATGCTCCCTAACTGTAATGCTATAACTTTTAGTTCTGAAGGCTCAAACCTTTCGCATGTTTTCTGAGTACCACATCATGATTCACCTGGTCACTGTAAAGCAGATTAATATGCCACTAATTACTTCAGCAATGTCCTAAGGCTTAAATCTCAATTAACCATGTACTAGGTATGTTGGCTGTTTTTTCTATTGTGCCTTAATACTAAAGTCTGAAATAGTTAAATAATTTCTGAATATCAACCAGGTTTAAGTTTTTATAAAGTACACATTACCTGTGAACTACTTCTGATGATACACTTACTGAGCTAAGGGATTATAATAATTTCACTCAATTTATATACACTATGGATTACAGTGACTTGGGTCATTGTTAATGCCTGCATTATCCCTTTCAGGAGGTTTTCAGAGTGAAAAGGGGATTGTAGTTAGGACTGAGATTGGAAAAGAAAAAAGCAAAAATTCCCACACTTAATGTTATTGGAAAGTTCTTTAAAAATGGGCAAATTCTAAGAATATGTGGATGTTGCAGCTGTCAGCCCCAGAACTGGTGACTGTACAAAAGATTGCAGTAAATGAAGATTTTTATTGTCCTCTCCCTGACTTTCTCAAATGACAGAAGCTTTCGTATTCTGGGCACCATTCCCAGAAGTATCGCCTCCTCTCCCAAAATCCACAGATGCTCTTCTGGGAACGAGGTGGCGGCACTGGCAACACAAATGAGCTGACAGTGTGCAACCATTCCTGGAAGCACTGCCTTCTGGAGATGAGACTTTCAAGAAAAAACACCAAATTTCATTCTGTTCTGTTCTTCCCATATTTTATGCATTTTTAAAGCACACAGAGTAATATACAGAAGGGAAAAGCTCTTTTGTGATTATTTGAAAAAGTCAGTAATAAATTTCTGAAACAGAAGGCATGATGATTTGAACTATAAAAGAGGCACAATACAAATAAAAATTGGAAACAGTCATTTAGCAACCACCAACAGATCCATACATTACACTTTCTTAGGAGGATTTCTCACTCTACATTGCTTATCTTTCAAATAAAACAGTTACTGACAATACAGAAAAGGTAGTTCTTTATTATCATAATAACTTGTATTTTTATATTAGATTCATAGGCTGATAATTTTTGAAAGTGACTTTAGTAGTCATGAACTAACTTCTTCATTTTACAGGTCCTTGGAGATTGAGTAACTTACTGAAGATGAGTCAGCTGTGACACAAATGGATATTTCCCAAATTCAAGGACAATATTTTATGTCTTGTCAGTTTCCAAAAGCTTCAAAATTATTGTCTCATCTGAAAAGTCGAGAAAACATATAGAACTATTACTGTGCTCAGTTTTAAATAAAGAAATGTGACTGAAGCAGTATAATAAAGTTTTTTCATAAGGTTTTTCAGGAGGACTGAAAAAATTTAAACCCCAGTGTTGCATATTACTGTAATAAGCATGTGTTCTGAAACAGCAAATTATATTTTGTAATTCTTTTGCTTAAGATTTTTGTGGAATCACACAAGGGAAAATAAATCTTTCTGTTTTACGTACAGTAAATGTGATTCCTCTAGAAATGTTAATTGAATGGCTAGTCAACCCCTTAGCAGCAGCAGTAAAGCATAAAGTCTTCTTTATTTAAGTACTGAGTATTGCACCCAGGGTCTTCACAATGAGCTACATCCCAGCACTTTTTCTTCTTTGAATCTGGGTCTCACTAAATTGCTAACTTTCCTGGCCTGGGCTCCAACTAGTAATCCAAGGAATACACGTGTATGTCACATTTGGTTTAGAAGAAGCATTTCAAATTCATAAAGTTCTCCTTTCTTGAATATACAGGAAATAACAACATTGCTTTCCAATACAAAGATTATTCAGATATCCTTTAATGATTCATATCATTGGATTAGTCATGATATACAGTATGTGGTACAGCATGTCATGATTAATTTGATACTCGAGGCTCTGCAATCATTTTCTTTTACATATCAGAATCTCCTACATTATATCCGAGTATCAAAGATAGGAGTCACATTGCATTTGTCTTTGAATGTGTGGTTCCCGACACAGAACGTGGTATACACTGTTTTCAGTAAAAGCTTTGTGCGAATGAATGGTTCTTGATGTATGACTACTAAAAAAAAAAAAAAAAAATCTTCACTTCAGTTATGAGATTAGACACAGAAGCAAAGAGAAGTGGATGACCCACTTTCACCTAATATCACGTGAGCTTTTGGCCATATATTTAGTTTTGCCCAAATTTTTGACCCTTTTAAGACAAAATTCCTATCTTCAAACTAACTCTCTCCATTTCCCCCGCTCCGTTCTTCTTTACAAAAATTATTTATTAAAGATCAGGCTACAAGATAATGACCAGATATAGCTTACAAGCTGTATTTTTCCAGGTACTTACTAAGAGCACTTCTTTCAGAAATTTCTAGATTTTGTTCATGTTCTAGTTCAGCATTTATTTTGCTTTTATCCAACACCTACACATATTTATGAAAAGCTAATATAGAGACTTAGATATTGATTACCCAATCATTCCATTTTGCCAGGATTAAAATTATAAATACATAAAACAATGCCACCTACATCGTGTATATCCAAGCACAGGGGTTTCTGATTTATAGGCAATGTAGAAAGTAGAGCAAAAACATATTAGAAATATTCTTGTAATTTCAACTGCTTTACTGGGACAGATGTAGCTGTCTGTTGGTTGAGCTGGGCATTAAGGCTTGACAGAGCACTTATCCTATCTACTGACCTGTCATGTCGCTAAATTTCGTTGTGGGATAATGCTGATAAAATAAAACCTCTTTTGTTTTCATGATTGCTTTTGGCAGCCCATTGTTCTGTGCATTTGCAGGTAGGAGTCACTCAAAATATAATGATCCTAATAGATTTCAAATATTGATTTCTTGGCAAAAATTCACCTACTGCCCCAGAAAAAAATTGTATAACAAACCATTATACAACATTTGTGCTCTGCGTTTTTTCTTTCTGTGTTAGTCTAAAATATGGATTGCTTTTTCCAAAGGAAAAAAAAATCACACATGCTTGTCATTTTAAATCTACAGGTCCACATTATCCATGACCATTTAATTGATTATTGAAGTTAGTGCAACACTGAAAAAAAAAAATGGAATGAGTAAAGCAATGAACTATTTCTACATTTAAGGGCCTCTTATTGTATGAAAAAAGTGAAGTTTAGTTAACTTTCAGAAATCAAGCCAGAAAAAAAAAATGTCCACAGTGACTAAGTGTGTCAAGACTAAAAACTGTATTTGTTAAAATTTGTCATTACTTAATTTTTAAATTATTCATCAACTCATATTGCTCTGCACCAGATAACTGGATTTAAAATATAAATTAGTGAATAAGAAATTTAAATTTATTTTTCTTGTTAAGCTTATATATCACGGTACAACAATAGAAGTAGATAAAAATTATATTAAAAATAAAAATATAAAATACTATTAAAGAATGAAAGCATTAATGCAAAACTATAAAAGTATTGAAACATATTAGAAACAAAATATTAAAGACAAAAATGTAGGTAAATAAAACAGAGACTATAAGGGGCAAAGCCTAGGCAGAGAGAACAGTAAATATGTTTTGATATCAAAAATGGTTGGTGTGTGTGTGAGAAAAAACATGGAACAATATGGTAGAGAGTCAGAGCTTTTCTGGATGCAGTCAGACACGTGCATATTGCTTAGGATATTTTGTGGGAGAATATAAGGTAACATTTATAATTTAAAATATTTTAAATGTATTATTCAATGATACTAAATATAGACACATTTTGTGCAACAATTGTCATTATTCTTCTTTACAACTTTCATCATCCTGAAACCCAGTACCCATTGTAGTTACTCCTTCTTCCATTCCCACATTCAGGTCACCACTATTTTACTTTCTGTCTCTATTGCACTGCAGAGCAGTAGAGTTATATGATAGTTGTCTTTCAATGAGTGGCTGGTTTTATGCAGCATAATGTCTTCCAAGCTCATCCATGTTGAAACATGGGCACAGTTTCATTCATTTTTGAAACTGAAAATATTTCCCTGTATGTATATACTACATTTTGTTAATCTCATGGGTATCTGTTTGTATCTTTTGGTTACTGTGGATAATACTATAAATAACATGAGTGCACATGTATTCTGCTCAGGGTCCTGTTTTTTATTATTTTTGTACGTACAAGAAGAGTTACTGGATCGTATGATATCTCTACACATCATTATTTGAGGAACTGTCATACTATTTGTTATGGTGCTTTATCTTTCCCAGAAAATAGAAAAGCATAAACTATGGCCAAGCATAGTTATTCCTAGAATGCAAGCATGGTTCAACATATGGGAATTAATAACTATTATGCACTACATTGATAGAATGAAGACAAAAATAAAAATTTGATCATTCTGTAATTTTTTTTAATACTAGCATCAAACCCAGGCCCTAAACATACTAGGCAAGTGTTCTACCACTAAACCCCTACGCTACATTCCCAGTCACAACTTGATAGTTCTTATTGACACAGAAAGATCAGTTGATAAAATTCAAATCCTTATTTTCTGACTTTCAATGTTTGCCTTTTTTTCTCCTGGTAGCCACATTAATGAGCGTGAATAACATTTCACTGTGGCTTGATTTGCCCATCTCTAGTAAGCATGATTTTGAGCATTATTTTATGTTATTGGCTATTTGCATGCTTTCTCTGTACATATTTTGTAAGTCTTCTGCTTATGTTTAAAAAGATACATTTGCTTTTCTACTTCTCTGATAGTATAAAACATCTAAATTTGGATGAAGTCTGCTCCATACATTTTGCTTTTTATTTTCTAATGCTTTTAGTGTCATATACAAAATATCATTGCCAAATATAATATTCCAGAGTTCTTCCATTATGTTTTTCTATAAATTTTGTAGATTGAGCTCTTATGCTTTTGTATTTGGTCCATCTTGAATAGAATTTTATATAGACTATGATAGGATATATTTTGTAGATGCTTCACTTTCAATCTTTTGACTCAGATAGCCAAATTTCTCAACCACCACTGTTGAAAATACGCATTTGCACAGCATACTATTGAAATATTCATTGGAAATCATTTGATTATATTTGCTATATTTTACTCATGAGTTATTCTATTCAATTAGTCCTTTTGTCTTTCACTATCCCATTGCTTTCATGTTTTCATTACTCTAACTTTGAAATCAGAAAAATATGAGGTCTGTAATTTTGTTGTTCTTCTGCTTTAGACTATTTTATCTATTTGGGATCATTTGAGATTCCATATTAATTTGTAACATGTTTGTTGATTTTGATTTTTTGAGACAAGGTCTTGCTATGTAGTCCATGTTGGCCTTGAACTCACAATAACCCTCTTGCCTCAGCCTCCCAAGTGGTAGGATTATGGTCCTGTGCCACCATGCCTGATGCTCCATATGAATTTAAAGTGAGGTTTTCTATTTCAAAAACACACTTCTTAGGATGTCAAAACGGATGACACTGAACATTATTTCAGGTAGTACAATGCTGAGATGGTTGTTTTTCTCTGTTAATTATTTAGTCAAACATTATTTTGGTTAGCTTCTGAGAATGTTTGGGTGAGATTAACATTTGAATCAGCATGTCATTATTCCTGACATGGGTAGGCCTCATCTAATCAGTTAAGATCTGAAGAGAACAGAAGGCTGAGTTAAGAGGGAAGTCTTTCTCTCTGGCTGCTTTTAACTGGGTTTCTTTCCTTCTGTCAAATACAAAGAAAACTGCAAATTCTTCCTCGGTCTCAAGACTGATGACTGATTGCAAAAATCAGGGTTTACCTCCATAATTCTATGAGCCAGGTCCTTCCAATTAACTGAATTCTATCTATCTATCTATCTATCTATCTATCTATCTATCTATCTATCATCTACCTACCTATTTTTCTAGTAATTTGTCTGTATTCCATTAGTTTCCTCTGGAGAACTCTATTACAGACATCTTACCTATGTTGCCTTTTTTCAGTGAGTATGAGCTCTCCAGTCAGCATTTTTAGGTAGTTTTTCCATATAAATTTTTCATTTGATTGTTTATCATGAAGTTTCTTTCCTTTTAATGCTACACAAGTGAAATTATTTTGTTAATTTACAGTTATTCATTCTTAAAGTATAGAAATACAACAAATTTAAACCTTCCATATAACATTTCTGAATTTATTAGTTCTAGGGGGTTTTGTGGGAAACGGCTGGTCATCCACAGTGACAGTTTTGCTTTTTCCTTCTTACATTATTGTCTTGTATTTATTTTTCTTGCCTAAATGTTCTTGCTGCAAACTACCACTGTATAATGAATGAAAGTCATAAAGCTACACCCTTATTTCTGATTTTTAGAAAAAAAGGTTGTATTCTTTTTTATTAATTTGTGATACTAGGAAAACCAAAGGTTCTTCATCCTCACTCTGGTCTACATCCACAAGCCCTCATCTCATGCTTTATTTTTATTTTGAGACAGTTTCTCACTAAATCCCTAGGATCTGAGGTTGGACTGAAACCGTGATGCTCCTGTCTCTGTCTTCCAAAGTGCTGAGGTTCACACATGTGTCATCCACTTGATGATGCTTTATTCTTTAGCTATTGACTATGATGTTCTCTGTGTTTTTCCTGTCTCAATTTACTGTGTTAAGATAGTTTTTATTCTATTTCGACTTCATAAATAGTTTTGTTATGAAATAGTTGAATTTTATTGATGCTTTTCAATACATTTTAAAATCAATATGTTATTTTTCCCTCATTCTGTCAATGTACTCTATAATACATATTTATTAATTTGCTTACATTGAACCATGCTTGTATTCTAGGATATTGTTATAAGGTTGATATTTTGATATATATTTACTGCTTTTATACCAGTTGAGTTTGATTTGCTAGCATTTTGTTGAAGAATTTTGTGCTAATCTCAACCAAAGTCATTAACCTGAAATTCTTTATTCTTTGAGAAATGTTATAAATATTTAGCTCAGTTTAATCTCCAAACTGCTCCAAAGCCTAACTGGCTTTCAATTCTCATTTATCTTCCTTTATATTCTCAAAAGCTAGTTTTATTTTCCTGTAGTGTCTTTCATTTCAGGACCACAGTATCGCTGGTCTCATAGACTAACTTAGAAAAATTTTGTTCAATTTTTGGAAGAGTATAAAAAACATTAGTGCTAATTGAAAAAAGTTTTGGTAAAATCCACCAAAGAATTCATCTTCTTCAGGACTTTTCTTTAGTGTAACCTGTTTCATTATTAATCCAACTATTTTGCTAGGGTTCAGTTTTCTATGAATTTATCCATTTTGTTTTGTTCATGAAGTTTATAACCATTTATAATAATGATATATAAAACACACAATCATTTTTCTATCTGCATAATTGGTGATAATGTCCCCATTTTCATGTGCTTTGGATTATTGCATCTTCTCTCTTTTTTTCTTGGACAATCAAGGTTAAGGTTTGTCAATTGTTTTTATGTCTTTAAGCAACCACCTAAGTTTCATTAATTTTTCACTATTTTATTATCTAATTTATTTATAGTATATATTTATTTCTTTATCTGACAGGTTTAGGTTTTAGTTGGTCTTTCCTTTTCTATTTGGGGATCATTTCATGAACTTTGGCTTTTATGCTGAATAAAATTGGAAGCTCTCAAAAAATTTTAAAGAGTAATTTTGTAATATGACATATTTTCAAATGATTTTTTATTTTGAACTTCAGATAGGTCATTGTACAAGAGGAAAAAATATGAAGCCAATTAGGTTTCAATAAATGAAGAGCAGTCTCAGTGTTCATAACCAGATTGATTATGGTTGGTGTCACTCTGCTATAGTTTGAAATTTTTTGAACATTAGGGAGCAGATTTTTAATGCACTTAACATGTGTATGAAGAAATAAATAGTTTTAAAGATAAGGGCCCCAAAGAATTTAGCTAAAACAACTAAAAGGATAGATTTTGTTGTACTGGGATTAGCAAAAAGTAGGTAGAAAAATTTTGGAGAAGGTCAGTAATTATTTTGGACATTTAGGTTGTGATCCATCCTACAGACCAAATGAAAATATCACTTAAATTATTTGGCCATGTAAATTTGGGATTCAGAAATAAGTACACATTAGGGAGTTTTAAGATCAGTGTCCGTAACAATGCTTTCAAGAAAATATTTGTAGAAGTTGGCATATAAGGGAATAAAAAACATTTTTTAAAAAATCTCTGGGATTCTCCATGATTTAAGGTTCAAGGAGATCAAAGGAAATCAAAACATCGAAGGGGAAGCCACTGCCAAGCTGCTAGGGAGGTAGAAAAAGAATAAAGAAAGAGTTATCCCTTGGAGACAAATGGAAGAAAAAGTTTCAGGCATGGAAGAATCATCAAGTGTACAGAATACTGCTGATTACTTAACAGGAGATCAGAAAACCTGGGAAAATTTTAGCATCATGGAGGTTGTGCACTTGGAGGAGGAAAGCTGCTTGTTTGTTTGAAGTATGTGGATAAAATTGCTTACTATAGGTGGAGGCAGAATAGAAGTGAAAGAACTAGAGAAGTTATAAAATTTTGAAAGTTGGTAGGAGCCATAGGAGGTCAAGAGATTTTACTTAAATGGAAAAAAATCTGATTACTTGTCACTGATTAAAGTAATCAATTAAAGGGTGAAATGGTAGGAAGGCTGGATTGGTGTCTGGATAACAGAAACATCTAGGCACTAGTGCTTCAGGTTCTTCTTCACAGGAGAGCAGAGTTCATCTGGAAAGGGTCTGACGCTGATAGGTATTTAAATACAATTTTGCAAAACAGGCATAAGGATGGAGAAACTACTCCAGGTACACTAAGCTATCTGATTTTGGGTGAAAAGGTCAATGGGCTGGTTGAAAGCTGGGAAGACTGGCTGCTGACATGCACAAGATTGAATTTTTTGAACATTACAGAGCAGATTTTTTCATATCTCTCACCATGCTCTGAGCTAAAATTAAAATTTCTAGATGTTGAGACAGAACCAATCAGCTGGAAAACATAGGTATAGATAAGGACTTTCTAAACAGGACACCAGTTGCATGAGAAATAACATCAAGAATCAACAACTGAGACCATGTGAAATTTAAAACCTTTTGAACAGAAAAACAACACAGTGAAAAGACAACACACAGAATGGGAAAAATTTTCACCAGATAGTCCTTGGCCAGAAGACTGACCTCTATAAATATAAAGAAATTTTTTAAAAAATTAAATTTTGGACCTCTTGACTCAAAAATGGGCCAATGAAATGAATAGTCACTTCTCAGAAGTACAAATAGCTAGGAAATACGTGGATAAATAAATTCAACAGCTCTGACCATTAGAGAAATACAAGTTAAAATGAAATTCCACCTTACTCCATAAAGGATGTTTAAAATCAAGAAATCAAATAAAATAAAATCGGGCAAGGCTATTGGGAAAAATAAATATTTTTATATTTTCAGAGGGAATATGAACTAGTACAACTACTATGAAAATCAATATGGAGGTTTCTAAAAACATAATAGACAAACAAAAATAATCCCTCACAATAGAAGTTCCATACAACCCACTTAGCTAGACTCCTTCTAGATATCTTTCACAAGAGTTAAAGGTGTCACATTACGGTTTAAGATACATACTCATGTCTATAGCAGCGCAATTCATAAAGTAGGTCTGGGCATCCTAGTTCATGAGTATCTTACAATATATAATAAACAACACAGTGAAAGCTGTTGCTGGTGTCATCCTACAGAAAGACGTGCTCATAATAATGTGTGATGTGTCTGCATTCACTTGCTTCACTGGATCTCACACTGTGAAACTTCTCCCTCTTGCCAAAGTCAAAGTAATTGTGAAAGGTAAGCATTTTGAATTAATGACATTGAGACAGTCACAACAGAACAATTAAGACACTTGTAGAACTATTTAAAGAGTACACATAAGTACCTACGTGGCAAGTGCGAGGTCATGAATTTGATCCCTGTTACCAAAAATACATAAGTAAATAAAGTGTACATATCTAAATATAATGTTCTAACAATATTAGATTAATGTTGATTTAATAAAACAAAATTAAAATTAAACAAAGGTTAAAAATTATTTCAGTTTCTCCATGATACATGCTACATTTTTAACACTTAGAAGCCATTTGTGACTACTGGCACCATATTGGTTAGTACAAATGTAGAAAAATTGCATCACTACAGAGAGTTTAATCCAATATTTCTAGGCTAAAGGAAACCAGAGCTGCAAAAATAAAAGAGGCTGGTTCCACTGATGATGACCTACTGAAGAAACTTCTCCTCTCTAAGTGATGCTGAATTGTTCCAGGATCAAGAAATAAGATTGTCTTTTTGTTAATTCAATGTTGCATTCCTTGTTATGGCACTGAGCACTCCTTTCCTACCACAGCTGGAGAGAAAATTACTGCACTGGACCTCATGGCTCACATGTAGGCATGACAAACTCAGAGCAGCTCCCGGATATGTGGCAGCAGGCAAACATTAATTACCATGGAAGTATTATCACCTAAAGCATTGGGGGTTTTTTTGTACGACTTTTTGGACATATTGATATCAAGGTTAAACATTGAAGTACATACCCAGATCTTCTTCACGATTTTACGGTTTTTGAGACAGATCCTTGCTATTATCCAGGATGGACTCATGCTTGTAATCCTCCTACTTTAGCCTCCCAAAGTACTGGAATTTCAAATGATGCTACAAAACTTGTCTAAAATGTAATTATTTTAGTATCCTTGACAGGGGTAGTATAGATGTAGTTTTGAAAGGTTGCCCATTCTTTAGACTTCCCTACAAAGTCATTTAAGATAATTCTTAAGATTCCATGAAAATGTAATTTCTTCCCGTATACAATTCTGCTTAGTTTTCCTCTCTTTCTAGGTATTTCTGATTCTTTGTGTAATCAAGAGCTCTGATTAATATAACCTCTAAGTGCTTAGCATAATCTCAGTGTCTGATTCCTTGAGAGCATAGTGTATCATATTTGGTGCTGAAATTGGACCAAGAAATCAGATACTGGGATAAGATTTCAAATCTGGATACCTTGCTGTTTTGCTTTTAACAGAGTCTTCATCATTGATGTTTGGCAGATCCTGGAGAGACCATGTTATAAGATGTTGATTCAATTATTAACACTTTTACCGATGACAAATGGAGACAGTGCGTTCTTATAAGGGTGTGCATTAAAAGGGTCCAAATATCAGGCATTTGATGAGAAATAGGAGAAAGTGTACCTCTAAAGAAAACACCTACTATTAATGGGTTATGGCTAAATTAATTATCCCTTTGGGGAAAAGAAAAGGAAGAGCTAAAAATTATAGAATTAAAAGTCAGAATTTAAATCCATTGTCCTCCTCAATAGCAGGCCAAATTCTTTTGAAAGGGGAAGGAAGATATAGCTGTTAATGTGAAGAATACCCAAACATTCAAGTATGCTGGACTACCAAGCAAGGCAGAGTAGGTCAGAAAATAGGAAAGTATAGGTTATAGAGTGTGACATATCTGAACTAATTACACTCCCCTTCAAAAAGAAAGTTAATTCCTAGACAGTGAAACTGCTTGAATGGTAGAAATGGCCCACTCCCTCTTAGAAGGATGAGCAATATCCTTTGCTTGAAGACAAAGTACATTCCTCCTCTCGCATGACAGACAGTATGACCTATTTTGGGGACATGCTCCATAGGCCAATGCTTAAGTTTCTGTTTCAGCATAATGTGTTCCAACGTAGGTGTCATGGTTTATTTTAGTGGCCCCCAGGCCTCATGCGTTTGCACTGTGCATTTGTGATTGGTTCATTGTCTAGGGCTGGGATTGGAGGTGTGAGTGCTACACTGGTCTGGGGATGAAACCAGAATGTAATGTAATGTTAGAAAGAAGGTATATCTTGCTCTATTGCCTGTTTCTGCCTTGCTGTTTACAGCAGCCATAAACTGTGGCCCCGCCATGCCACCCTGCCTTGGAGCCAACTGAATATGGACTGAAACCTCCAAAAACTGTAAGAAATAAACTTTCTTTTCCCAACTTTGGGCTTTAGGTATTTTTTCTCAGCAACGAGTAAAAAGTATCTAAAACAGTAGGCTGGATGTGGTAAAGGATGAAAGAGATCTAGAGAACTGCATGATTCAGACAACATACATTACTAGGAGCCAAGTTAGCACACATGGGCCTGGATATTGAGGCTGTCATAACACCAGTTTGGGAAATCTTCCAAATTTTGTATGATTTTCTGTGCTGGCAAAGTGCTTACAACTTGGCATGATCACTCTCCTGGAGTTATAGAAAAAACAGTGACATTCTAAGAGAGGTAGATCTACAGCCACAGAAGACAGTGTCATTATAGAGCTTGGAGAAACAATTGTGCTGTACAGTGTGGAAGTCAAATCCCATAAAAAATCAAAGATCTTCTACATTGGTTGAATCTTATGGCTCCAGATATCTGAAATATGCTGAGGCATCCATTCCAACAAAATGGACCAGTTCTTTGTGTATTATGCAAATTTGAAAAGAGTTATTGAGAGAGAGGGAGAGAGAAAGGGAGAGAGTGAAAGAGGGCCTAGTGCTAGTACATGTTATTATATACTTAGTGTGAATAGAAAAGTGGCTTAAGTTTAGAAAATATACAGATTTGAAGATAGTCACAAAAGGTTTCTCAAGTAGATATAAAATGATAAAAAGCAGAAGATCATACCCAAGAAAATTAAGTATACAGACATGGGGATGGGTTGGGGGAGGAAGTGAGAAATATGATGGTCTTTGCACACCATCTTACTGTTCATCAGAGAGCAACACCTGCATATATAAAATAACTAACCAGCATCAGTCATCAGATATCTCAGTTTACGCTCAGTAATAGAGTAGTAGCCATAGTAACAGTGATAATTGCTATGATCTTGCTATTTTGATGGCTGAAATGTCATCAAAGGCCAAAACTGAGTCTCTGGCCTGTTCCTCCCTTCAGTGGGACCAATCAGGGACTTTATGGAAGTTGGATGGATGGAGGATCCTCTACCTGGAAGATCATCAATTTCTTTTGACAGATTTTATAAATATATATATATATATATATATATATATATATATATATATATATTCTGTAAGTGTATAGCTACAACAAGATACCACAAACTGAATAATTTATAATGACCTCAGATTTATTGATTCATACACTGGAGACAGGGTTTCCTGAGAACATAATGATTCAGAGGAAGCAATAATAGTCTTGCAGGAAAAAAAAGAGGCTTAGTTCAGGGTGGCTGAGAATCAGAGCAGATGGTCACAAGTCCATGATCCACACAAATATACCCAAATGTGTGCTTTACTAGTTCCATAGGTGTCTCCCAAGTCAACCAAGTTGACATTTAAGTTTAACAGTGACAGATATCCTCAATTTTTATTTTGTAAAAGTTATATTTGTTTTTTATTGCTCTATTACAAGCTACCATAAATTCTTCAATGTCTATTTATTAAGTCACAGTTGTATAAGGCATGCTGAGTTGAGCATAGTATGGTTGAGTTCTATCAGTTATCACAAGATTGAAATAAAAATATGGATCAGATTCAGTTCTCATCAGAGGTGTTGGAGAATAATTCACTTACAAGATCATTCCTGTTGAGGTCATAACTCATTCAGTTCCTGGTTCAGTGGTTTAGGACTGAGATTTTCTTGATGGTTTCACTCCTCCATCCTTAGTATAGCAACAAATATCAAATTATTTGTGTACAAACAGCAACTCTGTAGCTTGTATTCCCATCACTTGCTGGAGAAAACTCACTTTTAAAGTAGTCTTGATTAGGTTAAATCTATCTGGTTATTCTTTCTTTCTTAAATTGGGTTTATCATGTCACATAATCTAGTTAAAGGGAAGAATCATCATATTCATAGTCCTGGTGATTATTGAGAGCCAATTTGTTAGGGATAGGAGGCCTTAGAGACTATATTTTAAAAAATAGAATGTTGGTCAAATAATTATAGTGATAGTGGAAAGAGAGTGTACAAAGAAATATATTGATTTTGATTCCAAAATTCTCTTTACAGTTCATAAGCTACATTTGTTTTTATGTTCATTACTACTACTTCTATAACGTTATTTGACTGTAAAATGCTAACATTGTCATATTAGTTTAAAAATTTAGAATTTTCTAAGTGATTTTATGTAAATGCCTTTTTAAATACAATAATGAGGAGCAGAGGTAAATTTCTTTATTTCCAACATTACCAAGCTTGAAATGCACATACAGCTGCTAATAAATCAGTGGCTCATTGATTTCCACTTTTATTTCATCAGATGATACTTGGACGGAACAAATCCATTGAGATACACATGAACTTTTCTGATTATTAATGGAAGAATAGAGAAGAAAAAGTAGTAAAGCTTTATTCAAAACTCTTACAGGTACAGAACAAACTTTTTGTAATAGAAAACAAATTTTAAGCAGTGATGTAGGCTACAAGGCTTAGGCCCAACATGAGATGCAAATATGGGAATGATTCCGTAGGTTCATTTATACTGTCTCCAGCTCTAAAATATTGACTAGAAAGAGAATTCATGAGCAACACTGACATATACATAATTGCTTACCATATACTCAATAACTAAAAATCACATTTCAAAGTTTCCTATATTCTGAACAATGCCATTTTAGACATGATTTTTGATGTTTAGTAAGTGCATTGGCATTGGTCACGTGGAATATGATTCTCAAGTTCTTCAAACAGCATTACAATGTCATGAAACAATTTGTCAGTACAATGAAAATCAAACTTTATACTATGAATTAATTATGGTGATAATGTTTCAGCTAATACTCAACTATTGCTTTTTTGCCACCATAACAAAGATAGCATGGAAACTAAACTCTTAAACTTGTAGAGAAATGTCATCTATTTTCCTCTTGTCAAATAAAAAAAGAAGAAAATAAACCTGAAATTTTACTGGAAAAAAGGTTAACCATTGCTTTGACTTCTTTAGGTATTTCAGATGTTTTTTATGAAAACTTTTAGTGGAACTACAAAGCATATTTAGAGCACATTGAAAAATGAGGGTGAAATGTCAAAAAATTACATTAGAGGCAGTCATTAGCAATATTCAATAACAGTCTGATGGTTTCACTACAATTTCACTTTACTTTGTTTTTAAAAAGTTCTACTGAAAGAAATATTCAGTTAAGTTATAGTTAATGAGGCCATTGAAAGATTTTATATATCATCAACTGTTTATCATCCTAAGATAGACAAAAATTAGCAGTAGTATTGTTCGCTAATCAGGTCAAACCATGGCAACTTTAATTAGAATTCATGTCAAGACATAAATTTTACAACAGTAAAATGTAAGATGTTTTCCTTGCGTCTTATAAATTTATTGAGGAAGTGAAAAATCTCTTGATTTATAAATTTGCAACCTATTCTTATATGTGTTGTAATGATGCACCTTCACATAATTGGCAACCAGTGTCAAGTGGCCCACCTATCACTTCTAATAAGATGCTAAAATCTAATGATACTGGGGTTGGAGCTATAGCTCGGCAGCACAAGCACCTGCCTGGCATCACAAGGTCCAGATTTCAATTTCTGGTACCAAAAAAATTTAATGATATTACTTCAATTTCTTAGTAATATAACAAGAGCATTAATATTTTAAAACATATATGTTCTCTGAGTGATTATGGAAATGATTTTTCCTACACAATTTATTTCATATTTAATATGGGAGTTTAGGTAAAAGATACACTTACTTGAAAGATGAAATGATTTAATTTCAAAAATGATTTTGCTTGTTACTGAAAGCAGCTATTTCAACTAGCTGTAAACAGACACTTCAGATTCTTTTTATTTTAGGTACGATACATGACTTTCAACAAGGTCTAACATTAACGAGTATATTTTAAATGCAATAACTGTTCTTTTAATTGAGAAAATTATAGATAATTTAAAATAATCAGAATTATTTTTAGATAGGTTGATCTCTTGCATTTTTAGATACTCATTGTCCCTGCAGTTTCTTCTAAGGGAAAGAAAATGATTCTGAATAAAATAAGCAGCAAGTCTTAAAGCAGAAAAATCCAGTTGAAGAAAATAAATATAGCTTATTTTGGCCTTTCTAACAAATACCTTGTTGAAGAATGAAAAGTAATTCTGTTGTGCTAACTTACTCATTTGACATATGTTAATTTTTCACGAAATTAAATTCATTCCTTTAGGGAATAATTTCTTGTTACATACTGACTTTCAGGTCATGGTGTATGCAGCTTAAGGTAATAAGACTAGCAATTACTTTACTATTTTGACACACTAGTCGAAGAACATCGTGTTGCATTTAATGAAGCAGGCTATTCCTGCCTTTAGGAGGTATTTGGGTAGTACTTTGCTTAAGGGACTTAACCGTCCATAACACACAGATATTCAACCTATAATGACCGTTGGATTCTGGAAAATCTCTTTTACTGAACATGGTCCTTCTTTTCATTGTTTCTTCTTATTCTTTCTGTAAATCTATGCCTGGAGCCCTCTATCTTCTTCCAATATATGCTGTTTCCTGGAATTTCCAGTCCTACCCTTCCATAGGACGTCTTGGAAAAGCTTGGGATCATGGACTTCAGCTTTTGTCAAAGGAGAGAAAATGTAAAAAGAGCAGTTGAATCTCTGCCCATTATCTTTCCTCTTCTGCCCTTTAGCCTCACTGAGATCCAATCTTCCCAGGAACTTCCCAGTCAACAATTCATGTTGACTATTTGTCATCATGGATACCAACCATTATTGAATACTGTGACTTTACTGTGGAATTTAAAATTTTACTCTACATCTTTAAGAAAAATATTTTTAGGAAACCCTTTAAAAAAGTAAGAGGAGAATTACCTCATTCTTCTTCACACAGTCAATTATAATCTGTGTGAGTGAAACTTCCAAAGACGACCAAAGCAAAATTAAACTGGGCATAGTTTGAGGTCTTTCATAAAAATAAAAGTAGCTATCACCTCACCTGACCCACATGGAAACATTTAGAAAAGATTGTGGTCTGAATTCTCCTTCTCTACAATTTCAGAGCTTCTCGTTACCCTGAAGTGTGTAGCTTGTTCAGGATTTCCATTCTAGTCATTCATTATCCTAGACCTACCCTTCTTACCCTCTACATGGTGGTACCCTCCATCCAATGTCAACAAGAATTGTTCTTAGAACAGCAGTGCAGAAATAGACAAGATCACTGAAGGTTTATACATTATCCCTGTGCTGTGGTTTCATTGCACTAAACAGTGCTGTATTGAACAGTGTTGTATTTCTGACATTTAGGCATATAAATCAGTTACTGTGATCAGGTTTAAGACCATATCCAAGCCAGATAAATTATTCCTTCAGGTAAAATGTTTTTAAATTTCACAGACTTAAATTATCTAAATGTTTGATACTTCCAAAGGAATGCAGTAACAAATTCATGAATTCTTCTGACACTCAAAAGTTTGCCTTTCTCTGAAAAAGCAGTGCTTAGGAGTTAAAGTCCTGTAAGAGCAGTAGAAAATGCAAACTCGTGCCAGAAATTTTATGTTAATTTTGCCCTTTTTCTCAACTTGGAATCCATTCATCCACGTGTGTGTGTGAGCATGCATGAGCATATATGTCACTTCTACTTAAGTATAACTCCTGGTTACTGAAATTAGAGGGCCAAATACTTTTACAAAAAAAAAAATTACAAACAAGTAGGACTTCATAAGCTTAAGTCTTTGAGCAAGTAGCTCAGTATAACACTAGCCAGGCTAGCAAAAGAATTCTGCTGTTAAAAATTTTGAAAGCAACAGCCTAAATACTGCACCTACTAAAACAGTATGCACGCAGATCCAAGAATCAAAGCCATAAAGCCAGAGGAACTGGGTTTTCTATCAGGTAACTGGTAAAGGGGTGCTTTGAGAAGGCCTAGAGATAAAAAAAATGTCTACAGGTAAGGGAAATAAAATCTGGTAACACTTTAGCAAAAGTGATTGTCACTCTATGCATTGGAAGAACATTCACTTATTCCTTCAATAAATATTTAATATACATATATCCCTGGTGAATATCACATGATATATAGGATGGCAAATATACTTGCTTCGAAACAGAAGGGAATTTAAAATCTAGAAAAAAAGAATATAGTCGGATAGCCTGAGAGGTCAAAGCAGAAGGAACAAGAGAAGCAGGAACAAGTCGAACTGGGAGTTTGGGTATGTGAGTAAAACTATAGATTTGAAAACTCTTTCTAATGAAATCTAAACTGTAAAATAGATATAATACTGTCAATTTAAATTAAACTAGAATTACTGGCCTTTTCTAATAAAGTAACACTACACTTCAAGCCCAGTTAACAACAGTCATCTTTCTATTTCTACTTTATTTTATAGATAATGACTTTAATAAAAAGCAGTAAAGTTATATTTTAAAATTCCTAGGTCACCAGGGAGCTGTCATCTAAACCATGAAATACATCAAGGAATGTGAGGAACCATATCATTTCAACATAAGAGTTCAATACTGTGCCTGAAGAGCTGGCGCTAATATAGTAACAATGGTTAGAGAGTCCTGTTGGTCTGTACACTTTGCAAAGAGGATGATGGAAACAGTTCTGAGCCATAGAAATGCTGAACAGCCCCCCTTCTGGCAAGGCCAGTTAAGTGGAGTGATTTGGTTCTCAGCAGGATGGCACACAGCTCTCATAAGATTTCACTGGCACACTTTTATTACCAAACAAGGCTCAGCAGCTCCAAGAGCTCATCCTCCCAGAGTAATTTATGAGTTCTTTCCCTACCTTTTCATCTGTCCCTGGGAATACTCACATATTCAAGTTTCTACCCACAGCTCCTCCACCAGTCCATTCATTTTGGCACAGAGATGAGAAAAAAAAAATCAGACATAAGAAACATTTTTTTTAACTTTTACTCTTTTACATTACATAAGAATCCCGGCTCAGTAGTTATATCACTGTTGTGTTTCGGACTGTGTTCATCATAGCTCTTTCTGTGACTGGAAGTGGCTTCTAACTCCTGTGTTTTTATCGTGGTTTTCTTCAGTACAAGGAGACTCACACTGTACTTTAATGACGCCACATTTGAAATCTGGAACACACGCCTAATATTTCTTAATTTAACAAATATTTGCTGACCAATAAGGACTGGTCATTTGTATTTAATTTTACAGTCCTAACAGTGAATAAGACAGTGACGCTGTTTTTAAGGAGCCTGCGGTCATGTCAGAGGAGGTGACAAAGTTCTTAGAAAAAGCATGGGACAAGAGGGAACATTGTGTTGCTTTTGTATCTTGTCCCAAAGCTTCTCCGTCTAATCTGCTATGAAATATTTCCCAGTGCCTCCTCAAAGTTGCTAGGAAGTTAAACTATGGGAAAAAGCTGGTGGATACATTATCCCCTTTTTCCAAACCTTCATCCTTATATTTCTCCTTATTCTGATAGATAATTAGGAACCATTATTAGTGAGGAGATGATCACAACTAGCACACGGTGGTGACATTATTTCTAAAATCTTACTTGTGGTTAATTGTGATGAAATTCAGGTAAGCAGCTCAGCATTTGGGAGTCTTGCAGTTGAGATTCTTGATAGACATTTGGCAGGGATTGTAAGGAATTTGAAGTAGACCAGTTTATTTTAACTGCAATGGAAACTTTTTAAGAGGATAATGATAGGCAGAGGCTATTTTATTTCCTGTTTAGGGAAATTCTGAAATGGACATTTTGAAAAAAAACTTGTAAATTTGGCAGATTTTCAATGGCACTTCAATTGCATGTGACTTCTAACTGTAACGAAAATCAGACCAAGGTTAAAAACAGAACTTGACTGTTGAAGTGAAAGGACCTATCATGAACTGAACTGTGAAACTGACAAAATCACATGATTAAGTAAAGTACAGTGTTGATTAATAATACAGTAAAATTACACATTTGGGACTGATTCCAGAACATGTCTAAAGGCAACAGTATATTCCTTGAGCAAGAAAGTCAGATATCTTGCAATCTACCTCTATTGCACTGCATTTTCAACTTACATTTAACTACATTTAATCTGCATTTTCAACTTACATTTAATCAACAGAGGTAAGATATTAGGCTCCCTTTTAGCCAAATGATGGAAGAAACAATTTGACTCGGGATCACAATTAGAATACATTTTGCAAAATTGTTCAAGCCTTAAATATACAGCTGCTGTATCATGGCACCAATATTGTGGCCTTAAAATGACCCGCTGAATTATGGGCAAGGCAGGGGGCATTTCTTCAGTTGTACACTGAACTGACTGATATGCATGGGGGTGGAAATAACCTAACACTGTCATTCTAGGGGAGAGAAGTGTCAAACAAATGGTGAGTGGTACAAACAGTGAGTGTACTGTTACAATGGATCCATGAATAGAGTTTATGTGTTAAAATAGGCATAAGAAGCCTAAAGAAAAGGTCTAGTATGTTTTTGCTTCTGAAAGTTGCAACTTTCAGCAACAAAGACTAGCAAAAGTCCTCTGACTATGACCATCTTTTGAGAAAAGAAACCAGACATTTGGTGACAAGTGGTTACACAAAACACCTCATGCCCTGAAAGAGATTGAGATCTGTTCTTAAGGAATCAAACCTCACTTCACCTATGTGTTTATTTTTCTTATTTAGAGTGCTCATTTAAGAACAATACATGGGGGCATAGACATGTGTGCATCTGTGCCACAAATTAAAAGAAAACTTTGCCCTAACAAGAAGAGTGAAATGAATTTCAATTATGTAATTGCTATATAATTACTGGGACTTGTTTCTCTCTGTCAATAGCTGTATCTTGTACTTAGAGCTTTAAACTTGGCAACTGCTACATTTAACTCTTTGTACTAGAGATTTAATATTTAGTAGAGTCATATGTTTTTGCCTTATACTTGTGCTTGCAAAAGTGTTTTATATTCTAATATTGCTTCATAAGACCTGATCCCATTTTGGCCATGCACTGTCTTATTACTATGAGCTAATTAAGATATTTTGACCTAATTTTGTGTATTAAGTACTCAAAATTGGAAAACTAAGTGTAGACAGTTTTCTAATCTTCAGAATTGAGATAGTGTATGTTGCATCACCACACGTATTCAATCTGTATGGGGTATGTGTGTATATATAAGTGCTTGGAATGCAGTAATAGTAAATAGTGTAAACTATTTATAAGCTATTATATTTATAATTCTTCATATGATTCTTCTGGAACTATATATGGATATATGGATACTGGTTCAGATCGTCTCCAATCTATGTTTCTTCAATTTTATCTTGGTGGAAAATTAATACATATTTGATGGAAAGCATACTTAAAATTTTGAGTTTTGATGATTGACCTTTTTCTGCACAAGCAACATTCAGCACAATAGTCTGTCCAGCTGAGGATTTAGCTCAGTGGCATAAGATAAGCATCTACCAGCACCAAAAACAAGCAAGCAAGCAAACAAACAAACCACAGAACTCTGCCAATGTGCTGCACAGTAATTGCAGTGAGTTGCCTCTCCAAATGGCCATGCCGTCTCAGCAAGAGACAAATCTACTCTGCAGTGTACTGTGCTGCTGCTGTCACTTTAAACTCGTCTTCTTAGATTTATTGGGGATTAACTCTGTTTTAAATATAAGCATATTGGTTAATTCACTAGAGAAAGTAAACCCTTCAACTTTGACTCATCCAGTGACGACTAAGTTGGACTAACCGCTAGACAATAGATGATAGGTAGAGATAGATAGAGATAGTAGATACATTTTAATTCATGTTACGTCTTTAAATTTAGAATTTCTGAACTATGGGTAACTCTAGCTGTCTCATGGAAATGAAGCACAAGGCAGCTGAACATGTGCTGAGATGTCAGCTTTGGTAAGATTTCTATTCAGACGTAATATCTTCTAGATTTCCTGCCAAGAAGAGCTCTTACCATTTTAAGAACACTGCTTAATCATCTAGGTATAGGTTTGTGAATCACTTTTCTTCCAGGCAAGCAGTAGCCTTCCAAGTTGAAAAAGGAGCTGCTGTGTACATGTTTTATGGTTTAACATTATCATATACCAAAGGACATATTTTGCCTTTAACTCTTTCTAATTGATAGACGTATGCAGGAAGATATTAAATCTTTCAATATCCTACAGTATTTTTAAATTTTTCATGCTTTCAAGCCTTTAAATTTATTTTTCTCTCTTCTTGTAATATTTTAATTGGTTTTTTCACAAGACTCAGCTCAATTGCCACTTTCTTGTGAACCCATGCACAAATTAAAAAGTTTTAAAGGCCTTAAGAAATCCATCCCTAAGCTGAACTTCTGACTTTTTTATGTCACAACCCTTTTTAATTTCAGATCATTACTACTGCAACCTATGCGGCTCTTGAGGTTCTTGGTGTGAAGAATTGCAAGAGGATGAGAAAATGAAAGAGACAAAAGGTGGAGTCAGATGGAGCCCTTATCCTTCCTGATGAGAGGAAAGGAATTGCTCAACCAATAGCATGTACATTTATATACTCAAAAGAATGATGTCAATTTCAACACTGTTACCTAACAGTAGATTGCTTGGATTATCTAGGGGCTTGATGTCTCTCTGGGCTGATGCGGCTTTTTCACATGTCTTGCCCCAGGTGCTCTTTGTTCTTGGGACAGCCATGCCCCAGCCATGCTGAAGCCCTGCACATGTGGTCAATTTCCAGTTTCAACAGCACTGAAGACATTACACAAATATCACCTTCTCAGAAAACCATGTCCGTCTGTATACCAATAGTATTCGTTTACTCCTTGTGTAATAATTATCACAAACTAACTGAAAACTACAAACTTACTGCTTGAAGGCCAGAAATCCAAAATAAAATGTTCTTATCTTTATTTTGGAGAAATCAAGCTTGAGGCAGTGTCATACTATCTTCTGAAGCTCTCAAAAGGAATCTATTTCCACTTCCTTCTGCAGTCAGTGGCTTCTGGCATTCTCTGGTTTGCAGAATCCGCACTCCATTTTTCAAAGCCAGCATCTTTAGAAGTCTTTCTGCTACATCCTCAAATTGTCTTCTCTGTGTGTGACAAATCTGCTGCCTTGTTTTTATAAAGACCAAGAAATCTTGGAATGCTTGCAATAAAATTTCCATCCCAAACTCCCATCTGAAGCACATCTTCAAAGCTTTTATCATGTAAGAAAATATTTACCAATTCTAAGAAAAATACATCTTGATTATTAATCTCTTTTTCATCCATTTAGCTAACATACTATGAGTTTTTTTGTCTATTTTCAGACTGTTGAAAATGTATTTGACCTAATAGTTCTTTAGATACTTTGCAGAAGAATGAATAAAGTCAGGAAGAGAAAACAAAGGAAAGATAGAGAAAGGCAGACTAAAAGAACACAAAAAAGAAGGGAGTGGGAAATAATTTATGCCATGAAATTTCCTCCTTCACTTTTGGCCATAGATCAAGAGTAGATCCCATAAATATCAGAAATTTTCAAATAAATGCATTAAATGCATAACTGAGAATGAAAGAAAAATAACCCCAGATCAATGAAAGACATTTCTTTTTAATATTTTTCCTAAAAGCAAGAGAAAAAAATAATTTCACAGCACAAATAAAAAATAAAATGTGCATATGACACCAACATCTATATAAAAAATCTAGGAAATGCAGTTATCATTCTTCACAAAAATTAAAATAAACATGATTTTGTGAATGTGATATACAATAAAACTATAATTTGTTTCTATTCATTAGCAATGAAAAATTCAACTGAAATTGGGACACATAAAATAAATATAAGACCCACACAATGAAAAGCACAAAATACGGTTGAAAGAAATTACAGAATGTCTAAATAGATTGAATAATATCTCATTTACGAGCTAGAAGATTTTTCTTCCTGTCAAAATCTCCATTGCACTTTTCACACAAAATTGGATAAGGTGGTACCAAAATTCATACTGAAGTATGAAAGAAGCCAAATAAACGGAATAATTTTGGAAAAACAAACAAACTTAAAGAACATTGTTGCAGGACTCGTTTTCTGATTCATAAATAATTTGGCTTAAAGATTCCATATTTCCAAATAACACTTCTGAAATTGTCTAGTATCCAAAATATATTAGAATACTTACAACTTGAAAACCAAAACGATAAATGCCTCAATGAACAATGGGAAATTTATCTAAAAACACTTTCCCAAAAAAAGTCTTAACATATTTGGTTACTACTATTGTGCAAATCCAAATCATAATGCATTGCTATTTTACTAAGATCTCTAAAATTTAAAAATGACATATAATAAAGTGAGTTGCAAAGTAAGTGGAAACTTTGGATGCCTTCATATATTTCTAGAAAGATCATAACTTGTTTTGTCTGGTCTGGAAAATAATACAACAGCTCCTCAAATAGTATATGTAGAGCAATTGAAGACCCTTTACTTCTTTTCATAGAAACAAGAGAAATTAGTGCACACGCACATATACACACACATAGACACACACACACACACAGAGTTGCATATAATTGTTCAGAGAAGCATTATTTATTATAGCCTCAAAGGGGAAACAATGTAAATATTCATCAAATAGCAGATAACACAATTATGACTCAAAAGATTACATGTTGTTTAATTTCATTTATATGAAATTTCTTCAATTGTTAAATCCATAGCCATCTTGAGAACGGAGAATGATTCTAATGGAGCAAGAGTTCTTTTTAGAGATGTTGATGTGTCTTGGTAACAGATTTTGGTGTTGATTACACAGATTTGTGAATACATTAAAAAACACTTAAATATATTTTAAGATTACCGAAGTGTAACTTCATAAAGCTACATAAAATATAAATAAAAGAACTAGCCTGCATGCAAGAACAGGATCTGTTTACATCAATAGAAGCAATATTTGAATATGTATGAGGGACCAAAGCATGAGATTGACTCTGGGTAAGTTTGGAGGGTATCTGAGCCATGGAGAAAGCACATGCCACCACACACAGGGAAGTGGCACATGGGCAGAAGAAGCCAGAGTCCATGGGAGTCATGACAATACAGGTGGGCAAACTTCTTTCAAGAAAAGACATTCTGTTCAGCTACCATCAGGGCTGTTAGTTGAGTCTACTGAAGGTATCAGGATCCAGCTCAACTTGGAGCCAAACCAATTACTGGTTACAGAGCAAGTTAAGTGCTTTTCCCTCTACACACAGTTAAGTTGCAATGGGCCGTCTTGGCTTTGGATTTCTGATGGGACTGGCTAACACTGCCTAATGTACACAATAACCAGAGAGCTCCCCAACTGGAATCTTACTTTTTGCCCCTTCTTTTTTCTTTTCCAGATGTCAGTGCTCTATCATATTCTGAAGAATTTCCCTATCCAATTTTTCCCCCCTTTACTTTTTACACATATTCTCTCATAGACTCCTCGCATGGCCGCCCTACCATCCTGTCTCTACAAACCCAGCTAAGATGTTGTAGTTTTAAATGACATGGTTCTTAAGAAACCAAATTTCATAATATGTTTTCATCATAAACACAAGCAGATACTGATAATTTAATTCAAAGCTTTTTAAGATATCACTGAAAGAAACCAGTTGCTTAAAGAAATAAATTATTTCATATAACTACATAAATGATATCATCATATTGTATTCTTTATAGTGTTATTATTGCAGTTTTTCACTGTATGAACAAAATATATTTAATTTAAAAATAGAAAAATTGGGGGCTGGGGATATAGCTCAGTGGCATAAGCGCCTGCCTTGCAAGCAGGCTGTCGTGAGTTCGATCCCCGGTACCGATAAAAAGGAAAAAGACAAAAAAAAAAAAAAAAAAAAAAAAAAAATAGAAAAATTGAGCACATGGTACAAAAAATAACTACAAGATTCATAAAATATTTCTAACTTTCACAAATAATGTTTAGTTTCCACTGTCAAATTATTATTTGAAAAAATTTGGGAGATTGAGGATTTAGCTCAGTGGTGTAAGCATCTGCTTGGCAGTGTGAGGGCATGAGCTTGGTCCCCAGTACCAAAAAGGAAAAAAAAAATGGGGAGAGGCATTTTTGAGACAATGTCTCACTGTGTACCACAGGATGGTGTCAAATTTGTGTTAATCCTCTTGCCTCAGCCTTCTGAGTACCAGGATCACAGGCATGTGCCACCATCCCTGGATTTTATGAAATTACTGTTATGAGCATTTCATATTCTAATTTCAAAATGAAAATATGAATATCTATTTCCACAACAGACAAATTATTTTATTTTTGTAATGAACCAAAATCAAATGGAATAATCACAATTTGAGAATATTTCCTTTAGGAGAGTGTGTTACTGGGCCATTGCATTTTTAAAAAACTGCTATGACATTTTCTTCTCTTGATTGAATGTCAACCATCCTCATTTGTTACCAGATTTATAGCTGAGTCTCCGAACTTTGGCAAAGTTGCTGTGACCGCTCGCTGTTTCTAGAGTCAGAGGGTATGAAAAGGCTCCTGTGCCAATTCTTAGACAATGACTTTGGTTTTCTGGCATTTCTGGATGAAATTTTCATCCATTGTCATTTTTTTTAGCTCCTGTTTGTCTACAGTATTCACACATTGCAGATTTTCACCATCTGTGGTCCATACATAGAACAGTAAGAGGCCTGACATTTCTGCTCGTGACACATTTGTCTCCTAATTTAGAAGCGATAGTAATAAAAACTGTTGTGGGTTGAACTGAGTTTCCCTTAAAAAAAAAAAAAAAAAAGTAGGTTGGAATCCAAACACTCACTAACCTCAGAAAGTGACCCTATTTAGAGATGAGGTCTTTATGGATGTAAACAAATTTAAATGGAGTCAAGAGAGTGGGCCACAATTAAAGAGAACTGATGTCTAATTAAAAAAGGGTAATTTGGAGTGACAGAAAGGCAGGGGAAGATGGTGTGGAATCACATGGGAATTGTCATCGACGGGAAGAGGAGCACCTGAGCCTTCGGAAGCTACAAGAAGGGCATGGGATAATGTCCCTTGTGGCCCTTAGAAAGAGCCATCTCTGCTAGATAATAAATTCCCATTCTTTATTTTATCATTTGTGGTACTTTTTATCACAGCCCCAGGAAACTAACGCACGGGCTATGTTTAATTCATTTTCAGACATACAAACTTCATTTCAGAAGCATTTACTTTTAGAGTCACTTGGTTTTCCTTCAGAGTGTGGGGCTTTGAATGTCTGTACTTCTCCACTTGTTATGGACATCAACTTTTGGCATTTGCTCCTGAAACTGTCCGCTCCTCATAATACGATGAAGAAAGCAGTAATACAGGCTGGGTGAATGGCAATTTTTTGTTTGTTTTTTGTTACAGTAAGTCTTAAATACTCTTATGGTAGGCAGCTTCTAAAATGGCTCAGAGAGATCTGATCTCCTAATTTCATTTTTTAGGTACTATCTTCCTTTTCAGGGCTGACTGAGTTCAGACACTTGGTTCATAAAATCAGTGGAGGGCAGGAGAAATGGAATCATACAAAAACTTATAAAGCATGAATTATAAAGTGATGATCCACTGTTTATTTTTTAATTGCTCACACTAGGGAAGGAAGTTGTGATATTGCAAACGCTTTGTGGAGAGCCCTGTGAAAATGGTTAAAAACTGAGCCTTAATCCAGCTGTCCCCAAAAACTGAATCAAGAGCACAACATACGCCTGCAGGTAGTTAGTTCAACTCTGCTCAAGTCTTGACCCAAACCCTGCAGCTACTTTGAGAGAGTTTAAAATTAAGGGACGCAGTAAGCATCATCTAAATGTTTGAGTCACAAATTACATTGGATAGTTCCTAGTTGTCACCTTCTACTTCTGTTGATGATTTGTTACACAGGAATGCATAAATAGTTAATACCCAGTGTTAATTAGTAATGTTATTCTCCTTCTGGATGATAGCATCATATCTAGATGATGTATAAGTTTTGTGATATTAGGGAAATGGAAGTGATGATCATGCTATGTGGATAGAAAGAATTGTGTTATAGAGGGCTAAGCCTCTAAAATGTGAAGAAAACCTGAATTTGTGATTTCATAGGTGTGTCTACATTTTCTTCAGAAACGAATTTGGGAAATATGAATATAAAGTATTTTTTTAAAAACCTGTAAGCATATTACATAATGCATAGCTCCATTCTATTTCTCTAGGATAATGAAAGAGTCATTTAGTTTTTGTTGTTATTGTTCCTGGAATCATGTTATTTTAAACATACGCTCCCATGATATAAGTGTTTTATTCATTGAAAAAACTATAATGCAGTTAATAAGACTGCACAGTTTCATGAAGAAACTATGGAGTACAAAGAAACATGGCACTCTTTAATAGAAGACTGTCAAATGTGTATTTCTATTACACACTCTCCATTGAGATTTCCCCCAAATTTGTAAGTTTTAACTGAATCACAGATGAAATAAATGTTTCTTTTTTGATTCAGTTAAATCTTTGTAATGAATGTATTAGTTTTCTAATATCACTCTATAAAATTACCACAAAGTCAATGATTTAAAACAAAATAAATTTATTATATTTCTTAAAGTCAGGAATCTAACATGGACTTCAAGCTCCTAAAATCAACGTTTTGGTAGATAATGGTTTTTTTATGAAGTCTTGAGGAATAATCTCTATTCCCTTGCCTTTTCCAGTTTGTAAAAGCTGCTTGAATTCTTTACTTTGTGGTGTCTTTCTCATCTCCAAAGTTAATAGTGGTGCTGGTCAGGTTTTTCTAGCACCTCAGCCTTCTGACCCATTTTCCGTTTTCATATGTATCTCTAGCCACACTTGGGAATATTCTCTGTATTTCAGGATTTATATGACCAGATTACATTAGATTCAATCCAAGAAATAAATCTTGGTGTCTGTAAACTTAATTATAACTAAAAAGCCCATTTTACCATTCACAACATTCAGACGACCCAGAGATTAGAGCCTGTACACCACAGGACATCATCGACCTTTGTTGAAAATGCATAAAATAAAATTTTGTTCTCAAGTTTGAACATCAATATACAGAATCAGGAAATTAAAATAAGTAATAGAAGAATAAACATAACCTTAAATATCCATTTAGAAAAATAAAAATCAGTATGACAACAAATTTTATTTTAAATTAAAATGTACTATCGTGAATTAGAGGAAGTGAGTTCTAATAAAAGAGACTACATACCTAGCAAACTTCATGCACTAAATATTAATATATGTTGGTACTATAAATCATGTTGATAAAGCTGACAGATTTTTTTGGTTTATCTGTTTGCTGCAAATCATAAATATTATCATTGTGATCAACTTTTATAAGTTTGTTTAGTCAAAAAAATTGATTTTTATGTAAATTTAAAAAGGGTTAATAACATTAGGTAGATACATTTGTTTTTAATTTATAAAGTTGTATTAGAAGCATCAATAAATGTAAATGTAAATCTCATTTTTCAGATAATATTTGTTGATCTGTTAATACTGTAGTAGTGTGAAGGTCAGATAGATCTTTCAGTTTCTTTAGTTAGTTCCTATATAAAATTCATGCCCATAAATTTAGAATTGCTGTAGCTCTCATGTCAATAATATAAATTGAGCTATACAAGTAAATATTAGTTTCTCTATGCATGATGATTTGTATTGAGGAAGTGTGTTGCGTTTTGTATCTAGACATCCTCCAGAGCCTCATGTGCTTTATAAGTGGAGTGTTTTGAGCTGGCTGAATCTAGGGCATATGACCCTGGGATTAAGGGTGCATGGTACTAAATTAGTCCAGTGACTGGAATTAACATAAATCTGGGTGTGGATAATAGAAATGCCCACTCTGCATGTGGGTGGCACCAATCAGTAGGTTTTAGCCTGGATAAAAATACAGTGAGAGGGAAGGCAGGCCTACTGATGCTGCCTTGCTGTCTTCTGTCTGCTCCGCCGTGAATTGTTTCTCCTCCGTGATGCCCCTCTGCCCTGCCACCCTGCTTTGGAGCCAGTCAACTATGGACTGAAATCAATTCCAACTATGTACCGCAGTATACCTTTTCTCCATTGCCTTGAGGGTATCAGATATTTTATCTTGGTAAAGAAGAAAGTAACTATGACAATGTAACATAGATACTTTTTTATGCTTATTATAACCAGTTTAGAAAGCACAAGTGTGATTATATCAAAGCTCTGCTTACAATCACTGATTGTTTTATGTTTGAAATAAATGGTAATGCTTATTATTACCAAATCATAGTTTAGAAAGTGTATGAATTTTAACTTTCCTTCCCAATCAAGAGATACGTCATGAAAGTTTCAATTAAGATTATATAAATGTTACATCTATCTATATAAGTGATTGGAGGGGTATCAGTTTTTCAAAAATATGTGAAGTTTACTCATCTAAATGAGACTCAAATCCTTAGCATAAACTGCAGATCCCCACACTCATGGTGATTTTTCTTACAGTGGAAGGAAATTAATTATGTGAAGTTTTAAATTACCATCAGGATTCACCATATCTTATATAAATCTAAAGATACTTTATAGGATTTTAGCAATACGTTTTCCATACTTTGACACATTTTTCTCTTCATTATCTTATTTGCTACTTAAGCTGCTAATCACTCCTATCAGTCATTACTCTTGGTACTTAATCATTACTAATAATTATTCCAATCTGTACAAAACAGACTAAAACAAAACAGAAAAATTATGTGTTCCTCTTTAAAGCTGAAATACCAATGAATCAACTACTACAAGTGCAAAATCTTTCACTGTACCTATTTCCCGGGAATTATTTGTATCAGTTTTATATTAAAAAAAACATACTGAAAGTACCTTATTTGCAGCCTGCATTCTGTCTTTGATCTTATTTAAAATTCAAAATTTATTATCTTATGGAGCTAAAAACAAAGAAAAGAAAATTAATATTTTACTAAAATTGATGGATAAGAAGATTGATTTAAATAGACAGTGGGACTGAGTCTAAGCCCTATATATGTTGAAGTTTATCACAGCAGTAAAATTTCAAACTGTGTGTTTTTAAATGATTTTGTGAATGCATTTTTTCAAACCTAGTGAATGATGTGCAAATCATGTATTTCTAATAACAAAAACATTATGGTATTCTTACCTAGATTCATTCAATATTCATCAAGATTTCATCATGTTTTTGTAATTTGAAAGAATCTATAGGATTCATTTTGCTACTAAAACTAGAAAACATTCTTTCATTTCTAATGCTGCCTACGTGCCAAAATACACTTGGTGAAGAGTATAAAAAGACAGATGTGGCTGACAGGTAACTCTATAGCAAGCTAGCAAATAGTTAATGTCAAAATGAAATAATTAACTGGTAAAATCACCTTAACATTTACAAATCCATGAATTTGGATGTTTGACAATTATGAAGTAAAGACGATGGTGTGTTCTATGCCACAAAATTAGAAGCTGTCAGAGGTTTCAAAATATCTGTCAACTATTTTGTTTTGATGATATAAGGTTAAGGAAAACAAGAAATGATAACTTAGTACTCATTAGAGTGTGCTAGAAATAGAGAATAAATATTTATAAGATATTCTTCAAGGTCATGAATAACAACAGTCCCATTGCTATGTGCTAAATTTTAGCTCCCCAAATTATAATCTCCAAGAGTTAACCCACTCCATGCCTTTGTTTGTATGAGGACTTTCATCAGGCAGTAAAGATTAAATCAGATTATAAAGTTGGTGTCCTTGCAAGGAGAGGAAAAACTAGAGCCAAGTCACTTGTGTTTCCCTTCTCAGTCTTTGACTATGTCTCTCAGTCTATCTTTCTCTCTCTCTCTCTCTCTCTCTCTCTCTCTCTCTCTCTCTCTCACACACACACACACACACACACACTCAGACTCACACTTATACAAAAAGTAAAAAAGGGACAACTTCCAGTTGTGGCACGTACCAGTAATGCCACTACTCAGGAGTCTGAGGCAGGAGGATCTTTGATGGTTTGGGACCAGCCTGAGCTACAAAGTTAGCTCAAGTCTAGCCTGAACTCCATAAAAAAGACTAAATAAATAAATAAAAGACCAACTGAGGTACCAGTTCTCTACGGAGTTGGTACCATGATTTTGAACTTCTGGCTTTTGGAACTATGATGAAAGATCTTATTTGTTTGTTTGCTGCTTGTCTACTATGTAAGCTATTTAGTCAGTGATATTTGTTTGCAGCAGAACTAGCAGGACAAATGAAACAGAAAATATAGACAAAATCAATGTCAATGTGCCCATATCCTGGATGTTATGTTACAGATATTCCTCAGGTTACAACCTGCCTGTATAACAACTGTTTGGATTTAAAATCAAGGTTCTTGGGCCTGAGAAAGAAGATAAGGTGACTCTGTATACACATAGTCACAAAAATTCTGTATTCACCACTGTCCTTTTAAGTCACCAGCAAAGTTTGCCAAGGTGTGGGATTTACTGTCATCACTTATAATATGTAAGTATAAAGATATATGTTAGCAAACCTCTTCTCATGGTTTTACTGTGAGACTCCTAATGTTAGTGGAAATTTGGACAAGAAAATCATAATCAATAACTAATTGGAAAAATTTTAATTGAGAGAAAATGTTTACATTCTTTATTCAAAATGACCACAAGTAACCACTTCAAAAGAATATTATCTGGTGATATATCCCTTCAAAAATAAAATATCTGCTGCACAACACAGCTCAGTCAGAGGACCTAGACAAGGAACAGAGGCAAGGGATGAGTGGAATCAAAAGGAAAGGGAACAGAAGAGGTAGAACAAATATAAAAAGCACAACATAAAATGTTAGATTTTGATCACCATCCTGGTCCATGACATAGTTAATAAGCAGCATTTGCTATGGTGTAATCATCCCCTCCCAAACTCTTGTTGAAATCTAATCAGTATGGAAATAGCATTAAGAGATGAGACCTTCAGGAAGGGTTTTGGCCACCAGGGCAGGGCCATCTCGGGTGGATTCATGCTGTCATTGTTAGGGAAGTGGCTCGAAAGGAAAGTAATCAATCCTGTGTGAACCTTGTCTCACCATAATTTATCTTCAAATCATCCAGCTTATGAAAGCTACTGAAAGTAAAATAAAACAATGCTGAAATAACCAACTCACTTTTGAATTTCTCTGTTCTAGTAAAACTCAATTTCCCTCCTTGTATTGTGTGAGAGTAGAGACCAAAATAGAAAGAAAAACAAAACAACAAAAACAGGATTCTTAAATTTTAGCTCTATCCTTGACTGATGTGTCTATTTGACCTTCATTTTATTTCTGTAAGACTCAATTTATATTGCTTTAAAAAATAAATGCAGATAAAAGTAATATATGCTTACTCTGGGAAGCTTTGAAAATGAATAATGGTATAAAAAGAAAATATAAATCACCATGCAGAGATAACTACTATTAATAATTTGATATATACCTTCCATTCTTTTCTCTTAATGAAGGTGCCTGTTTACATTCTTTTTTTTATTTCAATTCATAAGCCTTTATGCATCTCTTAAATATTCTTCTAAAGTACCCTTTTTATTATATGAATAAATATGCCAATACATGTTCTAGAATATGCTTAGACTTTCTCGTATTTTGGAGGTTTAGATGACTTCCAAATTTTTTACTATTCCATATAATAGCCAAATGAAAATCTCTCTATATAAATCTTTGAGTTTATTACTACTTACCTAGGTTATATTCCATAAAAAGAGGATTAGAGGGTCATAAAATATGACCTTTCTGACAAGCTCTTGATAAGAATTCACAAAATGCTTGAGCCTCAGTTTATTGTTAAAACGAGAATCTTGCGTTAGATAATCTCAGAGGTGCTTCTTTTAGCTGTGAAATCTCAGGACTCCAAATGTAAAGCAGCCCATATGGATTTCATGTTAAGAAGTCTATGATTCATTAATCATGTAACGCTCAGTGACACAATAATAGCCTGGAAACAATACTGGGTTCTTGGTTATTTCTATATTTTTTTAAATGGAGGAATTGGAGGTTGCTTTTTAGTCTCCCAAAAGCTGACTCAGCCAAATATTCAGGTATAAATGATTTAGTAAAGAAAAATTCCCAGGTAAAAAGAGTAAGCATATAGAAAATGAAAAACAGTAAAATAAAAGAAATGAATCAAGGATTTCATTGTTGCTGAAGTCCCAGGTTCAATCAGATACAGACTCCAACCTCATTAAGTCATTCACCTCCTCAGATATGTCAAACTCCTATTTATACATTTTACTTAGTCTATGATCTCTCCTGGGAAGATTCTTTCCTATTCTTTGCACTGCTGATCCCACTGTATCCCTTAGAATCTAGAACACAGCGTTCACTTTGCTTCTTGGCCTTTACCCAACCATCCATCTGTAGTACATTCTTCCTACCATCTGAGATTTGGTGTGTTTATACCATACCATATCTTATATTGTAGGGATTTTATTTGTCCATTTATCTCTTTGTTGTTTGTTTTTAATATTTCATTTACACATAGCATAAAATATATAAAAATTTAAAGAAAAACTCCCAGTGGGAAGCAATTCTGCAGTTTCATACAAACAAAAAGTTAAAACCAATACATTGTAGACTGTCCTTGAGCCCAGGCTGGTGTGATAGTTCCTCAGACCAAAGTTCCAAAGTGAAATTTTTATCATAAATATAAAAGACTGTTGAGTTCTTTTCAGTGTATCATATTAAAAACACTCCATGTGAATTTGTGTCATTTGTGGCATAAAATTTTGTCTGTACATTAAGAAGACACCTGTAATATTCCTCCACTGTAAATTTAAATTATTTTGTACTTAAAGTAATTGATAATTATTTTTTCCAAAAGGGAAAGAAAAGCACTTTCCTTCATAAAACCTTTGCCCTTATCAGTTGAATATAAATGGTTACTATCCATAATCACTTAATAATTTCCAGTGATTTTTATAATATTATTCTGTATTTTATTCATGAGAACTCTATTTAAAAGATTTTAAGGTAAAATTGTACTATAAAACACTTCTCTTTCTTTAATTTAGATATATAATTTTGTGTCATTAGTGTGAGAATTTTCATAAATAAGCAATGTCTGCTATTTTGACTTATTGTTATTAAAATTCTTATACCAAAATAGAAAAGTAGGGCTGGAGATACAGCTCAATGGAAGAAGTGCCTGACGGTCCTTAATTCAATTCCATGTACCAAAAAAAAGAAAAAGTAACTATGGTACAGTAATGGGTAGTTTACCGGTTCAAGTCATAGTGTCACGCAAATTTATTGTCCAAAAATATATGTAAGTAAGGGAAAATGGCACATCGTTATAAAACTATAATTTGGGTAAAAGTTTGATGAAACTCAAAGTCATCTTTCATTTACACCACTTAGATTTAGATTTTAGAGAATAATGTCGTTAGAAGCACTCAAAAAGTAAACCCATTTTCAAAAACAAAAATCACATTTTGCAAAATTCTTCTGAAATTGTGCTACAAACTATTATCTTGAGATTCTGTAAACGTTTTCTATTTTCTACAAGTGAAAAAATATACTAAAATTAATGAAAAATTTTAAAATTATATTATAATGACACACAGAAAATAATGTGGTATCTACACACTATGAAACTATTTTTCATATTTAGTCATTACTATCTTCCATATTACTATCTCCCATTTGTCTTGTGATATATCTATTAAACACAATTTTTAAATAATTTTTTGAAAATTTATATTTTCTCTAAATTGTGATTTCTCCCTAAATGTTTTGTTGTCTATGAGCTTCATTATATCTATAAGTAACAAAAAGTCTTGACTTTTAGTTCTAACATTAAGGATTTGGCTCATAGAAGAAATTTAGAGGGCATTAATTTAAGTTTACTAATACTAGCAACTAATCCAACTGTTGTTGTTTGGGTTTTTGTTTTGTTTTCATTTTGTTACACCGACATTGAATGTTAGCTTTTATTCAGAAATGAGTTACATGCATGGAACTGACTGCATCTGGTCCCACACCATTCCTAAACCAAATACCGGAAAAAGAAACCATTTATATGATTAGAATAGATTCATCAGGATTCACGCCTGAAAGAGAACTATGAGTAGATGTGAGGGTAGGTGCTTAGGGTTCTGTATCAAAGAAATAATGCAGAAATGACTACTCCATATGCAGCACAGTATATCTGCTTCAGTGACTCAAGTAAGTATACCTAATAACAATAAGAGAGTCAATAAATGCTATATTCTTTTAAAAATGACATGAGAGTCTGCTCAAAGTTAGTGACAACTTAGTAGAATGAGACTGTGCTGTTTTCGAGGCTGTATTTTGTTACTTTCTCTCACTATATTTTTTTTCCTGCTAGCAGCAGCATTGTAAGTTGCACCCTGGAGAAGTCAAGGATAAACTTCTGTTTTCATTAATATGCAATATGTGTTTGAGTAGTTTTGTTATTCATATATTTTACGGATATTTACACTCAGTTGATTATGATCTTTTATGGGTAAGAATGTATGATTTACAATATTTACTGCGGCCCCATAATGGTTTTATTATGCAGGCACGGTTAAAGTAATAAACCTACAGCACCACCTCACCTTGAGAGTCTCTTACTGTCGCTGAGTCTTTTATTAAATTTTCTGTGGCCATGGTAGTTAGCTCCAGTGACATAATTCCCTGTGGAACAAGGTTTGGGGCATTGCAGCTCACAGAAGGTGAGCTGACATGATTCCCTTTTCCCCACTGTCAGGGTAGCGGCTTCTGAAATCAGATCTGAGACATCAGAAGGTATTTGTGCTTAATGTCACACACTAGCACATTTGTCCAACCACAATGGGAAATCCTTTAATGATGAAGATATATATGCCTTATTCCAATGGCATTTCAGGAAACGAAATTGAAATTTTCTGGCAATGAGCTGTACTTTTTGGAAGTCAGCTTCTTCCAAATCTTCCTGCATCTCATAGAAAAGGTCAGCTGTAGATAGAGCTGTGTAGCAGTCATTTATCATACTTTTCACTCTGAAAACTCCTAATGGTTAGCATAATCAAAATGTTTTTATGCTAAATCAGTGTCCCTTTCTTGGTTCCCAATATTTCAATGACGTTACCCTTAATAATCACAAAGATAAATCTCTATGAAGAAAAGTATATGGATTGCAATCTATTTGATTTCATTTCACATGCTTTGTAATCCAATCTCTTACAGACATCGGGAGGTTAAAACAAGACTCTTCACGGAAACAGACATAGCCACAAAACATCTACCATTGTCTCCTGATGTATAGATGTGGACTGATTCCAGGAATCCCTGTGGATACCAAATCAATGAAATAGATGCTCCTACGTAAAATGACATTCATTAGCATAAAACCTTCATATAACCACCTATATATTTTAAATTATATGTGGCTTATTTGCAATGCCTATTCTTTAGCTTATTTATAATACATAAATGTGATATAAATAGTTGTTATACTGTATTGGTTAGGGAAAATAATAAGAAATAAAAGATCTGAGGCTCCAGATAAATCTCATTAGTAGACTGCCTGCCTAGTTATTAAAAGATCTGAATTTAATCTCCACTGCCAATAGAACACTACCTATAGAGGGGGGAAAAAGGAAAAGAAAATAAATATTCAGTTCAGATACAAGTTTTTTTTTCACTGTTTTGGCTAATGGTAAAATTCATTGAATTGGAACCTGTACATATGATCTAATTATATTAGGGAAATGTTAAAAAATATTCTTTCATTTTTATAATATTTGTGATATATACATTCTTATGTACATTTGCTAATTATACATGTTAATCATTTGTGCAAAATTTATAAATCATTTGTATTGTTAGTCACTGAGAGTTTGGTTAAATAAAAATTAAGAGAAGGTACATGATCTTTGACGAATGTATTAAACAAAACTTGAAGATTATAAATAAAATATATTTTAACTGTCAGGGCAATAGTCTCAGTGAATATTTTTTAAACTTTTATTTCATAACTGAAGGAGGAAATACTACAAAGTGTTATAGAGAAACAAAAAATAAAACACATCTCCTAGAGTAGAGAAACAGGCCAAACTACACTAAAATATTAAAGTCAACAGAGGAGCAATATAGCTTAGTTGAAGAGGAAAAAGGCTAAACAGATTTTATCTTGGGACAGTACTGGTAATCATGAATCAACTCACTGTGCAAACTTAGGTTGTTTTGGGCTATTTATAGAACTTTACAAAACCTCATTTTCCTTGCAAGTTAAATAAAGATAATATTATATACCTTGCTTTATTATTATTAAATCAAATATGGTATTCAAAACTTCTCTGTAGTTCTTGGCATTCTGTAAAATTCATTTAATGGCAGATAACAATATTTAGTACCTGTATTTCAATAACAGTCCTCAATGGTTTGAAGATTTATGGAAGCAGGTGGTTACTGAGTAACTGCTGAATAGGGTACAGTGCTACGAAACCTGAAGTTCAAGAATTTTTCAGAGCTGAGACAGAAATTCACAGTTTTGAGTGACTGGGAAGGAATCAAGGAAAATATATGACCATAAGAGGAGCAACACACAATGCAGTTGATGGGGGCTTTAGCATAGAGTCATATGATAGAAGAACATGCTGCCATAGAATGAGGAAGGGTCATCCCGCCAGATAGATGGGAGAGCAAAGGAACTTGGATAGGGGGAGGTCGGAGAGAAGGCTGATATAGAGCTGCTCTTGCTCAATACCCAGCAGGGAGGCTTCAGGTCAGAGAAATCTGCAGAACAATTGCAACTCAGGGCTTCACAGCAAAGGCTCTATCTTACAAGTAGATAACCACCATCCTCTTTAGTTTCATAAGATATGCAAAACAGTAAGTTTGTAAGCATTAAAAGTCTTCTCTTTTGGGTTATTTTTAAAGCACATCAATGTCTAGAAATTTGAGTTCCATGCTTGAGCTAATGGACTTTCAAACTGTAGTGAAGATACAAATAATCAAGGAGGCTTCATTCAGAGGCCTCTGTTGACTTCTTTAATAACAGATATATCACATTTTACTGCAAAAGTGAATTGAAGGATCTGTCAGTTAGAAGTTCTGCAGAAACTATTCGTAATCTAACTTATAAAACAACATTTTAACTGTTTTTGATTATGTGTAATCAATGATTCAACCTTTATGTCAATTAATATCATAAGTAAAATTATATGTTTTTAAATCTAAAATTTTGAAGGGGAAAATATCCATAAGTCAGGTTTTTCTACTTTGTTTGGTTTTTGTACCAAGGATCAAACTTACGACCTTGCACTTACCAGGCAGGCACTGTACTGCTGAGCTATGACCCTGGCAAAGTCAGATATTTTAGTAGACTCATTAATTTAGCAAAAGTCTATGGACTTTTAAGGGCAAGGGAAGTTTATATATTTCTGTGATGGTTAAGCTTAATTGTATCAAATTGTTTGACTTGGAAAGTGCTGATAATCTGGGCATGACTGGATTGGTCATGGAGGCATGACCTCTGGTATAACATTCAGTCATTTACTCTTTCCTCCCTGGCACTGTTTCCTTCTCTGATGAAATAAGGGCTTTGCTCTGCCAAGCCTGCCTGTCATGATCTTCCTGCATTGGAGGTAGCAGACGCTGAATCTCCTGAACTCATGAGTCATAAACCTCTCCTATTTTAAGTTGTGGTTGCTAGGTATTTTGTCTCAACAATAAAAGATGACACAGAAAATTGGTGCCAAACAAGAGGATTTATTGCTGTGACTGTGACTGTACCTGATGATGTGTCTCAGAAAGATTTTAAGGAATAGTTAGTAGAGATTAGGAAACATGGGCTAGAGAAACAAGCCTAGAATGCTGAAATTAGAGCCTGTTGAATGATTTGCAACAGGCCTGAGAAAAAGAATCCTGATAAGACTGCATACAGTAAAGGGTAGCCTCAGAAGGTCAAGAATTCCATTGGTATTTGGACTTGAGGTAACATGCTGCCAAAAAAATTTGTGTGTGTTTAGTTTGGGTCAGAGACTTTGAAGAAGATTGAGATTAAGAGTGGTGAACTCATTGATCTGGCTGAGGAAATTACATGATGGCTCAAAATTAAGATGTGGCAAGGGATTGCTGGATGCTGTGAGTCAGATTTATAGGATGTTACTTCAGTTGTACAAGAGCCTGCCTGGCAAGTGTGAGGTCATAAGTCCAATCCCCAGAACCAAATAATAATAATAATAACAACCTAACAGAAAAAACTCAAAAAATTAAATATTGATCAAATGAAACCACTAATACCTTTGCATGCAAATAAAGTGTGGTTGGTAAAGGGAATACTACTATTAAAAAGAAACCAAGTAATTTAAACAGGGACAAGGAGAAAAGCACCATGGGGGAAGCAAGATCCCACTCATCACAGCTGAAAGTGGCAAAATGGTAAATATTTCATGGGAGAAGGCCACACTTAAGGTCCCTTTTAGACAAACTACTTAGGGAATTGTTTTTTTTCAGCATTCATTTCATCACACTCAACTACACAGGTGCTCAGACTGCTACTACTATGGTACAAGGGGGCCTATCTACTGTCTACTCAGGTAGCAGGTCTTGGCAGTAACTAGATGAGGTGTATTTTATCAGCATGCAGAATGAAAATGTTATGGATTCTACCCAGGATTTCAAAAAAGGCCTGATTGACCCGACATAAAGCATCTGATAGCAGTGATTGAAACTGTGCAAGTGAAGAAAAAAATGCATACTGGAGACCACGGGAAGTCACAGACTAGGAATATGGAACATCTATAAGGAAAGCTAAAGTCTGCAAGTGGAGCCAGCCCAAAAAAGACACCATGAGGGCTGCACACAACACGACCATAGAGCTCAGGTGGCTCAACACCCTGGAATTCACATCTTCTGCCCCAAGAGCCATAAAATTGCATGAGGCTTTGGGAAGATGTACAGATACAAATCAAAACATTTATGTAACTTTTTTACATTTTTACAGATGCTTACAACTTTGAGTTTCCCTTAAGTTTCAGAAAAGAAATTAGACTTCAACTTTGAGAAATATCAAAACTGTTCAGGCTTTTTAAAAAGATATTACATTCTCAGTTGTATGTAGGGTAGTTAAAACACTTTAGGTGCAATTATTAATTTGTTGTAATTTGAGGGTTAGGAGCAGTTTAAGGGGTGTTGTGTTGGTGTTGCATAGACAAAGGATTAGATATGACATTTAAATCTAGATTTGTCATTTTATTTGTTTAGAAACCACTTTAATGGAATTAATAAAATACTTTTATTTATAATATAAAATAATAAAATATAAAATAATAACAGTATAAAATTTATAATAAAGCACATAATAAAGGGGATTAATAAAGCACATTTCCTGTGAGTCTGTGAGTCATGAAGGCTTATGCTTGGGTACTATCTCTGATGCTTCATTACTTCCTCTCCAGTGTTCTTCTTCTGCTCCGCTTCTCAGTTATTACGAACTAAGCAGCTTGCTATGTATGCTTTTCTGCCGCGTTATTTATTGCATTGCAATGGCCAACCATAAACTTAACCCTCTGATACTATAAGCCAAAAAAGTCTGTCATTTAACCAGTGAGTATAAAGCATTATGTTCTATCACCACGAAAGCTTACTAATAATAATTCCTAAAGTAACAGTATATCACAAGAGGTAAAATGACCAACGTGGTAAAGGGAATAACAGTTTTCCAATGATTTTCTCAACCTAATCCCATAAACTGTGAATTTTCTTGAAAATTGTGAACTCACAAGGGGATGAATTTAAGGATTTTGAGATGAAGATATTACTCTGTTTTGTCAACCTTGTGAGTCCCTTCCCAAAGAAAAAAGAAGGAGAGTCAGAATGAGAATAAAGAATGTGATGCCAGAAATTTAGGGCTGGGATTAAGTAAGTACTAAGGAAGGATCTGTAAGGTAAAGAATGCAACCCCATTAGATATAAAAGTCATGGAACTAGATTCTCCCCTGGGGTATCCAGAGTAACACAGCTCTGCTATTAGCATCTTATCTCGTGACCTATTTTAGGACTCTGAGTTGCATGAACATAAGATAGCAATTCTAAATCTGCAGTAGTTTGTTATAGCAATAGGAACTGTCACATTGTTCATTTTTTAGGGAAATGACAGAATTTTAAGGACACAAATTTTAATAAGTCATTAAGATAGTATAATAGTTTGATCTTAATAGAATGGTGACTATTTGTGTAACTGACCTTGAACATACAGAGGAAACATATTCAACATGTTATTAGTCTAAGAAAGCTTCAAGGAACTTCTTGAAGACATAATGTGATGGTGATGTTACAGTCTGAGTTGTGTTCCCTTTGAAATAAATGGTGAAGCCTAACCTACATTATAACTGTATCTAGAAAAAGAGATTTTAAGCAGTAGTTTTTACTTAGTAACATGGACAGGACACTAGGCCAATATACTGATTCTCTTGTGAGAGGAAGAAATATCACAGCCCCTTGCCTATTCCATGTGTGCACAGAGGAAGACCTCCCAACTGTCAGGAAAACAATGCCATCTGGAAACAGATGATCGAGAGCTCACCAGAATTCAGTGATGTCATAATGCAATGTATTTTTTTAATGGTGGTCTGAGCAGATTAATGCAATGTACAGGAAATTAGAAAGTAACAGTCCAATTTTTGGCTAAATCATAATCTGCTAATTTTAGGCAAAATTTTAATGGTTTTTAAGCATGAAATTCATGATGATATTCTTAGTTTTTTAGAAGAACACACTCTAAAAATGTTATTAAATAAAAACTATGAAAGTATTCTTTTAAAATAACGATCCCTTAATTTCATAATTTTTATTCATGCATGTTGGCAATACACGATGATTACATTTATCTCTCAAAGTTGGTACATGTACACAATGTAAATTAAATGTGTTCTTTCCCTCTCATTCCCTGCCCTTTCCAGCTTTTGTCCCATTTCCACTTTCAAAAACTGTATTTTCATTTTTTTCTTTTTCCCATCCTCTTTCCCTATCTTCTCTCCTCTTCCTTTCATTTCCTTAGTAGAAATTTAAATTGCCTAATAATGTTTAGTATCAGTACCCAGAATTTCTATTTTAATGTCCACATGTTTCTAATGAACATGTTCATAGAGTTATTATAGCTAATAAAAAGCTTGATTCAGAGCTGGGGATTTAGCTCAGCGGCATAAGCGCCTGCCTTGCAAGCAGGCGGTCCTGAGTTTGATCTCTGGTACCGATAAAAAAAAAAAGCTTGATTCATCTTTATAATACTGTCACTATATTTTATTATTCTTTTTAAAACATCAATGGCTATCTGCCTCATAAAACTTATGAGGGAAAGGACTTTCTGTGTCTTATTCTCAAAAATAACCCTGAAATTAGGATTATGTTATGCATAGTAGTTCCTCAATAAATATTCTATAAAAATGAAATGGAAATAAACGTTTTCAGTATGAAACTTTTAAGTTCATTTATCTATTGTGTACCTAATATTTGCAATACTACGTTTGTTCAAAACAAATGCCCTCTACTATATGGATTTTTCTATTGGAAAATGGCTCAGATAACATTAAGCAGATTTCACAAAACAATTATCATCAACTTTTTGCTGCAATAGGCTATTAATGAACTTCTAAATCTCAGAAAATAAAAAATCTAAGATCGAGTGGAGCTTGTAAATAGGTGGTAGTCACAGAGTACAATGGTAAGTGTAGAGATTAAATGAAGGACTATCAAAATTTAGCAGCCCACTACCTAAAATATTATTGGACACTAGCTATTTTGCAAATATTTACAAGTGAATTTGCATATGTAAAGTATGTGTGATATCAAATTTGGAAATTGTAAACAAATGGGTTGCTGTTAGTATAGTCACCCATTACTCTTGTCTATTAAATTGTATTCACACATTGCTTCATACAGAGAGTAGATATATCATGAAATAAGTTAAATGAAATTCTGAGTAATACGTTTTCAAGCTGCAACAATAAAAATATCCAAAAAGTAAAATCATGTTTCACTTTGTGAGGCTGTGTTATCTGAAGCTCTTTAGATCAATTGGCATCTGGGAGATGAACAGGTAAATTAGGGAAATGGCATATAGTTTTTAACTGAAAGCTCAAAGAATGTAGGACATAGAGAAAGAGCTCCTCCTATCTAACAAGAAAGAGAGGTTGTTTTTTTCTCACTCAAAGAAAAAGAATTCAAGAGAGGTGAAAACTGAAGAATAAAGAAAGAAGAAAGATCCAACCATGACATTTGCTCTAGGATTTCTTTCTGGTCTCCTAATGTGAACATTCTGCAGAGACGTGCACACAATTCCAGGTAGATGTGTGAATTTCAGAGAAGGCAAGATCTTATATAATCTTTCACGATTGAAGTTTCACATCTGCAGTCTCCCCAAGGCACTCTGGAGGTCACAGCCTACCTAAAAGTATAGGACACTTATCTCAATGTTAATTTTAAACTTTGAAATATTTACCAAATCTACACACTCAGGGGGAGATTAGTATCTATTTTAAAAAATGATGCAAACTGTTCTGTAGGCAGAGATTTTATACTAGAAAAAAAAAAGATGGTGATGATGTCAACACTCTGTATGTATTTAGGTTCCCATACTACTCTAGTGTATTAAGAAAGAATAAACTATATGGCATGACCCAATCTCTAAAACGTATTTAAAGCAACTGTGTTTCAATTTCACCTGGACTCTAGCTGTGAAAGAGCGAGCCATTGGCTATGTCTGCAGGGGTCATTGCTCGTCTCACAGATGCCTCTGTGTAAATGTGTGAGGGTCTTGAGTAGAAACAGCAGGCCAAGTTTCCAGTCCAATGGGAGTGCAAGCTTTCTGTGTGGAAAGAAGTGAAACACACTTATCGAAAGATCAGCTTCCCTGACTATCACCTGTCAGGCAGCTCCCTTTGATTCTAGACTTTTTATTTTCATCAGTGGTCTACTATAATAAATAAGCTGGTGTATAATTCAGTTCGAAATAAATATAATTTACAATAAATGGATCCTATGCTCTGAGGTCAGGCTCAGCAGAAACATTTGTAGCCAACACAGTAAGAGAGGTATTTTGTTAGAAACAGGTGCACAAGATATAAAGGTAACTAAGTGCACAGTGGCAAGGCAAGGCAGTGATCACTCCCCACAGAAACCGGCAAGGAGCAGGTGAGTGAATACAGATCAGCCTCTTTCCTATTGCATTCTAGGAGTCATATTAAATCCCCTCCACTCAGTGACCCCTGGGAGAGTATGAATAATGCAGAAGTGATGAGACACAAAGAGATTGTTTAAATGGAAGCACGGGTCTTAATATTAAGTTTAAACTTGAATCAACTTATTTAAATGTTGACTGTAAATAAACAGCCAAGGAAATTAAGCTATAAACTAGAATAGCTGGATTACTTTTAGTGGATTAGGATTATGTCTCTATATCTAAATGCTAGGCAGTATTTCTGAATCTCTCCAAGTAGTTCACATAGGGCTGGACATCATCACTTAGCTAGCAATTAATAGTGCAAAAATATGTAAATATTAATTGATCTCATCCTTTAGTATTTGCATTCTATTCTTCATTTTTCTTTTTTCCCCTCTTTCCTTCCTTCCTTCGTTCCTTCCTTCCTTCCTTCCTTTGATCCTGCTTTTGTTTCCTTCCTTTTTTCCCTTCCCTCCTTTCTTCTTCCTTGCTATGGTTTTAAGCAGGGTAAAATGATCAACATAGGAAAGTAGTTTACTCTAGACCCTTCAGAAACATCGCTGCCTGGTTGACCCTAGCATGTCAGTGATGGTATCAGTCAGGATTTCTAGGAGTCTAGCTTTATCTGCCTCCATTCCTGGTCTTCCTACTGGAACACACTCTTGTTCACATTGTCTTTTGAATGAGTACTTATGTGTGAGTGTAACCTGAGTTTTCTCCACCTGTTGCACATACAGAATTCTTAAGAGTTGAATCCTACAGCAAGATCCAAAGATAAGAAGGGAATTTTTTTTTCTTTTTTGTGTTTGTTACCAGGATCAAACTCATGACCTCGTGCTTGCAAGGCAGGCATTTATGCCATTGAGCTAAATTCCCAGCCCCAAGAAGGGAATTATATTTACAAAATAAAATGAGATTTCCTCCCCCCTAAAAAAACACCCAGATTTCTAATATATTCACTTTACATATGAAAAGATCAGTTTTCAGTGTCAAAATTGACACAAAAAATTTATACTCAATGATGTCTTCTCTGTCTATACTGAGACAAGTCTCAAGGTTTAGCCTTAGTTAGCAGAAAATGATAAGGAATTATAGACGGCTGACAAAAATGTGTATTACTTTAATGTTTTGAAATATCACAGTGCCATTTTAATCATGTTTGTATTTCATAAAAGCAGATGAAGATAATAAAATGCCCTACTAGGTGATCTTAATTCTATTAATGGAAGCAATACATAGATGTTTTAAAAATACTTGTAATGTAGTAAGCAATCAATGTCATCTCATCACTGCATCATTACGTATCTAGTGAAATTTTACTACAAATATGTACATAAAAATCACCTAAGCCACAATCATTCAGAGAACGCAAAATGTTCTGACTGGTAGAATACATTTTCCCTTTGAGTAGTCAAAGAAATGCTTCATTTCAGTTTTGCATTAATTTGGAATTTGTTCAGAATGGACCAATTAAAGGCTTGGTTACTTTCTCATACAGTTGTCTGTGTGCACTATTTTCTTGGACTAAGACAATGTTTAAAACAAAGATTTATTTTCATCTTTCTCTCATTTTTTCTCATTATATGCAACCAAGCTGCTACAATAAGGCCAATCAAAAGTTAGAAAAAGTACCTCTATTACATAATCTGCAAAGAACCTATGACACACTGAAAGGGAACTCCTGGCATTAGAATATTTTCTTTTTCTACAGCTCCAACTGTTTATATTCTTCCCAAAAATGCATAAAATTCTGATATATTTAAAGGCTTTTTGTGAAAATTCAAGTCAAAATATTAATATTTTATACTTTATTATTTAATGCATCAAATTAGGCAATATTCACTCAGAATCAAATCTATAGCTCAAAGTAAAATATATGATCAATATTGCAATTAAGGAAGAAATCATTCAGCACTACATTACAATCTTTAGTATGCTTAAATAGTGGAGGTATTCAGTAAATAAACATTCGGGAAATTAGTACTTAGCATAACTTTTATTTTAAAATATAATTGCCGTAGAATTTAAAACTATGTGAGTTACAATTTAAATTCTCAAATATTCATTTCCATATCATTCTTTATTTAATGGTTTTAATCAATTGTATTGATTTATAATTCTTTTACATAAAAAATAGAAATTTTCCTTATATAAACATTATTGATACAGTACTAATCAAATAAACATTTGTTTGCCATATGGCTACTTTAGCCAAAATATTTTCACCTTACTGAAAATACACTCCGCCCTCATTTGCAATCTGGTTGCAGTTGCTTCAGATAATATAATAGTTCGGGACAATGAAATGAGAAAAGTCACACTGCAGAACATTCTCCCTCTGCCATGGTGATCATGAAGGGCTTGATTTGTGATGAACAAAATACAAGATAATAGCAGTCTCCATATCTAAATCACCAGATGAAGTATCTATCTGAGAAAACCAATAGCCCCACTGTAACTGTAGCAGTGCCTAATTAACCCTGCTAATGCAAATGGGGTCATCGGGACACTTTCAATAATACTCAAAAATAACTATAGTCAACTTTAATTGCTTTCTTCATGTCAGACACTAAACTGAAACTATCGTCACCACAGCAACCCCTAGAGTACGTAACAAAATGAGTACAGTTAGAAAAAGTCAGGGAGGTAGTATTTGATCACTTCCCTCTTTGAATTTTTCAACTGGGCTTGAAGATAACACTGACATGTGACCAATTAATCGCTGGAAGAAATACTAATAGATTTAATGTAAGTATTATATAAGACAGGAGTTCATATAAAGGAATAAATATTCCTCTCAAAAACAGTTGGAATTGAATATTTACAGAGTAAGAGCCAGACTAGTGGATTATGCAATGAGATAAAGCAAGGGGCTTGGTGGGACTAAGATAACAAATCACAGAGAAGTGACTAAGAATATAAAAATTAGGTTAACTTGCACAGATTTCTCTCAACTTCTTTTCTCCATCTCTAAATAAGAGTTATTTTCTTCTTCCAGGTCCAGGGAGAACACTTTCCACATGGGAGTTTTATGTCCTGCTTTTATGACACAACTGCCCTTCCTACATTTGCTATTTTTAAGATGTCTCTAACTCAAAAGGATCAACATGCCAAAGCAAGGTGTCTTAGAGCAGTGGTTTCCCCACATACAGAGCAGTCAGCTGTGCAACAGTAAATAAGGCAGGAAACTCTACAGCCTAAGCATGCCTAATCTAAGAATACAAAATTTGAAATTCTCCAAAATCTGAAACTTTGAACACCAGTGTTATTCCAAAGTGGGAAATTCTGTACCTCATATCATGTGATGGGTCACAATCAAAACACAAGCAGACTCTGTGTACATGGTATATATAAAACTGAAACAAATGCTGTGTTTAGATTTAGCCCCAAACCCAAGATTTTTCTGTTTGTATATGAAACTATTCAAAAGTTCGAAAACATTATGAAATCCAAAACACTGCTGTCCCTAAGCATTTGAAATAAGGAATCCTTGACTCATATAAAGTTAAAGAGAGGATGCATCTTGATGGCCTTTAATTTCTAAAATAATGGATTTTAATTTTGGCATAGTGTAGGGGCTACCTACCTGATCTTATAAAAGTTTTTTCTTAATTTTATAAACTATTTTTAAGTTACTTAAAGAATTTCCCTAACTACTTGCGCTGTATAAAAGAGGAAGTGATTGTAATAATAAAATAATAATATTAAAAATGAAAGAATGAGAATTTGGAAAAAAAAATATTTGGAGGCCAACAGGTAGTCTTTCAAGAAGTCAGTCCCTTTTGCCCATTCTGCATGGTTAGCTGTGTCCTACGTGATAAACTGGATACATCCACAACTCATTACACATGCAAATTAAATATGTCATTATTAAGTATTATACATGTGCCTTGTCAGGTGCAATGTTTCTGTGCAAGCAGATCCAACAGAAATATCTAAAAGGTTAACTCTGCCTTTTGTGGAGAAGTTTCACTAATTTAAGAACTATAAGAACCACCTTAAAATGAATTTTCATCTACAAAAATTAATTCACGAAGGGAAACTGATTGGGTTACAAAGTAGCTCATTGAAATTATAAACATTAAAATAAATTGAAAGCAGATGTTTTATGCATTTTTCTATTCCAATTATTTCTGAGATTAGATTTTATTTCTAGTTAAACTTGGCAAATCACACTGTTTGTGATGGAATCAAGCCCTGGTCTATTAAATATATCTGTCCTATGGGCACCACACACTGGGACCTTCTGTCTTCGTTCTGGGTGAGATTAATAGTGTGACAGTGGGATTCAAAGGTTACACACCTTCTTGTTCTACCTCCAGAAACAGCAATAAAGCCTGTAAAGAATGCCCACTAGGAAACAAACATGGTTTTAATCACTGTCTATATTTTACATTTGCGTATTCCTCCCCCTAGCTGAATATCAAAGTACCTCTTTAGTCAAAACAAAAATAAGTCCAGCAGGTGTCCATTTCTTCTCTAGCACACTTCATTTCTCTTTAGAGGCTGCGGTCACCAACCTCTGCACCACAGGCTGTGTTGTAAGGAAAAGCTTCCCATGGTGACAGCAGAGATATTTAAATGAGCCCTTAGTAGAGGAAACATTTTACTTCTGGATTGTAATATACTTATTGTGTTGCATAGTACAATTTTTTGCTAAAGTGCTTATAAATATATGTACAATATTATGAAAATCTCAATAAATATAGTTACATAAAAAGCAGCAGGGCAGTTTTATTACCCAAATTTTGTTTGCCATTTTCCAATAATAGAATGTATATTGGTATACTTTACAGGAATAGATATTCCTATAACATTCTCTTTATTAAAATGGACAATCGGTAACATTTTAGTTTTTTTATGAAAGAAATTGTTACTGGCAACATACTTCTTCCTACTAATGGTAGATGAAATCAGTAACAATTATCAGTACCCAAGTGGAATTTAATGCCTTAATGTTATATACAATTAGAATATATAATTTTATCTTGGGCTAACTATATGTGTACTTAATTTTATATAAATTATGTACATAGTATGATTTTTTTCTGTTGATGATTCAGTAAAATTTCTTAAATTCATTTTATAAATATATGATACATTTTTCTCTATTTACAATTTAGTAAAATTTCTCTTAAACTTATTTTAAGAGAACTCTGAACCTTCCAAAGAAGGATATAATATAGATTATATATTTGATAAAGGAAGAAAAGGCTATGGTAGTAATCTGTCTTTGGCATTTTATTTCCTACCTGTTGAAAAAATCTTGGTAATTCACTCATTGATTTATTTTCTTTCCATGCAGTCAGCCATTCATATCCATGGGTTTCAGATCCATGGATTCAATTAATTGGGTATCATAAATGTTTTTTAAAAATTCTGCATCAGTACTGGGTATGCACATATACTTTTTTTGTCATCAGAACTATACAGTACATTATTGAGAACATTCAGCCAGCATTTGCATTGTATTAAGATTTCTAACCATCCAGAACTTACGCGTAGTTTATATGGGAATACTAAGTAGTTTATGTATGTGACATGAATAACTGAGGTTTTTCATGTCCAAAGGAGGATCCTCTATAGATATCAAAGGATGACTATATTCACTTAGCATATGAGATGTCTATTCATCTAAAAGAGAATATTATCATTTTCCTTCAATTATATTTTTGCAAAGGAGAATTAAATGACTATAAAATATTAACCTAATATGTTATGAAAATATGTACACCAATAATTCTTATAATCTGTTCTTCTTGTAATTCTCTTGAAAATTTTCCCCAAAATATTTTGTTGTAGTGAAATATCTTTCAGGCTCTCAATCTAGGCCAGTTTTAATACTATTGATACTGTCTCAGAAGGTATGGTAAGTCAGATGATGATCCAAGAAAACCTTCTGGAGAGATAACTTTCAGAAAAACATTAAATACTTTGCACATAGTTTTGAAAAGTTTAGATTAAAAAGATGGACTGAATTGAACACAACTTGATGGCAAACATTTTTATACCATATGGGGAAAGTCTGTAATTATATGGAGGCAACATCCATAGGAATAAAAAAATGAATCTACTGCAAATAGAAGGATATCTACTGCAAAAAAAAAAAGGATAATGAATAAGCCAGAGAGAAAGCAAAAAAGACAGACTGATTGTTGGCATCATGTGAGGTCCTAAACCCAAATGTAATGTAGTCACAATTACCCATCAACTTGACACTACATGAATCCATAAGTTTTACTTAAAATTTGGCAGGAACCTTTCTGAGTTGTGTATGTTGCTGAAAGTTGAAAATAAAGTTTCCTTCTTCACAGATGGTTGCAAGGTGCTCAGAGGTAGAGACTAGTGTTTTAAGCCCTCTATCTTCAAACAGGTTATTCATCCACCTATGCAGAATCCCAGAGATACTGTATGATTTATTCAGTGTCTGATTCATTCTCCTTTCCTTGAAATTATAGAAGATAAGGCAACTATCTTTCAGAGTTTGAAAAGGCCAGAAGTAAGCAAGTATTTTTTAGTATACTCTCCACTGGGTAAAGACAGGATACTTGCATCTCATTCCAATCTAAGTAATAAGGACCGAAGGGAAAAAGAGAGAGTTCTGCATGGACCCCTGGAGTCAGAGAAGGATATGAGTTTCTGATTTCCACATGCCTAAAGAAATCTAAAAGCTAGAGACTCTGCATGTATGCAGAATCCCAGAGATACTGTATGATTTATTCAGTGTCTGATTCATTCTCCTTTCCTTGAAATTATAGAAGATAAGGCAACTATCTTTCAGAGTTTGAAAAGGCCAGAAGTAAGCAAGTATTTTTTAGTATACTCTCCACTGGGTAAAGACAGGATACTTGCATCTCATTCCAATCTAAGTAATAAGGACCGAAGGGAAAAAGAGAGAGTTCTGCATGGACCCCTGGAGTCAGAGAAGGATATGAGTTTCTGATTTCCACATGCCTAAAGAAATCTAAAAGCTAGAGACTCTGCATGTAATATCCTCTGGACTTTTCATTTTTATCCAAGAAAGATGAAACAACATCTTGATTACAGTTTATGATTCCAGTGTTTCATGGATAGCCACAAGTATATTCCCAAGAGGAATGATCTATGGAATTTTTAACCCACCTGGACAAGTGGTTAAATTCATTTCATAATATGAGCACAATACATAAATTATCAACTAGAATCTTCTGGACTGAGGGTAAAGCCATGAAGCACTCTGTGGGGTGTCTGCATCAGGGGAACTCTTCATACAATGGTCACCTGGGTAGTTCCTGTTAAAACCACACCAGAGAATAAGTCAGCCTTTGACATCTGCTTCATCAATAATTCACTAACATATTATTATTATATGATTATTACAAGGTTTGAAGATCTTTACTTTTGTATTTGAAGCTGCAGTGAAAGAGAAACAAAATAAAACTTGATGGAAAGACAAGGAGGAAATAAATATCCTTCTTTAGATACAGAAACTGGAAGCAGTAGCTCACATGCATCCATCTGACCACTTTTGGATTTCAAGAACAAAGTACCTTCAACTTACAGATTCTGAAAAAATCCCCAAAAATCTGAAAAATGAAAAACTAAATAGATTAAATAAAAGAACTCTGTTGAATGCTTCACCAATACACTTGATGAAAGATAATAACAAATAACATGCCTTGAAGGCAAGTAGGATGAATTATCACATTTAGACTGAAAAAAAAACATACGGAAGAATATTGAATAGACCATATAAAACCTATGGCCTACCACTGAAGACCAGTCATACAAATAACCAATGTGGTAAAAGGAGAAAAACAACAGGACAAAGGCATACAAAGCATATTTGGTAAAATAATAATGACAATTTTCCCCTTATGTTGGGAATGACATGCATATGTAGCAAGGTGTGAGAGACATTAAGAATACAAAATAGACAGAAAATCAAAAAAACTCTTTCATGTCATATTTGAGGTAAAGTGCAAAAAATACTGAAACAAATACTGAAAACTGAGAGAGAAAAATATACCATGTCAAAGCGAAAGTCTTAGTGTAACATATTTCTCAGCAAACATTATAAAGACCAGGAGAGCACAGAATATTACATCTTAAATCTTCAAAACAAATAATTCCCAACCTAGATTAATATACCTAGCAAAATTAACCTTCAGAATTGAAGGAGAAATAAAGAGCTTCTAAAATAATAATAAAAAAAAATCTAAAGGAAGTCAACTGCCACTAAGCCAGAAATATAGATCACTATTTCACAAACACAGAAGAGAAAACAGAATAAACATAACCACAAGAACACACCACATAATTACCACAAGAATAGATAGGGAAATAGTAATCAGGAAAAATCAAGCATCATTACTTTAGTGAATGACAAAAATCTATGAAACAAATAAGAGAAAAAGAAATGACACTAGATAATTGAAAAACGGATTGTTCACATTATCCAAGTAAAACAAAATGATAGAAGATAGTACATACTTTTTAATAATAATCCTGAAACTAAATGTTATTAATTCTCCAACTAAAAGATGAAGAATAGTTGATTGAATTTAAAAATAAGATTCAACATTTCTTGTGTACTCACCACATTGGTATACAAACACACTGGAAAAAATGGAAATGTTCCAAGCAAATGGGATACAAAGGCAAGCGGCAGTACATTTACTCATATTTGGCAAAAACAAGCCAGAACCAATCATAACTGACAAAAGAGATCAATAATATTGATAAAGGGAAGAAACCATCAAGAAATTATAATGAACATAAATATATATGTATATATGCACTAAATATTAGGACACATAATTTTAAATATCTTTATATATAAAGATAGGTTCTAGCACAGCAACTGATGACTTCAGTACGACTCTTAAATGTAGATAAATCATTCAGATAAGACATCAACAAAGAAACATCAGCCTTGTGGCTCTCTGAGCAGCACCCTTGCGGTAGGTAAGAACAAGCACTTTACAAAAGGCAGCAAAAAGGAAGCCAAGAAGAAAGTGGTTGGTCCATTTTCTTAAAAAGACTGGTATGATGTGAAGGCACCAGCTATTTTCAATGTAAGAAATATTGGAAAACAATAGACACTAGAACTCAAGGATCCCTAGTTGTGTCTGATGGGCGCAAAGGTCAATTGTTTGAAGTGAGCCTTGCTGATTTGCAGAATGATGAAGTTGCCTTTAGGAAATTCAAGCTAATTGCTGAAGATGTTCAGGGCAAAAGCTGCCTGCCTAACCTCCATGGCATGGATCTCAACCATGACAAAATGTGTTCCACGTTCAAAAAATGGCAGACCATGATCAAAGCTCATGTTAATGTCAAGACTATCAAAGATTATTTGCTTCATTTGTTCTAGGTTGGCTTTCCTAAAAAACACAACAATTAGATGCAGAAGATCTCTTATGCTCAGCACTAGCAAGTCTGCCAAATTTAGATGATGCAAATCATGACCCGAGAGTTGCCAACAAATGACCTGAAGGAAGTGGTTACTGATTCCAGACAGCATTGGGAAAGACACAGAAAGATATTTCCAGCCTATTTATCCTCTTCATCCATTCTCTCTTAGACAGAAAAGTAAACATGCTGAAGAAACCCAGGTTTGAATTGGAAAAACTCATGGAGCTTCTTGGTGAGGGTAGTAGCTCTTGAAAGGCTCTGGTGATGAGGCTGGAGCTAAAGTTGAGCGAGTTGATGGATGTGAACCACCAGTCCAAGAGTCTGTTTAAAATCCAGATTTTTAACAGTGATAAATAAAATTCTATTTGTGACAAAAACAGAAACGTCAGTGTTAAAGTCTACTATTGATAAAAAGTACATAGCAGACATCTACTACAGTGTAAAGCCATCCAAAAGCTGCAGAATAAGCATGATTTTCATCAGTTCTTGGAACATTTTCCAAAATAGGTCATACTTTCATCCACAAATCAACTATTAGTATATACCAAAAATGAAGGATTTCCTTGCATTTTACCAAAAAACAAAACAAAACTTAAATCTGTAGCAAGATAAATGACAGAAATTATACAAATTCTTGCAGACAAAAAGACATTTTTGGAAGGCACATTAGGTCATTGAACATATCAGAGAAAAATTTAAAAGTGCTTTGTTGTGTCTTTTAGCTAGATGTATTCCCAAAGGCCATGTACTCATAGGTGGGTTTTGAGGTGTCATCTCATGGATGTGACAGTGGTTTAGAATACTGGTTTAACATAATTCTAGGTTTCAATGGTGGACTTACTGAAAGATCCATGCTGGATGTAGGTGGCACCAACCAATGGCTTATAGCCTGGGTGGAATAAAACGGGAACTTAAAGGAATGTTCACTGCCTCTTGCTTGACATATCATGGACTGTTTCTCCACTGCCTGCCTCTCTTCCTAGAACCACATGAGTATGGTCCAAAGCCTCTATTATCTGTGAACCAAAATGAATCTTTTCTTTTAACATATAGATGTCAGGCATTTTGTTCCACCGATGAGAAAGTAAGTAAGACTTAACTAGAATCAAATGAAAATCTGAACAAAATACATCAAAATTTAAGAGACACAATAAGACAGTTTGAAAGGGGGAAACATAGTTATAAATGCCAACGTTAGAAAACCAGAGTGATCTCAGTTAAAAAATATATCAGTATATCTCAGTGGTTTAGAATAATAACAAACCAATCCTGAACAAAGCAAAAGAAAGCTAAAATAATATAGACTAAGAAAAAACAAAGAATCAGGAATTTAAAAAGTAAATTAATAAAATATAAATAAGATTAATAAAAATTTATCCAAATAGTCAAAAGTAAAGATAATAAAGTTACTCAAAGTAATAAAATTAGAGGGGAAATGAAGAATTGTAGTATTAATGTATTAATGAAATCCATAGGTCATTAAGGGCAATATTAACATTTTATATTACAATAAATAAAAAAACTAGAAGAAATGGATAACATTCTAGATACACTTAACATATCAGAATTGAATCAAGATTGCATTTTTTATTTATTCAATTGAAAGAAAGACACAAAAAAGAAAAACGAAAAGGAAAAGAAACAAACAACAATAAACGCAAAATAATAACAGTATAGGCTCTCCAAACAAGATGATAGGAATTCAAAAATGGTTACAATACTGCACATTGCTACGCTCAAAAAGTGCTGCTCAGATCGCCAGACACAGACATGCAAAAATGATTCAACCATACGACCATCAACTGTTCCCCTCCAAGAACCAACACAATTAGTAGTACAGACATCCCAGCTGTCTCATGTATATATGTACAAATTTACACCTTTTTCTTCCTTCCCTCCTTATTTCCTCCCTTTTCCTCTCTCAGTTACCCTTCCTCTTTGAGCAGTTTTATTCCTTACACTATATCTATTGAAGAATTTGGATTCAATTTGCTCTTTCAGTTTCTTACACTAGGAAGACAATACAGCATTTACACATGAGTCCAACTTATTCACTCCTGAGTATAAAACCACATAAATTTTAACAAATCAATGTAATCAGTCAGAGGAATGTTGTAATGAAAAATCATCCAAAAAAGAAAAACTCCAGACTGGACAGATTTATTGCTGAATTTTACCAGACCTTTAAATTATCACCAATAATACTCCTCAGACTAGTCCATAATCACAAAAGTAAGAAAAGATTCCAGTAAGTATCACCCTGATACCAAAGTCAGGTAAAGATTAACAAATAAAATACAAAGAAAGAACTATGATGAATACAAATTTTTAAAAATCTTCAATAAAGACCAACTTTTTGGCAGCCATGTTTGGCCAACCCTGGGGATCTGGGCCTGCTGGACTGTGCCCTCAACTCTGGAGACTGGGCAGCCTGGGGTAAGTGTCCCTGTAACATTTCAAGCCCCAGGAGGGAGATTAAGATCACATCTCCTGCCAGCAAAGTAACTTTATGGCTTCCTGGCACACTGAACCAGCTCAGCAGGGCTTGGGCTTCCCTGCATCAACTTTCTGGCAGCTGTGTTCTGCCAGCTTTGGGGTTCTGGGCCTGCCTGTCTGTGCCCTCAACTCTGGAGACTGGGTGGCCTGGGTCAGTATTCCCACACCACCCGGAGCCCCAGGATGGAGTTTAAAATTGTAGCTCCCATCAGCAAAGGAACACTATGGCTCTCTGCCACAAGGAACCAGCTCAACAAGGCTTTGGCCTGCCTGCCCCACCATCAGTGACTATCTCTCAATCTGGGGAACTGGGTGGCCAGAGTCCCAGAAGCAGAGAGCATAGAAGACGATTTCCAAAGGCCCAGTGGAAGCATTGGAATAACACTTGAAACATGAAAATATAGGAAAATGACAAAATGAAAGACCAAAATACAATCTCAAGCCTCCAGCCCATCCCAAGAAACTTAGAAGCTAAGTACATAGAAGAAAACATATGCCATACACCGGAAATACCTGAAATAATAGCAACTGAAATAAAGAAGCAACTCTGGGAAGCTTTAAAGATATTCAAACTAGAAATAATCTCTCAGGTAAAAGAAGAAATGATAAAAGAAATGAGAGAGATGCTGACCATATCTAAAGAAGACACAGTTAAAAAATTGGAGGAACTAAAACAAAAAGATAGAATCCCTGGATGAACAATATAAGAAACAAAAAGAATACATGGAACAGATAGAAAGAGATATATAGGAAATCAAAAATTCCATAGAAAGTTGTAAAAACTGCCTCAATGTAAGTGAAGATAGGATTTCAGACCTCAAAGACAAGATTACAGCTAGCAAAAAGGAAAGGAAAGCTCTTTTAAATATAACAAGGAATCAGGAAATAACAATTCAACAGCCACAACATGATACAAAGAAAAACAACATAAGATTGATAAGGATAAATGAAAAAGGAGACAACATAAAGGATGTCAAAAGGATATTTGGAGAAGTAATAGCTGAAAATTTCCCAAACATGAGAATAGAAAATGACATCATGATCAGTGAAGAATATAGAACTCCAAACAGCCATAACCAAAATAAAACTACACCCAAACATATAGTAATCAACATCCCAGAAGTCCAATATAAGAATAGAATATTAAAAGCTGTCAGAGAGAAAAGACAGATCACCTATTAAGGAAAACTCTTCAAAATCACAGCAGACTTCTCAGCACAAACAATAAAGTCAAGAAGAGCGTGGAGTTAAGTATTTCAGATCCTAAAGGAAAGTGATTTTCAATCTAGACTGATATACCCTGAAAACCTTTCCTTCTAAATTGATGGAAAAATAAGATACTTCCATGACAAAGAACAGCTTAAGAATTTCATGATCACCAAACCAACCCTGCAAAGAATACATAAACATAGTTTAGATACACTTAGAAAAAAAAAAAAAAAAACAGTAAGCAAAGCAGACAGTGAAACAGATCAGAAAGATAAAGATGCAATAGCAGAAAGATAACATGTCAACAATAAACCAACATATAAAACTTATAACCATTAATGTAAATGGTCTCAATGCACCAATTAAAAGAAGCAGACTGGCAGAATGGGTGAAGAAACAATATCCAACCATAAGTTGTTTACAAGAAACCCATCTAACCCAAAAGGATACTCAGAGACTGAAAGTCAAAGAATGGAAAACAATACTTCGTGCAACAGGAGCCCCCCCACCCAAAAGTAAGGGTAGCTATCCTGTTTGCAGACAATGTGAACTTCAAACCAAGAATGGTCAGAAGAAATAAAGAAAGTCATTACATACTTTTTAGCGGAAAACTTAAGGAGGAAAATATAACAATGTTAAATATATATGCACCAAATTCCAGAGCACCCAGTTATATAAAGCAAGTATTAATAGAAATGAAAAACCAAATTAGTAATAACACAATTATAACAGGAGACCTTAACACACCATTGAAATCAAAGGACAGATCAATCAGACAGAAAATCAGCAAAGAAATAACAGAACTGAATCACACCTGTGAACAAATGGACTTGATAGACATATACAGAGTGTTCCATCCAACAACATCAGAATACACATTCTTCTCAGCAGTATATGGGACATTCTCTAAAACAGACCATATACTAGCCCATAGAACATATTTAAATAAGTGCAAAACAGTTGAAATTATCCCTTGCATGTTATCAGATCATACTGTCATCAAACTAGAAATTAATGATAAAGGATATTGCAAAATTCCCACAAACACATGGAAACTGAATAACATGCGTTTATGTAATCAGGGGGACACAAGGGAAATTAAAGAAAAAATTAAGGAATACCTACAAGCAAACGAAAATGCAAATACAACTTAACGGAATCTGTGGGATGCAATGAAAGCTGTCCTCACAGGAAAATTTATTGCACTGAGTTCTCACATCAGGAAATCGGAATGAATACAAATAAATAACCTGATGCTACAACTCAAATATCTAGAAAAGGAAGAGCAAGTTAAGCACAAAGCTAAAAAAAAAGGGAGAAAATTATAAAAATCAGAGCGGGAAGTAATGCAATAAAGACTAAGAAAACAATCCAAATAATCAATTTATCAAAGGGTTGATTCTTTGAAAGAATAAATAAAATTGATAAGACCCTAGCCAACGTCATTAAAAAGTGGAAGAAAATGCTCAATTTCATATAATAAGGAATGAAAAAGGTGAAATCACTACAGACTCTATAGAAATAAAGATCATCAACACCTATTTTGAAAACCTCTACTCTCATAGGCTTGATAATACAGAAGAGGTTGACAGATTCTTAGAAACGTATGAAGTACCAAAGCCAGGTCAACAAGATGTAAAACTGCTGAATAACCCAAGTTCAATTAATGAAATTGAAAATGCAATTAAGTCCTTACCTACAAAGAAGAGTCCACGCCCAGATGGAGTCACTGCAGAATTCTACAAGAAATACAAAGAAGACTTAATGCCAACAGTCCTCAAACTCTTCAATGAAATTGAAAAGGAAGCAATCCTTTCTAAGTCATTCCTGGAACTAAATATTACTCTAATACCAAAACCTGAGAAAGACCCAACTAAAAAAGAGAACTACAGGCCAATCTCCCTAATGAACACAGATGCAAAAATCCTCAAAAAAAAATATATTGGCAAATATGATGCAGCAGATCCTCAAGAAGATTATACACCATGACCAAGTGGGATTCATCCCAGGCATGCAGGGATGGTTCAACATTCGTAAATCAATAAGTATAATTCACCATATCAATAAAGCCAAAAGTAAGAATCACATGATCATTTCTATAGTTGCAGAAAAAGCTTTTGATAAAGTCCAACATTCATTTATGATAAGAACCTTACAGAAAATTGGAATAGATGGTATTTACCTCAATATAATAAAGGCTATCTATGACAAACCAACAGCCAGTATCATTCTAAATGGCTAAAAACTGAAGGCCTTTACCTTAAAATCAGGCAAAGACAAGGATGTCCCTTATCACCTCTCCTGTTTAATATAGTACTGGAAATACTAGCCAGAGCAATTAGACAAGAGAGAAAAATAAAAAAGGTAAATATAGGAAAAGAAGTCAAATTATTATTATTTGCAGATGACATGATACTCTACGTTGAAGACCTCCAAATTCCCATTGAAAGACTCCTACATACAATAAATAAATTCAGCAATATAGCTGGATACAAAATCAATACTCAAAAATCAATAGCATTCTTATACACTAACAACAAATCACAGAGAGAGAAATAACACTAGCAACCAAAAAAATGAAATATTTAGGAATTACTCTCATGAAAGAAGTGAAAGACTTATACAAGCAAAATTACATTACACTGAAAAAAGAAATTGAAGAGGATTTCAGAAAATGGAAAGACATCCTTTGCTCATGGATAGGAAGAATAAATATTGTGAAAATTGCCATTCTCCCAAAACTGTTATACAGATTCAATGCAATCCCAATAAAAATACCATCAACATACCTCATAGATCTAGAGAAATCACTCCTAGAATTCACCTGGAACCAGAAGAGACATAGAATAGCAAAGACTATTCTAAGCAGCCAAGGCAAGGCAGGAGGCATCACAATCCCTGACTTGAAGTTATACTACAAAGCAACTGTAGTAAAATCAACATGTTACTTGAATTAAAACAGGGCTGAAGATCAATGTAATAGATTAGAAGATACAACCACAACTACAAACACACTCAACCACCTTATTTTTGATAAAGGGGCCAAACATGTTCATTGGAAGAACGATGGTCTATTTAATAAGTGATATTGGAAAAACTGGCTCTCCATATGCTGAAAACTAAGACTAGGCCTATGCCTATCACCATGTACTAAATTAAAATCTAAATGGATCAAAGATCTGAATATTAAAACAGAAACACTAAATCTATTGGAAGACAAGTTGGGTAAAAACCTGGAAGACATAGGGATGGGTAGAGAATACATGAACAGGAATCAAGCTGCATGGGAAATTCTTCCCAGAATCAACAACTGGGAACATGTATTATTAAAAAGTTTTGCCTGTCAAAAGAAATCTCTAGCATAGAAAAGAAAACCTACAAACTAGGAAACAATCTTAGTGAACTTTCCCTCAGACAAAGGACTTCCATATAAAACATAAAAAATTTAAAAATCAGACTCCCCAAATTCAAGGATCCCATCCAAAAAGGATCATCTGAAATTAATACACACTTCTCAGATGGAGAAATACAACTGACAAATAAATACATGAAAAAAATGTTCATCATTATTACTCATTAGAGAAATGCAAATTAAAAACACTGAGATTCCATCTCACTCCTGAAACAATGGCCAGAATCAAGAAAACCACCACCAACAAATGCTGGATAGGCTGTGGGGAAAAAGGAACTCTCCTGCACTGTTGGAACAAACAACAAAATGAAAAAACAACCATTGTGGAGGTCAGTCTGTAGATTTCTCAGAAAACTGGGATTGGAGGTCTCATTTGTTCTAGCTATTCCACTTCTAGGCATATTCGCAGAAGAACTGAAAGCATCCTACCACAGAGATATATGTGCACCCATGTTTATAGCAGCACAATTTGTAATTGCCAGATCTTGGAAACAACCTAAGTGTCCATCAACTGAGAAAGGGATAAAAAAGTTGTGGTATTTTTATACAATGGAGTACTACTCAGCTATAAAGAATGATCACATTGAGATATTTATAAATAAATGGATGCAGCTTGAGGCCATACTCATAAGTGAAATAAATCAAACTCACATGTATAAATACCAAGTAGTTTCTCTAGTTTAAGAAATGATAAGTGTACATAAAAGTATGAGGTAAACATGATTCCCAATCATATTGGTTCGAAGCCATATAATGTTTTCACTCATTAATTGGAATGGTTTTAATCTGGGTTGTTTGATTTTATTGTCTGTGATAGTACAAATAGCTATTTTGAAGAAAACAAGACATCATAATTGCTAGTGCTGATTTAATATCATCTTGTTTTGAAGTCCCATCAAGCTGTTGTTCATCTGTTTCCATTGGTTTTAACATGTTGTATCTTATTATATTTTACTATATGTGATAGTATAAACAAAAATTTTATAGGCAAAGAGATAATATAGAAACCGTTGTTCGTTTTCTGTTAGGTGGTTCTAAATACCCTGTAATTCTTTCATTCTCTTGAATGGCTTCACACTGTCTTGATATGTTTGATGCTTTAGTATACGAAGTTATACTCAAATAATTGAAGGAAAGAGACACTATGGTGACTACTATTATGTCAGGTTATCTGGTGGTAAAACACAATGATGCTTAAATTGTTCAGTTCTGACCTGTATTGTTGTGTTACTATGTCCTCTTTTATCTCAATTACCCCCTTTTTAAAAAATTTAATTTATTTTTTCTTATTTTTTATAATTAAGAGAAAACTAAATTAATAATAGTGGGATGTATTATAGTAACTTTTTTGTTTTCCTATTAACCTGATTTGAACCCCTGTATTGCTCTCCACATCTTGTTCTGACTGATTTTACTATATTCTGTTTTGTTTGATAGTATCAAGTTTGAGGGTATACGCAACCATTTTGAAGGCAATAAGATTTACTATGATGCCCATTATGGTTTGACTATTATCTTCTTTTGAAGTCCTGTAAGGTCTCCAGTGTAGGTTTCATTGGTCTTGTTCTATACTGTTTTGTTCAATTCTATTATACCTGATGATATAGGTAACACTTTTTAAGATAGCAAGAGGCATAATGGTAACCATTGTTGATCAACTGGTGTTCTGTTATTACATCATTGAACTATGTCCATCCTTCTTCTGTTCTAACTGACTATTTTGCTTTGTCATATTTGGGTGGGTTTTTTTTTTTCTTTTTCTTTAAAAAAAAGTTATAAGAACTGTGGGAGTAATAAAACCCAAAAAGTATAATTGTTATTGTAAAAAAGAGATGAAAAGAAAGTGGTCTAAAGGATATAACTGCATGTATATTTAAGTGTGAGAATAAAAAACCGTATTACTGAGTTTTTGTTGGATCATTGAGCAGAACTGTCTGCAATCTCACTATAAGAATGTCCACTTTGTAAGCTTTAATTTTATAATTTGGAGAACTGTTCCTGGGATGACAATATGTAACCTATTAACTACTAATTTCTTACTGTATATTTTTTCTTGAAATTCTGTATTACTTGTACCCATTTACTGCTTTGTTTTGTTTTGTTTTTTTTCTCTTTAAATAAAAAAAAGAATGGGTAAAAGCCTTTACCAGCTATGCATCTAGCAGATAATTTATACCCATTAATATGTAAAATATAAAATTCTCAAGGAAAGAACAAATAGTCCAATCAATAAATGGTCAAATATTCTTAACAGACACTTCTCCACAGGGGAAGCACACTAGTCAGTGAAGCATTGGAAGCATTGGTTAAATCAGTAGCCATCAGAGAAATGCAGATCAAAACTATTTTAAGATTCTACTTCACTCCATTCACAATGATGATTATTAAAAAATAAAAAAATAGCAAAAAATAAATCCTAGTAAATGCTGGTGAAACTGTGTAGAAAAATTAAGCTCTTATGAACTTAGTAAACTAGTATAGCAAGTAGAGTAAACAGTCTTTCAAAACACTAAAAATTGAGCCACATATAATCTAGCTATAGCACATGTATATGAGGAAATAAATTCAAAATAAGTTCAGCACTGGTCACAATAACCAAGCTATTTAGTCAGCCTAGATGCCCATCAACCTGAATAAAGCAAACAATGTGTATGTACACAAAGGACTCTCTTCTGCCACAGAGCGAGTGAGCAAGATCATCTTCAGGGTAACAGATGGAACTGGAGGCAATCGCATTAAGGAAAATAAACCTGACTTGGCAAGACAAGTGTCTCATGTTTCCTCTCAGATGTAGAAAAATACAAATTTTACCCAGGTAGAATAGAGATGAGTAGAAAAGGAGAAAGGAGTTGAAGAGGGAGAAAACAGAGGACAAATGAGGATATAAGGCGGTAGATATGATAGGCAGGTAGAAATAGGGTAGATAAACATATGTGTGTGTGTAAGCATCACAACAAAATATTCACAGTCACCAATAATTGATATTTATGACCTTTAAAAATTTTAAAGACTTTTGTAGGAATATTTTTGAAGGTAGTAAAACACAACAAAACTAGGCAGAACAAAACCAATCAAGACAGGGCAGTGAAACTGGTTCAGAGCTTCAGAGCAGGATACCAGGATAACAGTAATAGGTACCACAGTATATCTTGTTATCTTCATAACAGTTGTCCATTCAATCAGGTGTAGCAAAATCAAACCAAAAACAGAACCTTATAATACCTATTGAAACAGAATATTAAATAGAGAAAAACAATTAATCGAAACAAAGCAAAACAGTGAGAATATTTTAAAATCAGATGTTGATGGCTATGCTTAGCGACCTCATGAATGTGTGTGATTTGTGTGCTCCTTCAGAGCTAAGCACACTAAGAGCACTAAGTCTAGTGACTTTTTTTATGTAATTTGCCTAAAAATAGGAATTTTGAATTTTAATATACAAATTATATCAGACAAAATCATATTTTCAAAACAAAAATAACACGATTGGCTATATTCCAAGCAAGTATTTGGGTAACAATGATGAAACAAGTAATAATAATTACAAGTATTATTACTATCAGAAATACAAAGCACTTAATATTTGCCAGATATTATTCTTACTTTTTTGCCTACTAATTTGTTAATTTACTTTACCTCATAAAATAGAGGCCAAATGATGATTATTTAGGAAAAAAAGAAGAAAATAAATGACCACTGCCTTTTGAGCCTGTTGTCCGTTATAGCAAAGTTACTTTCATGGTCAGATCTATTTATGAAAACATTGGGTGTATCCTAATTATAATCCACTCTCCTCTCACTCTTGATATAGGCTGTAACTTATCCAGTACAGACATTTAACCATCACCATGTAGAGAAGGAACTCAATATCCTGAAGACTAAGGAAATTGTCGAGCTGTACAATCTTGTTTAAGACAGTAAATTATGGGATCGGAAAACTGTAGTTACAGGTTTTTTGCAGTGTGCGCCTGAGCCAACTCACATACCCATATTCTGATTACCTCACCACATTACTGGGCCATTGACTCAGAGTTAGCTATGTATTTGTCCACATAGTAATTTCTCTGACTTTATTTGTTTTGATGCACTATTTTCTGAGAAAATGATAAAAATGATAATGACAAGAAGGCAATATGAGATTTGAATTACAAGTCTTTGGCCTCTGACAGAGGGATCTGGTGCAGTTTAAGACTGTAATAAATGAAATTTTATTAAAGGATCAAGGAAATCATAAGTTCATAATTCTTTGTTTTTTTTCCTTTTTTGCAGAGTCCTGGAGGCAAAACAAACCACAGATATAGCAATGAGAAATTGAGATACAAGCTCCTTTCTACACGCAGGGCTTGTTTGCAAATCTTACATTAGGTTCCAGTTCTCTTAATTTGTCAACCATGAGAGAGGAAAGAGCAGAAGGATAACAGTGTACACATGTGTTTAAATGTTCCAGGCAATATAGCACACTCTACTAATAAAAGTGGTTTACTAACTGTCCTGCAACTGTACAAAATAGATCCCTCTTGGATTATAGAAAGCAAGACACAGGAGTGAGGGAAAGAAGGAAGTTTTTTTCTCTCCTCTGAAATATAATAAACTTTTTAGAAGAGCTGCATCTCCAGTGCTCACTCCTGAAATGAACCTCGCTCTTACAGTTGCCCTTTTCAAAGTATCTCCTCTCTAATTACAGCCCAGTGTGTTCATTATCATCGTGACCTATAGTCCCTTAACTTAATCCTCTTCTCCTTGCCCAACATTTCTCAATATATCACCACAGCGATATACAGAGCACTTGTGTCAGATCACCCTGGGGTGTTCATTTCGATAGAGACACATAGCTTCACCAAATTCTTCATGAATTAGCATAGCTAGAGTGGTGCTGTGGAATTTTGACAAGCATCACAGTTTGCATTCCTATCTCCTATGAAGTGTTACACTGTGAGAATCAAAGCCTGAGGCCATTCCAGGCCAGGACCTGTACTGTGCTTCATTCAGCCTCTTGGTTATACACAAGGGAAGCCCTTTAAAGAATTCTTTCATTAGAGGTTAGAATTCCTCAGCTCTTTGCTAATAAGCAGCCCTGGAAAAGCCCTATTTTCTACCTTCATTACTTTTTTCCCAGATACCTGGTATCTCTAGATTGCAGAAATTCTGCTAATTGCATCAGCTGTAGCTATAGTGTGGATTGTCAATGTCCCTGAAGGCCCATATATTAAAGCCTTGATTCTCAGAAATGTGCTTTTGGGAGATTATGGTACCTGGACGAGGCAGAGAAGTGTTAGGTCACTGACATGTGGATTTACAGGGGACTGTGGAACTCTGTTCCTACCCGCTCCCGCCATGAGGTGAGGTGTTTCCATCCACCACCAAGGCTACCTTGTTCCATCTAAACACAAACCTGAAACAATGGGGCCTGCTGAGCAAAGCGTGAAACCTCTGAAATTGTCAAGCAAAATTACTCCTTCGCATTTCTAAGCTAATTTTTTCAGAGAACTCATTGTAATGTCAGTGGTTAACAAAAGTGTATTCTCTGTATAACTTTGGCTATTCTCTTCATGTTGCCTTTTATTTTCAGACTATCTGTCTCTCAAGATACCCAATAAAAGGATCCCCCAAACTGTGTCCATCCTCGCTGAACCCTTCATGCCGTTGCTTAAAGTTCTGATTCACATCAAATAACATTATTGGTTATCAGGGCTGAACAAGATCTCTAGCATCCCTCTCCAACTCCAGGTATCCTTATCGATCACCCTCTCTATGTTTATTCACTCACATATCTAAGAAATAAATTATCTCCTTTCTGACCATAGGCAAGTTTTCTCTCTTTTCCCTTGTTAATACCATTTGCTTCCCTTTTAATGAATGACTCTGTTATTTTGTTGGTACCTTTTCTGTCTTGTATGGCAAGGGGAGTTTCCATAACCTAAAGAAAATAAACATTGTCATGCATTGGAAATATGTGTCCCTCAAGCAACTGTACCATCTTCCTTTTATCATCAAATATATAAGTGAATCAGTGTACTGTAATTATTTTATTTCTCATTTCATTAAGGTTTAAAACTTTGCAATGATTTCTTCCTATTTTATCATAGAGAAATTGCTCTCCAGTGGGAAATAAGGGTCCCCTGATTGCAAAATTCATCAGCATTTTGCAGACCTCATACTCTTTATAGTATGTGATGTTGCTGAAATCCCTTAGATTCTTTGAATTCCGTAATCTTTTGATTTCCTCTAGTGAGCTCACTCCTGGTCCTTGTTTGTCAACTGTCTATTTCCTCTCTGTCACTGCTCCATTCCTCCTCACCCTAAATGTAAATGTTCTTGTCAGTTTCAACTCTCAAAAATGACAAGTCTACAGTATTTCCCCTGGCAAGTCAGTCTATTCCATGGCTATCAAACCAGCACATAATTTAAAATACCTGTATAACTGCATGCTTACTGCAGTACATTTCTGATTTTACTCTTTCACTAGCTGTGTTTCTGAACATTCATCTTTATGCCAGTAGCCTGTTTATGACAACTTAGGTTTTCTTTAAGGTGATATACATTTTCCACCATCATGCCTATCATTTATGAACCTTCAGATTCCGTGTCTTTAATATCACATTTTCACTAAAATCTATTCAAAGAAATACACAGCTTTCTACTCTGCCCCTCAGAATCACTCCAGCCACTATCTGGTGCCCAATCTAAAGTCATTTCCACATTTGTAGGTATTTATTACATGCACACTCATTTCCAGGCCCCCAAACCTGTAGAAAACAAATTTGCTGAGACAAAATGTGACTACAGCAACTCAAATTTACTACCATATTGTTCTAAAGTTCAAGAGACTGATTTCCCCAGGCCAAAATCAGTGTCAATAGTAGTGTTCTCCTTCTGCAATCTGGAGGGGAATTTCGTTTCCTTGCTTTTTCTAGCTCCTAGAAGTTGACATGGTTCATTTTTCCTCTTTTATCTTCAAATGGAACATGGTAGCATTTTATCCCCTGGATAACCCCTGTTCCTGTCAATGTATTTTCTCTCGATTTTGAGCTTTCATCACCTCGTTATAAGTATCCTTCTGATTACACTGGGCCCTACAAGTAATATCAGTAAAATCTTTCCATTTTTTGGTCCTTAATCATATCTACAGAGACTCTTTCTCATCACGTGAGAATAATCACCCGTGCAAGGATTAGGATGTAGATATGTTTGGGTGGCCAATACTCAAGTGAATGAGAATTTACACCTCAGTGTCCAAACTCCAGAGCTCAATTTTAAGAGCTACTCATTCACCATCCAAGTATTTCTTGGCTCTTTAGAATCAATCTCAAAGATCAAAGTTATAATATTTCTGAAAAGACAAATTGATCAACTTGACAACATACTTTATTAATTTTCTAAACTGGAATGTAGTATTTATTCCAGCTTCACAGTGTCTGTTACATTAAAATCCTTTATTTTTTCTCTTATTTCCAACTGCACAAATTAGCCTGTTATTATAGGTTGCCTCCATAATTATTGTTTAGCAAGTCTAACACTAACCCTATTTGTTTATCTGGATCTTTGCAGTTTCTAGGTGCTTTAATAGAAGAAAACATGCTCTAAACATCAATTTATGTCCTGCAAACTTACAGCAAAATCTTGTCTGCATATGTTTGTAGAAATAAAAAATGGAATTCTCCATGATCTGACCTGTGCTACATCAGGTCTACAATGATTAACAAAAATTTGCAATCCAAATTGACATTTTCACTCAAGATGCAATTAAACTCAAGATTGTAGACAGACTTGGTTAATGCCGGGCATTATGGTACACCAATTTATAATGGAGTTACAGCCCCATAAATCCAGCACAAATTTAAACTATTGCAAACTGTGAATTCATGCAATATATCTAACTTACTGTGTGTAATACCTTAACAACACAGTACATTACGCCCATATGCCAGATATTATTCTGACTTTTTTGGCCTACTAATCTGTTAACTTACTTTATCTTCATAAAATAGAGACCAAGGGGGATTAACTGGGAACTGTAAATGGCTACCACAGTTCAGCATCCTAAGCAAATATTATTACAAATACCATTAGACTGTGAAGAGATCAAAATTTAAAGTATGGTTTTTGATAGAATTTCCTGGCGCAGCTAAAAAGGTAAGAAATATGAAATAAAAGTGGCCTTTATTTTAAAAATGTGGAGAGAGACTCCATGACCTCTGGGATCTGGCATTCTCTATGCCAGACACTTGGCATGGGGGCATACATATAGTTTAGGGTTGGGATGGTGCCTAAGGGGCATTATTGATGCACAGGTAGCCCATTGGTATTCATTTCGTGCCACAGATAAATTGTTTAGGGGCAGGAAAGGTGACCTCCAGATAGAGCCTTTTTGATTCCACCCCCCAGGCTCCCACCGCTACAGCTTTGCATTAAGGGCAAAATTCTTTCAGTTTTTATTCAATTCGTATTGCTTTTGCCCATCTTAAATTCAAAAAAAGTCTGGCACACAGTCATCATAGGTCAAATACTGTCTGTATGTCAATAAACAAGTGACAAGAATGAGTATAGTACTGTGTGAAAGGATTTTGCCCCAGATGGGACACTGTAGCAGGTGGGAGGCTGGGAGGCGGAACCAAGGAGCTCTACCTTGAGGTCACCTTTCCTGCCCCCAGGCAATTTACCTGTGGTGCCAAATGAATACCAATGGGCTACCAGTGTGTCAGTAATGCCCCTTAGGCAGCACCCCAAACCTAAGCTACACATACGCCCCCACACCACGTCTAGCCGAGAGAATGCCAGACCCTGGAGGTCATGCAGTCTCCCTCTACATTCTTAAAATAAAGGCCACTTTTACTTCATACTTATCTTTTTAGCCACGCCGAAAATTCTATCAGATGGTTCTCTTCCATGCCGAAAATTCTATCACTGTGGCTGTTTCCAATGGGATCATAGCCTTAAAACTTTGTAGAGTTTTCTTAGCTAAAGTTAAAAGGCACACATTTATTAGGGAACTAGTAAAAAAACTAGGCAAAGTTCTCCAACCTACTCTTACAGGCAGCTGAGTTAGAAATATTACAGGCAGTCAGACAGGGCAAGGTCCTCAAAGGAGTCAGTGCAGAAGCCCAGATACCTTGTACCTGTGGGGGAGAGAGACACCTCCTGCTGTGGGCCAGGCCTCAAGACAAATGATTAAACAAATGCACCCACATCCTAAGGACTGATATTCTAATTAGTTCCCTATCACCCTGAGGAAATCAGGAAGTCCCAACCACCTATGGGGAGAGTCACCCCTTCTAAGAATGCTTGCTTTCTACAAGACTCACTTCCCCATTGGTCCTCAATTTAATAAATGTTACCTAAACTATAAATCTTACTAGTTAACCATAGTTCTGTCCCACCTTGTGCCTGTCTACTGCCTTGTGAGCTCCATTTTGAATCCCTCTTACTCCATGATTTTACTCTATAAAAGTTCCTAGAAAAGACAGAGTCTTTGGTAACCTGCTCAGGACCCCTTCTGACTCTCAATAAATATATTCCACTTTTAACCTCCATTATTTCTAAAATTCATTCTTTGATTTTTAAAGAACAGGAACTCATACCAGACATATAGTGGGTCAGGAGCTTCATTTCCTATATAACTAGAAAAAAAAAAGTTGTTTACATATTGATAGATCACTTAAAATGTACATTTTACTAAATACATATTTTCCTTTGGTTAACTTTGAATCTTTAAAAGTCCTTAAATACACTGAGTAGTATCTTTTGAAAATAATGAATTTCTTTTAGAAAAACAAGCTGAAGGAAAAAGAAAGGGAAAGATAAGTGGGGAAGAAGAGGAGGAGGAGGAACAATTATAAAGCTAGTCCTGAATAATTATTATTAATGTCATTTAAGGTGAGTAAAAGTTCTTAAAAATATATGCTACTTTTTCTATACAGTCATATATCAAGAAACATTTTTTCTTTGTTGTATGGGAGAGATATTAACAGAGTTAAATTTCATGCCTCAAAGTAAAGGAACATTTTTCCTTCTCAACCTGAGTACATGAAAAATGAATTTCCCACAACTTTCTCAAAGGTATTATTAGGTATTAGGTATTATTTGCTATTGAAATGACAAGCAACACGTTTTCTAATTCCCTTATTCTTTCTTATCTGGGTAAAATAAATTTTAAAAATGCCACTATTGATGGAAAAATGTTTTGGCACCCTCTTCTTTCTCGTCCCTCTGTCAGCATTTTAAAGTCATTCAGACTGAGTTCAAGAGGGTCAGTTTTTAATAAATGTAGAAACATGCAAAGCTTTTATAAATCAACCAAGCTATCCTGCTTTTGTCAGGTTGCTTGCATTGTAGAGAGCATTTTTCCCTTGCTATATTCACATTATATCTCTTTATTTTTCTCGGCCTCCATTTCAAAACATGCTATTGGATCCAGCTTAATTCACACCATGTTGTACCTTGTGTAAATAAGTGCTTGTTTAAAGAGGCAATGCCTTAAAACAGAGCAGTGGGAAAAGATAGTGTCAAAGACCTAATATCATTAGTGGAGAGATTTATTGTCACTGTAAGTACTACATTGCTGACAATAGCTTTGGTGAAACCACTTCTGTTTATCCTAATGTTAAAGGAGCAAGATGTGTGACAGGGAATAAGAATATGGCATTTGATTTGCAGCTATTACTTGACTTCAAAGACAATGGGTAGGTACATAAATAAAGGCAAACCATTATTACAGCGCAGCAATGGGACCTCATTTCAAAAAGCCGAAGCCCGGGTTATGCAGACTGCAGGATTACTGCACAATGGTAAATAATATTTTAATACTATCTCTACCGTGAGGATTTCTCATTCTCAAATAAAACTGCTCAAAAACACATTCATAGGTGGTTTTTAAATGTCATTTGTAATATGAATTTCCTTTTATTAGTTTATAAATATCAAGTCAGATCATTTTTCTTATTTCAATCAAGTTTTATTTTTCTCTCTAAATCATTTAGTGGTGTGTTATATAATAGTGCATTTAAAAATCACTCTACCTTGACAAACAAATAAGGTATATTTTAACTAAATATAAAAGGCTTTTGAATAATGATTGAGATGGGGGAAAGTCTCCTTGAAGTTTTAAGTTTTGTTTTTATAGATTTGATTGTTTCCAATAAAAAAAAAACCAAAGAAATCTTGAAATTCTAAGGATAACACAGAGTGAAATGAGCTCTAATACTAGAATCAACATTCATCAAAGTCAGTATTTGCTATTCTCCATCAATTCCATGTTTGAATCAAACAGGACCCATTTATATGACTTCATATGAGTAATTTAGATGTATTACAAATAGGAAATTTACAAAATAATACCCTTTATTTACTCTATTTACATGTAATCATTTGCACTCCTGAAAATAACTCAATTTAAAAATACTAATAATAGTCATCATAATAACTGTTAAGCATTGTAGTTAAATAACAAAACTAAGCCAAGGATTTTAGCTCAGCTGCATAAATGTCTGCCTGGCAAGAGCAAGGTCATGAGTTCAATCCCTGGTACCAAAAAAAAAAAAAAAAAAAGTAAACTATAAAGAAGAAAAATCCAATTATGAAATTTTTCCTATTATCATATTCTCACTGGAAATAGATTTTTAAAAATTTATTTTAAAGAGATAAACAATAAAAACTGACAGTTTGAATACAGCATAGTAGGACATTATCAGTGATAATTTTGTATATTGTAGCTTCTCAGATAAGACATAGGCACGAAAAAATTGATCAAATAGTATAAGCATATACCATACTTATACTGAACTAATACAAATTAGTAGTATAATTATGTATACTAAATGGTGTGTGTATATACATACACACATATATTTTCCTTTTGTTCTTTTCTGCTTTCTCCTATCCCAGTTACTTTTGAGCAGTTTCTTCCCCTGTCACAATATTTATTGTACATTCTGGACTGTATTTACCCTTTCAAACGTTTACACAAAGGGGAAAATGCAGTATTTATACTTATCAATGTGGTCTCAAGTTCATCTATTTACCTATAAAATTCTTGCATATATTCCCCTTTATAGCTGAGTACTACTCCATTGTATAAAAGTACTACATCTTTCTTTATTTATTCATTGGTTTATGGGTATTTGGGTTGTTTCCAAGGTTTAGCCTGTACAAATTGTTCTGCTATAAACATGGGTTCACATCATAGGTGAGGTAAGACATTTTTAATTTTTCTGAGAAAATATCCAGAAGACAGATAACTGGGTCAAATGGGCAATCTAATCCTAGGTTTTTGAGGAATCTCTACACTGAATTCCAGTGACTGAACCAGTGTGCATTCCCACCAACAGTGAAGAAGCATTCCTTTTTCCTGACAGCCCCACTAACATTTACTACTGGTTTATTTCTTGATGTTAGCCATTCTTTCTGCAATGAGATGAAATATCAATGTTGTTTTAATTTGCATTTCTTGAATGACCAATGATGTTGATCTTTTTTTTTATATATATTTATTTGCAAGTTGCACTTCTTCATCTGAGAAATGTGTGTTCATCTCAGACACTAATTTTTGGATTGGGTCTTTAAATTTAGGGGGCCTGATTTTTTTCAGTTCTTTATATGTTCTAGATAAAAGTACTTTGTCTGAGGGACAGCTGGCTAAAACTTTGTCCCACTCTGTGGGTCTTCTTTTCACTCTGTTGGTTATTTCTTTTGAAGAACAAAAGCTTTTTAATAAGAGGAGATTCCTGTTGTTGATTCTTTGAAGAACTTTCCATACAGTTTGGGTTTTGTTCATGAGCTTTGCCTACCGCTATGTCCTTGAGATTTCAACTTACCACGTCTTTTAGTAGATTCAGAGTTTCTATTTTAATAGATAAATCCATTTTGACTTTAGTTGAATGCACAGTGATAGGCATGGGTCTAGTTTTATCTTTTGGCTTTAGAAGAGCCCGTTTTTCCACCATGATTTTTTGGAGAAACTATTCTTTCACTGAATATTTTTGCCCCTTATGTCAAAGATAAGGTAGCTGAGGGTTTATAGTTGTGTGTGAATCTTTTAATCTGTTCCTCAGGTCTGTTTTTTGCCAGAGATATGCTGAGTTTATCACAGTAGCTTTGCAATATAATTTCAAGTCAGAGATTGTGATGCCTCCTGCCTTGCCTTTGGTGCCCAGGATTGCCTTTGTTATTCTAAATCTCTTCTGTTTCCAGATGAATTTTAGTAATGCTTTTCTCCTAATCTGTGAATTATGCCAATGGTATTTTGATTGGGATTATATTATATCTGTATGAAAAATTTGAGAATATACCACTTCCACAATGTTGGTTGTTCCTATCCTTAAGTAAGGAGTACCTCGCTGTTTTCTGATATCCTCTTAAATCTCCTTTCTCAAGGGTACTGTAATTTTCAATATATAGATCTTTTACTTCCTTTGTTGGATTGATTCCTAAGTATTTCAGTTTTTTGGATGCTATTTTGAAGATCATAGTTTCCCTAATTTTTCTCTTAGTGAGTTTTGTTACTTGTGTACAGGAATGCTATTGATTTTTGAGTGTTGACCTTTTATCCAGCTACGCTGTTGAATTTCCTTATTTAATACAGAAAAATTTTGGTGAAGATTTTGGGATCTCCTATGCAATGTATCATGTGACCCATCAATAATATTTAACTTCTTCCTTTCCTATCCTCATTCCTTTTATTTCTGTCTCTTTTTTAATTACTCTGGCTAATGTTTCTAGAATTTTATTGAATAGGAGTGGCGATAGTGGACATCCTTGTCTTGTTCCTCTTTTTAGAGTGAAAGCTTTCAGTTTTTGGACAATGCACAAATTTGAAATGAAAATTGTCCATCATTACATGGTTGCCATGTACCAGTCACTGTGTCAGTGTATTGAATACACAGAATTATAGTCATGACATTCAACAAAGATCATTTTTATAATAGGAATGCCTGAAATAAAGCATTTTAACCAAAGGTAATATGCACTCTGAGAGAAAATCCTAAAGAGAAGAACAAAAACCACTAATTTCTGCCTAAAAAGACTGAAGGAACTCCGGCCCTTAGAGAATGACTAGTTTGTAAATTGTTAAAGAGAATATGGAGAATTAAAAGCGAAGATAATGCCCACAATGAAGGTACAGTGTTCCCTTCTTAACCATGAGGAATATACTCCAGGATGCCCTCAGATTTTTGAAACATGCAGCCATGAAATTTTTATATACATTTTTATATATACCTAATTACTCTCGATAGAGATTAATTTGTAAATTTGGCACAGCAAGATTAAAAATAAAAAACATTTAAAATGTAGCAATGATATATACTATAATAAGAGTTTGTTACTGTGGCTTCAGTGTCTGTCAGGATTTCTTATTGTACTGTACACACCTTTATTCTCATTGACTGCAAGGAGCTGAAACTTGAAAAGCAGAAGTACTGATAAGGTGAGACCAGTGTGGGGTGCGAAGTTTTGTGTTGTTTTCTGGAAAACAATAAAACATTGCTGTGAGCCACAGGAAACTTTTCCTGCAGACAGGGAGGTGGCATAACTGTACCTAGTCTGGGAATCGTAAAATGCTCTTGCTTTGAGATACTAATTTGATGAGGAATCTGTAGTAGATATCAAATTATAACCTAGTTTGAACTGTCTCCACATACTTTGTATCATATACAAATGATCACAGAGGAGGGTCTAATATCAACAAACCAGCATATGTTTAATTTTTAGTTCCTTTTGTGTACTAAGCACTAATGCACTTATCAGTCATTGTTTTGGGACTCAGTGTTTTATTTCTACCATTTTTAAATGAAGAAGCTGAATCTTTAAAAAGTGGAATTATTGTACAAAACTGTCACTATCTGACAATAGACTAACAAAAAAAAAAGCCAATTACTAAACATTTCAGTGATTCACTTTCCCCTTTCATAATGAAAATAATAATAAAAAATATTCACTGGAGTATTATAGGTTGTAGGTGATATTATAAGCAAGACACTAAAAATACTGCCCAAAGTTACTGAGTACTATATAAATGTCTGTACTTGTATTTTTTAAATTTTATTGGGGCATGTTTTCAATTCATGAAGTTTGCACACACCTTGAGGATTGGTCACATGTACATATCACAATTTATTTTTAATCCTTTTCCATTTCCCTTCCTCTACCCGCTCCGCCTCAGGTTTGCCCATTCTCCTTTTTGATGAGGAAGAGGGGGAAAGGAAAATGAGAGTAATAAAGATATGTCATGTACAGGAACCTAATAACTCCTAGTAATGGAAGCACTCATGTGTCCTAACATAACTTAAGACAAATAATATCAGTAAGTGTGTTTGTATTATTACCTTTGACATTATTATGAATGAAAGAGAACTAGGATGCAGAACACTGCAAATGAAAATCAGATTTGAAAATGATTATATCTTCCCAACTAAAAATATAATTTTTGCAAATAACAAGAGCCTTACTTAACTTGTGTATATGTCATTCTCACAATCTTCAAAATTCTATGGTTTTGTTTTATAGAGAAATTTAAAATTTATGCACAGCAAGCTTACAAATTTTTCATCAGTTACAACAGTAACAAAATTGTAAATCAAATAGCATGTTGCCGTTTGTTAATATTTATTCAGTTTTTGTCATTATTCTAACATCCTGTACATGTTTGAGTTCTGTAGATTTAGAAACTAGGAACTGAAGCTGGGAAGTCTTCACAATGGTGGCTTCTAGTAAATTAGGTTTTAAAGGGTAAGTATGAAGTAAATTTGCAGCAATACGCAAAGAGAATTTGTCAGGGAAAGGAGACACATGCAAGGAGACTCAAAAGTGCATTCAGGGAACACAGTGACCTGTTTTAGATGCAGATGATACAGCAAATCAAAGATATGGAAGAAGTAAGTAGCGGCTAACCCTTGAAGAGATCTGTGTGTGCTCTGTGGTCTGATTTTTTATTCCACTCACAGTGAGGGGAAGTCATTAAACCTTTCTGAGCTGGAACATTGCATAATTAGATTTGACTTTGTAAGAGCTCAATCTAGCCATGATATAGAAAGGGGTAGACTGTAGCCAGAGAAACTGGTTAGGGAGCAATTTAGTGAATGTAGACCCTAACAAAGGAAACTGAAATAAAGACTGCTGTCACATAAATATTTATATGTCAATATGTCTTAATTTCCCCAAAGGTCAGCGGCCCTTCCATCCCCATCCATGTCTTTCAAGTTGTCTGTTTCTTCAGTGGCATTTCAGGGCATGACCATTCTGTCCCAGCTGAGGCTGCCTTTCTCAACCAGGGATAATTTATTTGTGTTGTAAACTCAACTTGCTTCAGTTACATTTAATTACTTTTTTTAATGTATATATGTTTATAGCAGCTCATTTGTACATGCTTTGTGGGGAATTGGTGTATGTACACAATATACCTATATGTACACAATTCTGTCTTATCAAACACTTCCCATCATGCTCCCTATTCAACTCTTGATCCTTTACATTCTTTTTCCTTGTACATGTTTCCAATTAGTTAATATTATATTACTTTCAGTGTTTTGCAAGCTTGTGTTTTAACAGAGATATACTAAGAAAAATCCTTCCATCAGGAGACTATATCTCTCAAGTTAAAAGCATCAAATTATTGGTAGGGAAAGAACATCATGTGAAAAATGTGATTCATAGTCTTAAAAGATACCACAATGTACTCAGATATTTTTATCAAACAATATCACATGATGAAAATATATCTGAAGATGTCCATCAACAACTTTAACTCTATTTTTGTCTCAATAACAAACCATTATAGTGGTTGTAGTTTAATAATGATCTTACAAATATGTCACAATAATTTGCCATTTATTTCAAATTTAATGTTGTGTTCTGTGCTTAATGTAGATATTGCAATAATATAGTATGACTTTGCTACACATTTATTTATGTAATGCCAATAAAATCAAAATACAAAAGTATCTCATGCTTCCTCCACTGTCTGTGGGGTTTTATCTATGGGTTCATTTAATATTCAAATATTAAGTGCCACTCGGTTTATCTGAGTGCTAAAGTTCTAGTCATCACTTTGTCAAATTTATCATACATAGGTCAGTATTTAGTCCTTGAAGATCCATGCATTTGACACCTGCCTCAATGGAGCTTATATTTCAATGTCCTATTTTACAAATTGTTGTTCCAAAGTCATTGTTGGATAAGGAATTACTCAAGTTGATCATATGATATATATATATGAACTTTTTTTGGCACCAGGAATCAAACTTGCACTTGCCAGCTCCTGAACCACATATTTTATAAAACAAAATTGAGAGAAATAGAGAGGATAGTATGCATTACATAAAGTAAGAATATACTTTCATACATTATTGTTTCAGTTTTATGTGGTGAAGTACATTGTGTTGAACAGCTAAATCCATCTTTTCTTGAATCTCGTGATTTTGAAATGTTTCTGGAGCACTTAAACTCATGAAATCATTGATAATCAATATAGTTGTATCCTTAAAGAAGCTCACAAAGTTAGGAAAGATATATGGAACTAGAGTTTCCACACGCCTCACCCAATACACACACACACACACACACACACACACACACACACACACACACACACTATATATATACATGTACAGCATACAACAGAGTGACACAGTAAAACAGGCATAAAAGATAAAAATGGCATAAAATGATCCCTCTGAGCAAGGAAAAATATCAGACACTCTGGTACTTTGCTTGTTTGTTTTGTTTTTTACTTCTTTTATCTCTATTTCCCCCAAAATCCACAAGATTTATAAAGTAGAACTTTTAATCTTGTAACTTTGAATGTTTAATTTACCCTAGCCAATGGAAGAAACTATCTACATTTTCTTCTCCACAGAGGTGTCATATATTTTAGCTTATATTTCACAATATTGTGACAATATTTGTGTAGTGTCAAAATACAAGACAATATAAGGCAACATAGCATAATAAGAGGATGGATGAAACTTTAGACAAGTGTATGGTGCATAGCTTGAGAATCCATCTGAGCAGATTATTGTACCCAGCTACCCAAAGTTAATGCTCCAGTATCTAAAGACTGCATTGCTGTGTCATGTGCCAGGAATTTCAGAGCTGAATATTATATCTATACTATCATTGAACCAATTTAAATGTGGTTCGCTTATTAATTGATGCAAGTGTAGACTCCCATTTGTACACTACACATTGAGTAAGCAGTAGGTGAATAACTAAATACTAGAAGAGATTTCTGAATTACCTTCTTAGCAGCATATATCAATAAGGGTGTCATGTTATACATAAACATATATCATATATGATGAAACATGCAGAGCTAAAAATTATTTTTAAGAAAAAGAAAGAAATTTGAATTGAAATTCACAGATCTCAGTAAAACTGCCATCTTTGGATCCAACTGAAGGTTGAGGAGCAGTTGTGGGCTTGAAGTATGGAAGAACAGGGAAAGAGGAGGAGGTAGAGAAGGAGGATTCTGTGAAATACACGGACAGGCTCTGAGGTCAAGCTTGTGCATTCCAGGGACTGCAAAATCGAGGAGAATGGAAGACTGAGGGGGATAGCAATCAAAGATATGGCTAAGAAAAGAAAAGGGCTAAGACGCGCTTGGCCTTTCCAAGATGGGGATTTTTATCCCAAGCAATGGGAAGTCTTTGAAGGATGTCAAGCACATAGATTTGTGAAAACAGTACTCAGATATGTGGCACATCTAATGTATTTTCTATGTAGTTATTCATTCTACAAGTCACTGTTTGGCCTCGGGTGGCAATGGTCATTCATATATATGTGTGTGTGTATTCTTTTAATTAAAATGAATATGACTTTAAGCATACTTGACATTTATGAAGATATCATAGAAAGGCACCTTTTTATGGCTTATATAACTATTGATAACACAATTTAATAAAAGTAAATGGTTTTCTATTGAGTATACTCTATTTGCTTTGTTTATTTACACCCATTGGCTCAGTGATTATTATCACTACATAATATATTGAAGGTGTCTTCCTTATCCTTTTCTTGGTATTTTATCCTATCCAAGGTGATTTTTAAATACCAAAGTACACAACAGAAGAAAAAAACTTGACTTTTTTTTTTTTTAACCAGTTTTCACCATTTCCTTACTCTGGTCTTCTGTCAAGTGACATATATAAAATACTCTCTATAATAAGTTTTGGGTTTTTACTACTCATGTGATTTCTTTGCATCTAACATGATCAAATACCAGTTTTATCAAAAGCAGTGAAAATAGAGAGCTCATGAAAACTAGAACAGTTTAAAAATCTGTCGAGGATGTTTATCTCTTTGTAAAGTGGTTTGAGAAAAAGAACAAGGAAAGCAAGATTAGAAGGTGGAGTGAGACCCAAACCTTAGAAACAACAAATGCTTTACAAAGCCATGTTTAAGCAATTCAAACATTAGGGAGATAAAGACACTGGAGTGCACTGTTCTATAGTTTAATCTTATTGTGTCAAAACAGACCAGCCAGGTGTGACGCTGCATGCCTGTAATCCTAGCACTGGGAAGGCTGAGACAGGAAGATCCTCACAAGTTCATTACCAGCACAAACTACATAGCAAGAACTTGTCTTAAATAAAAAGAATGAAAGGGAAGGAAAGGAAAGGAAAGGAAAGGAAAGGAAAGGAAAGGAGAGGAGAGGAGAGGAGAGAAGAGGAGAGGAGAGGAGAGGAGAGGAGAGGAGAGGAAAGGAAAGGAAAGGAAAGGAGAGGAGAGGAAAGGAAAGGAAGAGAGAAAGAAAAAAGAAGGAAAGAAGGAAGGAAGGAAGGAAGGATGAAGGAAGGAAGGAAGGAAGGAAGGAAGGAAGGAAGGAAACAAAAAAAAACAAACAAAACACTCCATCTAATATGATCTAATATCTTTCAGAGATTATGAATTTGGAGTCAGAGTAAAAAGGAGTTGCAAAAGAAGCATATGCTATTGCTTTATTTTTAACATATTTACAGAAAGTTTAGTAGATAAAAATACTATCTTTGATTTCAAGTTCTCAAATATGAAAAGAATAAGTTCAAATACTTCTACTAAGCCATCGACTCTTTGTTTTACTTACGGTTGTAATGGAAAAATTGGAATTGGAAAATCGCTTCTAAATTTAAGGGTAAATTTAAACTGTCCTTGCTGAATTGGAATTCAGGTCCTTGGGAGCTGCATTTCTGAGCAGAGGTAAAGCTGTGGTATTATGCTACCAAGAAGAAGACGGATTTCCCTTTTACTTGTGGAAAGAACCAATCTTTCCAGCTGATGCTAAGTGAGACGTGGAAGAAAACATTCCAGAATGCAGGCAGAGATGGCGCGATGCGCTCAGTTTGTGGTATTTTGTTGTACAAACAAAATTGAACGAAGGCATTTCTACCTAAGGAAAAAAGGAAGGGAGGGAGGGAGGAAAGAAAGAGAGAAAGAAAGAAAGAAAGAAAGAAAGAAAGGAAGGAAGGAAGGAAGGAAGGAAAGAAAGAAAGAAAGAAAGAAAGAAAGAAAGAAAGAAAGAAAGAAAGAAAGAAAGAAAGAAAAAAGAAATGAACAGAGGGAGGTAAGAAAGGAAACGAAGGAAAGAAAGAAAAAGGTCAGTAAGGAAGAAAGAGAGGGTGAAAAAAACAGTCAGAATTATGAATAGTTTATAGGCGGAGCAAGGGGGCAGAGCTGTGCCCCAACAGACTACTCACTGTCAGAGTGATCATGAATGGCAGAAGTGGGTTCTGCCCCCAAAGTCTGCCTCCTTTAAGATGTAACCAAACTGTGCCAGGTAAAGCACATCCCGCCCCACCTGTCAAAAACTGCAGGAGGAAATATACTGTCATTTTGAATTAAGTTGAATTTTTAAATGAAAATAATAAAAGCTCAAACGTGTAAAGAGTCTATTTCAACAACTACCAGCATTTGAAAAGAGTCAGAATTGAGGTGAGATAGACACACAGACTTTCTACTTTTCTGGGGAAATGGAGATTCAACAGATGCTTCTGAATACTGACTTTCGCTGGGATAAAAACGAAGCTATTTTGTGTTTATGTTTCCCTATGTTGATTCTCCTCAATAAAATAGTTCCAAAGAGCTTTCTTTGTTTTTAAAATGAGTCACTTTAGGACACAGAGTTTGAAATCAGAAAATCTGACTTGAATTGCAGCTTTTTAGGTCTGTGTTAATTTACATTAAATGAATCATTTCTTCACTGGAAAATTAGGATAAAAATATTTATTTCTTAATATGGCATCATGAGACCTAAATGATATGGGGATGTTCAGTAGGTATAAGAGGTTGCACTGCTGTTTAAACAGTAAGACCTTTGTCTCAGCAGCTTCATGTTATTTCCGATTAGTATAAAGTTCTTGATTGAGAAGTCAGATGAAGTGAGCGCCTTTTCATCTTGTCAGCATGAGAGAGCACCGCTGAGCAGAGCTGAGACAAGGAATTGAAAGGAGAGATAGAAAGAAACAAAAAGAAGTAAACTGCACCTGGCAGGATTTTATGGGCAAAATTTACAATGATAACATCTACTAAGGTTTTGTAAAAAAACTTCTGTCACGACTACCCAAATGAAGGAAATTTTTGGAAGTATAAACTACAGACAAAGAGTGGAAAAGGATATTAAAGACCTCAGGAAACGTTTGCTGTGTGTACATAAAATGCTTAGCAGAGTGCCTGGTGCATTTGCATTCAATTTAACTGTTGTTCTGCCTCTCAGAGTTCTAATGGGTTTAAAGTTCTTAGAAGTAAAATCAAAAGCAATTTCATTAAGCTATAGATAGCCAAATGTCTTGCAAATTGTACATTTTGAACAATTTGATACCTTTTATATAAAGTACAAACATATTGAAGGTAAGTGATGATTATTTTCAGAAAGAAAGTAAAATTATCGTGTTATATAATTCTCTCCAAGAAATGACAAAAGCAAAGATAAAAATTTTGAATACAAGTAATCCACATTAAAAAGTTGAGAAAAACATTGTCAGGAAGAATATGACGTCTACTTTCTCAATATCATATATTTCTGTTTAACAAATTAACAGTAGAATTTAATTAACAAATTAATCTTTGTGGAATTCTCACAAAGATATGAAATGAACGTAGGTCTCTCTCTTTTTTTTTTTTTTTTTTTTTTTTTTTTTTTTTTGCTCAAGAATTACTTTTCTATGATACTATACCTGTTCTTTTCAGCCACAGTTCGGCAAGGTGCTAACACTGACACATATCCACTAAATCTCCCGTTTTTTATCTGGTATTAACAATCTAAAATCACCCAGGTAGATATTTAAAGGATTCAAAGGAAATTCTATTATAGTATTAATTCAATGGTTGGATAGATTTCACTATATTCAAGGATAAGCAACCAGAAAAAATAATATATAAGAAAAAATCAGTAAAGAAAAGCTGATATAATAGAAAGAAAAGGACATAGCACATGACTGAAGAAAATTTCCTGAAGAATCTCCTCAGAGAGTCTCATGAAGTTAAACTCTTTATCCCAATGAAAATTAAAGATTGACTGAAAATATAGACTAAAACTAAAAGTTAGATGTCAGCTTTGGGGAATGAAGTTAAAGAAACAAAGAATGCTTTAGGAAAAATGCAAATGACATAAAAACAGGATGTAAGGGAAAGGCAAAGAATGTAGATATAAATTCCTCTGGTTCTAGCTATGTAAGAATTTAACCCTTTTGTGGGATGGAGAAAAATAAAATAAATATTTTTCTGTTCCAATCTGAGCTCAGATTCTGTGCACTGTAACTTACAGGGTAGAAGCTGTCAAATTTTTAATGATCACTATTCTACACAGAACACATCATTTTATGTCACGATACATAGCTACACCTGTAAAATGACAATTATTCTCAAATAATAACTTGGTATTATCATACCTGGCATTTTTTTATTTTCTAATTAACTTTGCATAATATTGTCTCAACCACATTAATCTGATTTCCTAACCACCTAATAGATCTGACTCACACTTTGAAATACCCAACTGAAGATGTCTGGGAATTTGTACTGAATAAAAATGGATTCTGATTCTATGCTTGCAGTTTCTTTTTGTTTAAGTTTCCCAGTGATCCCTCCTGTTCATCTAATCTATTTAGAAGGCCCATCCCTTTCTTTAAGTTCTAAGAGGATTCCCCTGGGCAGCGCTTAATGGGAATTTACCTAGAAAATGTTATTAAGCAGAAGAGAGACTGTGAGTAGATTCCTCATCAGCTCAATTTGTATGCTCACTGTGCTCCAGGGAACTCAATAAGCTTAGAAGATTCATTCAGATGGCAGAAAAAAAATGCTGAAATTCCTACTGTGATTCAGCAGTGGGCTAAAAGCAGTATCCTTTTCCCTTTGCTCCACTAAGACTGAGCAAAGTCAGCTCAGGTCTCCAGACATTTCACAATTAAAATTTCTTAGAATGCTGCAGACTGTGAAGGCAATCTCATTTAGGATAGTTTAAATTCCAAGTTGCTAAGCTCCACTAAGTGCTGGATCTTGAAATAAATTTAGTGAGTTACAGCAACATTTAAAAGAAAATAAAACAACAGAACAAAGTATCTGACTATTTCCAACATCTAAGCATGCAGTTTCATCATTTATCATTTATTGCAATGTGCATCTCGATATTGATCTCTGTGTATCTTGCTTATAATGTATCACTAAAGAAAGTATAGACAGCTTTGTAATTGACTTGTCATTACATGTGGACAGGCTATGAAACTGGTTTCTTTTGTTTGGTTAATAGAATTTCCATTTTTTAATTATTGAGATAAAAATAACTCAGCTTATTATTAAGAGTACCCTTCTCTAGAAAATCTCTAACATAACACCACTATAAATTGAATAGATTTATCACAGAAATATCATGTAGCATTCCCATATCATAATATCTCAAGACAGTACTAAGAATTTTACATAACCAAAATTTTAGAATATAGAAACAACAAAAACATAAAGTGGTAATTATTATTTTCTGAACAAATAGTTAAAGAGAAATGTTTAAAGATTTTTTTAATCAAAGGGAAAAGATAATTATGCTTACTCATCTAAAGGGCAAAATTAATTGATTGAAGGAATGTATGATAAGGCAGAAAAAGATGTATAGTAATCATCACATAGGCATTTCTGATGTTTTAACCATTTACTTAGAGAAGGTGCTTAGATGAGAATAAAAATTAGGTCAAATGATAATTAGGCAAATAGAACTTAGTTGTTTCTACTCAAAATAAAATGTACAACATAATGCATGCTTTCTAATAATTAGGAAAATAAAGCTATTGAAATAAAAATAGCACCCATCTACAAAAAATGGGAAACAACGGAAGGAGTAAAGATTCATAAGTGTGCAATGCTGCCAGATTATTTTATTACCTCATATATAATTGCTTTAATGTTTCCTATTGAAATCACTACTGCTACTAAGAGAAAGTTTACTTTGCCCAGAGTTCAAAGACAAGTAAGAGAAAATCCTGGATGATTAAAAACAGAACTAGAAAGCAAAGAATGTAATAATTTCTCCCTAACTTTAGAGATTTGAGAGACTGTTTGGTGCAAATATCTCTCTCTCCATATGAGTTTATGTTGACTAGTGTTCACCTCTGACATGGCCAGATAGACCTTCTGCAGTTCCATCCTTTCACTAGGAATTGATTGATTAGCTACCAAATAATTTATGAGTCTGAGAAAGTATCCAGAATCCTGACTTTGCCCAGGCTTTCCCCAACTCTGACCATAGGCCTTCGACCTTGAGTCTTCTCTGATCAAGCACTGGTGAATAGGCAAAGTCGTCATTTAAAATCCTTCCTCAAAATCAAAGATCTCCAGGCAAAATAGTCCCACTCCTTTGCTTCCAGCGCTGTTTACACCTCCCTGTAAAAGAAGAGCCCTTTCTAGACTGACCAATGAGCTGCTTACAGGTCGTAGGGACAGCCCTGCCATTGTAACAGTGCCTCCTCATCCTCATTGTCATAATCTCTTCAGGTAAGTCTGCAGACCAGATTTGTTTCAGTTGGCAAACAAGTAACATTTCCTACTATATATATTTTCAATTAGTAAAAATAATAAAAAATTGATAGAACATAAGTGTAAAAGACAACTGAAATGCACCTGTTCCCATCCTATTCCTATCAAATTTTTTAAAAAGTAACAAAATTAAAAGGAACCTGAAAGGTAAAAATAGTAGGCTTTTTTTCTTTTTTTTTTAATAGACCTTATTCATTAATCATATTTCAAATTAAGTTAAACAAGTAGATTGACAGGTAAAGGATATTGACAAGGGAAAATAATCCTTTAATGTTCACTTTAATGATTTACACACATAGAAATGAAATGAAAAAGAATTGGAATAAAATATGCTAACAATGTTCTCCTTTAGTATACATTATAATGCACATAACATACACATTAATATTTAATACTCATGTATACAAATATGGAAGAATCATTCAAAAGAATTTACCTAAATGATATATAATACCTCCAAAACAGGAAAGAATGTTTTTATTGATGTTTGCATTCTCTCTGAATTCATAAATTGCTTCAGTATGTATGAGATCCCAGAGATTTCTTACACTGGTCACCTTGGTGAAAGGTCATATGGCCTCAAATGAGTCTCAGAGTTCTGCCTTTTACAATATTTATTTCTTGCAAACTCTACATGTCTATTGTTTTATTACAGGAATACCTTTTATCTGTTCATAATGAATGCATTGGCAATAGAGAAAATGATGAATAACATGATCTTCTAACAATGAAGGCTCAAAAGTAGCAGACTTCACTCCCACTCACATTTCATTGGCCACCACTCAAGTCTGGCATCAATGAAGAAGGGAAGGTTACACAGCTCAGGAAAGAACACAGATTAGGTTTTAATTTATTATATATGCGCATGTGTGTTTGTGTGCGTATGTACATGCAGAGGAAAAAAAAAGAGATTCAAAGGTTCGTATCAGGGGTTGGGGGACTAAGACTTTCGTGATCAAATGAAAAAGCATGCATTTTTATATAGCTAATTCTTTTCAAATGCCAACTGTAATTCGAAAAGAAATATAAAACAAAATAAATTAAAATAAAATAAGCAATAGATTTGTTTAACTTTTACTTTCTTTTAAAACAAATTCAGTTTTCAATAAAAATCCATGGAGTACTTAGATGTAAATTTCATACATTTATTCATGGACTGAGGAGTTTTTCTCTGTATAACAACAGTAGAAAATGTGAGGAATTCTAATATATATGGCACATAAAATATGTATATATTCATACAAGTGTGAACATATATAAAAAACTAAAGACAAAAATCTGAAAATAATTTTAATCTATGTCTTGGCAAATTCCTGATAGCTTTAATTATTCTTTTAGATGTGTAAATTTTTTATAATACAAGTGCAATGGCTAACACGAACAGATTTATACATTTGTGTATCGCAGATTTACAAATTTGACAATTTGCTGGGAGATTGCGGGTAATAAAGTGTTTTAAGTAATGGGCTGCTTTCTAAAACTCATGCAATTTGCTATTTCCATGTGCTGTGGAGGATTGATGTGGCTTCTGACAGAGTACAAGAAACAACCAAACTCTTTCTATATATTGTACTTTTATTTTCAAGTTTGCATTGTTTGCCAGAAAACCTTAGGCAAATAATACTGGGTGCTTCTATAGAAGGGAATATTTACAAACATCAGGTCTACTGGTTCCTAAGTCAAGCTTCCCAGTAACTGTAGGGTGACAGAACACTTTCAGTCATCTCAGAAAACACACTGCAGGAGCTGGAGCTCCCAGTAGGACCCAGAAGGTTTACACCCTGCGCTGAATTCACAGCGCTGCAAATAAAATACAAATTGAAACCTGAAGAAATGGAAGGTGTACTGCCACTGAGCAGCCGAAAAAGGAGTGAAGCATTTTAAATGGAAATAGAAACCACACCACTTAGTGTGAAAACAAATTTGATGTCAGTTACTTAAGTTAATGCTAACATTTGAGTTGCTATTTTATGATATTAAAATTAAAGGTTAAAATTAATGAAAACTCTTAGTATTGTCATGAGGGCAGAAAACAGCTAATCTCCAACATCATTAATACTTGTGTAAATTGATAGTTTTTCTTCCCTGAAGGAAATTTGATAATATTTAAAAATTCATTACCATTTATTTCTAGGAATTCACCATAACAAAATATTTGGGGATAAGCATAAAGTATATGTAAGGTAATTTTTATTCTACCACTATTTTAATAGTAAGATACACAAATCTCAAGATTAAAATGAGAATGTTTATTAATTGGAAAGTTTCCAACACATTTTCAAGTTTAAAAGGAGCTAAAAACATAATAATATGCTTGTATGTGACATTTTACTTAGCACGTATGTTTAATCTATACAGTAGGTTATCTCTTTGATTACATATAATCTGTATAATCTCTTAACATTTTACACATAATTTAAAACAAACTGTATATTTCTTACCATGCCATACCATATAGTAACATTTTACACATAATTTAAACATTTTACACAAAAATTATCCTTAGCATTTTACACTCTTAACATTTTACACATAATTTAAATAAAACTGTATTTTTCTTACCCTGCCATATCACACCATACCATACAATAAACCCTAGAAAGTATTACACTACATCAGGTATAATTTACTATATGCTAATTTACTATATGTGATATAACTATAACTTTCTTTAACTATATTATATAACATTTATTATTTTGTTGTTGTTACTAAATATAGTTGCATTTCCCCCCAAAAGTCATACGTTGAAGCTCTAACATTCAATGTAACTGTATTTAGTGATGGTACCTTCATAAAAGTAATCAAGATTAAAGTTATTACACAAGTTATTACACAAGAGGGCACTGATCAGATAAGATCTTGGTTCTTAAAAGAGAATATCAGAAATCTTTCATTCTTTCTCTAAGTGCATGCACAGAAAAAAGGCCATGAGAGGAGGTCATAGGAAAGCTGCCTTTTGCAAGCCAGAATGGTCCTCCAGCCACACCTTGATCTTGGGTTACTCGAGAGTTCTAGAGCATTCTCATAGAGTTTTTACATATGTATTTATTTATTTATCTCAGTTTTGCTAGTTCTAATATTGAGGAAGTGGTCCAGGAGCCAAGAAAGTGGGCAGCCTCTAGGAGATGAAAAGTATATGAAAACCACCTCAGAGATTCTAGGAAATAATGCCTATAGTGTGGACTGCTTGGTTTTAGTCTTGTAAGAAACATCTACCTCCAAAATTGTAAAATGACCATTCTTTCCTTAAAATACTGTGTTAGTGAATTTTTTTAGCAGAAATTGAAAACTAGTGTAAAAGACTTCCTGCAATGTGGTTTAGGATTAGTTACAAGAATACAAGGGTCCAAGAATGCGTAGCAATCCATTCAGAGCATGAGGTTGCCCTCAGAATAGCAGTAGGGTAATTGAGCCAACTTCCTAGGAGTCTTAACAGATAGTGTACTCTTAATTTAGGCTTAATGTCTAGATTTAGCTATAGAAGAAGTCTCTGCTCTACTGATATTGTCACTGCTGCTATTGTTACTGTTGATTGCACTGCTTCAAGCTTGCACATTCACATTTGCATCTTACCCATCTCTGGGATTGGGTTACTCCTATATTATGGCAGCTTCTACAACCACTTTCCAGCCCATAATTTCTCTTTGGGCATATGTTTCATGAAGACTACACAGCTGGGTACATCTTCTAAAGTTGTGATCCTCAAACCACAGCATGCTGAAAACAAGTATTCAGATGCCATCCTGGGAATGAGTAAGGCCAAATACTCTTCAGTGAAATAGTTCTACTCAACCATCTTAGAGAAAACTGTTTATTCATTTTTACAGTATAATCGGACAAACAAAACTACACCCTGCCATTTTTTCGAGTTTAGCTAATCTTATTTTCTTTTATTCATGAATATACTAATATTTACAGAATCTGGCCTTAGAATAATGGACAATTCTAGTCTGTCAAAGAATCACATGCCATTACTACCTTAGTCTTGATTGATCCAAATCAATTATACAACTTCAGGTGTTACCATCATGCATGCTATGTCCTATGCCCAGTACCAGTGAAATGATCTTGAGACAGGAAAATAACACTGCTGGAATGTTTGCTCAATTTTATTTCACATTTATCATTTTATAAACCAGAGCTATTATTGCATTCATAACCATGTACAACTTATGTACACACACATGCTTCTACAAATGCTGTCCACGGATCAATTCAAAATCTTTTGATAATTAAACCTCATTTTTGTAATTAATGGGACATTCAATACTTAAATATTATAGAAACTGTATTACAGAATTTGTTTTCCTCATGATTTTAAAAATGTTCTCAAATAGTATTTTCAACTGAGATCATAGGCAAAAAATATAAGAGAAAACTTGAAAAATGGTTCCAAATAACCTTGTTCATATGAATTAGAAAATTTAGAGCTACTTTTAGTCATAAAAGAAAGAAATACTTATGCTGTGGTGTCTCAAAAGTATGAGATTAATTCTATAGTGAATGCTACATTCTGCCCTAAGTATAGATGGTAACTTTATACGAACAGCAGTTAATCTGAAGAGTATAGTGTAGGCTTTTGTTAAACAAATAAGTTCATTATTAAGGACATGCAATCATTTTCAGTCAACAGAAATGATATTGTACAACTTCTGATCTTTGTGATTGAAAGACCTTAATCCTGCTTTTCTTGGAAACTTGCTTTGAGATCATCTAGATAAAAGCCCTTGGATGCCTAATGGAGACTAAGAAGCCTCACAAAGAAGCAAGTTAAACCAACTGGGCCTCTCCAGAACTAACAGATGAGAACAAGTACAAACTTAACTATACATGAGTGAAGACACTGTAAATTACAGAATCTCTTTAAAGCTACTGAATCCACATGAATTATCTTACATAAAAGCAAGCAGAATTGCCTAGCTGAGCTAGACTAAAATGACCACTTGAAAACTAACCAAAAAATACTTAATATTTAAAGCTTCTTCCATGCTTTAGAGTTATTTTGTTACATAGCTATAAATAACTGACATTATATATTATCACAAAGTGGATTACAAAACTAAATGTCTTTTCATGAGATACAGAACACACAAAAATAAATTATCTAATTTATTAACATTCAGCTTTGAAACCTTAGATCTACATGTTTATTATTCTATCTTCTAATTTTACTTTTAACTTTATCATCCAATTTATAAATGTTAGTTTTGCCAATTATACTCACAGCTATATCAGACAGGCTATCACTTTTCATCTTCGATCAGCATTTTTAACATTTTAACTGCCCGTGCAATTTGTTTTCTGCTACAATTTTTCCAGTCTATTTCCGCCACGCTGTCTCCAAGCCAATGTGATCTGTTCATGAATAATTATATAATATAATGGCATTATCTTACATTATATAATATAATGGCATTATGCTACATTTTAATAGCAATTTTTCACTTTAGTATGTATAAAAGTTTAATAAATCACCTCAAATTCATCTTTTAAAAAATAAATTAATTTAATTTCTATTTTGTCAGCAATTTAGGCTGACAGAATTTCTCAATTGGACAGTTCCTCTGTTCTTGGTTCCCACATACAATGGCAGTCTCTGGTCACTTCACTAGCGCTGGGTTGGGTATTGTGGTTTCATTTAAATAGCTGGAAGTTTTTGCTGCATGTAGGTCAGGAGACATTTGAAAAAGGAGTTTCTATTTCATATGGTTTTGCATCCTACGCTAGGCTAGACTATACTTTTTACATAATACTTTTAAGGTGCCCTCAAGAAAAATAAGAGCAAGTTGGATTCCACTTGAGTTCATGATCATTGTGCCATAATCTACCGGTCAAAGATCATGTTAAAAACAGATAAAGAGTGAGGTAAGGAGCTGAATAATGCCTATCCAAATGCCCACATCTTCTGAATACTGCATTGGATGGTCATACTCACTTTTCTCTGAAACACAATATCCAAACCCACAATGTAAAGAAGGAGAGGTTTATTTTGGCTAATAATTATTAGAGGTTTCAGTTCACTGTCAGCTTGTAGCAAGGCAGAAAGGAAAGACAGGAGCTCCTGGGCAGGTGAAAGCTGCACACATCATGGTTTCCAGGAAGCAATGAAAGCAGGGACAAACCTGGGAAGGAGATTTATTCCTTCCTGTCAAATCCACCAGAATCCACCTACAACTATCGGGACAGTTTTATTGTTCCCATGATACTATCACCTTTGAAAATCACCACTCATGATATCTAAATATAAACCATAACAACAGATATAATTGCATCTTGTAATAAAACAACCTGGGTATTCCCAGGCAATGCTGGCACATTCGCTTCAGATTTCTGGCTTTCAAAACTATGACAGGATAAATTATTGTGATGTTGTTTTAAGTCAGCAAATTTTATCGACATTTGTGACTGTTAGTCTGGCCAAAGGAATCCCTGATGAGAGCTGTCACTAACAGAGTCACCTTGTAAAGTGGTAAACCTGTAAGGACAGAGGGAATGTTTGCAGCACATCTCAAATCAAGCAAACACTTGAATTAAATTATAGTCTTGTGTAAATATTTAAAGGCCATTTTTATTAAAAATAAAAGAATTTCATTAAAAAAAGGATTTTGTTAACTTACAATGAGAAATGTTTGCATACAATATATTTATAAGTCAAATTCTATATATATGTTCAAATTATTTGTATTTTCTTATTCACTTTCAGATTTTTCTAGATTAATAAAGTTTGTTTTTTGAAAGTAGCCAATTTTACATAAAGAGCAGTATGGTCAAAAGACGTTATTTTTTAAACATGCTGCGATGCATTTAATGACTGCCAAATATATACTTGAGCTATTTGGTTGAAAGAGTGATTTTTATCTTATAGCAGCAATTTATATTTATATTTTGTTCATATTTAAGATTGTTTCTACAGAACAGTTAATTCACAAATCACTTTTTAGAACAAATACATTGAACTAATTGTGACTGAATGTGTGAATTTTTTCCAGGAAGAAAGTTGAACCACTATAAGTGTTGGAACCATGCCCTGATGCAGTCACATCTACTTGGAACCAAAAATTGTAGCATCACAAAATAAATTTATGGTAAACTCAGATTGTTGCCTGAATTAATTACCAGTGAAGTCTCAAAAGCATTACCTCTTCATTCTCTTAGAGTGGTCAATGAAATGATGAAATTGGAATTTTTCCAAAGAAAATTGTGGTTTTTATAACTCAGGTGTGAAACAGATACATTAGAAAGTAGAAAGGACAACTATAGCAATCAGTGTCCACTCTGTTCATCACCTGGGAGGTCCTGAGAAGGTCCTGAGAAGTCCCAAAATCATGTTTCAATACTCTTTACTGGTGTTTCTCTTATTAAAAAATATTTTAAAGAGTTAAATAGTACTTTAACATTTGGCCAATGTTCTTTCATGAGTAATGTTTTAGAGTTGGCTAGCTTTGTGGATGTAGTTTCAAATTTTATCATACCTGACAATGAAAAATCAAGGCAAAACTATAATACATATGCTTCATAGCAGGAAAACTGCAAAACAACAAAATCTCAGTTCCAGCAACTGGGTGAAGAGAACTGATCAAAAAAATCGTGATCTGATTGTGATATTTAAATCACTTATTTATGGCTTAAATTATAACTTATAAAGGCAGAAGAAAGAACAGCATTACTGATCATTTTTCTGAGTGGAAATCAAAACACGTTTGGTGATTATTGCCTTGAATTATTAGAAAAGTCTAATCAGTAGATCAAAGACACTTTCAGTTAATCACAGAGCAAATATTTTTTCCCTTTTTACCCATCTTCACTCCCTAGAACTAAATAACATTTCTATTGTTTCTATTTTTATATTCCTGGTTAATTTCTTAGACAACATACTTTAGTAATTATCAGATTATAATGAAGGAGAATGTTACTTGCTGATATGCATTCATGTAAGGCTAAATTTTGAAATATCATGAATATATCAATAAAGAGAATTGTATTACATGTTACAATACCAGCCAGTTTTCTTTTCATTTGATACCTTAAAAGCAACAATCTTTTATTTACTCTGAAGAATATGGAACATTCCATTCATTGATAGCTTAAAATACTATATAATAAAACAAATGTCATAAGGATGTGTGCATGTATTAGCAGTGACTTTTTGGGAATTTTTTTCTGGGTACACTACTGTCTAACATATCTATAAATAAAAAACATACTTCTCTTTCTACTACTTCTCCTACGTATATTCACTTTGATGGCATTTGCAGAACAAAACTAACAGACAAAGCACATAAGCTTATGGGGAGCTCACTGCTGATATTATGAAATCCAGTCTTTCTCCACATCTTATGTAAGGTTCACAATTCAAAGACTTATTATTACTTAGGTATTTTACTTTGTTTGTAACACATTTACTCAGCTTTATCAATTAACCTGATAACCTCCTTAAACTGTCATTATCTCCCAGAAAGACATCTTATTATTTATGCAAGTCATGAATTTGCCTAGACTAAGTATCACTAGCATTTTTATACTTGAATAGCTTCATGTTATGATACAGTGTACATTTATCCTTCATTTACTATTAATTTTCCTATAGATAGCCTCGAAGAATTTTGTGTGCAGCATTTTTGATATATAAGACAATTATATACATCTTATTTCAGATTATTCTTTGCATTTTGCATCAGGTACTGACTCATTTGGAAATACCAAAACTACTTTTTTATTGAAAAGACAATCAGTTCTGGGTAGATGGATAAAAATTGCCAAAATGTTTGCTTTTTAATTAAACAAACAATGGGAAAATGTTATGTGATGTTGAAAACAATACATTATTCTTAAGAATGCTAATAAAAATGTGGAAATTCCATCTTCTCATTTCATAAAGTATATCCAAAGAACAGAGAATCTGTTATTCATAGTAAAATTTGAATTTTTAAGAGTTGTTCTTTAGTCTATCTGTTACAGTTGAACTTTCTTCATATTCTAGTCTATAAACAGTCCACGCTTTTGAAACACATACACCATCATGTGTGGTTTGGGCATATATACACCTTACAGTTTGCATAGCATTTTAAGTAGGTGGGTAAAATGTAATTATTTGTTTATAATTATCTTCCATATGATTCTAAACTGATTGCATAAATACATTGAATATGTCTAATTTTAGATGCAGTAATTAACTTTCTAAAATAAACTGTTCTTTATGTGTATAGACAACTATATTTTAACATATTTTGTATTAATTTTTCGTGTTTGACACGACACAAGTGTCAATTTATATCCTTGCAATGGACATTATATAGGTTTCTAAAACAAATCAAAATTATTAAAATTCAAAGGAAATTTGATGCTTTTATATTAGTAGAGATTACACACTTTCAGTATTTTTCTGATAAATATGTAGGCTTAGTAAGTGAGCTGCTATAAAATTAAAAAAACATAAAATTTCATTTTGGTTATATTTTTAAAATCACATACATTTATAATGTGCCTAAATCACATGCCAAACACTCCTCGAGGTCTGATAGATACAGTGGTGCCTCAGTCCATTAACTTAATTCTTTCTATGGTTCTGGCCACAAAATTCAGTATGTTAATATGATCACAGAATTTGTTCCATGATTTGTTGCAACCAGAATCATGGAAAGAATTAAACTTGTGAACCATGGTACATCATACATAGAACTGCAAACCAAGCCCATACCTAATGGATTTTACACTCATGTGTGTTTGAGGAAAAGGATATCAGAAAAGCTAGACTTGTGAATAATGCTTCGGTTATGGATATAAATAAGGAATGGAAGGGAGACAGGTACCTGCACAAATGTTTCTAATTGACGTAGGCCTGTGATGCCTAGCTAGTTAGAGACGCAGTGCCCAAAATGAAATTTGAGATGAATTTATCACAAAGTGTCAGCATTACAACTCAACTTCAATGTTAAGATTTTAGTTTAGGAAAAAAAAAAAATGTTATCTGAAGTTCAGCTGCTAGGCCAGTGGACACAATTGCCAAATGGAGGGCTCTTCGTGCACATGGTTCCCTAGCACTGATCTAGCACGTCAGCAGAGGGAGGACTCTCTAAGGATGTGGCATCCAATAGAGTCTGAGAGAAGTAAGAGTGAGCCTACAGATGAGCCTATCAAGGTGTGTTCCAGGCAAAGTAGCTACTATAATACAAAAGGCAAGAAATAGAATCTTTGTATATTGCAAAGGGTAACAACAGGGCTAGGACTTTATTGTTTTCATTTTAATTTAATTATAGTTATTTATATTTTAAACCTTTTAAAAATGTACTGTGTAGTTGTCTATATTACCGTGTCGATTCTCATTAAAATTTGGCAATGTCATTCAGAATTATTATGATAATATTTGCTATGATTTGTTTAAGATGTTCCCCCAGAGCCTCATGCAGTCATGAAGAGTAAGATTTACACACCTGGGTGAACCTAGAGTTTCTGAGTATGAGAGTTATCAGTTCATTGACTAGTTTGGCATCATCCTAATGCTAGCAGCCTAGATAGAGTATAAGTGCAGAAAGTGGCAGAAAAACACTGTTAAGTTCAGTCGCTGATTTTTCTATCTTCTGAAGCCATGAATTATTCTCTTCTACAAAGCCACCCTGTCCTGGACTGAAACCTTTGCAAATTGTTTCTCTACATTTGTTTAAATAAATATTTCTTCATTTAATATTGGATATTAGGTATTCTGTCTCAGCAACAAGAGAAAAGTAACTAAAATAGAATTTGGTACCAGAGGAATGGAGTTGTTCCTGTGTCTATAGCTGACCATGTGGTTCAGGAACTTTTGGGAATGGCTTGAGGAAAAAGTATGGAAAAGTTTGAAGATGACAGCTGAAACAAGTAGTAGCCTTACACTATTCTGTATGAGAGATTCAGATCAGAGCTCAGAAGACCAGAAAGTTGGTTGAAAAAAAATAGGCTCAGGAGTTTTCTCCTGGAAAGAAAGATTGCATTAGCTGCTGCACTCCAGGCAATGTGTGCTGTGCTTTGCCAGAAAGTTTATCTGCATTTTTCTCATGTACAGGGATACCTGAGACAAAGATTAAGGACAGTAGTTAATTAATTGGGCAGAAAATTTCAAAGCAGTCAAATGTTTACATAGTGGAATGGCTACTTTTGGGGAATTAGCCAGATATATGTTGAGAATCAAGAGCAACAAGCCCAGAAGAATGATATGAAATGTTGTGAGCTTGTCCAGAAAGAAGCTCCATTAATGCTGTGGACTGAAAAGATAGAGCAGAAAGAATGTGATTGCTGAGAAAAGCCAGGAGAACAGAAAAGATATCTCAAGGGCACCACAAGAAGCAGCAGCACACCACACTCTGCATCCTCAGTATTACAAAAGGGAATGTCTGTTTTTCAAAGAAAGCCCCAGAACATCATGTTCTACAGCAATGGCAACCTAGAGTACCTATTCCTCAGTCCCTCTTCATTTGCCTTTTAAATATATGCAGGCTGCTCCCTGGGGTGGGTGTAGCATTCCCACCATCTGCCTGCCCTCCTCCTGCACAGGATGAGGCTGTTACAAGCTAGGAACCCTGGCCCCCTGCTGAATCACTTAGTTGAAGTTCCCACCTAGTCAAATTGACACAGTGAACAATATCCTAGAATGGTAACTGCTTGTTCTCTACACCCCAGGAAGTGGAGATGCTGTGGAATTAAGCTTTGAGACCTCTCAATTTGACACAGTGTATAAACCATAACACTAAGTATTTTTATCAGCAATGAAAGAATAGTAACTTCAACAAATGGAAATTCAAAGACTGTAAAGTCTCTTGCCTGGTTTCTCAAAACTGTTGAGTAAACAAGCTAGAGCTAGAACAGAAATCTGATTTCTGGCCCATTTTCCTTCCCCTCAGTTCATACTTTGCATTACAGAGACATTAATCCTTGATTATTTCCTAAAGTATATATAATTTAAAGGAAAATGTCAAACTAAGTCTTGAGAATTTAAAGAAAAAAAAAAAAAAACTTGAAACTTCCATATAAAAGTACATACTTAAAAAAGTACATTCAATATCTGTTAATTTTAGTTGACAAAAACTCAAGGTCTAAATATAATATATACCTATTAAAACTTATGAGGCTGTTGAATTTACAAATTGTTTCTCTCTTAGGAGGTAGTAAACTCTTTAACCTTAGATAAAACATATCAATAGTTGATCGATAGGATTCTAGACTCCAGGTATCTCAGAATATCTACTTACAGTCTCAGAATACGTGACATACCATTGTCCCGCCAAACTTTTATTATTTTCATATCATTCATCTAGAATACGTCTGCATTCTCTCTATGAATGACGCTTATTCCTTGCTCCTTTGAGGAATAATTAATGGTATTACTCTGCCAATCAATCCCTGGCTCCCTCATATCACTGTCACCTAGGACAGGAGCCCATTAATCCTTGTGTTTACTCATTCTTTGGCTAGAATATATTTTTGTTCCTTGTCAATTATTGTTTAAATGTATGTGTCCTTGCATCCTATAACAAGGAAATCTTAAACTTCTGTTGACTTTTAGTAATTTAAGACTCTTTTCATACATAATTAAACATACATGTGTGTATACATGTATGGTGTATTGTAGGAAAATCAGGTATGGAAAGTTGATGGAAATAGTAAAATTGATTTTTTTAAAAAAATGAATGATTACATAAAATTCACCGTTCTAAAGAGCATTTCATCTTCCAAAATCTTATATATTTATTTTAATTTTTATTTCAAATCTAATGCTGGTCATTATTCTTTACAAGTCTATAGGGGAAAATAATTTTAAAATATATTGCTTTTTACACAACTGCTTTGTTTTTCACATCAAATTTCAGGTGCTGAAGTCATACATAAACATATGATGCTTTAAGTTGAAAGCATTAGAAATAAATCTCTTCTTCTTGCCTGTGCTGTCTTGTAGTTTTTCTTTAAATTAGCCTTAGCTTGATCTGTTTAGTGTCACCTAATTGTTGCTGGTTGTCCTAATTTATCATTTTATCCTCAGTTTCCAACACTACCTTTACATTGGCCATTTCTGCAATTTATGAATTCTACACAATTTTTATTTTAGGTATTTCTATCTCATATAGTTTTTAGGATTCTATACCTTTTGCACTAATTCTTCTAAATTTTACTTATTTCCCCATTTATGCTTTGAACATATTGAGTAATATTTCTTTGAACATTTTTGTTGATTTCTAGTTTGAATTTGTCATTTTTTCATTTGTTCTATAATCTTTTCATAGAGTGCCACTACTTGACATTTGTTTTCCTCACCATTTGTGTCCCCTTGATCTAGAAAATCTCCCTTAAACTGAACATTAAGAATCCCTTTACCACCCAGGTTCCTAGTTTTCCTAATTTTGTCTCAGGTGTTTACCAATATGGTAAACAAAAGGAAACCAATTTTGTACTTATTCAAGAAATTATTTGAAGGAAAGGAATTTATATTGCTTTATGTATCCAAAGCATTTCATGTGCTAAACCAGGGTTTTTTTTTTTACCTTTAGAATTTGCAATTGATGTTATAACCTGAAAATTTTTTGTATGTTTTTAACTAAGGAAGATAAAATTTTTGATATCTCTTTCTAACACATAAAAAATAATGCTTGAAAACAAGCTCAACATCAGTTTTAAAACACTAGAAACAATGTAATTGTATCTTCTGATATTGAAGCACATAGAGATGTCTCCTTTTATTTAAGAAACTCAAATGAAGTAATTCAATACATAGAATTTAATTGTAAATTTTGTTATTTACAAAGGCAGAAAAAGTCTTAGTTTTACATTTGGATTCAGAAGGCATGTATCCAATAATAAAACTAAGTTCAATATTTCCACAGTCATATTATGGGAAAAGCATCAGAAATACCTCTGAATCTACTTTGGGAATTAGTTCTTATGATTAAAATACTGAGTTGCAGAGAAATCTGAGACTATCTTTATCTCCTGCGTTGGTCACTGCTGTAAACCAAAGACCATCATGCATAAAGTATGAAATGAAGACAAAAGCAACTGACAATGTGAACAGTCTATAAAATATGCTATTGCCACAGACAGAGGATGACAGAAGTGACAAAAATTTTATCCTGAAAGAATAACACAGGAGCCTAAAATGTTGTTTGCGATTTAGAGTTCAAAATGTGACAGAATAAGCAAAATAAACAACTGCTGATTCCTAGCTGGATTTATGGCACAATATTTCAATTGACTACGTATGAGGCTTCAACCAATAAAATAAAGTATAAAGAATAAAACCCAATTTTAAATATGAGTCAAAAAACTGAATGAAAAACAAATCCTGGGAGAAATTATAGACTATTTAACATTATATATCTTCCCACACAATTTAAAGTTTTCCACCTCAGTGGAAAAACTTAATGTTAAGAAAATTTTGACTCACAAATGCATACCAAATATGCTATCCTAATTGGGTAAGTTTTGATAAATGAAAAGCGCTATTTGATACATACATAATAGTTTTGGAGAAAGATTCAAGTAATTGCATGCCAGTTACGTCTCATATAATACAATAGAGGTGACTTTATGTTATGGACAAGCTTTGGTTTTTCCGTATAAAAGAATAATAGCAATGGTTATTGAACACTGAGTATGTGGTAGGCAAATACAGCATATATAGTAATATGTAAACAAATTTACATAATTTCTGCTGTAGTCAGGGTTTGTGAGAAGAACAATTAGAATCAGGACACAGAATTTATATATTATTTTATGATGATCACCCAGAGTTAAAACAAGACAATGCAGGAAGTCTGTCCACAATAATAAAAACTCAGACTATTCAGCCAAGAGCCTAGATCCCATGGCAATGTCCTACATGAGTCCAGATGAAGACCTAGAGCCCATGACAATGCCTCCCATCAGTCCGACTGGAGGTCTAGAGCCCACAAAAAGGACTCACGCCACGTCTGTTTTACGGATTTGTGCTGGTAAGGCTCCAAAGTCAATAGTGTAAGCTAGAAAGTCCATGCCAGTGGGGTGAAGGTGTGGGTGGGTTGAGGGTTCAATGCTGGAGCCAAGAAGTCATGCTCACAAAAAAAGACCAGGGCTATCCTGAAAAGTACCACAGCCATCCTCAGCAACATGGAGGTCACAAGCTCCTCAGAAGATAAGAACAGTCAAATACATGCCAGAAAGCCAGCATAATGAGTTTGTCCTGCAGATTAAATAACACACGTCTTCCTCCCCAGAGCCACGAAGCAATGCTCAATGTAAGGACCAGAGCAACGCCAAAGTGAACATAGCCACTATCATCAACAAAGTCCCAAACTCCTCTGATGACAATGGTGGAACTCACACTGGGGAAGCTAGTCATGATGAGCTCCTCCAAGAGAACCAATGGCTCAAACAGCAACACATAGGAGAATCCACAATGCCTCACCCTCCTTCACATCTCTATTTATGCTGAACTCTCCTCAAATGGAACATCTATGCTCAACACCATGATGATTTAACTCAGCTGGTTTAAATTGACCACTAGTTTTTAATCCGTAACATGAATTCATTCTAGCAAGCAGATGAAGAGAAATTATTCACCATTTTTTGATGGAAACATTGTATCATTGAGGGAAAAACAAAGAAGACAAGAAAAAAGAATGTTTGACAGCTACAGAAAAGTGTCCAAAGATCCGAGAATACTGAAATGATTTTACTTTGTTTCAAAACTAATAGATAAAAGTAGTTGTATTGCTTTGAAACTACTTCATAAAATACCTCTGTATATAAAACAGAATTAATTTACTTCCAAAAAGTTCCCCAGCTAAAGACATTTACTGAAAAATGAGCCAACTATTTATTTCTGGAAATAACTACTTGAAATGAAGCATATAAACAAAACCTAAAAACATAACCAATGATTGATATCAATATGGGTCAAAACTTAGACATAAAGTCCTTTCGGTATATTAAATGCCAGCCTGAATTTTGCTGATGAGCACTTTACTAGACTCTTTCTTATCTATTAATTTTTTAAACTCCATTTAAAAGAAGAAAGGTCTAAAGCAAATTTTTGAAGGCTTCTTAAAGTTTTCATAGATTGCAGTTTGATATTTATGTTGTATGTACAACTGGACTTTCCTAAATTAAGTCAATTAAGCACTGTTTTATATGTAGAAGAAAAAACATGTACTCAAAATAGTTTCTAAGATTTATTCTTAATAGTAATCCTCCTTTCTAGTTACAGATATTCTTCTTCCTATAGAAAAGGATGTGGTTGCATTTGGTGTAAAAGTTCGCTTAGTGATGTATTTTCCACTTACATACAGTCATTTTATCTTTTGCAAATGATGCAAACATCAGTAAATATAAATTTAAATAGATTTATGATATTTTATCAAGTTATTCTAAGCATACAGTTAATTCATAAGTACATATTTCTATTTCTCCATTTAATTTGAAGGAATCTTGGATATAGAAATTTAAAATCAGAAGATATTAAAAAGCAAAATAACAACAATAAAACCTTGTGATGATAGAATGAGTATCAATAGTTAAAGTATTTGAAATGAAGACTATCTCATTATGGTATTCAAAAGCTGTCCTGATTAGGACCTGTTTATACATCACTTTCCCCTCCTCTATCATAACATTCGGTCATGTTCATCACATATATCTATTTATTTATTCATTCGTTTGTTTTAGAGCATTTTTCCTCATGGAACTGCTCAATGATGAAGGCCCCTAAATTATTATTCATCACAAAGGCACCTAAATTGTTTTAATTTTATGTTTATATTTTTTTCTTAATAACTTAAATAATTACACACTAAAAAGCAAAGAGCTTGAGATTACGTTAACATACTTGCTTGAATGAACACTGCACAATCATTTTCTACTTGTATAACTATTAATTCTGCTTTTTCCTTTGGGCTAAAATAATTCATACTATATTATAAACAAAATATATAGAGCTAAGAACTTTTTGCTCCCATACTTAATATCAGACATAATTAAAACTGAACCCATCCTCATTTTTTGCATGTTGTCTACTTAATACGTCCACTTATGTATGTTCTTTTCTAGTTAGACGTGGTTTTCTATATGAGTTACATTGTTAATATTTTTCACCATCCTATTCTATAAAGTATAAAAAGTTAAGAATCAGGTCAAATCTTCTCCCTCATCCTTCATTCCCTTCTTGACTTTCACGAATTCTGCTAATCAGAGAAATGCTTGTAGTCTGAGCAACAAATCAGTGTCAGAGACTGATTGATTTTATTTTCTAAAACACTACGTACAATGTCCTGACAGGCAGTCATTCTTGAATACTCACAAATTAAGACAATTTCTCTGACTCACATTTAGTCACAAAGGTGCAGTATTTAACTTACCCGCTTTGTTATATGCTGCACTTATTGAAAACTCATTTTTGTTTAATGTGATGTTGTAGACTGGTCTCAGTAGGAAGTGAGTGTCTCACTCAGACTGCTCTGCAATCTTGTTTGTCTGCCTAGACAAGGTAATCTGATTGTAATCATGTTACTTATCTTTTAATTTCTTTTGCTGTTGATGTACATCAGAAGTGGCATTCAGCTGGGAATTACATAGGCAAAATTGATTTTTATCAATTTATGTGTCAGGGTCTGGGCATGTGTTTTTTTTTTTTTTTTTTTTTTTTTTTTTTAAGTGTGCAATCTTACACTGCCTTGGTTTGGATGTCCAGTGGAAGAAAAACAGGCATAAACATAATCTTGAAATGTAAGAAGACTATAATAATATATACTAAATTACAAATAAAGTGCTGGTGATTTTTGATCCCTTGATTTGCTGTAGTGAATTAGCAATGGATAATCTTTAACAAATGTATGCATATTTTGTGAAAACACTAGAAAAGCTCCTGTTATTCAAACAATGTCTAACTTCCTTCTCTTTTAAGTAGATTCATCTACAATGTCAAAAAAGTACTGAATAAAACAATAGTACCTTTTATTTACAAGAGCAACAAATAAAAGATCATCCATTTTGAAATGAAGCATCCCTGCTACAAACCTTACTTAAGTCTGTTGTTTGACGAGGAAGAATTAGAATCCATAAAAAGAAGCAGTGATTTTATTTGTTCCAACAGTATTTAGCACACTGAGTTGGAGAACTACACAAAGACGGTTCTTCAGGAGCTGAGCCCTGAGAGCAGCCGCCTTGGGGAGGCAGACCCAGATGAAGGGGACCCGCGATGAAAGTAAGAGATGACAGAAGATTCAGATGCCCAGCCAGGTCATTAGCGAGCAGGATCCAGACATGGGACCACCTTGTCCAGTGATAGAATCATAGCAGATGACTGAACTCAGGGAGGACAGTCAATCACATAATTATTTGGACCTACTGGTATTTTTGTAATAATAAAATTCATACTGGTAAAGGAAGAGATAAATAGAATGTGTACTATTAATGAAGCAATTGAAGAAATTACTATGTATATAGTGAGATAGCGATTTCAAAGACAAAATAAAATGTAAAAAGGTCATATTATAATTCCAACATTTTAAATATTGCTTTCCAAACTAAAGTTGTGAAAAATAAACAAACATATATGTAAAAATATTATACTACACTAGAACAATACACTCTGTCACTCTGATGGTATTTATCTATGGAAATAGAGCATATACTACTGTTTTATGGAAGATAATATTATAGACCCTATTAGTTTTCTTTGTGTTTCTCTGTATTTATACTTATATTTATGTAATGAAAAAAAGGAAACACCATTAAGTAGATGACATAGAGAGAATTATATTGTCTACACAGAGTCCTGGAAGATTATGTTAAGGGGCAAAATGATGATGTATTTCACAATCAGTCTCATTTGCTGTAGGTGATTACATTATTTAAGCTCCTGGCCTACAAGTATGGAAACCACATAGGTTTAGGATGGTCCTTATCATTGAGAAACTTCATCTCATTCGTCATTGTAACTCTTTTGTCTGTTCTTTGTGCTCCATCTCTATTGTGTGTCTCTGCATGCACCAGACTCTTCTTGTGTGTTAATACAGTAGGTTCAAGAATACCACACTGTTTTTTCACATGGATGTGTCTCAGTCCAGCTCAGTTTTCTTGTGAAGAAACACTCATTCAAATTGGGTTTCTTATTCACACTCTGATTCAGTAAACATTTTTTTTATCAATAAGGAAAATGAAAGAGAGAAAGAAGAAAGTAAAAAGAAAGAAAGAAAGAAAGAAAACAAAGAAAGAAAAAAGGAAAGAAAGAAAGAGGTATTTTTTCTGGTTTTTAAACAGAAAAATACTACTCTCTTTTTAAAGATGTTGAAAGAGAGAGGAGCAGCTTTATTATTATTATTATTTTTTTTTTTGTCTTTTTCCTTTTTATCGGTACCAGGGATCGAACTCATGACTGCCTGCTTTCAAGGCAGGCGCTTATGCTGCTGAGCTAAACCCCCGGCCCCAAAGGAGCAGCTTTAGAGCAAAGGAGTTTGGATAGATAAATCACTGAGTCTCAGTAAGTGAACAAATGAATGGAATACGTACCAGTTTTTTCTATTTTAAAAAGTCACAGAAGTCCTTAAAAATCTGTCTGCCACCACATTTTCAAGATCTGGTCTAGTGCATAATTATGGGATAGAATTTATAGTGCAGTTATTGACATCCTCATTCATTTATTATGTAGGGTCTCTCTGACTCCTTAATCAGCTTTCCCTATTGTTTTTTGGGCCAATGATGAGGCAGCATATCTTGGTGGGAGCAGGAAGAGGAATAAAACCACTCACCTCCTAGCTGGAGAAGAAAAAGAGACAAAGGGAAGGAGTCAGGGTCCCAACATCGCTTTTAAGTGTGAGGGATATAGCCCATTGGCTTAAGTGCCTCTTTGGCAAGTGCAAGGTCTTCAGTTTGATACCTAGTATCAAAAATAAAAATCCCTTTTAAGGGTGTTTTCCAAATAACTTGAACAACTCGCTTAGGTCTTCATCTCCAAAAGACTCCACCTTCACCAGTCTGTTGTTAGAAATATGGACCATAGCCAAGTCTTAACACATTGGTCTTTGAAATGGAGCACTATAGCCTCAGTCAAAAAATCTCCGTGCAGCTCAAGAATCTATATTTTAACGGTACTAAAATATATTCAATTCTATCTCCTATAGTGATGGCCAAATTTTGATTGACTCACATGACATATTTGTTTTTGCTTAAAATCTATATTTGAGTTAGATTATTAATGAGAACAAGTGGCAGTAAGCCATCACTTATGGAGTTCTTGTAGTTCTATTTATAGCTATTCTTTTATTGACTAAAAAATATTTTATGCTTGGTTGAGCGGAAAATTCATTTGAAAATATGTTAAATGTCACAAAATTTGTGTAATTGTTGGCCTTTTTAAAATCCATTTACATCCCCCCCCCCCCCTCCTTTGCAGTATGGAGTTGGAACGCACTGCCTAGTTCCTGCTAGGCAAGTATGAGAGCACTCAGTCCCGTTGTCTTTGGGATCATTCCGATTGAAATAAAGTGAAATGAACTCAATGTAAACAAAATCCAAGGTAAGCGTTCACCAAAAATGTGTGAGTCATAATATGCAACAGTGTCTTTATTTATTTAACGTAAATTTCCATGTTTTACAACTCTTGGATAGACACAATGCATGTTGTGACTTTTGTCTTCTGAACATTCTCAAAGGTGGCAGAAATGAAGATACAAAGTCATCAAACTCATTTAGCAATCCTATTATATTACTTGTTGTTGCTTTGGTATTTTTCTTCTTTAATTGTGTTTATGTTTCCTTACTAAAGATATGAGTTATCAGTATTTTTCTTTCTTTCTCTCTTCTGAGTTACTAAAGATTTGAATCTAGGGCCTTTATGCAGAGCTACATCTGCAGCCCTTTATTTTTTCATTTTTTTATTTTGAGACAGGATCTCACAAAATTGCTAAATTGCCCAGGCTGGGCTGAAACCAGCAATTATCCAGACTCAGCTTCCCAAAATACTGAGATTACAGTCAAACACCACCACACCCAATTGAGTTATTCTATTCTTGTAACTCTACCTGCTTGATCTCAAAAGCATTTCTGCAACTCAAAACTACAACCATCAGTATAAATTTTACAAATAGGAAGAATCAATGAGAAAAATTATGTAGCACTAAATCATTGCATATTTTGTACATGACCATACTTAGACATATCTTGAGAAATACAGATAGATACCCATGCTGAAATGGAGTCTTCTTTAAAAAAGTTAGTGATGGAGACAGACGGAATGAAAAAGGTCAGGTATCATACTAAAGGGAGTAACTGAAAAACTGGTTAAATTTTTTCTAACTTTACTTTAAACAATGAAGCTAATGAATGATACATAGAAAGAAAAATAAGTCCATAGCTTCATAATCACACTTCTAAATAGTTAAATTTAAATTTTCCTGAAAAGGTAAAATAAAAAAAATACATGCAAGAAAATGACAATATATTTATGACAATAAGACTCTACATTTGGTTGCATAAGCCTTAAATTAAAAAGACCAAAGACCTCATTTTTTCGTGGAGATTCTAGTAGCATTCATTGGCTAGTAGCCCCACACACCATCTACAAAAGCAGTAGCTTGACTTCTTTAATCCTGTCTTTGATATTTTGGGTCCTGTATTCCTGCTTCACATTATAAGGCTGCATGTTATTATATTGGTTCCTGCCAAATTATCTGCCCTTTCAATATCTTTAAAACAAGTTGTGTCTGCAAAGCCCCTTTGCCTTGCCACCTAACATAAATAGCCACAAATTTCAGGAATTAGGAAACTGACGTCTTGTCAGAAATGTTGTGCAGCTGTTTCTGGCCTACCCCCTGGCTTCCAAAGACTCACATAATTCTCCTGTGTAAAGTCCACTCGTGTTGTTTCTGAGTTTCCCCAAATATCAACCCATAACAGTACAGCATAAATTTATAAGTCCAAGATCTTATCAGTTCCAAATCCACAAATCTGATCTACATTACTTATATTAGTGAAGCTCTGGGTATAATGAATTCACATTATGTTTTTCATCATCTATGAACCCATGAAACATAAGAAATGAAATACCTATCTACAAACAGTTGAGTCAGGCATATGGTAGCAATAGCAATGGCTTTCTCTTTCCAAAAAGGAAAAGAAAAAAAATTTTTTTTTTTGTCTTTTTCCTTTTTATTGGTACCAGGGATCGAACTCACGACTGCCTGCTTGCAAGACAGGCGCTTATGCCGCTGAGCTAAATCCCCAGCCCCAGGAAAAGAAAATTTACAACAAATTTAAAACAAAAACAAGTCACTATTACCAAATATTTTCAAATTCCAACTGTGAACATTCTTCTATAAACTTCAAAGGCCTAAAACTAATCCTGACTTGAGCTCACAACTTTATTCTTTTCTGAGTAATGTTATTTTCCTACCCTTAAATTTCGAGGTACTAACATCTTTTCAGACCCTTTTACAATGAAAAGCCTCATATACTAAAGATGAGAATGAAGGCATCTTTAGGATATCATGCTTTAAAAAAGATGAACATAAAAGTTATGCTTGGTTTTAATTAACAGAATTTCCTCATTTTGTTATAAATATAAACCTGAGAAATATTTTTTAAACGATCAGGCAGCGTTTTTAAATTTCATTACAGCAAAGACAATCATCCCATCCTCAACACTCTCAACAATGTATCCCAGTGATATTTGTGGGATTGTAGAAAGATTTTCCCATCTCGTATAAAACTCTAGAGTGATGATTCCTTCAAGTCTTTCACAAGGCAAAGCTAATCCTATGAGTTTGTTAGCTATCAGCTTTGTAAGAAATTTAGTTGCTTAAATAAAAGAGTGTTTATTATCTTACAGTATCTATAGATCAGAAATTTGGGGTGGCTTAGGTGGTTGGATATAGCTTGGAATATCTCATACATTTACAGCAAATATGTTAAAGGTCATAGTCTTCTGCAAATTTACTGAGCGCAGAGGATCCATCTCCATGCTCACATGACTGAACAGCTGAGTGTGCCAGTCTTACAAGCTGAATCATTCCATACAGCTACTGAGTAGATGGCTGGCTTCCCCTGCATAAGCAATCTGAGAGGCATTGTAGAATTTGTATTTTTATTATCTTATCCGCCATTAGTGGATATAACCTAAACCTGATGCGATTGTGAGGTAATGCCGGAGGGAGTGAGTATCAAGAGATAATTATCACAGGTGGAGGTGACAGCCACACTGACAACACACAATTTATAGGAAAATGTGTGAGACAGAAATGCGGCTTGCAAAAAATTCTCACAGGTAATGAGAAGAAAATCACATGATAAAGAACGAGAATTTGATACATTTTTAAAAATCTTTCAATCTTCCCTATAAAATTATTCTCCTATTTGGTATGAGGCATTAATCTTGGACACTCCTTTGAAAGAATCATTTCAAAACATTTTCAAAAAATGTATTGAAGTTTAATCAGTTTTTCAAATATCCATTTGGCTTTAAATCTGTTATAGTCCAATCATAGTTAAATGAGAGTAACAGATCACCTAATCTTTTCCTAAACAGAATAGGTAGGATAGTATCTAAAATGAAAGAATTCAGTGGATCTCTGTTCCAAATCTTGTCTTTTTCTGGAAGTAACAGTGACCCATGATAATACCCCCAGGCCAACGTTGTTCCTTTCTTATGACAAGTATGTTCTTTTTGCCTTTTTGAAATATTAAGTGAAAACAGGTGTTTCATGGTAGAATCCAGGCACAGATTATGATTTGATTACTTGAAAACTGTTTTGTTTGGCTTTAATGGAGGGTTTACAGTTTCAGTTTAGCACAATAATTCTTTCAGGAAGTAAATAAAAAAGACCGTAAGAGGCATGGTTAGATAAAAACCAGAAAAAATAGTTTTCATAATCCTTGAGTACACCAAATCCTAATGAGTACACCAAAATAGGTTGTGTTCTTATTTTTCTTAATTTGATATCAAATATGTGAATGACTCTGACATCTGTCACAGTTTGGAGATGTCAGTATTCCCCTTTTTGCTCCTGAGGTTCCTTGTGGCAAATCTTAGGCAAAATGGAGTCAGAAAATGGTGAAAATGCCAACTTTATAAATGGCTTCCCAAGTGAAGGAGGCTCATAAATGTGAATTAGTGGAGAGGATTTGGATATATAAATAAAGTGAGGTGAACCCTGGATTAGCCATATGCACACTCCTGTGACAAAATACTTACGAAAACAAAGTAGAAGGAAAGAGATTTTGGCTTACAGTTTCATGATCAGGTGGCTGCATTGTTCTTAATCCTATAATGAAGCAGAAACAAAATGGCAGAAGGGTGTGGATGAGGAACGATGCTTACTACTCAACAGGAGTGGGGGTAGAATATGGTCTGTATTACACCTATATTGACTTGGTTTTTTTTCTCTCTGGGATCCAAGCTTTTGTGGTGATACCACCATGCACAATGAGGGTGGCTATCATTTCCCTTGGTTTCCTGTCACACATGCCAGTCATCTCGGGAACACCCTCACAGGGGCACCAAAAGTGTGCCTTACTAATTTCCTAAGTATTTCTCTATCTAATCAAGTTGACAAGTGTTAACCCACCACAAGCTATGTATTTCAGTTCTCTCCTTCATTTTGCAATTATGAGCAGTCAGCACTGATTTCTCTCCATTTGCCCTCATTTAAACTGAATATGACAAAACAAATCCCTTTCCAGTGCAACAGCAAAAACTGTTATTCCTTAGGGATTAATATGCATTTTATCTCCCTGTCGGTATGTCTCGAGATAAACCTGAGGCTATACCACAGCTTCTCCCACTGTGACAGGCTCTTAGTTCCCCTAAATAGTGCTGGAATGCTTCCATTACTTGACACCTTCAATATCATTTATTAACGTATCTCAGCCCCTGAGTCTTAAAAGCTATAGATTGTATGATTTTTCAGTCAGTGAAATTTATAGTAAAACTCTTTGACAAATAGATTAGGAAGATTTTAGGGTGAGTCCAAACACCTCACTCAATATTACTTCATTAATTTATGTCTAGTTAAGACCAATATTACTTCATTAATTTATGTCTAGTTAAGACAAAAGGAAAACAAATCTTAACAGAAGGGCTCCAGACAAACCTTTAGAGTACTTATTAAACAGTTCCTTTCAAACATAGAAAACATGAAATGGGAATGAATTAAACTGACATCGTTTCATTTCACTAATGAGCAAATACTTAAACAACTGTAGTTTCTATCTGGATAGCTGCCAGAATCCAAGCACCTTCTACAAATAGTTGCTATACTCTGGTTTATTAAAGCTATTTTTTTCTTATTTATCTGTACTATTATGCACATACATCTAAATATAAACACATAGCTAGATATTTAGATACACATAACTAAAATAAGAGAATCAGAAGTTGAATGACCTTAAAATGTTTTAGATTACATTATAGATATATGAATTACTAATATTAATATAAAATAATTAATGTAATATCACATTAATATATAATAATTATTGAAGCCTATGTTAATTATGAGAAGAAATTTGCATAGCAAAAAGGAAGCTGAAATATTCTAATGAATATTTAGAAGGAAGGACACTACTATGAAATTACACGTTCCTAATAGTTCAAAGAATTAAAACAGGTAATAACACACCTAAAGCAAGATATTCTTTGCTTCTTATATTAACTTTGCCAATAACTAGCCAAAATGGAACAAATGGTGAATCCGCAGTTGGACATACATACAAATAAGCATAAATATATGGATATCCTTATACGTATGGCTTGCCATTTCCAGAAATCATTAGTTTTTCATTTTGTATTTTGTGATCATCATCTAGAATAATAATAAGTAGCATATATAATTAGAACTTCCAAAAAATAACAAGAGCAACGAGTGGAGGAATATCTAAATACTAAAATAGAATTATGCTTTACAGTCTCAGCAGTCAAACCATATTTGGTCTAATGTAGTAGTCTATACAAAGAGTAGCAACATCACTGTTTCCCTGTTAACACTGGCTAAATATTATTACTCTGCTATTTCAACAGCAAACTGCAGGCCTTTGGAGCCAGCAGGCTTTCCTCAAGGACTTGCTGATGTGTAGCAAAAATATTTTAGTGTGAAAAAACTACTCCCTAGCGCACTTGTTTGCAAACTGCTGAATTTCTAGATAACTCTAACTATGTTCGGAGACTATTTTTGATAGTGCAGATCTGGTGCTGAAATGCTTCTAAAAAATCAACACTTCTTTTTCTTTTCTTTCTTTTTTTTTCTCTTCTTTTGCTCACAGCATGACAACCCCAGTAGAAAAAGCTGCTTGGGCAGCGATTTTTAATTTTTTCTACAGTAATTTGTGATGTTGAACCCATACCTCTCTTTTTCATGCTTACAAAACAGTAAAAAGCAGTCAAGTGAAATGCAAATTAATATGAAGCTCAAATACTTTACTTAACAGCTTTCAACTTAGTAGACTCAATTGCCAAAAGAATGTAAAGCAAAGCTTTACACTGCTGTTAATTATGCTGTGCTTGCCAGAAACACTTTTGCCATTACCTAGAAACTGTAAAGAATTGTTTTATTTCATCCAGAAATTTCTGTATAATTTAATTACTGTTTATTTCCTTTTTTTATTCTCATCTGCTTTAGTTTACATAAAATCCAGCAACTAAGCAAATACTTTTCTTAATAGTTCTGTTGAGATGCATGCTGAACTGAAGCCCATTTAACTCCTGCAACAAACTCTGGTTAAGTAAGATTAAAGATTATTTTTCCTTTGTTGTAATTTATATAAATTATATACAAGTTTAGCTCTTTTCCTTTCTACTATTAAGAATATGCCTGTACATATCTAACTATATGTATACTAGAAAACTTTTAAAACATAAAATTTAAACACATTTATGCAAATGAAATTAATGTAGTAGATAACGGAGATTATGGTATAATTCAATGTTTATACCATGTATATAAAATTTCTTAACATCTGTGCATGGAATGCCATATTCCACATTATATTTGTGACTGAAAGAACAAACAAGATATGTTCTTTCTTAAATAAATCAGTGTCTACTAAAAGAATACCTTTAAACAAGTAATTATGATAAAATTATAAGTATCATGATTGCTGTTCATTAAATTCATATAATTTGTCCTATTATCAGAAATTTAGGGCCCAGCCACCCTTGTTTTATGATTCCTTTGTATAATAAACACACATACATCAAAAGACAGGTAAATGAGCCTTCATTACTATGTTTTTCTGTCACAATAGATGAGGCATGAACTGCTTAATTCATCATCATTTCCACTATAGCAGATTGTCACAGTGAAGGCCAGAATAACTATTAGGTCCTCAGACACTTGAGACCCTGAATTGGTAGTACTTTAGTAAATGACGTAAGTCTTCATGTTGACCGTTTAAATTCTATTCGATTACTAACTTCAATATTCAATTACAATTGGATAGCTGACAAATCTCTGCTTTCCTTTTCAATATGACAACACATGCTGTCTTTTACGTGCTAAAGTGATGTTGCGGACCTACCATCTGTCTTGAGAAATTTTCCTAGCAATGAGAATATTGTCACTGGTCCGTACACATTCAATCTCTTTGGTGACAAAAGAGTATAAGTTTTGAAACAAGTAGCCAAAGCTAGGGGCATACTGTATAGATTTGGAATCTGGAATATTTACCTGTTCCCACATGAAGATTGAACCCTGGTCTCATTTGTAATGAAGTGTAACCAACTGAACTCAATAATCACTCCAATAAACAACTCTACAAAAAAAATAACAATATGATTAGCCATCCTTTTTAAGTATGCTGTTCTGTAAGTGTAGTAGATCAAATATTCTCTATGATAAATATTCTCATGTCTGATGACAGGAAGTCATACATTCTACATTTTCCTCCATTGTTCTCCGCTAAGAATTTTCTTTAGCTTGTTTTTTGATGCCCACATTTACCTAAAATTCTCCCTATTCCAACCACCACTTTTATGTACTTAAGGGAGCAATTAGTGGTCATAACATGCAGTATGCTAATGTTACATAGCTTTAAATAGATTTTAGGAAATGCATAGTATCTTTTAGGAGATTTGTAGAGTTTGAAAAGGAACATTTGCTTGTTAAAGGTTATAATACAATTATTGCACTACATTAATTTAATCGTCCTTCTATGATAAAGGTGAGGTACCTGTGATTTAGAAATACCAGTGATTTTCTGTGCCAGCCCACCCACATTTAGTTTTAGGCTCATAAACACTTAGAGCTGGAACAATACCTATGCTATACTTCACCTGTAAAATGCACTAAAAAATGTCCACGAAATGATATTTTCCATAGTCCAGAAGCTTAGTTATCACAGGATTATGTTTCACATTAATCAAAGTATGAGTTAATCTGCTGTAATAAAGATACTAAGACAGAGTAAATGGAATATACTGGGTTTCAGACAACAATACACACATATAGTCTGGAGTTCTTTGAAAGGTTCTTCCATTTTTAAAATAGTGTATTTGAAAGAATTTTGGCCCAGATAGGACACTGTAGCTGGTACAGCCTTAGAGGCAAAACCAAGGAGCTCCATGTCCCCCACCCCTAGGAATTTACCTTGGCCCTATCTTCCCTACCCCTAGGAATTTGTCCCTGGTGCCAAACGAGTGCCAATGAGATACCTGTGCATCCCTAAGGCTGCCTCAGGCTCCACCCCAAACCTAAGCTACATGTATGCCTTCACTCCACGTGTCCCACGGAGAGATGGCTGACCCCAGGGGAGATGCCGCACTCCAGGGGATCAGGGGTCTCTCCCTGCATTCTTAAAGGTCATTTATATTTCATACTTCTTATCTTTTCAGCCACCACCCCCACAATTCTGTCATATGGTTCCCTGACCCAGAATGGCAAACGAGAAACTCCTGGGCCCTCCCACTCTGAGTACCCTGCCATTTCGCAGACTGGACTGCATCCTGGCTTAATTCCTCACTTCTTCACTGTAGACCTGTAAACTTGTCTCTGCTGGTTCGCAAACAACACCGGCCCAATTTACCACAGGTGAGCAGCCCCTGGAGATTGCCACGGGGCCAGGCCCCACACGGGGTTTTTTCCCCCCCTTTCTGTTTTTGTGGTGCTCTCATGTCCTCAGATAGCCCAAGGCAGAGGTTTTCTGGACCAACCTGGGTTCACACTGAGGAACTCTCACATCCTTCAGAGCTTTTTAAGTTCTCACAAGCAGAGTCTTTACTAAACTCCACGGAAAAAATCCACTCATATACATATTAGTGATGGCCAGTTATTAGGAGCTTTGGAACCAAAATGCCAATCGGTCTACAACAAGTAAAAGTGACGACTTAAACTTAGTAGACCATGGTCCATTGTCTCATCTGGCTATAACTCTGTGGGCCAAGGCCCACACCAGATTTTATCTTGGGGATCACTTCCTGTCCCCCACCTCCAAAAAAAACATACCTGTCTATGGCTTATCACACTGATGGCAAGTTAACAAAACTCTCTATCCTTAAGCCTTTGTTTTGAGAATGTGTGTCCTTTCCCACCAGTGTCCCCTTTGTCTCCTTGTCGCTTCTGCTTTCCCACTGTGCTGACCCATTCCCCACTGAGATGGGAAAGGTACATCCAAACAGTGTTAAGAGACGTGTGGGCTGCTTTAAACTTTCATGCCATGCCCCAACTCTGCACAGTGTCTCGGCTCTCATGCTGTGCTCCAGCTCTTCTTGGGGTTCGGTTCTAATGCAGTGCCCTGCTCCGCGTGCCCCACAAGCAGTTCAGCTTCATGCGGTACCCCAGCTTCATGCAGGGTCCTGGCGTGTGCGGTCCCAGCCGAGTCCCGCATGCCCACCACCACCACCCCCCGCCCTGCCTGTGTTTCCAGGGCAGTTCCAGCCCTGCCTCACGTGCTGCATCCTGGTGCACACTCCACCTTCATTCTATGTGTGCCACCCCCATGCTGGGTATGCTTTGCCCACATGCCAGACCAGTCCCCACCCCCAAGCTCAAATGCAGCTCTGTCTGCCAGTGCACAGACAGGCACAGCAGACAACTCATTATTGCTGATACCCTTAGAGATGTTTCACAAATTTCTTCGGCATTCAAATCTTAAAAATGCTCATGATTGATTACCATTAACGTTTTATACCAATCTCCTAAATGTTTAACAACCAGAATTAAGAAATAATTATAAATCCCTTTTGCTAGAAACCACTAGCTCTTTTCCAAAACAAGGGTTATATGATACATGCAAAACAACAAAACAACACTGCGGCAGAAGTCAAACAAACCTTTCCCAGCCTGTCTGCCTGCCCTGGCTCAATCCTCCACTGAGCCATAATTAATTATATTCAACTGATATTAAAGAACACCGTAGCTGATTTCTCTCCTAAATAAAAAGGTAAAAATTAATTAAACAGGCCATCCTCCAAAAATCAGATGGCATTAGACATTTTAACAACATAAAGAGATACTTATATATGACACAAATGACATGTCAGTTCCTAAAATTCTCTGGACCTGTCCTCCTTATGAGAAGCCATTACTAAAATCATAAATACTCTGTTGATTATATTCAGCTCCTGCATATTTACTTAATTCTATAGATACCTTCTATTGTAGTCCAAATCCCAAGCAAAAAGGCAAAACTTGACCTTCAAACTCCACAGAGACCTTCTTAATATGGTTTTTCATATTTTCAACAACAGAGATAACAATAACACTTGTGACACTTGGAGTTCTGAGACAGGTAAACTGACACAAAGTTGAGCTGCCTGCCCCCCCCCATGGACCATGCCTCAAATGCAGCAAAAGGACATTGGGCAAGAGAGTGCCCCATTCTGATGTTCCTTTGAGATCTTACCCTAGGGCTACTGGACTGTCCTAGCCACCAGAGAGTGGGTAAGCCATCCTAACTTCCAGCCCTCACAGGAAATGCCAACACTGCCAGATTCATCACTGACAGATCTGCTTAAACTTGCTGCTGAAGACTGATGGGGCTCAGGGCCAAAAACAACCCACTTTAAGGTGTCCATCTCAGAGTCCAAGTCCCATTAAAAGTCTCACATAAGACATTCTCTATACTTGTGGACATAGAGGCCATATGTACAGAGTTATTCCTGAGTTTTCAGGCTGCTATAGTAAGTCCTCAGTCTCTAGGAGATATTAAAGCTCAACCTATGCCATTTATAAACAGGGCCTATTTCATGCAGGTTCCAGACTGCTTCTTCCCAATCCACCCAGTGGTGTCAAATCTTCCCTCCACCACTCACTTTACAGTCCTAAATCTTAAAAATGTTTTTTATTCCCTTGTGTTTATACAGACTGACCCAGACACTGAGGCCTCAACAGCTTACACCTGTTATAGCTAGTAAACCTCTCCTCAGTGATATAGACCACCCCCTTCCTTTCGTATTCACCAATTTCTCAGACAACCCTGGTCAAGACTGACAGATAAATTTTGTGTTCTCATTTTGTTTATACTTTTTCAGGATATATAAAAGCCTTTCCCACAAACAGGGGAACTGCTGATATACTTACTAAAGTCCTATTACAGAAAAATAATTCCAAGGACTACAACCAGGTTACAGCAACCCATACCTGATATTCTTGGCAACCTCAACAGTGATCAAAGTTGCTAGACTGCCATCCAGGTTTCACATCACTCAAGCTAAGTGGTGCCCTTCCAGCCCTAGATCTAACCATCCTTTTGCCTCACAGCCACAACTCTCAGGCTATCATGTTTTGTTATCCAATTTTGTTCCTAATTTCTTATTCTTTTTACAGCAGGACTCTCAACAGTGTTTCCTAAAGACTCCAATGTCATGCATACCAGTGATAAACCTTACACTCTTAACTTTTATCCTTTCAGATGGGGGAGTAATCACCTCTCATAACTTCACTCCTCCTAACCCCACATGTATTTTTCAGAATTCTACCTTACCGTGGCAATGATTCTACCTCAACATGGTCCTGATATAATGACATACCAAAACCAAAGGCACCTTTCCTTCTACCTCACCTGGGTCCTTAAATATGCCTCCTCATAACATCTTGTCTCTTTGATTTTCCAGTCTAACATATGTGCATTCACCAGTGAAGTTGTCCTGGCTAAAACACCTGGCATCAACTTCTACATGGTCATCTCTACATGGGCAACTCTATGGGGGTTGACTCCCCTAGACCCCCATAGAGTGTCCCCTTCCAGCAGGAAGCATTAAAAAAAAGAAATCTTTACCCCTTTTCATAATAATAATCATAAGACAGGATATGAAAGAATTTTGGCCCAGACAGGACACTGTAGCCAGTAAAGCTATAGAGGCAAAACCAAGGAGCTCCATCTCCCCCACCCCTAGGAATTTACTTATGGCCCTATCTTCCCTATCACTAGGAATTTGTCTCTGGCACCAAACGAGTGCCAATGAGATACCTGTGCATCTCTAATGCACCCTCAGGCTCCACCCCAAGCCTAAGCTGCATGTATGGCTTCACTCCACGTGTCCCACAGAGAGATTGCTGACCCCGGGGGGAGATGCCGCACCTCAGGGGATCGGGAGTCTCTCCCCGCATTCTTAAAATAAAGGTCATTTATATTTCATACTTCTTATCTTTTCAGCCACTGCCCCCACAATTCTATCAGTATTTATTTCTGGGTCCAAAACAGAATCTTCCAATATTAATAAATCCAAGCCAGTAGTGTAGCAAAACAAAACATAAAGAATGTATCTTAATTGTCATGTATAACTGTTCATATTTCATAAGCCACTATTTAAACATAGAGTGTATACAGCCCAATAAAAAGGAAGGATTCTCTAGTTGGGCATATTTTTGCTTAGATCACACATAGAAACTATGTCTCCATTACTAAAAGAATTAAAAAACAATAAATCTTGCTGCAATACCAATCTCTACTGTAGCATTCTAGTGTCTTGACTGTAAATCTAAGAGTGTTGAAAGGAACAAAAGCTTGCAATTTGATAATTTATTCTTTTGTTAAAAACTATTACATTATCAATTTTTTCAGAACATCATCTTTGATAATGCCTTAGATGGCCTTAAAGTAATGGATTTTGTAACTTTTTCATGATTTATTTCTATTTATGAAGAAAAAGAGAAAAATCTAATGTATTTGGTTCATTATTGACTGTATTCAATATTTTCATATAAGACAATTAAATAAAAGTACAGACACATTGATGTATCTTAAGCCTTTATTCCATAATTTCAATACAAAGGAATTTTAATCCAGTTAAAGAAATATCTTTATTTATTATAAACCAACAAATTGGATTCAAAAGTATTTTTGATGTATTACTGTATAAGCTAAAGTGTCTGGACCATTCGAAATAATTTAGTAGTGTAAATAATATTTCATAAATGGATGGATAAAAACTGAGTAAGTAGACATTTCCTAAAGAAAAACAGCTGAGAAGATATTGAGATTCATTATAACGCCCATTCTCGTTGACTTTTATCTACTTTTGAAGACCTACAATATCTCCAATGTTTTGGTTTTGTCGGTTTTATTCTTTACGGTTTTGTTCAATTGTATTACAACTAATGATATAGGCAATTCTATTAGAAATAGCGGGAGGCATTATGGTAACCATTGTTGATCACCTTGTATTATGTTTTTATATTATCTATTATGTCCACCCTTTTGACTTGACCGATTCTGTTCTGTTATGTCACATTTGGTTTTACTCTCTTCCAAAAAAGCAATAAGAACCGTGGGAGCAATGAAACCCAAAATGTGTAATAGTCACTGTACAAAAGGGAGGAAAAGAAAGTGCTCTAAACTATATAACTGCATGTATATTTAAGTGTATAAGATAGAAAATGATATCACAGAGTTTTATTGGATCATTGAACAGAACTGTTTGCAGTATCATTGTTGGAATGTCCACTCTACAAGCTTTAATTTTGTGACTGGAACAATTATTTCTAAGATGGCAATATGTAATCCATTAACTAGTGATTTCCTACTGCGCATTTTTTTCTTCTGTAAATCTGTATAACTTGTACCCCTTTACTGTTTTTTTTCTTTCTTTTCTTTTCTCCTTAAATAAAAATTAAAAAAAAAAGAAAAAAAGAAAACCATGATTACATGATAACTACACAGACTAAATATTTAAACTCCTTTCTGTATTAAACGTATAAGTCCATTGTACATTACTTTTTACCCGTCATCTCCTATCTCATTAAACAATATTTTACTTCATCTCTAACTTTAATTCATGAAACTGATTACTATCCAGGAATAGTGGTTCTTTTACAGAGTCCCAGCATTCTAGAAGGCTAGGAGAGCAAGGTTGTCAAGTTCACAACCTGGACTGCTTAGTGACTTAGTGTAACCCTGTCTCAAAATAAAATATAAAAATGTAAGAGTTGGGGACATAGCTCATTAACTTGACCAGTGACAAATGAGACCTTTCCATTACAGGCAGGATGCATGAGAAGAGCAATTTCCAATGGACTGGATCTGAGAGGACAAAAATACTGAGGACCATGACACAGTAGTCTCTGCCATCTTGCTGTTCTAATGTCCTCCTGTTTCTGCAGTGTCCCATCTAGCAGGACTTATAACTATTTGCCTTTTCTTCACTCTTTTTAAGTCCTTTGTTCTCTCTTCTTTATTTTTCCCCTTTTCTTTCTTTACTTGAGTAAAAAGTTGTGTTTACCTGTTGCTCAGTTGTTCCAGACAATTCTTTGGGCTGGATAAAAAGAGCCTGACATGTTCAAATCCTTAACCATCAAGTACTAAATTTATAGATCAAAAGTTTGAATAATCATTTTTGTTTAGCTTTTAAAAATTCCCTTAATTTCCATGCTAGAACTTTTTGTGAGTGATACAAATGAATCTTCAGCATCATCATCATCTGCAGACTTTGTTATCTCTACACCCTTGAGCAACTTCAGTACTTTGTCTACCCCCTGGCATGGCACTCTCCTTATAAAGCAATGCATGATACATTTGCTGTATTGTTCCCAAGTTTTCCAAATCCATCTCCTCCCCTTTCTTTTCTTAGCTGGAATTTCCTGACATTTGTCTCCTTAGCTTATGAAAATAAAGCACAAAAATTTCATAATGATGTTTTGAAGAGTTACTCAACTTCTCCCCCTGGTTTTTTGGGGGAAGTTGAACAAGGCAGGGGGCACTGGAGAAAGTGGGATGAGCTGTACAGCCGGCCTCATCATCAAATTTGGTAGTATTTGTTTCCTTTGTATTTGAAAAGGTCTGGCCTGGAGCCATTACCCATTCTTTTGCTTCTTGCCTCTGTCCAGGCCTTTGGCCAAGGGACTAGGAGGCACCACAGCCTCAGGAACAAGAAATCTTCCCTCTGTAGTGTTTCCCTTTACAAGACTGGTGGCTTTCCTGCTTTCTGTAAGAACAATGTACTTGTCAAAGAACTGCAATCTGTTGCTTTAAAATTGTTGACAAACTTAAGGCGCATGTAGAGAGGTTTCGCATACAGAAATGACTTTTGCAAACACATACCAAGTAATCTAGTGGAAGAACTAAGGATACATTAACATATATAAAAGGGATGATTTTAATGTAAAGTTTATAAATTGAATAACATAATTTCTGTCTTTTATAAACTTAATTTTAAAAACATTTCCAAGAACTCATCATAGTAAAGTACTTCTTTCTTACTAGTTGTTTCTACTAGGTAAAAGCTGATGAGATTCATATTTGTATTTCTTGACTTTATATTTTAAAGCAAATTTAAAGCTGTAGGATTATTTTGCTTTCTATCTCATTCATTGGCTGCAAGTTTTATTCATCTAAAAGAAGAATAATTACAGAAGGTAACATTTCTAATGATCTAGTCTTTGACAGATAGTTAAACCATACAAATGAGAATTAGTTTAATTAGAAAAGCATGCATAAATGCAGTAGTATTTTTCATATAAATCAATTTTTCATGGATCTATGATATTACTATGTAAAATTTCTCTGAAGCTAAATTATTAGAAACAGAATAAATAAAATATAATTGATTAACATATATGTATATATGGTCACATATTTGCAAAGTTAATAAAATTCATTTTTCTAAAATGTAATGCAAAAGAAAATCAAGTAAAAAAGGGATACAATACCAGCTGTGACAAGAAAATTCTTGAGATGTTCTTCTAAGAGTCTTTTGCTTTGGGAGGTCAAAACGTAAACCTAGAAATAATAGATCAAAATCATAACAAAGTTGATTACATTTTATTATGTAAAATAATTAAGTAAATTGTGTTACATGTGCACCAAATGGAATACCACAAAGTTTTAAAAAGGAATGGGAGATTTTATGTCTTACAATATAGAAGAAACCCTGAGATATAGTAAGTGAATAAAAGAAGCTAACAGAAGCATATATTACTTTTGGTCCTATATCCACCTCAAAATTATATCTTTTTCTTTTTTCTTATTTTTATAGTACCACTTTGCATGAAATTCTTCCCTTGTGTAGAAAAAAATCTATCAGATCATCCCCCTCCCCAAGAGCCTTAAAATGAGCATAAGAAAGGTAAATATGATGTTGGCCTTCCTAATTATCATGGAATTTCAGAATACCTTGTTGACATGCCTAATGGAAAGTCTTTTTCAAAGTCTGTACTTGAGTACGGAAATGGTGGAGATTGGGAAGAAATAATTTACCCCTTTTACGAGAATTCATCTCTAAGGAGAGGCACACATTATATTAAAGATAAGCAGCCGCTTAAAGGAAAAATAAGAATGCCCCTTTTGCCTCTTTTGATCCAGATATTAAGAGTCCTAGCTCATTTAATGCTGTGGTAATTCAGTCTATCAAATATCTGTTGAGCTCTTATTCTGTTCCAGATTCTCTTGCAGTGCGTGCACAAGTGCAGTAAAAGTGACAAGCAAAGCTTCCCTCTGCAGAGCCTTCTGGAGTTGGTAATCTGTTAGATTCCTAAGGATAGAAAACACCCAGGGAAGTGTTATCCAGATATTCGGTATAACACATTTTGCAAAACTCTTGCAAAAGTTAAGAAATAAAATCAAATTATATAAATAGTAGAAGAATCTAATTTTGATTCCTCAAGAAATTTTCATAGCAAGAAAAATGAACAATTCTTAATATGAAATTATACTGATTTTTCTTACAAAATGAAGTATCTGAGCCCCTTTTGTTTACTTTTATGAAAACTCTCCTTTATATTTTGTATATGTTTTTGAGTAGACTTACTCTAAGAGATAATAAATTTCTAGAGAATATAAATGAAAGGTTTATCCATCAGAAATATCCCATATTTATTTGCTTTCATGCTACCTCCTCTAAAACTGTTAGCAATAATTATTATAGGTCTTCTTTGTACTTATGCAAACACAATGAATATGTAAATTTCTTATTTTTGCAAAATAGTTCATAAAAAGTAATATACGCTTCTGTTAGCGTCTTTTATTCACTTACTATATCTCAGGGTTTCTTCTATATTGTAAGACATAAAATCTCCTATTACTTTTTATAACTTTGTGGTGTTCCACTTGGTGCATATATAACACAATTTACTTAATTTACCCTTTTTATAGATATCTTCTTTATTTTGTGTTATTTAACAAAAAATGTTAACAAAATAAATTTTTATGCATAATTTCTATAGTGCAAGGATACTTATGCAATGTATTTTAAGAAACAAATTTTCATAAAGATTTATATATATTTGCAATTTTGATTAATTTTGTTTAAGTAAACTTTATAGAATTTTCACTGATTAATATTGCCACAATTAGAGTATGAAATTTACCTCTTAGTTTTATATTTTGTCAATATAAAAGTTGTAAGTGAGAACTCAGGGGTACTTAATTTATATTTCTATTTTTATAAAGAGATTGATCAACTTTTTATTTACTTATAAGCTACTTATATGTCTTTTCTGTGTACCTGCCCATTTTTCAATTGTCTTTTAAAGCCATATAAAATACTATTTTATCTATATTTTCTTATATGCACAGATGTAATATTAGTTTTTGTGCTGGTATGTAAAAATTACTTTTTATTTTACTAAGAATTTAAACACATTATATTTAGAGACAAAGCCAAATACTTTTACTTTTCTTTATAGAATTTTTTTTTTGTTTTTCTAATAATGTTTAAAGTCATCATTTTTATCTCTATGTGTTTGCATGTGGGCATATATACGTTTGTACCCACAAACATGCATAGTACTCTAATATTTGGAAGGATTTTTGCTCGATGGTTCACCCTTAAACTTAGAACTCTGCTAGAATCTCTGTTCTACTTTGGTTTATGTAGTATATTTTTGATTCTTAATTTTTAAAAATGACATATTAAAGAATATCAGGTTCTAATTCAGTCATTTACATCTATAGTTCTATTTCTTTGAATGTTTAGCAGGTACTTTATATTTTTAAAATACATATAAATTTACATATTTTAAGTATTTTCATTTGAATGCAAGGTAATGTAGAAAGCATAATCATCAAATGTACTTTCCTAGAAATGAAGTCATTGTATCCAGTCTACCCGCATTCCTGTGTTTATTTTTTCACTATTCACCATAACCAAAATATGGGAGCAACCCAGATTCCAATAAATAAATGAATTTGTAAGGAATAATAGCACACACACACACACACACATATATGAATACAATATTATACAGCCATAAAAATATGAAATCCTATATTTGTAGTAACTTAGATGGACTTTGACTTCAGAGTGTTATATAAAATAAGCTAGGCACAGAAAGACAAAATCTGTGTACTTTCACTTATGTATTGCTATGGTTTATGTCGATGGCCCCCAAGCTTCATGCAGTTATGGACTGGACCAAATCTAGCATTTGTGAATGGTTTGTTGTCTAGTGCTCAGATTGGAGGTGTGAGTAGGGGTGGAGCCAGGATACAATGTAGGTATGGGAGAGGATGTGTCTCTCTCTTTCCAGTTCACCTTTTGCTGTTTGCAGCCAGCCATGGACAGCAGCCCACCATGCCACCCTGCTGCTTGGAGCCAACTGAGTATGGACTGAAACTTCCAACATTGTAAGAAATAAATCTTTCTTTTTGGGTGTCAGGTATTTTGTCTCAGCAAGGAGAAAATAGTAAATAAGACATATATGTAATATAAAATAGATTAATTTATTTGTATATGGAATATACAATAGAAAGCAGAATAGTAGTTACCAGAGGCTGGAATGGGATTGGGTATGGAGAATTCTAGCAGATAAGAAGAATAAACATTACAGTTCTATCACACATATGGGTAAGTATACTTAATATTGTATCACTCTCCTACAAAAAGCTAAAAGTTGGAGTTTGTGATGTGTTTTTTAAAGATCAGCTAAGTGTTTGAGATGATGGATGGTTAAGTATTGTCATGGTTTATGTCTGTGGCCCCCAGGCTTTATGAGTTTGAATTGTGCATTTGTTATTCATTCATTGTCTAGTGCTTGGATTGATGGTGTCATTGCTCCACCCACAAAGGGGTGGAGCCAGCATGTGATGTAATGGCTGGAAGAAGGTGTGTCTTGCTTTTTGCTGGTCCCTGTTTGCTGTTTGCAGCCACCATGAACTGCGGCCCAGCCACGCTCGCCTGCCTTGGAGCCAATTGAGTGTGGACTAAAATCTCCAGAACCTGTAAGAAATAAGCCTTTCCTTTCCCAACTTTGGGCTTCAGGTATTTTGTCTCAGCGATGAGTAAAAAGTAACTAAGATAAATATCTTAAGATGATCAATATGCATTGTACAGATGTAGCAAAACATTACACTGAATCTCATAAAATGTATAATTATTACCTGTCAATAAAAATTTCCCTGGTCTTTTCTTTGCTTTACTCTCTTAATTTTTATACCTGTTATGAGATGGCTGATTTTGATTGCTAATTTGATTGACATAAATATTGCCTAGGAGCTGAGCAAAGCATACTTTTGGGTATGTTGAATTGTACCACGTGAGTGTGGACCTAAATCTGATCCTTAGCCCCTTCTGTTCTGGCACTAGTCCACTGCACTGTGCTTCTTGGATGTTATTTCCTTTGCCACACCTTCCCTCTGTGTTGTTTCTGCCTTGGGCCCAGCTACTCATGGACCAAAACCTCGGAAATCATGAGTCATAGTGAAGCACTTCTTTAGTTGAAAAAGTTGGATATTCTGTCCTATAGACATGTTAGAAAGATAAAAGTTTGGTACCAGAGAATTAAGGTGGTGGTTGTAACTACATTTGACTATGTTCAGGTGCATTTGTAACTTGGTTATGATAGAAATTCAGAAAACTTTGAAGAATTGGGATAGAGAAAGCCTAGAAGTATAACTTGTAAGCAGAGCTTGATAAGTGATTTCTGTTTGAATTCAGAAGATCAATAAGAATACACTCATAAGTTTTCAGACAAGGTTTCTTAAGAATTGAACTACATTCATATTACATTCTGCAAAGAATCTACTTTTTTCATGTCATAAAACTTGGTGCGAGAATGGATTTAAAGGTGGTGGATGAAGTATTTAGGTAACTCAGTGTTCAGGTAGTAGTATGAGTATTTCTGGTTGCTTTTAGCCAAATGTAAAGTAAAGTAAAGTAAAAATTACAAGCAAAACACATACAGGTGTGGCCACTTGAGCTTTTTGGAAATTACATTTTATCATCAGGTCATCAGGAAACTGAGACATGGAAAAAACAGGCATGTTTGTCCTGTTGGGTTTTTATCTTGCTTTGATTCCAATTCTTTTTAGTTTTCTATTCTTCCCATTTTGAATGGGAATTTTTACCCTGTGACATTATGTCTTGGAATTGTGTAACTTATTCTTAATTTTACAGGAGTTCACGGCTTTGAGTTGCTTAGAGTCTTAGAAAGATTTTGAACCTTCACTTTTGACCAATGTGATTAGTAGGGTTATGGGGGAAGGAATTATTTCAATTTTTGTTATATGCAGGATGTCATAACATGTTAGGTAGAATTATGAATTTGTTGTTATCTTTACTTGAAGATTAAGTATCATGAGATTGAATACAATTTATGGTGATAGGTTCAAGAGTCACACTGATAGGGGGTTGAATGTGATGCTTAACATTGACTGTCAATTTGACTAGATTAAGAGATACCTAGAAAAGCAGTAAAACATGCCTCAGGATATGTATGGGTGAGTCATAGGTATGTGACCTTTGGAAACACAGATGATTCCTGGTTTCTTTTTCTCTTCTCCAGTACTCTGCTCCCCAGATACATTAGCTTCTCATTCCTGGGTACAATACCCAACACCCACAAAAAGAAAAATTTAATTTGGCTCATGTTTGAGGAAATTTACATCATGATCAGTTGGCTTCTACAGGCAGAAAACAACATGGAAGAAGGATGTGATGAAGCAAAGCTGCTAAGTCTGTGGAAGTTGAGAAGCAGAGCTGGGGAACAGTTACAGAGAGGAAGAGAGTAGAAACAAAATATAAGCCCAAGGCAACCCACCATGACCTATGTCATCAGGCCTGGAATTGCTCTACCAATAACCAAAGTAGATCTCAAAATCAATCAAATTGACACTGTCCCTTACATATCATACTAGATGCGATGAGTTAAGCAGTTTTCCATTGTGCTTTTTTGTCATTATGTTGGTGCTTTGGAGTCAGCTGTCTATTGATTGCAACCTCTGAAACCATGAGCCAAAATAAATCTCTCATCCTTTAAATTGTGAGCATCAGGTGTTTTGCCTTTGTATCAGTCAGTGCTTCCTAGAGAAATAGATTTAATGCAAGTTATAAAAATGTGTAAGTATTTACAAGATTGGTCTACAAAGACCACCAAGAGTCGGATATGGAGGAATGCAAAAGGTCTATCTGCACAGTGGAGATCTGAAGAACTCAACTGAAGGCCGGGAACTCACTATCGTGTCTTGTGCAAGTCTGTGTTAGGAGGGCAAAAGGCCTGTGCCAGAAATATGAAGGGCCTGTATTGGAGACCAGAGTCTGCACTGGAAGCCAGGAAATGATGGCCAAGTTGAAGCTGGAGGCTCCTTTGTAGAAACAGAAGCAAGCCTGCCTGCTCCATTTCCCTTTCATACTGCTCAGGTAGCAAGCCTTCCTAGGGTTTGTCTTAAATCTCTGTAAATTCCCTTACACACATGCAGAATTATGTTGATCCAGTTTAGTGGGGGCATTTCTTCTCCAGTTGACACAATCTGTTAACTGTAACTCCTAGCAAAAGCAAATCTAACCTATACGTAGAACATTTCCCCAATTTACAGGACACATGCAACTTGCACCTTACATCATCACATTTGTTTTAGTCTTACATATATATATATATAAAATATGTCCAACGTTTATTGTCAGAACTTTTATGGTTGTTTCTCTCTTCTTTCTCACAAGCTAAGTTTATTTCTTTAGTAATTTCTTCAAATATCACTCACAGGATGATTGTATATTCAAGTCTACCTTTGCTACGTATTCTGGAATGACAATGTGGTTGAATAAAAAGTTCTTTGTTCCTTAAGTAGCAGATCAATTCTACTGCCATGTCTTAATGGTTGAATTTTGCTAAAGGAACATTAGGGCAATATCTCCTTTAATGTGATTTTCTTCTTTAAATCCCTTTCTTTATGATGTTTTGATGTTGACCATTCTAAACCATTTTTTCTCATATGTAGCCTATTAAACAATATCCTTTTTAGATTTTGTTTCTCTGCAAACTCATGAATTTTAACTTTACACATAATTTTATAAGTTAAATATGCTTACAATTTTTAAATTTTTTTCCAAAGGAATCACAAATGTATTATGTCTTATATTACATCTCTTGGTTGCATTTCCTATCATTACTGTTTGGTGATTTTCTCTTTCTGTTTTCCTCATTTATATTGTTTTTCTTTTATTGTGACTCTTTTTGTTTCCAAATCCTTCTTTATTTCAATATTATGATGATTCTTACTTTTCATCTTTTATTACAAATTTGCCAGTTTCGTTTCATCTCACTCTACTATCAAGCATCACTTCCTTGAGATTTGGCAGTGCTGCGGCTTGGTTTCTGCCTCAGCCTCCTCTTCCTTCATTGTGTGTTTGCTTTAAAAATTCTTAGTGAAATGAGAGTTTATGATATTCATTTTATGGCTCACAACAATAAACTGTTACAGTGATTCTTTTTCTTTAAATGCTAGATTTATTTTAAATTTTTCTCGTGCTGTGTTTCATGTTTCTTTAAAACTGTATGGAGTGAGTTATCTTTCTTGGACTACTGCTAGCTCTTTTAGAAAGATAGATAGAATACAGGCTCAGTTCCCAACTTTGTAAAGCGAAGCTGCTTTGGTTTTTTGAGGGAAACACCCTGAGAGGAGCTGTCATTCTGTTTGTAGCTCTGCCTCCTCTTTTCCTGTTTGTGCTCTGATGTGCTGTTCTTTCCGGCCCAGTGCACTCAGTTTCCATCACTGCTATTTTTCACAAGAGATTTTGTGATTTCACTTTTGATCACCTTCACCTTCAGGAAGTTTGTTTTGTGGACACATTGGGAGCTCTGTCACCTCTTGGCTGGTTTTGCTTTGTTCCTATTTTTAATTTGCTTTACTTTTCCTGTTTAAACTTTTTTCTATTTGGTTGTTTTTAGGCAGCTTTCCTCTTGCATTGAATTCTGTGAATTTATGCTTAAATATTATGCTTAAATTTTTTAATGCCTTTAAGAAAAGTGGATAGTCACCCATTTATATAGCTACAATCCTTTTGAAAGTGGATATATTATTTCATTTGAAAAAGAAAATGTTAATTATGGAATAGTGCAACAAGTGATAAATTATTTTCCTCTGTTGGGTCTGAATTCCTCAAAATGGTAGTAAGAACTAATCAAGAAATCAATATTAATTTGTTTATTAATTATTATTATGGTCAAGAATACGAAGATTGATCTTAAGGATTCAATTTTTTTTAAAATAAAGTAAATGAAAAGTTTGGTTTTTCTAAAAGAACACTTTTTTCTTTGGCACTAAAACCACAATCGGCTCATATGAAAGCCAAATTTTAGCAAATTTAATTGTTCACACCTTTTATTTGATTGCAATGTACTTTGAAAACTCGTACAACTTGAGGTTACATTTTCAGTAAGACAACACCATTCTTCTTTTCCTCTGTTTCTTTAAACACTCCTGAAATCAGTCAAGTGCTCACTCCAGAAGTTAAGTTTCACTTGCAGTTTCGGTGACCTTTTGAAATTATTATGCATGCCTCTATGCATATAACTAACTGATCAGACTAACCTAATCATAACTTTTGTATAAACTCATTAACGAATTTTAGTGTTTCCAAGCTAAATTTATTTGAAAGAAAGCAATAAATAAATTAACCATGAATTAAGAAGTTATTTTGTTTGTATACTACATAAATTATGAAAACTTCCAGAATAACTCTTTAAAATTAAAAAAAATTAAACTGAAAAATTATTTTAAAATGTTAGGTATATTATTATATACAAAGACAACTGTTTTATAAAACAATAGAAGATCTCCTGAACCTTGTAAGTTGTGTCTTTGCATGTCTCATGGAAGACTGAAAGGTCCCTCTCAAAATATGTTTTTTATGCAACCTAAACGGTCACTTACACAAGAGAGAAGAATAATTGAGGCTCCCGGAATCTTGAGACTTTTATCTTTTGCCAACTGATGTCTAAGTTCAGAATGGTAATTTGAAAAGAAGTCAAACAGACAAACCACTTAACCTGTGATGAAAATTAATGGTAAGAAATAAATTAACTTCCTAAATATTTAATTACTTACAGATAGAAAAGTCAGTGGTCAAGACCAAAGGTAATCTTTTGGCATGCTATTGCCCAGCAGGATATGTTCCAACTGAAAAAGAAAAGTAAATTTAAAATATAGTTAAAATTAAGTGACAATCCTTGTTTGTCCTGAGAATACTTATCTATGGTTTCTATTTTCTTTCAAATTTAAAGAAAAGAGTTTTGCTTACTAGTTGCTGAAATTCAACCAGCACGGAATTAAGAAAATGTCTATTTTGCTGATAACTTGAAAACATTAAAAGGAATAACAGACCAAAACTCACTCAAATAGGTGAGGACGAGATGAGATGGATATTGATGTGAATTTACTGAGAATGTTATTCTCTCCATAAAGTTGAATTTACAAATGAAAGAAAGCAGAATAATTTTCTTACATGTAATTCTACTATACATACCTGTTTTGGGATGCTCCAGACCTGTGGCCTGGACCAAGGACTGTAGTTTCTATATTACACCTCACCACTATGCTAGTGTTCACCTTGAAGGGACTCATGAGAAATTATCCCTGAGAAGTAGCAATAAGTAAATGCAACTATGATTTCCAAGGTCATTCATTGTTCGTTTTAGCCTGAACCCTCAGGGGAAATGCTTGTGCCCTTTTCCAGATTAACTGTATTTGCTGTGAGCCAGGAGTTTATTGCTGTACTGTGGATATTATGAATACTTTGATTTGATCTTATTTCCTGTTCTCATTGGTTGCCAAGAAGGTTAAAGCCAACCTCATGATCAACCTGTAAGGAGAGAGTAGCATGTCAATTTGCTTTCCATGGGGTTTCAATCTTCTTCCCCAGCATATGGACTGAACAAAAAGACATTAACTGAGGCTTACCAGTGTTCTAACATTTCAGAACAAAGTGAATAAATTTGGAGAAGTATTGTGATATGAAAAAATAACTCTTTACAGAAATTTCCTGTTTTCTCCTGCAGAGTAAAACGTGTGTGTGTGTGTGTGTGTGTGTGTGTGTGTGTGTGTGCATGTGTGTATTCTTGTTAACAGAATCTTGATTTTCTCAGTGTATCAAGCCAACATTCCTTGATTCCACAGAAAGTGAGCTTACAACTTATAAAGAGTGGTCATTATCAATTTCTCAAAAGATAAAAAAGAATACTGTTAAGGGTTTTTGTAGAAGATAACTTCACAAAGAAGGAAGCCATATGTGAAGAAGTTTGCTTTTTGTCGTGGCTTCTCTGTAGCTCTATCTGAGAAGGAGGCAGCCGCAGCTGCCTTCTAATGAGCATTGTATAACACACCTGAATAAAGCTAACATTTCAAGAATTGTAGAGTAAAAAAAATTGGAAAATCCGGGGCTTTACTGGTATTACTGATTATCTGGAACTAGATATTAAACTTTACAGTCCCAATCTAATTGTCCATAAAAGAGAAAATATTTTTCATTGTACCATAATTTTAAATGGTACTTGCTTTTAAATGTGATCTTAATGATATATTCTTGGAAGACAAAAGTTTAGAAATGTTTGCAAGCATAGCTAACTTTTCTAGTGATTCATAACAGAAGGCAACAGTTAGATCTTACATAGTGCTCTTTAAATGCCCCTACTGTTTCTGCTGATACTTGTTGCTGAAGCATTATTAGAAAAATCTTACCAAATTATATTTTAATTTCATATTTTATTAAGTTTCTGAATAAGAGTTTTATTACTATACTATTTTCAGTAGTTAGTAATTGGTTGTATTTCCAGAATGGATTATTCAGTTGCAGGCAGCCTTTGTGGTTTGCTGCTGTTGTTGTTAGGCTTATATAATTAAAGTTTGAAATCTATAATGGGAGAGCATCCCTCACTTAAAACTAAAGTCTCATTTTATTCTTAAAAAGGAAAACTTTGCAGTTATCGAAATGCCTTTGGATTAGAAATGAGATAGTATGTACAGAAACATGAAAAAAGCCTACAGAGAATTTCAGAATGTTTTTAGAAAGATGAAAAGGAAAATAAATGTGTAAACACTAGTAACATAAAAACAGTAAATGTTATCAGTAACAAAGAGTAAAAACTAAAATACAGAGCTGTGATAAAGAATATGACATTAAGCAATTAAATTGAGACTAATCAGAGGAGATATTGTAGTTACTTAGAAAATATTTACCGTATGTCTAATGATATGTCAAAATATCTTTCAAATGATTGTTTCTTAAGCCTTTAAAGTAGTTTATCAACTACATTATAATATTACCTCCATTTTACAAATGATAAAGCAGAGTCCTCAGCAGATTTAATAGCTGTTAATAATTGATTAAAGGTCAGCATAAGTATCCAACCTATGTTTTCAGCAACCATAATACAGTACTATCCAGTAAAGATTCTAATAGAACAATATCTGTTCTCACATGAAACATACTGACATTTTTGCCTAATATCCATTTGTGTACTTATCTATGCCCCAAACTCTATTCTCACATTAATGTTTCAGAAACATTGAACTGCACCAAATTTTGTAATTTATTTATTCATGGGATACAAAAATTTACCATTGTATGTATCAACCAAATTGTTTTAAGCATTTATTTTTTTTCTACTCCTCAGTTAATGATATTCAAAGATACTATGCTAATCCAGGTTGCATACAGTATACATGAAATAAAGAGAATCATTTTAGAATGAACAGTCAAAACAAGACCCACACTAAATACAAATACTTGAATTGTACATACTTTGAATCAAAACATATACTGAATAAACAGTAATATTATTTAAATATCCAAGAATATGCCCAACTTTCTATCTATAATGGTACATGAGAGTTTTTATTTGTTGATATTTATGTTTTCCCACTATTTTGCCTTTATACACCTTCACTATTCAGAAAAGATATAGCAATGTGAAAAATGATTGCAGCCGTGGATTTAACTCAGTACCTTGCCTTGCAAGCCTGTGGTCATGAGTTCAGTCCCCGGTGTGTGTGTGTGGGGGGGAGGATGATTGCAATTTTTGTCTAAACAGACATGCAAGTTGATTTCTACTGACAATACTGTCTGACTCAGTTCTCAGGAGTAATGCAGGATGAGGGTGAACATTTGAGAGGTTAAAAAAGGTTACACTCTATCAGTGTTTGAAAGTGGAGTGCCAGAGTCAGCTGAGAGAAATATGCCAATTCACAAATATTTATGCAAATATGATCTCACAATTATAAATCAATGGAAAATATTTATAGTCAATAAATGAGACTATTTAGCAAATCCTACAGTGTCCAACTTGCTCTCACCTCATTTTCAACTGATACAAACCCACTCAGGATGGAAAGAACTTCTATAAACCCAGCTACTTCAGGCTGATTAAAAGGAACTGATTTTTTGTACAATAGAAATTAGCAAGGAGCCAGGAAAGATTTGGATATTTTGTGTATCATTGGGTTTTGGTTTTGGTTTTGCATTAAGTTTGATTTGCTTAATACATTTCCTCAAACATTTATCTGTAATTCTGAAAATTTGGGGCCCTATAATGAGTATCTATTCACTCCTACCTAATTCTATTTCCACTCTCTATGAATCTGTTCTCTTTTTATATGACAAAATCAGATTACAGTCCAGGCATGCTCAGTACACATCCAATGTAGGGCATTTGAGGATGCATCTTGCAATGTCTTTTTGGAGGGAGGTAGAGAAAAAAAATATCACAGCCATAAGTTACCTGAGCTAAGTGTTTTCTTAGAAAACCAAATGAAATGAGTGTGGTGACAGGGTGGGGAATAATTTGTCCTTTCTGTTTCCATGAAAAATGACATGCAGGTGAAGATACAAAGCCATTTCACATTCCCTCTTTTAAGTTGTTATTTTCTGAAAGTGATGAAAATACAGTTACTATAGAATGGATATTTACACAACTATATGAAAAGATTCCTCCAAATGTGCTGTTTCTTTAAAGCGGTCATCATACTTAACTACTAATGCTACTGAAGATCCTATTAGCAATTTGGAATTCATTCCTGTGACTTGCTTTCAGTGTTACATTGTAAGCCACAAAAGTAAACCAGTCATTACTTTTGAGGCACAATGCATTTTGTCCTAAAATATTTTTGCTAATTTCAATGCTTAACACTTGCATGAGATGAATTTAGACTATTACTGGAAGCTAAGTCTACTTGCTAAGAATGGCCATATGCCAACACAAATTACATTTAAAATTGGACAAGCTTCAAAGGATATTGTAAAAGAAGAAATTAGAAAAGATCTAAATATGAGTGAGCAGCAGTCAGGTCTTCCGAAACAAGTTCAAGCTTAATGATTTGCCAACAATTTAGCTGGATTATTTTATCATTATACCTTATATATTATTTGTAGCTACATCCTTTAGCTGTCTATAGTTTGCCAGTTGTGCTGGTCTTCCACAGTGGAATTAAAGAGTATGTTAGTCAGTTTTGCAGTACTGTGACAAAATGCCAGAGATAATCAATCTAAAAGGATAAAAGGCTTTTTTAGGCTCACATTTTCAGAGATTTCAACCCATATCTATCTGGAGCATAGCCATCACAGTATGCCATAGTGCAAGCACATAGCAAAGGAGGTCTATATGCCTCATGGCTGCAGGGTGCAGAGGTAAAAAACACAAAGACTCTGGGTACAAACACACCCCTCAAGGGCATTCCCTAGTTACCTAACTTCTACTAGACCTTATATCCAAAAACATCGTAACCCATCAATAGCAACTTAGACTGGAGATGAAGTCTTCAATGTAAAGCTCTTTAGTGGACACTCAAGATTCACATTAAATCATGGAGGAAACACGCAAATACATTATTTCAATAATTTCCTTCCAGTAAGTTCAAATCAATATGCAGGTGAGAGACATTTTCTATTATTAGGACAGATTATGGTTTCTTCAAGCTAAGCATCAGGCAAAGTATTAGAATTGCATTCATGGATCACAATGTTAAATGCTAAAGTCTCCCTCATTATAGTGATCATCTCACAAGATAGGACATGTGGTAACTGAGGTCAAGTAATTAAAAAAAACTTCATATTTTAGTTCCATGCTAATTCTGGAACATTTGTTAACTGAGTAGAATGATTGGTAAAATAACCTGCACTATCTGTAAAGATTATTTTTTTGTACTCTGCTTATAAGGGATCAAAGGGAGGCAATATTGTATAAGTTAATTTTGTAAGGTAAATGCAATTTTGATGAAGGTTTATTGAAAGACTGATGGTTTATTTGGTAATTATAGTACAATCCATTTCTTGCTATGAAGAAATATGGTTATTTGTATATTTGTGTACACTAGGTACTTTACTTATGCCTAAAAGCAGAAAAAAATAAGGTGAATTAGGATTAATAATTTTTGTGTTAGAAAACATACATTAAAACTCATGCTTAGTTTTTGAGAAAAGAGGGAAAAATGGAAACAAAGCTTTGTAAATGAAAAGGGGAAGAGGGATTGAAGGGAGGGTAGGGCAACGGGAAAACATCGTTATACCATGTACAGGAACAAATTCTTTATGATGACTGTGATCACTGTGTATATCTAAAAGGTACCAATAAAATCTGATCTGAAGGAAAACAGAAGAAACTTTCTCAGGCTGCGGACATAGCTCAGCTGTGGAAGGCTTGCCTAGCACACATGAAACCCTGATGTCAGTGCAGCACTGGAAACAGAAAACAAAAGCACAGAACCTTAATCTGACAATTTATAACGTGACTGACTCAGTAATTATACAAAACGATAAATTTTTCTTACTCATTTGAATAATAAAGTTTGAAACAAAATGATAATCAAGAGAAATTACATTTGTACATGTTTTAAAAGCAATCTCCAGGTATTTTTCATTAAAATAGATATAAATTCAGTAGGCCAAATAGAATTGTGTTATGAATATTGAATACTACTTGGAAGTTCTCAGCAAATAATTCATTATAGTATAATAAAGATGTATGTTACTCATTTTTATCTGAAAATATTCATTGGGTATATGGAAGTTACTTTCATTGTAGTAAACATATAATCCTGGATATACTTGCAATCAATTTACAAAATGAAATTAAGTTATCTAGTGTATCTTTTGCCTTACCAACATGTTTTTCCATGCTATTTTTTTATTCATTATTTTATTCCATTCTTTCTTTTTTACTCCATTCTTTTGATGTAGAATATTTACAGTGAAGCTAAATTTACGGCTAAGGATACGTTGGAGACCATTGTTGTTTTGATGTTAAACAGAGACCTCTGTCTTCCAGATCTGACTACTTGGGCCGTTGTGAGAGCATCTTTCCCCAGCTATATTTAATAATAGCGGATGTAACAGCAGGACTGAAAGTCTAGCCAGAAAACTGATCAAGAAAGTGCAAGTTCCCACACATTCACATGGGCAGTTTGGGAGAAGAGAAAAGCACCGGTGGCTCACTCTCTGCTTTCAACAGCATTGGGGTCCATCTCCTGGGAAGCAGGGCCCTGTCTGTCCTTCCCTTGCTTTGCTTTTTAACAGATGTGCAATCATTTACACACAGCTGTAAATCCTTAGAATGTCTTGTACATTCATTATTATTATTATTATTATATTATTTTAAAGAGGACAAATAAAATCAATGACACAAAATTTCAAAATAAGATAGTAGGAGAGTAAAACCATTAATACATTTCTTATTGCTATCGTCAAAGTAGTTGCTCAGATTACAAGATATAAGCATGAAAAGCTAATCAGATAATTGAGGCACAAACTTGTCTTTTCAATAAACTAATAGAATTAGTAGTACAACTATCTTAGCTATCTTATTTATTTATTATTTTCCCTTCCTTTTTGTCTCCTTTCCCCTATCCCAGTTTCCCTTTCTTTTGAAATTTCTTTTCATTTTCCAATACATGCTGTATATTTTGTATCTTATTTGCTCTTTCAGCTTCTTACACTGAGGAGATAATGTGATGTTTACCTCATGTGAGTCTGATTTATTTCTAAGTATGGTCTCAAGTTGCATTCATTTACCTATAAATGACCTAAGTATATCCTTCTCTATTGCTGAGTAGTAGCTCATTATATAAGAATGCCACATCTTTTTTATCTATTACTCAGTTGATGGGCATTTGGGTTGTTTACAAGATTTAGCTATTACAAATCATGCTGCTATAAATATGGGTGCACATATATTGCTACGGTGTAATATTTTTAATTCTTCTGGGAAAATATTCAGGAAAAGAATAGATGAAGACAATGAAATCTCTAATCCTAGTTTTTTTTTTTTTTTTGAGGATTCTCCACACTTATTTCCACAGTGTTTGCAACAGCCTACACTCCCTCTAACAGTGAAGAAGGGTTCCTTTGTCTCAAAAGCCTTTCCAGCATTTATTATTGGTTGATTTCTATTCGGTAGCCATTCTTTCTGGGGTGAGATGGAATCTCAGTGTTCTTTTAAATTGCATCTCTCAAGTGACCAGTGATGTCGAACATTTTTTTCTTGTATTTATTTGTTGTTTACATGTCTTCATGTGAGAGGTGGTTTTTCATCTCAGATGCCCATTTTTGGATTGGGTCTTTGAATTTTGGGGCTCTGATGTTTTTGATTCTTTATACATTCTAGATAGAATTCCTATGTATAAAGCCACACCCAGGAACTTCCAAAGTGCTAGCAAGGGCCTGAATTCAGTTCCAGGAGCCGAATGTGCAGGAGTTGACTCCCAGTGCATGGGGGAAGCATTGGAATGTTACAACAGGTGGTAACACATCCAGTGTCTCAAATCACTGGAGGACACATGGGAACTCACTGGGCATGGCTGAGTTAGGCAGGTAGCAGTTTCCTGCAGTCTGCTCTAGGAATCAAAAGTGGGTCAGGTGATTCCCTACACATGGAGAAGCTTTGGAACATCACTTGACACCCAGAAATATAGGCAAATGACAAAATAAAGAGCAAACTGCAATCTCAAACTTCCAGCCCAACTCAAGCAAGCCTAGGAGAAATGGACATAGAAGAAAATGTAAGCCATACACCTGAAATGCCTGAAATGATAACAACTGAAGTAAAGAAACAACTCTGGGAAGCTATGAAAGAACTCAGATCATAAATAATCTCCCAGGTAAAAGAAGAAATGATAAATGTAATGAAAGAAATGCTGAACAAAAAAACATAAATTAAAAAATTACAGGAACAATGCAAAAACATGGAAACTCTGAATGAACAATGAAAGAAATAAACAGAATGCATGAAGCAGATTCAAAGAGATACACAGGAAATCAAAAATTCCATCAAAAGTTGGCAAAACTGCCTGAACAAAAGTGCAGGTAGAATTTTAGGCCTAGAAGACAAGATTCCAGCTAGTGAACCATGAAAAGAAAGATATTTTAAAAATAACAGGTAACCAGGAAATAACAATTCAACAGTTGCAAGATAATGCAAAGAAAAACAACATAAGATTGATAGATATAAACAAAAAAAGATGATTGCACAAATAATATCAAGAAGCTATTTACAGAAGGAATAGCCAAAAATTTCCCAAGCATGAGAATGGAAACTGACATACAGATCATACAGCATGTAGAACTCCAAATAACTATAACCAAAATAAAACTACATCCAGGTATATAATAATCAGCATCCCAGAAATCCAACATAAGTACAAAATATTAAAAACTGATAGAAAGAAGAGACAGATCACCTACAAAGGAAAGCCTGTCAGAATCACAGCAGACTTCTCAACACAAACAATGAAGTCAAGAAGATCATGGAGTGAAGTACTTCAGATCCTAAAGGAAAATGACTTCCAACCCAGACTGATGTACCCTGAAAAACTGTCTTTCAAAATGGATGGAGGAACAAGATACATCCATGACAAAGAACAGCTGAAGAACTTCTTAACCACAAAACCAACCCAGCAAAGAATACAGAAAGGCATTCTAGATAGACATAGGAAAAAACCACTAAGCAAGGCAAACAAACAGAATGGAAAGGTTAAGTATCAACAGCAAAAAGATAACATTTCAAAAGTAAACAGGTATATATCAATTACAACCACTAATGTAAATGGCCTCAATTCACCAATTAAAAGAAATAGACTGAAAGAATGGATCAAGAAGCAACGTCTAATCATATGCTGTACACAAAAATCTCATCTAACTCAAAAGGAAACTCATAGACTGAAAGTCAAAGGATGGAAAACAATATTTCATGGCACAGGATCCCCCCAAAAAGGCAGGGGTAGCTATTCTGTTTGCAGACAATGTGAACTTCAAACCAGTAATGATCCAAAGAGATAGACAGTCACTACATACTTGTTAGGAGAAAATTTCAAGAGGAAGAGATAACAATCTTAAATATATATGCACCAAATTTGGGAGCACCCAGCTGTACAAAACAAATATTAACAGAAATGAAAAATCAAATAGCAAGAACACATTATACACAACAATTATAATGGGAGATCTTAACACCCCATTAACACAAAGAGACAGATCAACTAGACAGAAAATCAGCAAAGAAATAACAGAACTGAATCACACTTGTGAACAAACAGACTTGGTGGACATATACAGAGTGTTCCAGCCAAGAATATCAGACTATACATTCTTCTCAGCAACACATGGAGCATTCTCTAAAGTAGAGCATATATTAGCTCACAGAACATGCTTAAGTAAATGCAATAGAACTAAAATTATCCCATGCTTGTTATCAGATCACAGCATTATGGAACTAGAAATTAATGACAATAGAAACTCAAAAACCTCACATACACATGGAAATTGAATAATACACTTCTGAGCAATCAGTGGGTCACAAAGGAAATTAAAGAAAAAATTAAACAATATTTAAAACCAAATGAAAAGGCACATTCATCTAACCAGAACCCGTGGGATTCAATGAAAGCCGTCCACAGAGGAAAATTTCTTTTAGTGAACTTCCACATCAGGAAAACAGAGCAAACACAAATAAGCCACCTGATGCTACTCCTCAAACATCTAGGTAAAGAAGAGCAAGTCAAGCTCAAAGCCAAAAGAAGGAAGGAAATTATAAAGGTCAGAGAAGAAATCAATGCAATAGAAACCAAGAAAACAATCCAAAGAATCAATGAATCAAAGAATTGGTTCTTTGAAAGAATAAATAAAATTGATAAGCTCCTAGCCAAACTTATTTTTAAAAGGAAAGAAAAAACTTTTCATGCAATAAAAAATGAAAAAGGTGAAATCATTACAGACCTGGTGGAAATATAGAGACTCATCAATACCTATTTTGAAACCTCTACTCTCATAGGCTTGGTAACATTAAGAAAATGAACAGATTCCTAGAAACATATGAAACATATTAATTACCAGATGCAAAACTGATGAATAACCCAATTTCAGTTAATGCAATTGAAAATGTAGTTAAATCCTTACCAATAAAGAAAAGCTCAGGTCCAGACTGATTCACTGCAGTATTCTATGAGAAAGTCAAAGAAGATTTAATAATACATGTACTCTAAGCTGAAAGGGAAGCAGTTCTACCTAACTCATTCCAGGAAGCAAGTATTACTTTAATATCAAAACCTGAAAAAGACCCAACAAAAAGAACTACAGGCCAATCTCCCTAATGACATAGATGCAAAAATTCTCAAAAAAATATTGGCAAACAGAATGCAGCAAATCATCAAGAAGATTATACAGCATGACCAAGTGGGATTCATTCCAGGAATGCAGGGATGGTTCAACATACGCAAATCAATAAATGTAATCCACCATATCAATAGAGCCAAAAATAAGAAAATAGTGTATTTTTTAAGGCATTTCCACTGTCTCTAGCTTCTTCACTGGTCCCATCAATTTAACGATATTGTTCTTTGCTTTTTCTTGTGACTATTGATTTGATTTTTATGATTGATTTTTTTAAAGATATCTTTCATTTTATGACCAGTAACTGCAATTTTGTTTTCAAAAGCAGATATTCTATGTTCTACTTCATTCAATCTGATCTTACACATTCAGTGGGGGTTTTAAAATCTTGGATTTCAGGGCTGGGGATTTAGCTCAGCGACATAAACTCCTGCCTTGCAAGCAGGCAGTCATGAGTTCGATCCCCGGACCGATAAAAAGGAAAAAGACAAAAACAAAAAACCAAACAAACAAACAAACAAACAAAAACCAAATAAAATCTTGGATTTCTCTTGAGATTTATTTCATGGATTGTATATCTTTCTTGAGTTGGTCATTTTTCATTTCCATCATTTTTCTAAGCTCTTCTATTCTTTTATCCCTTCTGTGTCTTCTCTACTATCGCTGATTTTAACCATCATTTCATTTTATACATCATAAAGTATTTTCTCTAGAGTGTCTTTTCACTTTTTTTTTATTTTGTTGGTTTTTTTCCTTTTTTTTTTTTCATTTCTGTTGCTATCGCTTCAAAAATCTCCAGTGTTAGATTTTGAATTTGTATCTCATTGTGTTTTGGCTTGTCCTGGGTGGGTTAAGGGTCTGGGTTTGTATTCTGTATCTGTACCTTGTCATTTCTATTTTCTCTTTTTTAATTTAATTTTGCTTTGTGTGTTGATACTTGCCAAATTCTTTTTTTATTTTTATTTTAAAATGAAAGAGAATAAAAATAATCATATAGAATTTCAAAATAATAGGAGATTAACAATGGTCAATATATTGCATATTGTTATCTTCAAAGTAGTTGCTCAGATTACATGTTACATAGCTTTATCACTAGTATCAAGGCTTCCCTAGATGTCTGTCCTTCAAGGATGTCCTCTAGAAGTAGGTGCTTCTTTATAGCTCTCCCAAGGACCTACATTTCCAATTTGTAAAGGATGCCAAGTTATTATTTTGCTCAGCACCCAGTCCTTTGATATTGGGCTTGGTGATGATTGTGACCCCATGCAATTGCAGTGCTATCATACAGGGAAGAGAAGCTGTTGATAACATGTATGCCATTCTGGCTAAACTATTACAGTTAGTAACAACAATAATTTCAAGTATGGCTTAACTACAAGCAAACTATGATAAACATTAACCTGCTGCTTCCAGCCATAGGAGCAAATTCTAAACCTATATAAGAAAATCAAACATACATTGTGTGATGCAGTGATATTCCCCTATGTAGGGTGATTTTACTCTTTTGTGGGCCGCAGGAAAAAGGGTTAAGATGGGTAAGAACAGGGTAAAGTGATTAATGAGGCTAAATATGGTAGAGTGAAGGCTGGAGATCAAAGGATGATCACCAAAGTTTCGGAAAACTGGAGGACACAAGAGGAAAAGAGTGAAATAGAACGTGGTGGAGTAATCAGAAAGGGAAGAGACAATGTTTATTCATATGGTAGTTTAAATTCAAGAAGTAGCTGAGGAAAAATAGAACCTATAGGAAAAAATGATAAAGAAAGGTAAGAACTAAACAATGTGAAAAAGAAGGAAGAGTAGGAGAATGAAAAACAAAATAGAAAGCAAACAAGGAGATCAGAGAAATAGAGGAGAGAGAAAAAAAAAAATTCAAAAACCAAAATAATCACAAAATCCAAACCAAAACAAGGTAACATCTAACCAGACCAAAAAAAAAAAAAAAAAAAAAAAAAAAAAAAAAAAAAAAGATAGACAGACAAAAGAGAATAAAAGTAGCAAAATACGTCTGTTGTTTACAGTTCTTTGATAGTGTTCAGGTCACATCTCAGAAAGCTGTGTGTACCCCAGTCAAGTCTGTCATGGTAACTGTGCTGCAGCAGCTGATCTTCGCCTCTGACTGTGGGGGCTGGGACTGGGGTTCTCCAGAACTCAACTCCTGACTCCTTGCTGCTATTTTAGAAACTTCCACTTTGCAGATTGTGCTGATCAGCTGCTTACTCCACCATTCAAAGATGTGTGTGTCCCTGTGCCTGGGGCCCAGATGCCCTGGTCTTAAGGTTCAGGTCTGTCGGTCTGCCAAACGTGTGTTTTTGCTGTGTCTGCACTGACCACATTTTGAAGCACTGAATTCATCCCCAGAAGTCAAGTTAACTGAGGCCTCAATAAATGGATCCACCTGATGGTTCAAGCTAAGACACAGTCCTTTCTTTGGAATTTAGAATTAAGCCTCAGATGTGGTTAATCTCTTGAACTAGAAGAAAAGCACATTATAAGCCCCATGGCTCCATATGGACAGAGTAGTAGCGAAAGTTGGTCAGTATGGAAAGAAAGAAGCAGACGCCCAGGAAAAACACAGACAAAATAAAAGAAGGAGAAGGTGAGAGAGGGAGGGAAAGAGAGTCTCTATATTCCAGAAAGCTCCCAAATTAGTACATGTGCTGCCTTCTCTTGAGTTTCAAGACACACATATGCTCCCAAATCAGTACCTGTCCTGCCTTCTTTGAGTTGCAGGACATTTGTCTTTTGTGGCTTAATCAAGTTTGTATTAGTGTTTACTGGTTGCAACAATAATGATTGATCATTTCTTACCAACTGAGTTTTGTACAAAATGGAAAAGAAAATTAAATATCAGATAAAAACCTGAGACTGCGCAAATCAGCTCTTGTTCACATCAAGATATCGGGGACTAAATTCCAACTCAAAACAATCATGGAAAGAATATTCTGCAAGCAATCCTGGCCTATAGTTAGCAGGCCCTACAATTTTGGGGGGCAGAGGATAAAGGGCAGTTTTTACAAAACTGAAGATTAGTGGTCTGTTTACATGAATTTCCTGAACTATTTTGGCCCTTCTGGGTATTTCTAATAAGAAAAAAATCAAAACAAATCCAGCTCCGTGAACAGAGTTGGAAAAATGTGCTTTATTAAATTCCTTAGCTGGGTGAATTAAGAAAAACTTAAGATCAAAATTAAAAACTGAATTGGTTTCACAAGAGAAAATACATGCAATAAAAAGTTTTGTAATTAGATATTTTATCAATTGAAAAGTAAAGATGCCATATTTCAATGTACCTTGTGCACATCTGGTATGTCTGTAATCAGAACTGTTAACATTAGTGTAAAAATACTTTGAAGGTATCTGACAGAAAGGAAAAGTTAAAATGATGTCTGGTTTTCTAATTTAAGTAGCAAATCTAGAAGGGTACCAGACCTCAGGAATAAGATGGATGAGAACGTCCCAAGCTTTTTATGAACTTGCCTTTCGATGGGATAGTACTTAGTAACATCATTCACCGCATTTTTCATCACACCTCATAAAGATATTCATAAAAAAGGATTTCCAGAAAGACTTTAGACAATAGCAAGAACAATGAGATGATTGTGTTTCATGATAGGGGGAGTAATTTTATGAGAAATAATGCAATATGTCTGTTACTAAAGGTTTAAGTTAAACATACATCGTTGATCAGATCTTATATTCTGGAACAGAAAAATGATATTATGTAAGAATTAAGAAAATATGAAGAAATATTGACTTATTTAGCATCACTTGTAATGGTTAACCTTGAGGTGTCCAACCGAATACATATTTGATAAAGCATTTTTTTTTTTCTGAATGTACCCAAGAAGGTTTTCTCAGACCGGATTGGGTGTAAGCTGATGGAATTAGTAGATAGGGTGATTTCCCAATGTGGTAGATGCTACTGAATTGTCTGAGAGAAGAGGAAGAGAAAAAAAAAAGGAGGAAAAGAATAAATCTGAATCCTAGAGCTGACAGACTGCTGCTTTTCTTATCCTTAGACATCAGAACTTCAGAGGCTTTGGCCTTTGAATTCTGTGACTTTCTCTAATTGTCTCCATGACTGTCAGGGCTTCAGCTTGAGATTGGTAGTTGTGTTGCTGTCTCCGTGTTTCAGAGTTTGCCTGCCTTGAAGTGATGCGTGCAGCAGCATGCCAGTGTCTCTGGATTGTGTCTGCCCTCTCAGCCTCCATAAACATGTGAACCAGTTGCTGTAATAACTCCTTGGTTATCTGTCTTTACACCTGCTCCGTTTGTTTTGGCCCCCTGGAGGACCTTGCCTAAGGCACTAGTGTTTTATTATTTCATTAATTATGAAAAATGTATTGTACTACTGTGATGTTTTGATAGGAGGAATTGGGTGTATTGAGTACATAGGACCTCTGTACTATTTTCAAAATTCATTTAAAAAGCATCACAATTATGAAATAAAAATCTCATTTAAAAAAACTGCAAATAATGAGATAAGTGATCCCTTTCTATATTGCAAAATTCCTGAAGTCAAGAGCACTTCTGGCACAGCCTCCCAAATCCTCGGTGATAGTCCATCTTACCTATCAATTTGACGGAATTAAGATATTCCTTGCACAGCTGTAAAGCACATTCCAGGATGTGCCTTTAGGGATACACACAGATGACTGACATGTAAGCCAGAGACCTGAGGGGAGAAGACCCACCCAGTTGTGGATGGCATCATCTAATATGCTTGCAAAGCAGAAAGAATGGAAAGAGGAAGCAGAAGGAAATCAGCCTGCATTTAAAAAGTCTGTGCTCTGTTTGAGCGGGTACATCTTTTGCTAATACCATGACCTGTGAACATCAAATTCCTTCTTCATTTCAGTCTTTCAATGAAGATTCATACCAGCAACTCTCAGGAAGCTCCATGGCCTTCATTATTGGATTGGCACTTTGTCCTCCTGTTCTGTGACTTCTGACTTATTTGCCTGAACAGACACTGCATTATCTGTCTTTTCAGTGTGTGCATATTGCCTTTGTAGCCTATACCACCTCTTAACCTGCAAGCCTACCTAATAAATCTTCGTAGCTTTATATGTTTATATATTTTCTATTATTTCTGTTCCTATAGAGAATCATGATGGTCTCATATGGCTGTCTAACATAGCCTCTAAAATACATTATTTTTTAAAAAATTTTTATTTAAGGAGAGAAAAAAAAAACAGAATAAGGGTACAAGTCATACAAAATTCCTGAAAAACAGTAGGAAATCACTAGTTAATAGATTATATATTGTCATCTTAGAAATAGTTGTTCAAGTTACGAAATTAAAGCATATAAAGTGGACATTCAAAAAGTGAGACTGCAAACAGTTCTGGTCAATGATCCAACAAAACTCAGTAATATGGTTATCTATCTTATACACTTAAATATACGTGCAAGTATGTCCTTTAGAGCACTTTCTTTTCCTCTCTTTTGTACAATAATAAATACACATTTTGGGTTTTATTACTCCCACAGTTCTTATTACTTTTTTTGAAGAGAATAAAACCAAATGTGACATAACAAAACAGAGTCAGTCAAATCAAAAGAATGGACATAATACATAATGTAAAAACAAAATAAAAGGTGATCAACAATGGTTTCCATAATGCTTCTTGCTATCTTAAAAAGAGTTGCCTATATCATCAGTTATAATAAAATTGAACAAAACAGTAAAGAACAAACCAATGAAACCAAAACATTGAAGAGATTACAGGACTTCAAAAGAAGATAATAGTCAAACCAGAATGGGCATCATAATGAATATGATTGTCTTCAAAGCTGTTGCCTATACTCTCAAACTTGTTACTATCAAGAAAAACAGAATAGAGGAAAGTCAGTCAAAAAAAGATGGTGAGAGCAATACAGAGCAATAACTTTCAAATCAAGTTAATCAGAAATCAAAGTGGGTTATTATAATATATCCTACTTTTTTATTTATTTTTCCCTCAATTAAAAGGATAAAAATAAAAAAGTAAATAATAAAAAAGAGACTGAGATAAAAGAGGACACAACAACAAAACACATGGGTAAAACATAACCATTTAAGCAAAATAGTGTTTCACCACAAGATATCCCAACATAAAAGTAGTTACCATAGTGTCTCTTTCCTTGAAATCTTTGAGTATGACTTCGTGTACTGTAGCATAAAACATATCAAGACACTGTAAAACCATTCAAGAGAATGACAGAATACAGGGTATTTAGAATCAACTAGCAGAAAATTAACAATGGTTCCTGTATAATCTCCTTGTCTATGAAAGTTTTTGTTTATATTATCACATATAATAAAATCCAATAAGATACAACATGTTAAGACTGATGGAGACAGAAGAACAAAAGCTTGATGGGACTGCAAAACAAGAATATATTAAATCAGTACTAGCTATTATGATGTCTTGATTTCTCCCAAATAGCTGTTCCTACCATCAAACCTTCTCTGCCTCATTTCTGTTCAGCTCTTTTTCTGTCATTAGTTGTCAGTTTGTCTTCTTCATTTTGCTTTCTGCTCCATTCATTGTGGCCTCTCTGCAATTGTTTCTAGAATCTTGTTATTTTTCTTTTTTAGAATGTCCTCAAGTATTCTCTGTAGAGTTGAACTGGTGGTTTCAAATTCCCCTAGTTCCTCTTTATCCTGGATGCACCTTGTTTTTCCATCAATTTCTAGGGAGAGTTGTGCAGGATATATCAATCTTGGCTGGAGGTTATTATCTTTCAAAGCTTGAATTATTTCCCCCCATGCTCTTCATGATTTGATGGTTTGTGCTGAGAATTCTGCTGTAATTCTGATGGGTGTTCCCTTGTAAGTGATCTGTTTCTTTTCTCTGATGGATTTTAATATTCTGTTCTTATACTAGATTTCTGGAAATTTGATTTTATATGCCTGGGTATAGTTCTGTTTGGGTTGTAGGTAGCTGGGGGCCTGTATGCCTCATATATCTGAGTATCTTTACCTTTTGTTAGATTAGGGAAATTCTCCTGGATTATTTCTGTGAATAGCCTTTGTAGTTCATTTGTTTGTTTCCCTACTTCTTCTTTTACATTCTTAATTCTTAAGTTATAGATCCTCTTATCATCTTCTAGCCTTTGTATTATTGCTATTTGTTTCCTTGTTATTTTTAAGAAGTGTTTCATTTTATGCTCTCACATTACAAATCTGTCCTCCAGTTCAGATAATCTATCCTTAGTTTCTTTCAAGCTGTTATGCCAGCTTTCAATAGAGTTTTTAGCTTCCTGGTAATCTCTTTGAACCTGCTTCACATATCCTATGTTTTCTCTATTTTCTCCATCAAACAATTCTCCCTTTTTTTTCTGTCCTTCCATTCCACCATCTTTTTTTTTCTTGGGCAGTGCTTAGCATTTCTCTAACTATCCTACATATATCTTGCTTTACTTCGTTAAATACTTCACTTTTGAACTCATCTATGAGGCTCCGGAGAAGTGTATTGGTGCCGTGTCTGATGTTGCATGTTTTCTGTCCTCATTCTCCTTTGCATTTACCTTTCCAGGATCAGTGTTCTCAGGATTGGAGGCTGAGGACCCTTTCTTATGGCCTCCTCTTCTCATATTTTTTGTTCCTTCCATACAGGCATATATAGGAGGCCCAGTTTCTTTCTTTGTCCATTACAGATTGTTTGAATCGCACTAGCTAGGTGTTCCTGCCCACTACAGTGTACTAGGGAGACACAGACCTGGGAAGTCTCTGCTGGGCCCGCTCGTCCAGGTCAACCTACTGAAGGCTTCACTGCTAGGGTGCACTGCCAGGCTCTGGGACCTGGTTTGGGCTAACCTACTGGGTCTTAGTCCACATCATCACCCAGGCCAAGAGCTCCCCACCAATCCCACTTGAGAGAGGAATATGTGACTAAAGTCACTGCAGTGTCCAGTTCCAGCTTTATGTCTATTGGTGCCTGATCCCAGAATGTCGTCTTTTGGAGCCTCCTAGTCTACGAAAGGGTCCCCATTCCTCTCTATCACCACAGGTCGATGCAGGGCTCCCTGCCAGTCCCACTCTCAACTCCATTTGCCGATTCCTGCTCTCAAAGCTTTCGTGTCTCTGTCCCTGCTATGCTGATTCAGATGCAGCAGTGGTGGCAGGAAATTCGAATTGTGATTTCCAGAGGCACGGGTTCCAGCTTTGGCACTGAGATTTTATCTGATCCAGTTATAGCACTAGGGTTGCATTTCCAGTTGGTTTCTCCCAGCTTAGTTCATTCCTGGGTTGGTAGGGTATATCTCCCATTGCTTAGGACTCCTCACACCACACCATTCCTGGATTCTAAGCTGGCTATCTCAGAGAGCCTCTGTAGCAGCTGTTATCTATCCACCACATTCTCCTGGAAGTGCTAAAACACATTATTATCTAAATAAGATGATGCAAGAAATGAATGATTCCAAAAATAAATGTTAATGATCATACTAACATTGTATTTGAAGTGATTAATTGTGCACAAAAGATTCAAGAAATGTTTTATAAAATGATATCCAAAAATTTACCAGGGTAATCAGTTTGTGAAAAACAAGCATGTGGCATCACACTTTTATCTCTTTTTCATATTAAGATGACATGAGGGTGTACTGACAGTTAACTTTCCTACCTCACCTCCAACTTACCATCTGCTGGAATCATGGTCCAAATACTATAGCACTGAACTTGTTTCTTAAATAATCAATTTCCTTCTTGCTTTATGGCATCCACCAATTATATCACTGCTATCTCCAGTTTTCTTCTTTATCAACTTTCACTGATCAATGTCAATCTTCTAAATTAAAGTTCACTATATATATCCCTGGGTCATGTTATGTGCCATTGTTGTTTTTAACACTTTGTTTCTTTTTATGATTTTAGATTTAAAACTCATCACCATTTCAAATACACACACAGACACACACACACAATTTAATATCTGAAAACTATTAAAATAGATTACAGGGGCTGGGGATTTAGCTCAGTAGCATAAGCACCTGCCTTGCAAGCAGGTGTTGGTGAGTTTGATCCCTGGTACCGATAAAAAAAGAGAGAGATTAATATTTTTACACTGGACTTAGAATGATACTAAGATGTACAATAGGCAATGTATGTGCTTGATATATGAAAATGAATGAAATAATATATTAATTAATTAGAAATAGAAAGCACCAAATAATTTGAAGAATGACAGTCAAGTGAATTATCAAGTTTTCCATACTTCCAAAGGGACAGTTTCCTCCCCAGTCATGACTTTCTTTTCTCTTTCTCCAGTTATTTAACACATCTTCAAATTTCCACCCATTACCAAGGTTGTTACAAAAATATTAAAGCCAATATAAAGCATGATGATAACTCTTTATGAAAACTGAGAATCCACATATACACAGATTTAAATAGAGAAGAGATAGTTTGTATTTACTTTGATGCATCATTTAAATTTACTACACTGTAAGGGATTTAATGAATTACATAAATGGTGTTTTTCAGCTCTTCATGAACATATAGCACTTCATGAAATACCTGGGTTGAATCAATGTCTGAATCTAAAATATCTCTTAGTGTATGTTATGTACATTTGCTGCTGTCTCTTTAAAAATTAGCTGAAATAGTAGAGATATGAATGTTCCAAAGTTTATATGGGGTGACCATTTCTATACAGATACTCAAAGGAGGACCCAAGGAACGGAACAGATACCAATGGCCGCTTTCTTCAAATGGACCATGAAAGTAACTCTGACTGTAACTGTTCTGCTATTGACCTACAGAGCCCAGGAACTTGCTAATAGAATTGTACAGAAATTTAGCTAGTGTTTCTTGAATTGAGTTTTCCTTGCAATATCTAAAATGAAATAATTTATAATCACCAAATGTCTTAGTTTCAGCCAAAGTGTATTAATATATTTCTGCTTTTTTCCACAATATTTCAGTTTCATGATTCTTATCTGTTTCATAAGAAAATAGGGCTTGCAGAATTAAATCCTAAGGGAATGTAACAAAGAATAGAAATGATATCTTTTACAGAAAAAAAGTGGCTTAAGTTGGTCTTATATTGATTTCATGTAGTCAAAGATCTTTCTGATTAAATTTCATTGCCTCTATTAAGGAGCACATATTGACTATTAAATATAACTCCAAAAAAATAGTTTTAAAAGATCCTGAACTATGATGGGTTTGTATCAGGGACTCCTACAATGAGTTCCCAATTTCCTTTAGGGTGTCACTGTTCATGACAAAAAGAAAGAGTAAGATACATACAGCAAGCAACAGATATCTGGGATGGGCAGTTGCTCATGAGGAGCAAAAGGCCGCGAGGCAGCCAGAACCTTGGTATTGGTTGGTCAGATTTACATTTAGGAAAATGGTGAGGGGATCATCGGATGACTCAGGGTGTGCTGGTGGTTTTATGCTGAGAAGGATTTTATGTTGATGAGGATCACTGGACCACTTTGGATGACTGAGGGCAGTGTAATTTTAAACTGATGAGAATCTTACACTGTTGAGGATGGTGGGGAGGGAGAACAGGTTAATAAGAAGTTTGTCTTTTCCCCCAGATGAACCTCTATCTTTTTTACTTCCCTGTTCTCAAGGAACAAGAATGTCTTCAGTTAATATAAACTTGCCATGGATCATCGCAGCATCATGGAATCGTTGAGGCCTCCACTGTGACAGGAGGCACACAGAGTTATGTTTCCGCATATCATAGCCAGCTTGCAAGGCAAGATACAAGCCATAGTCTCAATTTAATTATGAAGTGATTTTTCCCATGAAATTATACAGAATGGTCCTTGACATATTTGGTTTATTTATATATTTAGAGGCCTTCTAAATAAGGGCAGCAACCTGTGATTTTTACCTGAGCAGGCAATTCAATTAGATGACCATTAGGGCATACCCTAATGCCCTAATCCACTCTATGTTCAAAAAATAGCCATTCTGCAAGTAAAAGAAATTAAAATTAGAGCAAGAATTTTGAAGGCGCTGCATATGTGATTATACGTATATGTATGGTGTATGTATATATAGACAAATTAAAGAAGCAAGAAGATTAAGAAAAAATACAGGAAGTGTAGTATTTACATTTTTATCCTAGCAGAATGGTTCTTAAATCTCTAATTCATACCAATCTGTATAGTCCTAGATATATCGTTATTATAAAATTATCAACAGTGGGAATCTGTAAAGTTAATCATAGAGACCATATTTCTTATCAATTTTAAGATTAATAGAAATCTTTCTCCATGATAGCCATAAGTTCATTGATAAATTTCCACAGATGGACTTAAGTAGAGTGAATCTAGAAAGGCTTATACATGCTTTCAAACACTCCTGAAATGCAATGTGGTAATTATCTCAACAAAAAATGCAGGTAATACATTACAGAAATTTTTATGAAGAAGTAATTAATTCTATGCCACCAATGATGGACTCAGAGAAACGATACCCTTTGAACTGGACTGTGAAAGGAAACATATCTACTAAAAATAATGTAATGATACATAATGTTTGTTTCAAGTGGATTCTCCTCCAATTCCCATCCCCCTCAGTTCCTGATACATAGGAAACCATTAGCAATGGGTTTAAGAGGAAAGAGCTTAGAATTCTGACATCTGTCAAAATTAACTTGATTTTTTCTTGGGTTATGACCAAATTTTCTCTTTATTTGTATACAGTTACAATCATTTGTAAATACATGGATCCCAAGAATAGACTCATATGAAGATATATGTCACATTAAGATTGTGGGGTAAATATTGTCATTGATGAATATAGTTTTGATATTCAAGACACTCAAAATTGGAAAGGATGGATCAAAGAATGGAAAATGAATCAAGACACATACGCTTTTCTTTTATCACAGGAGTGGCAGAATGTTCCACTTTGGCAAAGGGCTTATTTTGAGTTTAATGTATTTTAAGAAAAAAAAAAAGTCAGTAAATAAAACAAGGTCACTCTGACTTTTTCTATTTCTTCCTGAAAGGAGGTATAAAGCATGTATCTTCTGTATGCCGGAAAGTAGATTCTTAGCATCGAGGACAAGAAGCTGAGGCAGAACTTTCTGTCTAAACAAGTCTGTAGATGATGCTTATCTTCCTTAAGCTCCCCACTTAGCTTAGCCACATTTTCACACTCTCTTGACCTTTTCACTGCTGTGAAAACATTAAGGCACTGCTTCTTTGCTGGCCCATCACATCCTTACGGTACTTTCATGTCATTTGAAACTTATATTAAATCTATGTTATTTTCTGCTACTATTTTTATGTCATTTTTAATTCTGAGGCCCAAAGAAACATCTAGAGGATTGAGGTAAAATTTTACCTCCTCTACAGATTCTTCCAAATACATGGGGCTGAAGAGTTTGCATCAACCAACAATTCTGGAGTTTAAAAATATTTCCAAACTTTTGGGACTAAAGTTATTAAGCATTATGCTTTACTCTTAATTCAATATTAAATATCTCAGATAAATATATTATTAAGGGATTAAAGCATATAATCTTAGATGACTGAAGTTTATTTTCATTTACTAATATTGCAAAATCAAAATGATATTTTTAAAACTAAATGTAAGTTATAATGATAGAGACATAAAAATGTTGCAGACTGAGACTATGGAAATAAATAAAGCCTAAGTCTAAGGGAAAGAAATGTTGATTAATGATGAAATGATAATTACTACCATTTAATAAATGTATATTAGATACCAGATACTTCTTCACATTATTTAAAATCTCTATTATCCCCCAAAAATGGAACAAGTTTTTTTTTTGTGTATGTAGAAGAAAATTAAGTTTCAGTCAGGTTAAATACCATCCCTCAGGTCCCAGCCCCAATGGAGATAGAAAAGCCTAAGCCTCACAACATTTGTCCAATAGTCATTGCTATCTCTGTTTAAGTGTGTCCTATGACTGTCATTCTTTTCTGGATTTAATTACTAAGTATAAATATTAAGGATTATAAGCTATATTACAGGGAAATTTAGTTGGTTAAATGCAATGAAAACATATGTGAGACATCCTGTGATTTGAATATGCCAAAGACATTCTGAAAAATGTAGAGAACTAATTTTTGATGAATAAAGATCTTCTCTTGCTGTGTGGTTTAATTTTATAGTTAAATATATTTGTAGTAACAACGCAGAGAAGGTTAGATATATTGCAGTATGTAACAGGATGCTGATATGATTTCATTTCATAAAACACAAACTTACATTCTTAGTACTAAATTCATATTAAAAGAGAATGAAATAACCTCTAATTCAGAGTACCAGCGCTAACCGACATAGTTTTAAACTTTTTCGCTTGTCATGCTAGAGTACTGCACTAAACCTAAAAGACTGTGGTTCAACTTCATTACTTTTATACACTTCATTAGCTTAGAGAAATGTAGGAGGAAATAATCTGTGAATATATTGCATCAAAAAGAACCTAATGTCTTCAGCTGGAAATCTATGCATAAGATTTTAGTGCCTCTATATTTAATGAAGAATAAATTAGATTACTTTTATTTTCTTGCTGGGAAAATCTCATATGACATATTTGGATACCTAATTAAAATGCTTATGTACCTTGCATAATTAAAAATAGACATTCAAAATAACAGAGTATCTAATGCCTCCATGGTCTGTATAAATAACTCAGAGGAAACGCCTGAAACAGAGATCACCAGAGGAGCTAAACTCTATTCCTGTGTTAACCTTTAAGTCTTTCTCCTCACTGTTTTTTTCACAGGAAAAAATTTGTATAAAATAAGTCTTGTCCTGATCAGCCGTAAAAAGATTTCCAACAGTGGTGAAAAATCAAGGCAAAAATGTACAGCTAAAAGTTGATTTTCTTTTTTGCTCTTTTAATTTTTCTTTTTTGCCCCAAGTGTTGTGACCACAACCCAGTATGCATTAGTCATGCTAGGATCAGAAGATGTCTTTTTCTTAACGGATTAGAAGGGCCCCATGAATGTAAAATGGACCCAAAGAGCCTGCTTGGCCTCAAAGTTCATACATATCTTTAATCAGAGAAAAGAGCCTCTATCTCAGAAGACAGAAACTGTTTGTGTAAAACTCCCAAATAAAGTTTACAGGAGGGGTTGCAAGAGGCCTACATAACTGAATGAATGGAGGAAGCTAATGGAATTTTGGATAAAATATACAAAAAATCAAACTTGGCTTTAAGACTCTTAACAAGTGTATTCATAGAGCCTACATCAAAATTCATTAAGATACAAACTATGTTATTCACTGTCTCTTCAAAATCCCAAAATGTGATTCATATTTACTCTTTCACTACTAGAAGTTAAGAGCTACAATTGTAGAACCAATCAATGTGTGTATTATTGCAAGAATTTTATATATTCCCTTAAAGAAATTGTGTGCATGTGTTTTAAAAAGTGTTTTCTGTAAGTACATTATAAGTATACATAATAATTATATTTATCAAAGGGACTGTGTACCTTTATGTAATATATCTTGATTCTCCTTTTCTCTATTTTCCTCTACCTCTTCAATTTCTATTTCTATAGTTTTGCTTTCAATTTTTCCTTCTATTCACAGCTTTGTTTCCAATTTTTCATTTAATCTCCTATTTTTTCTTTTCACTTACTACCTTCCCCCTCTACTTCCCCTTGTTCCCTTCACATTTGAATATTTTCTTACTATTTCACAATACCTATTACACATTTTGATCCTTATTTATATTTTTAGTTTCTCACGTTAGACAAACAATGCAATATTCAAACTCAGGTATCTGATTTATTTCTCTTAAGAGTATAACTTCAAGGTGCATCCGTTTACCTGTAAATGATTTCAGTTTATCCTTCTTCCTAGTGAATTAGTAACACATTGCATAAAAATATCACATCTCCTTTATCCATTCATCCACTGATGGACATCTGAGCTATTTCCAATATTTAGCTATTATAACTTGTGCTGCTGTAAACATGAGTGTGCATGTGTTGCTGTGGTATATGCTGCTTTTAATGGTTCTAGGAAGCTATCAAAGAGTAGAATAGCTGGGTAAAATGAAAATTCTAGTTTTAGTTTTCTGAGGAATCTCCACACTGATTTCCATAATGATCGCCTCAGATGTAGAATGACAAGAGCAATTCTGGGCAATGAAGCCTTTGTAGGGGTCATTATAGTCCTTGACTTGAAATTATAACAGAAAGCTACTGTAATAAAAACAGCATGGCAAAACCAGACCTGAGGATCAGTGGAACAGATTAAAAGATACAGAAACAACTCCAAGCACCATATCTTCAGCCACCATATCTTCTACCAAGGGATCAAACACCTTCTCTGTAAGAAAGATAACCTCTTTAATACATGGTGCTGGAAAAATGGCTTTTAACATACCAAAACTTAAACCTAGAACCATGTAGCTCACTGTGCACTAAACTAAAACCAAAATAAATCAACAAACTAAGAATTGAAATGGAAACTCTAAATCTGGTAGAAGATGGAATAGGTGTTTTTTAAAATAACTGTAGGTCAATAAGTTTGGCAACATGACAGAAGGCACAAATTAAATTCTTGTATACATACAGTTTTACAAGACTGAATCACCAGAAAACTGAAAACTAGAAAACCTAAATATAACAATAACAGTAACTGACAAGTTGTTTTATTTTACTTATTTATTTATTTATTTATTTATTTATTATTATTATTATTTTTTTTTGCAGTACCAGGGATCAAACTCATGACCTCACACTTGCCAGGCAGGTGCTTATGCCATGGAGCTAAATCACCAGCCCCAACAACTGACAAGTTTGAAGCAATAATAATAAAATTTTCCCATCAAATGAAAGCTCAGGACCCAATGGCTTACCAGACATTAAATGAACTTGTATCAAATCTTAAAATATCACCCTCAGAAAAAATGAAGAGGAAGAAACTCTTCTGAACACTTTGATGATGTTGGATGCTACAGTTGGATCTGAAAGGTTTCTCAATGGCCATGTGTTGCAGGCCTCATTTCTCAGCCATATAGCATTACTGAAAAAAAAATGGCAGAAACATTGAGAAGTTGGATTTACAAGGTGGATTTATTTAATTGTGGACTTGCTTTCCAAGAGGACTATCATATGCTGCTATGTCTTCTAGTATCTATATTTTGTACTTTGGCCATTAGGTGATTAGTTTTGGTTACCAAGTAATTTTTGTAAAAAATAATGTATCCAACTAATCATGGACTGAAGCTTCTAAACTATTAACCAAAAAAGAGATTTTTCTTTATATAAGCTATTTTGTTCAAAGAATATGAATTTGACCAATAGATCATCATTACTCCAATATCAAACAATACAGTAAAATATTCTTAATGAATATAGATGCAAAAATTATCAACAAAATGCTACCAAACTAAATCCAACAGCACATTAAAAGATCACTCACCATAATCAAGATGGATTCATCTCTGAAATAGCAGGATTGTTCATCATATGAAAAATAATAAATGTAATATGCAGCATTGCAGAATGAAGTTCAGAAAACATATGATAATCTCTATTCGTGAAGAAAATGATTTGGCTAAGTTCAATACCCATCACTGATAAAAATATCAAACAAATAGGCATAATACAAGCATAACTCAACCTAATAAAAGTTTTACAAAATGAGCCAATGAAAAACATTATAGTGATTGGAGAAAAGCTGAGAGCTTCCTAAGATCTGTGAAAAAAATACAAGGGTGCCCACTTTATCCAGTTTTATTCAATGTAGTGTTGACACTTCTAGCCATGAAAATTCAGATAAAAAAATATTAAAAATGAAAGGAACCCAATTGGAAAATGAAGTTTCAGATTGTTGCTATTGGGAGGTAATATGCATCAAAAACTATTAGAACTAATAAAAAATATAGGAAAGATCCAGTATACAAAATCAACATACAAAAATTGTAGAAGGATGAATACAGAGAAAACCACGTGTGATAACTCAAAAAGCAACCAGGAAATGGGAAGAATTTGAGTTGATATATGTGTTTAATTTGTGCATTAGAGTGTTTGGGGACTAGGCAGTCTGTTTCTTTCATTGATCTTAAAGGGTAACTGAATCCATTTTTGGAAATACAAAATAAAAATTACACTTTTCTTCTTCAAACTAATGAACAGTTGGTACATTAAGTTATCTGTTATCAACTTGCACTCAATTTCTGAATTATGAAGTCAGTTCTTCACCTCAGACTTAGGTCATCCTTTAGAAGTAATCCCAGAGCCCCTCCGCACAACATACAGAAAGAATGAGACTATAACACTCTTGGAAGAGCACAACAATCTCTTAAGTACTTTAAACAACCTTCAGATTTGTTCATACTTAAGGTCACCAAATAGCACACAGAGTTCTAAATGTAAATGTTCACATTGATTGACTTGCATTTGTGTGTAAGTGCGTGTGTGCATGTGTGCGTGTGTGTGTGTGTGTATGTGTGTGTGTGTCCTGTTTTGGTGTATCTATTTATTTATTTTATTAATTTATTTACTTTGCTGCAAGCACTATATCTTGAATTTGTAGCAATCCTAACTTTGAAGTTTGAGCTGTATCAATTATATACAAACAGACTTGGAAGCTGAACTTCACAGAATGCCAGTAGTCTTAAGTGGGCCAAAAAGTGTATTCTCAGACTCTTCAGAATTATTTATGTTCCTGTTAAGATGTAATTCCACAGAGCTCTGTCCCGTATTCATCTAGGACAGCCTCTGAAGTCTTTCGCTCCTGTCTTCTGAAGTGTTACAGGTTATGAAAGGTAAGGATGCGTCTCTGATTTATAGGAAACGGTTTTTCAAAAATACAGCTATTCAGAGATTTAGAAAGTCTATGTCGCTTCTGGGAAATTGTGTACCAGGAGAGGAAACATTTGTCTGTTGGGCAGGGAGAATGATTTTGTTTATAATGTGGGGGTAGAGTAGAGTGCATTCCGGTATTTACCTTGAGGACAAAAATCATGGCTTTGAATCATGAACCGGCCAGTGTTTTGGTTTCTTCACCTGAAACTTACATTACGATCATTCTCATAGCATTATTTTGAAAATTAAGTGGATTTTTCAATAGTTACAGGTATACATTAAGTCATGTGGGTGCATTCACACTTATACTAATTTACACTAATTTGGAAACTATGTATCATTGAATCAAGCAAAGAGATCTAGTGCCAAATGGATCATCACTATAAACGTACATATCTGCTGAATGCTTTAAAAATGAAAAAAAAAAAAAACCTGAAAAAGGAAGTCTGATGTTAGAGCCAAAAGTGTCAAACAACAAAGAAGCTATACACAAATTGCAATGAAAATTTATTCCTCAATTTTTGTTGACATCAATACATGTTTGCTGTACAAAATGATTACATCCTTCACGGGGAGTGGTAAATGTATGTAATTCTGGAGTTTTTGCATCCCCTTCCCTTTCCATCTTACCCTCTACCCCCATCTCTTGGACCTCTTATCTTTTGTAAAAGATTTATTTGCCTACTTCTTATTATCTTTTATTTTGTTTTTTTTAATTACGTTTTTGGTTTCCTCTATAAGAAAACACATACAATATTGAAGTATGTGTGTCTGATTTTACTTCAGTAAATATTATGATCTCAAGGTGTATCTGTATTTCTGCAAATAACTCATGTTTATCTTATTTATTGCAGAGTAATAATTCTTTGTGTATAAATATCACACTCTATCCATCCCTCTGTGCCTGGACACAGAGGCCACTTACAAGGATTACCTAGTATGAATTGTGCTGCTGTATACAAGGATATTCATCACTGTAAATAATGTTTTTTTTTTTTAAACTCCTTTGAAATTACCTAGAAAAAAAGGCTGGGCCTAATGGAATATTCATTTTTATTTTTCCACGGAACCACCATAGCACTTTTTATAACGATCACACTAGTTTCCTTTCCCAGCAACAATGCAGACTGGTAATTCCCAACTCCACTTCTCATGACTGCATGTATTGGTGTTAGCCATTCTCTCCAGAGTAAGCTAGAAACTCATTGTTTTTCAATTTGCAATTCGCTAATGGCCAGATGTGTTGTGCATTTTTCATGTGTTTATTATCATTATTCACTTCTTTTGACAAGAGTCAAAAACACTTTGTCTCATTTTTTGATTGGATCTTTTATTTGAGGGGTTTAATTTTAAGTGCCTTTTTTTTTTTTTTTTTTTTTTTTTTTTTTTTTTTTTTTAGGTAGTTATCTTCTGGCCAAAAAATAGATTCAAAAAGAACTTTCCCATACTCTAAATTGTCTCTTCACTCTTTTGGTTGTGTGATGTACAGAAACTTTTTAAAATTTAATTGGAATCCCATTTACTGAGTCTTGTTTCCTATGTAATGAAGTTATGCTCAGAAAGTTCTTTTTGTCTCTATGTCTTCAACAGCTTTACCTATTTTAACTTCCAGCAGATTTCTTTCTATTTTAACATTTAGATCTTTGATCCATTTTAGTTGTAGCTTAGTGCATGGTCAGAGACATGAGTCTAGATTCAACCTTCTGTATGTGAATAGCTAGTTTTCCCAGCACTATTTGTTAAAGAGTTGATCTTTCCTCCAGTGTATATTTTGATCCCTTTGTCAAATATCAGATAGATAAAGTGCTTGGGTTTATTTCTGCCTCCTCCATTCTGTTCAACTAACTCACATGTCAATTTTTATGATAGTGCCAGGCTGTTTTTATTACTGTTGCTTTGTAATATTGTTTAAAGTACACCATTGTAATGACTCTTGCTTTGTTCTTCCTGCTCAGAGCTGATTTTGCTCTTCTGGGTTTCTTCTAATTTCACACGAATTTTAGGATTTTTTTCTTATTCTCTGTGGAACACTATGTTGATTGGAATTTAATTTAATTAAATCTGTATAGGACTATTGGGAGTATGACAATTTTGACAGTATTTTTCTGTTTAATCAGAAACGTCTAGATTTTCATTTTCAGATATCCTTTTCAATTTCTTTTTACAGGCTTGTGTATTTTTAATTGCAAGGCTGTTTTGTTAGCTTGGTTAGGTTAATTATTATTTAATTTTTCTTAATGTTATTGTGAATGGTATACTTTTCTTAATTTCATTCTCAGTGAATTCATTATTGCTGTAAAGAAACACTGCAGATTTTTGCATACTGATTTTGTATTATACTGTACTACTGAAATTGGCTACTAATTCTAGGAGTCTTTTGATGGTATTCACTGAGTATTTTATGTAGAGAATCACATCACCTGTGAACAGTGATAACTTCCTTTCCTGTGCATACCCCTTTTATTTACTTGTCCTGCCTGATTGTTCTGCAATTGAACAGGATTGATGACAGTGAGCATCTTTGTCTTGTCTCTGATTTTAAAAGGTAAACTTTCAGTTTCACCATTTAATATGATGTTGGAAATGTTTGTCACAATGGCATAATCTTTTGTCAGATTTAAATATGATCCTTCTACAATTATTTTCTTCACATTTTCTATCAAGATTGAATGTTGGTCATTGGTCCTTCACCAGATGCAAATTAAAACAACATTGATATATATTATTTTTACTATATGTGTATGTTGACTCCTTCTTGTATTCCTTGGGATAAGTCTACTTCGTCACAGTGTGTTATGTCTTTGATGTCTTTCCATTTAATTTGCCAGTATCTAGTTGAGGTTTCTCTTTTTTGGCTAGCTTTTGGTCTGGTGTTGAAATTAGAGTAACAGTAGCCAGAAATGACTTTGAGAATTCCTTCTCTTGCAACTTCACAAAGAATTTGAGAAGTATTATCATTAGCTCTTCACTGAAGTTTTCATATAATTTAATACTGATTCTGTGGAATCTTGGAGTCTTCTTATTTGACTATTTTTTTTTTTACTGCTTCTTTTTTTTTTTTTTTACCTTTTATTGGATTAAGATTCTTATGTCTTTCTGACTCAGTTTTGGTAATTCATATGTATTTCAGAATGTATTCTTCTGAATTCTTCAAAGTACTAGAGTATAGGCTTTCAAAGGATTTACTAATAATCTTTTGATTTTGGGTAGTGTCTGTTGTAATTAACCCTTTTCATTTGTAATTGTACTGGTTAAATATTTTCTTTCCTTTTTTTTATTAGACTGGTTAAATCATTGTATCTTTTATTTATTCTTTCCAAGAACATATTCTTCAATTTATTGATTTTTATATTTCCATTTAGATTGTCTTTCATTAATTTATGCTCTGATATTTAAAATTTCCATCCTTTTATTAGCTCTGGATTTGGCTTGTTCTTTATTTACACTGGCTTACCTTTTCTGATGTGGGAACACATAGAAATAGATTTTCTTCTTAGAACTGTTTATTATCATATCTTGTAGGTTCTGGTATGTTGTGCTGGCCTTATCATTTGATTCTAGGAAGTGTCTCATTTATTCCTTGACTTTTTTGTATCTCACTGTTTAATACAGTATTGTATTGTTTGTTTTCTGTGCATTTGCAGTTTCTGTGGTCTCCTTTGCTAGTGATTTCTAGTTTAGTAGCACTACGATCTGATAAGATGTTGGGTCAATGTAGATTATTTTGCATTTATATAAGCATATTTCCAGGCTAGTACATGATCAATTTTAGTTAATGCTCACATGTTGCAAAGGAGAATGTGTATTGTGTTGAGGAATGGAGCCCTGCAGATGTCTAATAAGTTCATTTGTTCAAAGGTTTGGTTCAATTCTGATATTTCTTTATTGATTTTTTGTCTAGTTGATCTGTCTTTTTGTGAAAGGGGACAGATAATTTTCCCCCTCCTTTAATTGTACTGAGGTTTATCTGATCTTTTAAATCCAGTAGGTTTGTTTTAGGAAGTCGAGTGCACTGGTGTTTCATGTATTTATGTTTACTATTGATGTCTCTTCCTGTTGAATTGCTCTCTTAGTCAGTATGACAATTTTCCCTCTTGTGACCAATTTTGTCTTGAAGTCCATATTGTCTGAAGTTAGGATACTTAGTCCTGCTTGTTTTCAGGTTACAATTGCATGGAATATTGTTTTTTAATCCTTTAAGTATTAGTCTATGGATTTCACAATGGATTGTGTGTTTCATTTATGCAACATACCACTGCATCTTAATTATTGATTGAATCTGCCATTCTGTGTCTTTAGCCTATGGAATTGAGACCTTTCACACGAGGCTCACACTGATAGCAACTGATGTATTCTTGTAATAGCATTATTTTTCATTTGCTCTTTCCTCTTTTTCTTGCTTCTCTTTAAATACTTTTTCTGCCTGGCATATTCACTCTGTTACACATTTTGGTATTTTGTCTTCATTGTGTCTTTCTAGGATAACCTTGAGAATTTCTGTAGTGATGGTTTGGTGGTTATAAATTTCAAAAGAGGTAGTTGGTGTTAGAAAATTCTTATTTCTACATCAATCTTGAAAGATAGTTTTCAGGATATATCATTCTAGATCAGTTGATTCCTTTTAGGGTTTGAGACACTTTCCTCTACATCCTCTGATACTTTTTATTTGCATTGATAAATCAGCTGTAATTCTAATGGGTTTACCTTTATAAGCGAATTTTTGCTTTTCATAACATCATGTAAGAATTTGCCCTCGTGTTTCACTTCTGAAATTTTGACCTTGGTGTGTCATGGAGAAGTTCACTGCTGATTGTGACTTTTGGGATTCTGTATGTCTTACATATCTGAATGTCAAACATCATAAAAGGAAGAAAACATCATGAAAGAAAGAAAAGTAATGTAAGGAAAGCAAAATTAGAAAAATAATAAGATGAAAACTAAAAAGAAAAAAATGGAAAAATGCTCAAAATACCTGCAATACAAGTGAAAGAATAAATGAGTCAAAATCTCTGCCTAGGTTTATGGTCTAAAGGTTCATGAGGTCACTCTTCAGAGGCCCATCTGTCCACACACCCCAGGTTGTGGCAAACTTCCAAATTGAGGACCGACTGTCTTTGCTAAAGTTCTTAAACTGGGAAACCAGCCAAACCACTGGTTTCTGCCTTGGATGTAGGCAGTGTAATGGGAGTGCAAGAAAACCAGCCCTTTGAGAATCCCTTTCCTCTGAAAGCTACACAGTATGGGCCTGGCTTCTCCCCATGGAGGCCAGAGCCCTGTGCCCTTCTGGCCTAATTTAAACATGTAAGGTGGTAAAATACATAGATTGCATCTTTTTCACGGATGTCTCTCATGATTGTCTCTCCCACAGTCACTGAGATCAGGTAAGACTGAAAATCCTGAAGTTATCTTCTTCAGTAGTTGCTCTGTGGCTCAGTCTTCAATAATTAGCTCCTTTCCAGAATGACTACTGAGTAAGCCTTATCAAATATGATGGATACTGCCCTAGATTTCTTCAAATTTAGTCTGCCCTGCACCAGAAAGCCAGTTTTGGAGTAAAACCCTATGCTATTTTCGTAGTTTAAAATAGCCACAAACTTCTTGAGCATAGCACGGGAAGCCAGTTGTTAATTTTTCCCTGGAGCAGTTAAACCTCTGGACTTAACTTTTGTCCTTGGACATTGGCCAGATAACCCCGTCCATCAGTTTAAAATGTTGTTCAAAACTGTCTTCTTTCTAGTCATTCATTGTCCTGAGAGATTCAGTATTTGCCTCTGTGTTCAGAACAAGAAACATATAGAACATATCACATACACGTTCTTCTAGCTGGGCGCTCTAAGTCAAAGTATTTCTTTAGTTCACTTAAAACTTAATAAACAAGAAAATTGGAAAACAAGATAGCTATGTAGTATCTTTACCTGCTTTTCGAGCAGGGCTATCTGTTTAGCCCCTCAACATCTTATCAAGATTTGGCATTATTTTCCCAAAGCCTTATCATTTAATGGTCTCTACTGATGAAATTTTTACTAGATCATTGCATTTAGATTCTCTTTATTAAATAAAACCCTTGTTTTTAAAAAGTGGGAAAGTAATTAATACGATAAAAAGTAACAGAAATATTCAGATTATTCTTGCCATATTTTTCACTGAATAGTTTTAAATCAGACCCTTACATGTCAATGTATCATACATGTTCCTATTATCACTCAGAAACTTTCACTATATAAATAAGACACAAAAATATGAACAAACTGTCTCCTTACACCACATCTACTTTGGAAATCTCATTAGCCTATGTAAGTAGTATACAAAAAGAAAAGGGGTTTTCAAATTACTCTGAATGTCTTCTGTTCATTGTTCATGCCTTTTAAAATACTGAGTGAGCCTTTTTGTTGCATATGAAAAAAGTAAAATATCAAGAAAGTGTTAGATAGAATAAATCATTATATGTAAATATTTAAATTGTATCAATTGATTCATCTTAATCTCAATGGCAATGTATAATTTCGTGTTAAAGAATATTTGTAGGAATTATGTCTGAAACCACAGATGAATGATTCTGTAGTCTAAATTTTTATGCATGCTCACAATCTCTTGAATTTGCTTCTTTTCCACAAGACTGACAGAAAATGCAACTTCAACTTCACTTGACAAAGAAACACTTCTCCGATTTGCAGAGTGTGCTCCTGGGTGTGGCTTGGTGGGTCATACAGAAATGGCCTCATATGATCGTTCCCCAATTTCTCTCTGCACTATTCCTGGGTCCTCCTCCTAACTGTGATGAACTAAGCTGCTTTGCTCTACCACACACTTCCATGCTGTATCTTACTGGCCGCCAGTTGACTGTGTCCTGAATCCACTCAAAGCAGAAACTAAGTTAAACCTTTCCCTTTGAGTTATGATTTTTGAGTACTGTGTCCAGCAACAAGAGAGATAACATTAAAAATTACAACCAGGGGCTTATTACTATCATTGTACCTCAGTAGGGGTAGTTAAGAATCTTTTAGACTTGATTTATGTGAGGACTTTCGAAAGGTTTGATTAAGTTGTCTAGAGAAAGTCTAGAATTCAGTAAAAAGAATGTGATGTGTGATTCCAGTTAACACCATGATAAAGTTTCAGACTTTCAAGAGTCTAAGGCCAGTCGATGAATTTGGCTGATGAAGAGAATGTAAGGATAGTCCAACATTCAGACTGTGGAATGGATATTGCTGGCTGCTTTTATTCAAGTTTATGCTGAAAATCAGGCTAAACAAAAGGAGAAAAAAATTAAAATTAAAATTTTGGTCCAGAAGGTACCAAGAGTAAATCTTGGACCAAAGGAAGTGTGACGGCTAAAGATACTAGTAACAAGTACTCTGTATAGGCACAAGAAGAAATATCTTGAGGGAATCTCAAAGTTCAGAAGGAACTCATTCATTGCAGACTCAAGTGCACAATAGCAAAATTTCATTTGAGCAGAGTGCCAGAATCCCTTGCTTGTAAAATGCCTTGCCAAGGAAATGGTTCCCCAGGATTTATTTTAGTATATTCACCTATGCATACCCTCAGAGGCTGCTATAGCGATGGGTTTAGGAAACATAGCTAATTCTTCTGGTGTAGCAGACTTTGATGTCATTCATGGATGCTGATTTTACTGGCGTACACAGTATAATAGTTGTGAGGTAAGGGCGCCTTTTACCCAGATTACAAAGAAAATCCCGGGAGTTCATTCAATGAGCATCTGAAAGGCTAATGCATAGAATTGTAGGAATAAAGCCAAAATTGCAGTGGTGATCCTAGGAAGAAGTCAGGAATCAGATGTCAGGAATGTGGAACTCAGGAAAGGAAAGATATAGTCTGTTAGGGGAGACATTCAAAAAGATAGAAAGGTCTTCTGGGCTATAGCTCGTAAAGTCATAGGGGTGAATGCACTTTGGAGCTCACAATTTGTCCCCATGTGCTCTGGACACTGGATGTGGAGCTGAATCCCAGCTGGGTTTTCATACTGCTTTGGTCTTCTTCATTTCTGTTCCCACTTACTCTTTTTTGGAATGGGAAGGTTTTTCATATGTCATCTGTGCTGGATTTATATAACTGTATATTCACTTTTATGAGGGTCACAGTTAACTAGTTTCACTGAGTCTCATCATGTCCTCCAAAGTATGACCTACCCAGTAAAAAGGTTCTAGCATGATTTTAGAAGATACATCCCCTGAAAATGAACCCTATTTTATCTTTTGGAGCCAATATGTCTGAACTGTTGAGACTTTGAGGAAGGAGTTATTACATTTATGATTGTAAATTAGATGGCTATCTGTGGAATTCTGAACTTCCAGTAGTCTTTATTTAGAAATTAAGTATGGTTTAAGGAGATATGTTTGAGTATGATGTTGATTTTGTGAATGTTAATGTGAATCCAGCAATGACATTGGATTAAGAAATGCCTAGCAGATTAGTAGAGCAAACTTTTGAATGTTTCTGGATGGGTATGGCATGTGGCTTTGGGTACCATACAAACTCCTGCCCTATTTGTTGCTGGTACTAATCTCCTATTCTCTACTCAGCAGCTATGCAAAAAGGAACCTTGCTGTCATACACTTTCACCATTAGGTTCCTGCTTTGAAGCCAGCTGACTATAGACTGAACCAAACTGTGAGCTAAATTGTATCTAACAGGTATTTTGCCCAAGAATGGGGAAGCTATCTTGAAAAAATCATAAATAGTATAGATGTGAAAAATTAGCATTAAGAAAGAGTACTTAGAAAACTGTTGAAGACCCCTGATCTGTTTTCATCATTGTACCCTAGGAACCCTGATCACTACATATGGAACCTTTAGAATTTCTGTTGCCTGTGCTTGCGATGGTTACGTCTTCTTATTTAACCTAATCAGGGTAACCTCCTTCGGCAGCTAGCGACAGTAGATTTAAGGATTATTGTGGTTAGCTGCTTATCCATTTGGATATTTGAAAGAATATGCATATTTGAAAGAAAACCTATTAGTAGTCATAATAAGAAAACTAGAAGCTGAGACATAGATGAATAAACTTGCCTCTGTTACCCCCCAAAATGTAGGAACTCCTGTCAGTAAGGAGAATTTTAAAGACAATATTTGTGTCCACTTGAAGTTCATTTGTTAAAGTTCTAATTCCCAATGTGGAAGTCTTATGAAGTGGCAATTTGCAGTGGCAATTAGTTCATAAAATTCAAGCTTTTGTGAATAGGATTAGTAACCTTATAACACAGAGTTCAAAAACTCTCAATTCCCTCTGGTCATTTGAAAATATAAGAAGTTAATAGTACACAAGTGGGAAGAAGACCCTCACAAAAACAGACCCTACCAGCATCCTGATATCCCATTTCTAGTTTCCAGAACTATAGTAAATAAATCTGTGCATCTTGTAGGACGTTCAGTCAGTGGAGCCTTGCTAATGCAATTTGAGTGAACTACAACAGGGTTATTAGAAGTACTAAAACTGGACAGTAAATAGTCATTTAATTTTCTCAGGATTCTGCTCAGATGGACTCAGAAATTTTATACAACCTGAGAATATTACAGTTTCTTGAAGAAGAGAGCATCAAATAAAACAACTCTTTCATCATAAAATATTTGAACATTTTCAGAAACAAAACAACATTTTAGAAGTCCATTTTCTTCTTTACACTGTCCCAGTTACATTTAATATCTCCTTACTCTCCCTCCAAACACTCCCACATATTTTTTCTTTTTCTACCATTTCTTCATCTGGAATCTCATTCAATTCTTTAAATCTTCATTTATTCTCAGATGTCTTTGTCATTAAGCACAGTTTCTTTTTAAGTTTTTGACTGAAAAACTCATCAAATCTACCTCCCATGAGTTCATCCTCATTCCTAATCCTGGAGGTCCATTCCTCCTACAAGAAGCCAAAGCAGGTACCTAACAAGTTAGTTCAAGAACTGTAATTTTTCTCATCTATGGATATATCAAGATCTAGTTGTGTAGAGGTCTATCATTTTTGGTACCCAGACTACTTCTCTCCTAGATTGTAATTCTATTAAAAGAAAAAGGAAAAAAAAAAAAAAAAAAACAACCAGGTATGCTACTCACACATATAAACACAGTACTCTGGCAGGCTAGGCAAGAGAGTCATAAATTTAAGTCCAGCTGATTTACAGAGACAATCTCGCAAAAAAAAAAAAAAAAAAAAAGTCTGGGAATGCAGCTCAGACTGAAGACTCTTCATTTAATCCCTAATATGAGAGAGAGAGAGAGAGAGAGAGAGAGAGAGAGAGAGAGAGAGAGAGAAAGAGAGAGAGACATAAAGAAGGAAAGACACAGATTCAGACAGACAGAGACAGAGACAGAGAGAGAACCTAAATATATTTGGGAAATTTGTGAATTGATATTTTTTGGAGGAGAGATACAAAGTTAACAAAGACAGAAGAAAAAGGCATATGTGTAACTTTATTGCAAGTATAGATACATTTTTCAGAAATTTTGTTTCCAATCGTTATTCATTTGGATTAGATCATGAGTAGGAATTCTATGAAAGCTAGAACTGAAATGATCATATTAATAGACAACTTTTCCAAATAATTGTTTATCTTGACTAATTGGAGAAGACTGGGAAGTGGTATGACATCTTTGTGAAGGTGCTGCTTTCTGAAATATGCATTCTAATTATAATTTTAGCCTAGAAATTATGTTGTGCATCACACAGTTATAAACAAAACTTCATATTGGTTTAAAGTTAAGTCAAATTAGAGCTGAAAAACACATTTGGAGTTAATTGGGACCGATAGTCTTTTCCAGAAAGAAGCTGACAACAGTTGAGTGAAATAAATGTGTTCTTCGCAGTGATGGGAACATTAAATCAGCGTAGGACTAGCACAGACATTTTTAATATTTACTTATTTAAATATTTTTTTTTTTGCCACTGTGCTGTTGAAAACAAGAGGGGCAGAGATAAAGTTCTATGTTTTCTAACTATTATGATGAAAGCAATCAATCCAAATATTATTTCCAAGTTGGCTTCTGAAAATTTGGCTCCATTTCTCTATCTTGAGTAATCTTTTCTATATCTGTATCTAAGGATTAAAATTAAGCCTGAATGTATCCTTCTGTTTATATATTTTGTTTCCATTCTTGAAGAGGTAAAGTATAAACTGGTACCTTCGTCTCTGACAGGCGAAGGCATTCCTTGAGAGGCAGGCCTGATTACAATTGAGTGAAGATTATTTTCCCACCTATGACTCTGTTATTGTAATCATCAGGCTTACATTTATTGTCAAATTGGAGTGCTTCTCTGATGACTAGCACCTTTCCACCTGAGAATACCAAACTACTGGCTGTGAAGGACATATAAATTCTAAGTAGAGAGAAAAGTAAATAATCTGTTATGCTATTTGCTTTTATCTAATGAAAATAGAGAAAAAAAACAGAAAAACGAGTCTGCAGTTTAAGCAGTATGCTAAACATCTCTGTATGCACCCCAGTAACTGACATGACATGGTGCATTTTTAATTATTCCACAAAGACGGCTCAGTGGCAGCTGAGTTTCTTTGAATTAGGGTGTTATAGCTGTCCTAATCACCCTCTTTTTTACAGTTTCAACTGATAGAAAGACTTGAGGCAAGGTCACCAAAATGGTGATAATGTCATTGTCTTCTATAATGCTTTAATGATTTATAGACTAAATATCCATCTCAACCAATTTAGAATTAATTTTGTTTCATGTCTTATGTGTTGAGATTATTTTAGTTGATAAGTCTTAATTGTTTTTTAGGCTAGGTATAGATTTTTATGGTAGTTTTTTCCATACATCATTTACAGATGTTTAACACAAACAATTAACCTTGACTACAGCTAAGTCAAAATCTATAATAATTCCTAAATTGAGTCTTCATAGAGAGTTGAAAGGAGAACGTATGTGTAAATAATCTAGTTTACATACCAAAGGACTCATCCATAGTGCCTATGTTCATCAAAGCTGGGTTACAGGTTCATAATAGTTACCAGTTTTTTGCAATGGTGCTTGTCACTTTAGTCAAAATATAAACATTTAATTTAGGTTTTAGGTGTTTTCATCTTCAGGTTTTATGTGAAGAATATTTCTTTTGTATTAGCTAGATGACAATAACTTTTTCAGTTATTTAGCATAATTTATTCACCTTGCTCAAATATGGCATAATTAAAATCAAACATCCTCAATGGAACAATAATTAACTTTTAATACAACTTTGTTGGGGGCATTATTAGAAGAGAAAATCCACTGTCTTAAAATTATTTCCTTTTATTACTCCTAAGTTACACTGAACAACCCAAAAGTTTAAAACATCTTGAAAATGTCCAATTTGAAATTATTAATGCAAACTATATATCATTGTATACAATTTGGAATGCAGGAAAATAAATAAGTTAATTGGCTCCTAAGATGCAATTGTATTCATTATAGTTATTTGTACCTTTTATTCTGAAAATTTTTACCTTTTTTTTTTTTTTTTTTTTTTTTTTTTACTGTAAGAAGCACTTATCTCTGGAATTTATTTAGGAGTTTAAAGCTTTGATCCAATGGAAAATATCAGATTGCCCAAAGGGACATTTCTAGAATAAGACATGATAATCCTTGCAGTAAGATGTGTGCTCGTGTCCTATGGCCAGAAGACTTTTGCTGTATCTACTTGTGTCTCTCATAAGCTTCCTTTTGAGATTCAGAAATAACCATGGAAGTTGAGTAACCATATAGTTTAATATTAAAGTATGATAATAATGAATGAATGAACATTACAAGGTCATAAACTACAACTGATCTAGGAAGCAAGGATATATTAAAGCAAGAAGAAAAAACATTTGTAGTGACATTTTCAAAACAGTGTCAGTCAATTAGTTTGTAGTGTGTGCTAGGACCAACAGAGTAAAATTAACTGCACACGTACAGTCCTGCTTTTTGATGTCTCTTCAGATAAAAGAATATTTAAATATTTAAGTGATCCGAAAACAAAAACAAAACCCACAAAATCTATTCTTTCTGTTGTATAAGTATATACATAATATCTTTTAACTTCCTTTTGCATTGTAGAGCCCAAGGAGTTTCCCTTTACAGGAAAAAATTGTTGATTTTGTATATCCTGAAATTTTCTACTCCTGTCATTCTCATTGTTAATACTTTGCTACTTAGCGAGTTCTCTGATTTGGTATTTCACACAACTATATAAAATATGGAACCTCTAAGAAAGTAGAAAAGCTAAACCATTGTACTCTGAATAATATAGTTGTCCATACAATACGTGGATAAATATTAATTTAAAAACCAAACATTAAGTTATGATTCAACTGAATTGAATCTCAAATGTATTGAAATATTTCCTTGATCATAGTATTAATACATTCTACATTTTAAAAATTCTTTTCAAAAAACTGTTTGCCTAACAGTCTATTATTTCTTATTGGATCTCAAATTGTTGTTTAAGAAATGCTATTCAACAATGTCCTTATTGTACTGTAGGCTCTCAAAAAACATTCAAATAATCAATTTCCATGTAGAGAAAGTCTTAAATGTCTATGTAAATAATCCAGTGAAGCTACTTTATTTCTTAGGTTCTTTTGAATATATTTTTGCTCTCATGTCCTTTACATAAAATGTACTATAAAAAGATTAAAATGTGTGGTCAAATTTTATAACAATCAACAAAACTGTAATAAATGTGTTTCATGTAATATGTATAAAGCATACTTAGGAAAAATTGATATGAACCTATCATTTAGTACTAATTTTGCAAAATCTAGATTTTATTATTTTAATGAACTCTGAAATCAATTATCAAAATAATCTTTCCCTCTTTCTCTCCCTCTCTTGATTGCTTATTTGCTTATTTCTTTGTTAAATTTTTTAAAGGTCCAATGCATTAATATTTTCCATTTTCAAATTCTATTCTAATTGTTAAGATATATCTAGCATTAGTCTGCTGATCTCACGCATTTTTCTTATGATCTTTCTCATAATAGTTCATTTAAATAATGATAATTTTTAATGGAAATATGATATTAAACATCCCAAATGAACTGTTTTTGTTTACCATCCCCAGAAAATAGTGAAGGCAAATTTTCCAATTATGCACTATGTAATCATTCTCTTTATCTTCCCCCAGGAAGTTTAATAAGTAAACAAAATTATTCCTGTGTGGACCAGATATTAAAGTCTACCAACAAATAAAATTTACATTTAACTGAAACACAATAGGAAAAAATAAGTTTAGGGTTAAAAGAGAGCGTACATCTTTAGCTTTAAATATTTTACATTCATGTCCTTTCCTTACTCCCTGGAACTTGGAAAATTTATGTTATCTAGATTAATCACCCTTTTGCATTAAGTTATAAACAAGTATTAGAGTACTGAATAAAGAAAAAAATAAACAAATAGATGTTTAGTCCCTATTTATTTTTCTCCCTAAGAGCTCAATTAGTTGATAGTAAATTTTCACTAAAGCAAAGGTGAGAATAACCTGTAGTTCCTTTTTGTTTGTTTGTTTTTTTTTTCTTTCTAACACCACCCACAGTTCCTGGGACAACTACTTATGCTTCTGAAACAAGACAGAGCCAATAACTTTTCAAATGTGACAAAAGATTTTAACATGGGACACACAAAGAGAAAAGGAGGAAAGGAAAATGCCACATACTGTTTCTTTGTGAAATCAGCCTGTTGAAACTAGTTAATTTTCTGTCAGCTGTGGGGATCAATTTCTCAAAACTAGACTAATCACCCAAAGTTCACCACAACTTCACTGCTTGATATTTGAGAGCAAAGTACTCAGTAACAAGAAACTAGGGTATGATGCCTCTAGATTTATGAAGTCACAAATTCCATAAAGGTTACAATTACTGCCAGGTTACGCTGAGCAGTGTCAAATGAAGATAACTATCTGCCCATCCCAATAATTAATATCCACTACCCAAATACTCACTTATTAATATAGAACATTTTAGCCAGGTAAATGTAGGCAGATTCTTTTCTTATCACTGCACTAAATTGAACCAGAATAGTTTGATTGGCCCATGAGCCAGTAGAAGGAATAATATCAATGCAGGTAAAACATTGTATTCAAATTTTATCAATCTGAAAATTATTTACTGAGTAAAATTCACCTTTAGGCATTATTCATGAAACACTTTCTACAGGTTAAATTTTATAAGAACACAGTTAAAATCATAATAGATGATGTAAAATGTAAGGCATTTATGGGAAGAAGAGACTATAAAGTCAACCTTCTAATTTACATTGACGACCTTGTAACATATCAGAGACTGTAGAAAAATCAAATTTAAACCTTGGACACAATGCAGCGCAAGGTTTGTTGGACTATATCATGCTTGTCTCCTTTCTAAAATGTTTCTCTATATTTACCCATTTGAGGATTTTTAATTTGTTTTTACTTTTTTAAACTAAAAATACAATTTCAAGGTAAAGTGCATACTTTTTAAAAAAATTTTATTTTAAAAATGTAAAGGAAAAATACATACTGATTTCATTTTATGTACTATCCTGTTAAATTAGGTCTCTTATTTTTTTCTCACCACTAGAAAAGCAGAAGACAACAATAAATGGACCTGTTGTTTCTTTACCATAAACAACTTGATTCACTCACCCTACTTAGTCCTAATCCCTTTTATGGAGAAGGAAAGCTGCCTATCAAAACCACCTAAGATATGTTTATGTATATATATATCTGATTCAAGAAAATACACGTCATTGAAGTCATTTGCATATTTAAAATACATTCTAAAACTCTAGGATGACAGAGAATAGAACCTAATTTGCACATTGTACATTAAAATATATAAACTTGGACCTCACTCAGTTGTCCACTATAATATCAAAAATATGTCTTGTTAATTTTTTTTCTAAACTTTCAAATACAATCCAATTTTAAAAAGAAGAAAGATATCTGTGACTTACAGAGCATATAAAATAAACTAGTGTTTGAGCGCTTGTGTGTGTGGGTGAGTTTAGTTATTTTAAATACTTTAATGGATTTTCATCTAAAATTGCTATTTTCATATAGAGGGTCGGTTGAATTAACAGTAAAGAAGCATTAAGGCAAGAATCTTTACGGGATTTGTGCTTTGAATAGGTAAGTTTTAGTAGTACTGTTGTGAGGTGGAACAAAAATTCCATTAATCTAGTAATATCAAGAGAAAATATTCTCTGACTGAGTTGGACGAAAGGTCATGACTGAAGTACTAGAGATGCATGTATTTAACTTCATAAAAAAGATAACCATTGTCAGTACAATTTTATAGCAAATATAAAGTGCAATAGTTAAAAATACTAATAAATGATTAAATAGAAATAAGATAAATGATCAAATAGAAATCTCGAAGAAGTTTCAACTAAAGAAAAAGGTGATTTGATCAAGGTAAACATTCTATTTTATATTTCAAACTTATTTTCTAAATTTCACATAATACAACTTTTTAAAGTCTGTAACTTTTCCCCCATTTGTCTTTAATTTACATTAAACAGAAATATTTCTTGGGCTGGAGATATAACTTAGTGGCATGGTACTTGACTAGGTGCTGGGCCAGATATCCAGCATCAGAAAAGCAAACAAGCAAACAATAATAGTAACAATAACAATAAATTGGTAACATATGCATTCTTAGAGTTATTTTTATCTTAAGTGAGAAGTTTCAGGACACATCAATCATTTCTCTGTGGACTGAAAGATTTGGGGACTATTTTGTTGAAACCAAAGAATCGAAGTTTCACTCCATTATCGCTTAAATTAGTCTGTCATTTATGCCAGGTGTACCCAGATAAATAATTGCTACCACTTTACCTTCCTTGCTTTCAGGTAAATTAGCAGAAAGTAAATCATCTTTCTTCACACTGGTACAGTCACTGGTACAATTCACCCCATGTCCAATCAGAGCAGAATTACCATTCAAAAGAGTACACTTACAAGTGTGAAACCATTTGACCATGTTATATTTTAATTTGCAGAGACAAAAATGACAAGCAATTTATTTACATAAAACTGTACAAAAGCAAATTAAATTATGTAAAGAGTTCATAAATATTTGGACGTGTGTTTAATACATTTCGCCATGTTTAGCATAGTTGCGTGCATAGTGACTCATAATAAACGATGATAAATTGTTCTCTGCTTCACTATCAACATCCAAGTAGCAGAACAATAGTCAATGATTAACATTACAAACAGATCGTACCACATTGAATGCAAGTGCTTTAAAATGTAGGGAAAGTTTTGTGAAAGGAAACCCTAGGTAGCTGAAAAAGTGATGCCTCCTCCAGACGTTCTTTTTTCTGGGCTTCTGCCTGGGTCACAACTAACCACCTTTACTACATTTGTGCTCAGCCCCGTTACTTTTATTTATTTATCTTTTTCCTTAAGGAAACGTTTAAAATGGCTTGGGTGTTTGGATTTCTCAAAACTGTTTAGGATGGCTGTTGGAGTCTTGGCAGTTGCTTCTTGTCTGCTGTGTCTTATCTTTGTGCAGTACAGCTTCCCAGGGTGGCCTTTCAGGCAGACATCCTTCGTACCATCTTAGCTCCTCCTCCCATAAAAATAATGCCTCTTTTGTTTTCTGACACTCAGGCAGCAGGCCAGTCAAAACACATACAGAAATGATATTTGGAGATAAAAAGAGCAACAGATTTTAGACCGATGCTATAGACATTTTAATACACATAAATTTTTATAGTTAATTTATAAATGTGCCTAATGTATGATGCATGCAAAAGTCCACTTGAAATGCTTGTGTACAGAAAATAACTATAGTTTGTATACTGTACAACTAAAATGAAAGAGTAGCCAAAAGAAGAAAAGTTCAAAATCAATATTTTATCTTGCAAATGGACTAATTTCACTCCTGATAGTCTCTTCGTATTACATTTATAATAAAAGTAATGGTTGCACCTTCCAGTGACATTTGAGCAGCCCGTATTAATATCCTAATTTTTTATGAATGAACAGTATACTTAAGACTGGTCCATTATCCGAGTTTGTCAGAAGGCAAATTTTTAATATATTATTTATTATTTTCAGAAAATAAACATGGATAAATATATAGGATCAAAAAGTTTGGGAATAGCCCATTTCCCCTCATTGTTCAAACCAAATAACCATTTTTTTTTTTACCATAACAACAGGTATATAAAAGGCACAGTTGCTTATTTTGCATTCACTCATGTATTTATTTTTTTGTTTCTTTTTATTGATTTTTTTTTTCCAAAAGCACTCTATATGTGGAGTGGCACCAGATTTAAACTATTCAAAATAAAGGTCATACAAACACAAAATATATTTCTGTGTCATGCCAGCTCAGTATATAATAAACATGTTATGGTAGCTAATTCTACTAGAATTACTGTGAATACTTACAGTACACTGAATTTTATTCTTTCACACCCATTTTAGTTCTAAAGAGAGGTTCACGAGTTAAATGACAATGTCATGGCTGTATTGAATGTGGTGCAAATATCATTGGGAAATGTGGATCCAATTAATCCAAAGGTCCAGTATGACCCGTATTAGCTTTACAGACAAGAGAAGGGTTTTAAAATAGAGTGAAATGATCTATCTAATGGTTTCAAGTGTCTCATAAAAGAAAAAAAAAAACACACTAAAAAACTTTGTTGAACATCTGTGTTATGCAATTATTTCTTTGTAACGTGCAAGAAAAATATGTATACATTTCATAAGTATCTTTAGAAGTATTTGTCTTAATAGGTACTTACAGATTATACAAGGCAAAACTGCTTTAATGCAGTTTCCTAACAAAGTACTAGAATTACATCTTTCCATAGTGTAAATAATAATCAAACATAAGCATGTTCAATTATTGATATTTTAGTCCAATGTTTGTTTCTATTACATATCTTTTTTATCCTACCTATTATACATAAACTACCATCAAAATGAAAATTCCATTTTAAGAAAGAGTATAAGGAAATGATCTTAAAACAGTACCCACTGAACAGAAAAGTGTTTTTCAGAGATAAGTATTTTGATGACATATAATTAATTATCAACCTATATTCCAGTATGCTTCACCTCGTAGTCTAAGAAATTCTGCAAAGCATGAATCTATCCAAAGCTACGTATGTCTACAGTTCACTAGGGAGCAGTCAAGGTCACTCCTTAACCAGATTACAAACATTCTGAAATGAGAGTATTTTCTCTCTTTACCGGTCATCTCTTATTCTACCAGATTGTCACTTGTCTCTGAATATTCAGCTTGATTTTTAATTTATTGATTCATATAGATCAAGTGGCTCAAAATCTGTTTGTCCCGTCTCTTCTCATTGCAATTGAAAAAACTGTGTTTTTCAACTTTGAGATGTACTTACGCTGAGAATATCATTGCCTGGAACTCATTTTGATTCATGTTCAGTCTGGATTTATTTAAGACATACCTTAAGTCCAGACACACCTTAAATAATGTTCAAATCAAATTCATTTGGGCTGCTGTCTTGTTTTGATGTTGTGAGTCTCAAAATAGTTCTAAGTCTGCGCTGCATTTGCAAGAAATGCAGTTGTGCTGTGTGGAAGTGTGATGGAACAGTGAAAAGTTCTAATTTTAAGTGTGTAATTTTAAAAACCATCAAGCATAGCTGGGATTAGAAGATGATCATAGTGGATTAAAGTAATAAAACTAGATAGTGTATCTTTCTCTACCTGATTACTGATAAGTATGATAATCTTTTAAAAAGTACTGTCTTCTGTGACACTATGCTGTGAACCTAAGCTTGAACCTCACCCATTTGCCTATTATCTTACCAAGAATATGTATCATTGATTTTTGTCTTTTTCTGAGCTTTCAAATAATATTCATTTTGAAAATAAATGTGTGTTCTGGGCATAGAGACCATGTAAAACAAACTAGTGTCTTAGTGTTTCCATATGTGCATGAGTTTAGTTGTTTTTTTGTTTTTTTTTTTTTTTGTAGTTTAATGGATTTTCATGTCAAGACCAAATCAACCTCATGATTTCCCTGATCTGCCATAGGATCTTTGGCCTCATAATGACACAATTGTTCAAGTTTGTTGGTAATAGTGGTCCCGTTCTGAAAAAAATTAATTATACAAGTAATAATTAGCATAATCAAAATGTTAGATTGGATGAGAATATTCCATGGATGTATGGAATTAAAGTTGATGCTCTTGACCTGAAAATAACAACATATGTCAATTTGGGACTTCAATCCCCTACTGAGTACTGTTTTGCCCTAAGTCTTTATTAGAATATTAAAGCTGTGATCTTCCAAAATGCTTTTTAATTGTCCCCCTTTATGGAACTTCAGAGGGAAGCTAATCATTTCAAAGGACTGCCCTTGATAGTGATAAACCATAATTTTGATGGTATGTCTGCAATATAATTTACCTGTCCTGCTTTTGTAAACCAGCCAGAAGACACTTGAACAAAATCAAAGTGACTAAAATCATGCTTTAGCTTAGGCAGTGATAATGAGAGTGTGTTGTGTTCTGCTAATCAGGCTTGTTACCATGAAAAAAACTTGCAACCATCTTTTTGTTTTGTTTTGTTTTTGATTTTTGTTTTTTTCCTTGAGGGTGGGTGGAGAAGAGAGATCAGGTGCTAGGGATCCGTGAGGAGGGTCAGACATGCAATCACAAGGATGGATTCTACATTGTACACTGCAGTCAGGCTTTCAGTATCACTAGATGCCTGATCTGGAGGCAGAAGTGGCAGGCAAAGCTTTGTCTCTTTGGTAGCCCCCTCTTTATGATTAAGTGGTTTTTCTGTATAAGGTTTTTGCCCCTATTTTCCTTCTCATACATGAAAAGAACATTGCTGTTTTTCCTCGACAGCCTACAGATAAACTTCTCTTCTAGTGAGAGTATTGACAGGAGATGGCTTATATTCCCCCGTTTTTGTCAGGGGAATATCCTCAGGGTTGGCTTCCTCATTTTTGCTGAAACTAGCTGCACTGAAGGTCTCATAGGATGAGGTCAACTTTTTGTTCAGGAGGTTTCTGTTGCGGTCACCCATGATGGCAGCCTCGCCATTGGCCAGCTTTTCTTGGCTTCCACGTTCATCAACAGGCATGAAAGTGGAGAGTTTGGGCTGGCTCTTCTTCCTCTCCGGAGAAGTGCGGACTGGCATCCAACAGGAGTCTGAGTGGCCATACTCGTCACACTCACGAGTGCACTTCCCAGTCAAGGCTACATCTGGAAGAGGCCTTGAATCTGAAACCAAGGAGAAGCAGCCATTAGTGTAGGGCGTTCCTCAGTAGGCTTCCCTGGTCTGAGACTCATCCTTCAAAAGAACAATTTTTACTTCTTATGTATTAAAGATAAGGTTTTGCAAAAAGTAAACATTACAAGAAGAGGAATGGACAAAATAATCAATATAAATGTGCGAAGTGATAGAAATACATGTACTTGTTGCAGGATGGGGCATGCAGACATTCTCAAGCAGTGCTGAGTATATGCTTATATTTCCAGAGGTACAATTTTTTTCTATGTCCACGATAAAATCATTAAAGATCAACGGATAACTTTCTACATCTATGTCACTCCAGAAATAGTGTGCATTTGTCAGCTCGATTTCTTCTTGCTTATGCATGAGTTATCAAATTCAATTATGCAAAACCTTATATTTAAAATACATTCTAAGACTTTAGGGTGACTGAGAAGTAGAACCTAAATTGACATCACAATGCATGTTAAAAGTATAAAGCAAAGTCATAGATACGGACACATTAGTAATATTACCACCATCCCTAGGCCATACCCTCCCTTACCCCACTGTGTTAAGGGACCTAATATGTGCTGTACTGTAATTCCTAAGTGACACTTAGAGGTACATATGCCATTGCTGAATTTTGAGTTATAAGGTGTTGGCTAAATACAGTGAGTTCTTGAATGTTTTATGAAAGAGCATGTGTTCCCAATTATTGGTGTAGCCCAATGAAATGGGCAATCTATCCTGCTTCTAAAAAGCTAAATGATTTCAAGGAAATTGCTAGGGATGAAAATTAAAGCAGGAGACAAGAAGTACTTGTGTGAATGAATTTGGATATGCTTCTTTTGGGGGAATAGTTATACATTTTCTTCCTATTCAAAATCTTTTCGAGGCCATTTTTGTTTAAAAAAGAAGGGAGAGAGATAAATGTGCATTATTCCAGCAGATCTGAAGAGAATAATCTGAAAAGTTTAATGTATTTTATAGTGTGTTTTATAGTGTTATATAAAAGAAACAAATGATTGCACTCCAGTATGTCTTATGGTACTTTGACCTCTGCAAATGTATTTATGCTAATGATTTTAATACACCAAATGCTGTGTAGTTTTGATCAGAATACAGGTTAGGGCTATTCAGGTTGCTTCCAATATATCTATCAAAGCTCTCCAATAGTACATGCCACTTTTATTTCAGTGATAGATAACTGAAATATTGATATTTTTTGTTCATTGATTTGTGAACAGCAGCTGGAGGATTTTATGCCATCTGCTGAGGGTTTGTAAGAAAATGCCAGTGGTATTCACCGAAAATCTAGAATTCTTTTATGCTTTCCTAAAGGTGAAATGTAAAGGTGATTAACTATTATAGTCACATATGCTACTATGAGACTTTTAACTGAGCAGATCCTCTTAATTTTTTCATCAGTAGAAAATAAATTTCTGGTTTTTAAAATGCTAAATTCCTTTTGCTGCATGTCTCAGGGACATATTTTAGGGCCATTAAAACCATACTATTGACAAGCTTTTATGAATGATCTTGGTAATCTAGTTGGTTTAAATAAGCAAATGCAAATTCTTTGGAAATACATCCTATTTTGGGATACTTCGCTTGAAGCTGACTTAAATTATTTGAATAAGAAAACACCTTATAAAAACAGAAAGTGTAAGATTAGAAATACTTTTTATTCTAACGTTCCCTTTTTTCTTTTCCCCTTCAAACAAATTCAAACTTTTTTTCTTATGATACATGAAAATAATTAGGAACTTCGGTACTGAAATTTAAAAAAAAAAAAAAAAAAACCTATTCTGCACAGATTTCCCAGAATTGTCTCCCACCATTTCTCTAAATTGATTTACATCTCATACAATGTATCAGTGTATTTGCAGAAAAGCTTTCACAGGTAGATATTTTTCAGAGATTAATTTGTGTTTCTAGCTTGAAATTCATTGCATGTGTTTTCCATTTGTTTGGGATGTATTTACAAACAACTTATAAAGCTCTATTGAGGCACTAACTCTTCCTACTTTTTCTCCAACTTATGTATATGAATTATCTGTAGCACATAAAAAATACATTCCTTTAGATCAGTGGTAGTGAGCCTTTTTGAGTTTTCCGTGATAGCAAACAGCTGGCTGCAGCACATGTGCTATAGCTTCACCCCCAGTGCTTTAGATTAACTCAATTTCCAATCAGCTATAATGGAGGTGCTTTTATTTCTCTCCCTTAGTCTTTACTTAATAGTCTAGAGCATTGCCTGCCAAAATTAATTTCCCCTTATTGTTTTTAGAAAGGCAGCTTGTCTTCTATGCCATCATCCACATGTGAGCTGCCACATCTCTATCCAAGAAGCATGACTTTTAATAAGGATCTCCTGTCATTTCCAAAGTCACACACTTGATTGGGGACCACAGTGGAAGTTGACAAGCCTAATTGGCTGAGACATGTTGCAATGTTTGTTATCAAATTTAGAAAATAATCAGGAAAGGCGATAAGAGAATCATCAAGAGCAATCAAAACTTCCACTCTTGATGACTAAAATGAATCATCGAAAGAAATGTCAATGATTAACAAATGTAATTTTAGTATGATGCAACTTAATAAGGTAAGGTAGGAATGAAATTGTGTCTTTTGTGTTTACGTAGTCTCTTATTTCAATTATGAAGACATACTATTCATTTTTAAAATACAAAATTTATGTAGTCTTTAAGAATTATCTATTACAATTCTTTATTCTTTCCATAAAGATGTACTTTTAAAATGTCCTAATTTGTTCGTGGTGGGCGATTATAGTAACTCTTCTTACACTTCCATTGCAGAATGTGCTGTTAACATCTAAGAAAATTATTTTATGATTCAGTTTAGAAATAATTCCTTTCATTTTAATCAAAAGGTAGACAAGAATGCAGTTAATCATCAATGTCACTACTTAACAATGTCATAATTAACAAATATAAATACAGCACATTCTATATGAAAATATAATAGTGTTCCTTATAAGCAAGTTCCACAAGAAAGTTGGTTCTTTGGAAGCATTTTGATTTATACTTTTCCCTCATTTAATTATCTCAAACTGCAAGAAAACTGGAAGCAGAAATGCTATTCAGCAGCTCCTGTTCTTGTATAACATCATTTGCACATTTGGGGTTTATTTTGAACTAATTATGCTACATCCTAGAATCATTGCGTCATTTTGGACAGCTGAAGGCCTTTCTTAGGCACAAAGTTAATTTCTCTCTCAAAAGTCATGCCAGGTGTGGTGCCACACGTGCCAGCAATCCCAGAACTGAGATGTCTTGAGGTAGGAGAGTTGCCATGAGTTCGAGGCTAGCCTGAGTTACATAGTGAGTTCAAGGCCAGCCTGAAATACATAACAAGGGCCTGTCTTAAGGAAGAAGAAGAAGAAGAAAAAAAAAAAAAAAAGAAGAGAGAGACAGACAGAAAGACAGAGAGACAAAGAGAAATACAGTTGTAAGCCATCGTAACAATGACTACAGCAAATAATCCTAGAATAAGTCATAATCTGTTAAATACTTTTCAGCCCTTCATTACTTTTATTTATCACTTAACCCAAATAGCAAGGCGGATACAAACACAAAGGGTCTAACTTGTAGCTGAGATGAAATGATAAGTGATTTGACTTTCAATGTAATGTTTTTGCATTATACTATATTAGTCATATGTAAAATATAACAGCTGAGTGATTTAAAAGTCAATTATTGGCCAAGGATTTAGCTCAGCAGTATAGGCCCCTGACTGGTATGCGAAAGGTGGTGAGTTCGATCCCTGGTACAAAAAAAAAAAGAAGACAATTATTGCTACCCATATCCGTAAGAATAAGTTAAAATCCCCTAGGAAAGGAAATAACAAGGAAAAAAAAGCACCACAGAAAATAGATGCCACAAGATGCCACACATTTTATTTACTACTGAGTAAAAAAATGGTGCGAACTCAAAAGTATAAATCTCCTAAAGCAGAGAAAACCATATCCAAATGTAATAAATCAAATTCTCCCCTGAAAAGAATTCACCCCTCCTCGGCAGGGAGATGCACCAGTGCTGAGTAGATGCTGCTAGATAGTGCTACAGTGACCTCAACAAGAACTGACAGACAGATAATACACACGATCATTAGAAATAACAAGGAAAGCCCAGATTTAGAGAGGCATTTTCTGTTTCCAGAAGCTGCCCTACACTATTCAGAAACGATTAGCGGCGACATTATTACAGTAGAGCACAGTGGACTCATTAAGACTCTGGAAGACAGCGCTGCACCAAGAAGGATTTGGAGTCTGCTGAGTTGCACATTCTGCTAGAATCCTAGCAGCCCTGCTCCACGGCCTTGACTTGGGGCTGAAGATATGTGGATCTTTTCATTTGCTAAAAGAACGCATGATGTGCTGTGTTATCTGTAACATATAGCTACCTCATTTTTCTGTCTTTCTTTAAAGCTCATATGCTTAAAGATGTATGCATCATTTGCTTTTTTCTTTTATTTAACTGAGATATATAAATTATCCAATATGCAAACATGAGATATATCAGTGTGTAAACTTCTCAAATGTTCATATCATTCCTCTAATTTGTTCTTTGTAATGAAGTACAAGCACAGTCTTAATATTGCTTAACACAATTCTGCAAATAAAAACATATCTTATTCCTTTGTAGAGAGAGAAAAGGTGGACTATTTTCCCATTTAAGTAGTTGTGTTTCTTTTTAATCTTGTTTAATTCCACATATATAAAGGTTTTTTTTCTTTTAGAAACACCTTAGGTTCTTGTCAAGGTTGATAAACTAGAAAAGGGCCTTACAAAAGATTAGCAAGAAAAGTAAAAGATGAGAACCAATATTTCCAACAGACATTTTATACTGCTTTTATTTTAGTAGTCCAAGTGTATGTACTGTGTCTTATTTACTCAAATGATTAAAGCAAGTGTTTTACTTTAATATAGCTATCAAAACTGTGAATTTTCACTTTATGTGACAGAACTTAGAGTTAAATAAATGTCAGTTTTACCTTGTTATTTTGAAAATTATTATTGCAGTAGCTAGAATCTATGAGTAAGGAGAAAGATCTGACAGTAGTGTACTATCTTGGATTGCCTTTTTTAAATACAACCAGAAGATCTTTGCCTTTTGCCAGTTTGAGAAATTTGGCAAGACTAGGTAGGCAAACATGACAGATCACTGTGGAGTATTAACTGCCGCGACAGACAAGCAGTTGACCTTTGGAATGTGTGAGCACTTTCTGGAAGACAGTCAAATGAATAGTTCTGAGTTTCTCAGATTGTGAAAAGCAGGTTGAGATCCCCAACGGCTGTTGAAAATGATCACAGAGACTCTTGGCCTACATAAGTTAGAGGAGAGTATTTAGACCATCTATTTGTTCATCCCTCACTTGCGGGTCATTTATATCCCTTTCTTCGAAGGGCAGCAAACTTTCAGCAGTAGATTTGGAGTCACAACACTGAGATTTTAGGCTTATCCAGCTAGAAGCTCTGTGACTTTGCATACGGTATCCCTGAACTTCCTGTTGTGCTTATGTGTAATATTCATACCTAATGAGTCAACATATATGTCGTACACAGTATGATCTTTGTTACCGTCTAGGTGTCCAATTAAGTTTATAGCCTTTGAGTACATTTAAGGATTCTCTCTGTCTCTCTCCTTCCCCACGCCTCATGCAGTTTTCCTGGAATGAGATGGATATATTTAAGGAATACTCTCGGAACCTAAGCACCCTATATCCAAAGCCTCATTGTATTTTTGTAGCTGTGTGGGGACATGAGAGAATTTGCTTATCTGTATAATGACATAAGAATGACATAGTGAAATAAACAAACCTTCAATAACTGTTAGCTCCCTCAGGCATACACTCTCATCTGAATACAGTCCTCAGGCTCAGAAAACCAAAGGTATTACTTTTCTAATAAAATTACCACAAATCTCATTTGAACTATTAAAGGCTATCATTACTTTCTATTTATCTGATATAAAGTGATTGTTTAATCTATTTTACTGTGGAATCAGGAGGTTTAATTAAGCACAGAGTTGTTGGCTATCTTAGATTCTTAAATTAATATGATCTCACTTTTTCTAACATATGATAAATTCTGAATTTTAAAATCTATCTGATCTCAATGATTTCAGATAACTTATTGTAGATTTGAACCTATTTTTTAGCTAAAAGGGCATCTATTAAGATTTACTTTTTCAGTCTTACAAATGGAATTATACTGATAAACATCTAAAATACATTATGGCTATCATCTATTTAAGTAAGTATGTTTGCCACCAAGTCCTACTTACTCTAAACCAGGCATCTCCCTAATACTTGCTTACTATGAAATGTTAAAGATTTACTAAGTATGCAGCATGTACCCATGTTTACAAACTAAAAAGATCAAATTCATGGTCAGTCACTTCTCTTGAAACTTGACTGTAAGATACAGGGCTGCTCATCTACTATCTTGCTTTGACTTTGCATAATATGAGGAGTCTAAGAATAAGAAATTAATTCAAACATCAAGAGGAAGCAGTGGCACCATTTTCCAGAGAGCACATAGTCTAGCCTCTCAGAAGATGCGAAACCACTTAGGAAGGAGCTTCAGGCTGCCTAGCTGTCTCAGCCAAGCTTTCTGCCAGGCAACTCTCTAAGTCTCCAGCTCTCCACAGCGTGAGTGAGCAGGCGAAACTAGCGGATCCATGAAGCCAGTCCACAAAATGTACTAAAGTATGCTAGTTTATCTGGGGAGGATTTGTTGATGAGCAATAGATCACTAAAACAACAAACAAATGTATTATCTGCTATACCTAAACAGCTTTAAACAACAGCATGAGATCTAGAAAGCAATGCATTCCATCTCTTTGATCTTCCTTTATCATGAATAACAAACTGACCAATATCACTGCAAGTGCAACCTTTCAAAAGAACATTTTCAGAGATGTAAGTACTTTTAATTAAGAAGTTCAAACAGAGGCTTTCTGTATAAAGCTATATTAATTACAGGATTTCACTCAGTTGTACCTTGGGGTGCTCTAGTTCTGGCTGATATGATAATATTAAAATGTTTAAACATGTTTCAAAGCATCAGCAACTTTCCCCAGTACCTTAGGCCAAAGTCAGTTAAATAACAATTGAATGTATCCTAAGAAGCATTTACTGCCCTGAGGCTTAGAGTGCTGTCATCCTGAATGTGGCATTGCTAAACACAGCGTGAGTGTACATGCCATGTCTCAACGAGTCTTGCTAAAACAGTTCAAACATGTATCTATCTGCTGGTTGGCACCTGAAAACTGTACGCTAGCAGGTAAATGTACGGGGACCGCTTGAGAGTGATCATTCCGTGCAGATCCAGGAACGTGGCTGCACTCTTCTCCTTCATTTCAGGCCTTCATGTGAAAGAAAAGAAGGGAATGAGGAGGAGGAAGTGCTGGAACTGATCTGGGCTGGATAGAGAGAATTTATTAAACCCACAAAGAAGTGAGGAACATTTTAGCTCACAAGTTACCCAAGGATTGCCCTGCTGAGAACAGACACAATTTTAGAACATTCATATTTATTTTCCTATTGTAACAAACATGTTTTTCAGATTTCTATTCTAGGCTACTGTATTTTCTTTGATCAGCAGATTTAGAGATCAAAGACTGTATTAACGTGGTAAAAATTGGAAATATTGTCCCCTCTCACAAAGGCAAATTTGTATTCACAGCATAAAATTTATGTGAGGTTTAAATTTTTACCTGAATTACAGTTGCATTTTTTCCCAGCATCTTGGTAGATGGCAGAAACAAGGTACAATTTAACACAAAGAATTCTACCTCCCTTGACCTAAAAGTTAAGAAATATTAAATGGTGCAGTACTCATCCTCAAGAAATAAAAAAATATTAAAAAAATTTTTTTTAATATTTAATGACAGTGGTGACTGTCATTTGTTGACAAAAAGATTTTTTAGAAATACAAATACTTAAATACTTTTTGATGTAAGAACAATATCTTGATTATTATGTTAATATTTTAAGTTATATAAATGCCACAGTCTACAAATTCCAATAATGGTTTATGCTTATGTAGAAAATCAGTGCTTAGGGACACTACCTGATTGCTAATCAACAATTCATAAAAATTTTCCATCTTAAAAATATATAGTCAATAGTTGTTTCAAACCAGTGTCTTAAAGTTTCATTTATTTACCATGGAAGGGAATTAGATTCTAAATTAATGAACTTAAAAACAGTATTAATCCAGGTAAAATTGTAAGTTAATATAATTTGTTAGCTGCTTTATGTTGTTGAACTGGAAAGAGTGATGTAGCTAATACTAAAAGAGTTACAAGGGATGGGAGTTTATATCAGTGACATAAGTACCTGCCTGGCAAACTTGAGGTCATGAGTTCAATCCCTTGTACCAAAAAAACAAAAACAAAAAACAAAAACAAAACAAACAAAAAAAAAAGTTGTAAATTATCAAGTTTAACACATTTTGTAGTAATGATCCACAAATTTCAAAGTTCTGACCTAAGAAAGCAATGATCATTTACTGGCATGATAATTTTATTCTTTAGCTTTCTATATCTATTAATCAAACATTCTTTATAGACATAAAATTGTTGAATACATGCGCTAAAACAATATACTATATGAGTGAATGTTTACTGTAAATATAGCACTCATAGGCACTACTATATCATCTTTTGCTGTAGTGTCATTGAAAGCAATGGGAATTTTTTATTTGCTTCCCCCTTATGTTCATGTTCACAACGTAAAAGTTTAATAATTATATAAAGAAGCTAAAAAGAAAATCGTAACTTATTGGAAGTTATTTTATCAGACTTTTTCATCCTATCTATGTCATGAAAACCCGTGTTTCTAAACATTGAGGAATTAAAAAATAGTTTCTGTAATGTTTTTTCATTAAATATCTAGATGCTTAGCAAATAAATTGATAAATGGGTTAGATTAGGCTTAAGGACTATTTTTAGGAAGAAATGTATCACTACTATCATAAAAATATGATAGAAGTTACTTACTTTGTTATTTTACACTTTTTTTATGTGTTAAACTCAAAAATGGACATATTATGGCTCAAACCATGAATGAAATAGAATTATAATGCAATCAATTTTGTACAGTGGAAATCATAGCAATTTAGACTTACAAATATAATTTCAATTTTTTCTTAAGTAGCAAACACTATGATATTCTTTTTCTTTCTCACTGCAGTGATCCTGAGAAGCTACATAATTATTTTAATGATATGGCTGTTTCCCATTCTAAACTCTTTGCTTGGGAGTGCCTGTAGAAACATTTCACAAGTCACACAGAAAAGCTTATCTAATTGGAAATATTCCTGTAATAACAAGCTATGTGGTAACAGATTTCTTTAGCCATTGTGATATGAGAGACAAAGATTTCCCCCTTCTAGAAAGGTTTCAAGTAAACAATGAGTTTAGAAGTGCTACTGAGAGATGTGTTTGAAAGCAGTTGGGAAGAAACTGAACAATCCTTTACGGTGATAGATACAATGTTTGAAATGGTGGCTCCTTAAAACTCTGATCAATAAGCTGATCAGTTAGAAACTCAAGTTTGCAGTCACAATTAGGACCAAAAGAGTGGCGAATTGCTCGCTGCCACGGAGGCAGGGGAATGAAAGGAAAAGGAAGGAAATGACCTTTAGTAAGCAGCTAACAAAACCCAATGAGCATATAATGGGAGGAGAAATCAGTGAAGCAATGCTGGCTCAGTCTGTTTCACTGACTTTTGCTGGACATTGAAATGTTTTCTTTTCATTGACTCCTTGTAGTTTTGGAGAATGGTGGAGTCTCACTGTTGAACACTCTTGCATCCTGTGAGGGGTGGAGAAACAAATTTGGGAGATCCCCAACACCTGCCTTATATTTTCCACTCCAAATGAGCTCAGAGGCAATTCCAGAGCTTTGTGTAGGGATGCCCTTTGTTTTTGTTCTCAAAACAGGCTTGTAGGATGTTCCTTCCAGAGATGCATGCATCCTAAACCCTGGAACCTGTGCAAGGTTGGGAACATGCTAAAGAGGACTTTGCACCTGAGATAGTATTACAATTGTTAGTTCGTTATCATTAACAGAAGGATATTATACTAGATTATCTAAGTGAAACAGTTTGTAATCACAGAGTCATTAAAAGCTGAAGTGATGGGGAGAGGAGTACGCAATGTCAGAGTAAGGTGATGTGAGAAACATTCAGTCTGTCTTTGCTAACTTTGAAGAAAGGAGAGTCAGCTACAAAGCGAGGAATATGAGAAGGCTTTAGAAGCTGGCAGGGCAAAGAAAAGAATTCTTCACTGAAGCCCCCAGAAAGGAAAACCGCACTTCCAAAATTCAGATGTCAGACTCCCTACAGACAAAATTTCTAATATTTTTTTGTAGTTTTAAACTCTTAAGCTTATTGTAAAGTTTTCCATATGCAAAAGGGACTTAAAAATATGTTTTCTCTGATCAGAGCAAGCACAGCATAGATTTGCTACCCTTGATCTCTTCTACTCCTATTTCATCCATTGAAGGAAACAAAGATAAAAAATTTAATTTTCACTCTCCAGCGAGTCATGTGCATCTAATTTTGGTAGTATGCCCTTGAGAGTTTTCACACTGCACTTTGAGAATTCCACTTAATCATCATAGTATCTAATTGCCCATGATCATTCATGTATGATGAATCCACATACTTTTTTGTTATTGTTGCTTTTGTTGTCCAGTAATATGTAAAGGACTCACTTTTTTGGTTAATATTTTGTTGTTCCATGATTCAGTGATAGTTGCCTGGGGGACTAATTCCAGCAATCACCTTAAACCATTCTATACTTGGAAGTGTGATACCCAAAAACAGATAAGAGAATATAACATAATATTTACAAAGTATAGAGGCAGATAGCAGGACACACCATCAAAGACTACTTTATAAATTTTATGGTATGTTTTCCTAATTTTTATTGCCTGTTTTTCCCCTGCTATTTTTTGAGCTGGACTATTTCCTTTTTAGTGATTACCAGAAGTGTTTCTCTAATCTTAAAAAAATGTAGACTGTTTTCAGAACAGTAAGTAAAAAATAACGTGTCTCAAAACTCAGCTTCATAAATTTCATTTAACTTCAGAACTCCTGATTTTACTCAGGAGGCCATTTGGGATCTGGATCCTGCCTGTCTCTTCAATCTTACCTCTTCACTGTCTATATGTTCTCAGCTGCTGCTGCAAGAAACAGAGCTAGTTTCTGTTATGGAAAGCCTCGTCCTGTCCCAGGCACTTCATGTTAGTGCGATGCTTACTATCCGCCTTATTATCTGTCACTCACGAATCCTTCAAAATCGAGTTCTAGACACTCTCCTTGAAAATTTCTTTAGACCAGGCTAATTTATATTTTTTTTTACCTAAGTTTTTTTCTTTTCCCTGAATTTTCCCATGTGGTAGCACTCAATATGTTGTACTGAAGTTTCTTTGTTATGCAACTTTTTTTTAAATTTATTTTTTATGGATAAAATAGTGATAATTTCACTATTTATTGACATATTTCTTGATATATTTTATAGCAAAACATTCAATAATCATACTCAGTCTAGATGTTAGAGGTTAGAGGAGGCTGTCATTGGAGGCAATAGAAAAATGCCAGAAAAAAATCCTATACTTAGTGGTTATGATATGAATTAGTGGTCATGGTATGACTTAGTGACATACTTATTGGTCATAGATATAAATTAGTTTGCTAAATTTCTCTAGTTATGAGTGATAGCTATTTTGCAATTATTTTAGTATTGCCAGGACCTCTGATTAACAGTTTTATTTGTTACTTAAGAATAAACTAGAGAGGCTGGGGATTTAGCTTAGTGGTACAAGCACCTGCCTAGCAAGTACAAGATCATGAGTTCAATCCCCAGTACCAATAAATAAATAAATAAGCCAGACACATAATTTATTATTGACTTATATGGAGCTCATTTATCAGATACATTTTTCTAAACCATAGAATCATATAAAAACAGATAAATAGCATAAAGCTATTATCTTTCATTCTTGTAATAAAGGTGCTTTTACTAATTTTTTAACCACTGGACTACATCCCTATATTTTCACACACACACAATTTTTCAGATCATATCTCACAAAGTTGCTCCAGGTGATCTTTAACTTATAAACTTCCTGTCTCAGTCCTGGGATTGAAGGCATGAACTACTACATTTATTATTATGAATACATTCTAATGTGATTTAGATAGAGAATGTGATATCCAAATACATTATCTTGAACTTTATTTGCCTTGTGGTAGCAATCTATAGGATACATTTTAAATGGTTATCATTGGTTTAGATCAATACTTTTCAAATGAGCATTACAACCTCCAAACTGGAAGTTAAATCCACTTAAGAGGCATAAGCTAGTTAAGACAAAACTTACATTATTATGTGAAGATGTGAACTGTTTTTATATGTGTGCATGAGTATGTGTGTGTATACTTGATTCCTATATAAAATGAATTTCTTATTGTGGGTGAAACAAAAATATCTATATAATTTAAAACATATCAAGGACTGACCATGTAGCTCAGTAAAACACCAATTGCTTAGCATATGTAGGGACCTGTATTAGATTACCTAAATGAAAAAAGTGAATAACCATATCAAACAAAAAATAGTGCATTCTTGGCTTTTACGAATAAACTAAATATAATTATATGATATTTAGTATAGTTGAGTATAATTTTAAAACATACATTAAAATATCTTGATTTTAAATAATATTTAGCTGTTATTTCAAATTTAATTTCAGTGACTAGTTTTATTTTTATTAAAAACATCTTAGAAAACTGAAATAATATATAACAAGCACATCCTCAACAGTGACTTGAGAAAGTCAACTGTAAATACTTTTCGATACCTTAAAATACTATGAATTTATAGCTAGTTTCCAAGATTTCAATTTTCTAGAATTAGATATAATTGTGACATGATTTCTTATAACTCACTTAAATCTTTGATAGATGTTGATTTATTTCAATCAGCAAAATGCCAACAGATCCTTTAGAAAAGGACTTAATGTGATTCCTTAAAGTCATATAGACATTAAGATGTAGGACACATTCGAGCTGTCTAATTGTACTGCTGGTGTAATGCCTAAGTATTAACCTGTCACAATGTCAAATTATATACATTTAAGCTTTTTCTTTAGTGAAACGTGTCTGCACTTAACAAATTCATCGTGTAAAAAATTCAAGAGTGCAATTAGAATGTCATCTCTCCAACAGATGATTTAAGAAATGCATGAATCAGAGCTTAGCAGTCAACATAATTTCATAGATAATCGTGGCAAAATTATGGTACTGCAACAATTCAAAGGAAGTACAGTGCGGCTCGCAGACAGTGGTGATCAACTCATCTCCACCATCTGCTGCACACGCTCGTTATTTAAGTCTTTGTGTGTGTGTGTGTGTGTGTGTGTGTGTGTGTGTGTGTGTGTGTTGTTGCCAGTATTTCAGTTCAACTTTGCCAGCAGAAGGCATCACATAGGAAAATAGGTTTTCCACAGTGTAAACAGATTTTCCTATGTGTGCAGTGAATTAGTTTGGCTGGCTATCTTGCAGCTCTTAGAGAAAATGGACTGGTGGGAATTCATTGCAGCAAAACTTTGTGCATTGGCCAGTATCTTGTAACAACACAATTGAACGAATTTCTATAAAAAAGATAAAACCACAAGAATTGTAACAATGAGAACGATCACAGAAGCATATGCTTTGCCAGTGTCCCTCTAATGATTTCCTTAAAATGTATGGCACTGCCTGGATTGTGCTCCATGAGTACTTAAGTGCACTAGCTGGAAAAAGGGGAGCTCTGCTTCCTAATTTGGCAGTCTTTGCTGTGCCGATAAGCTGAAGGCCTTTAGCCTTGAACTTGCTCTGGAAGGATGTAGAACTGAGTAGAATTTTCAGTGTGGAAAGGAAACAAAGAGAGATGTACTTTACTGAAGAAAATCAGCATGAAAGTTCCAGGCTCAGGGAAGAGGTCACTGTATTGTGAGGCCATAAACATTCATTCCAAATACATTCATTCATGCATTTGTCAAATATTGATATACTAGATATTATCCCCAAAGCTTTAGATATAACTTATTGTGTATCACCCCAATTATTCTAGTGAGGGAAACTAAGAAACAGAGAGGTGAGTTATCCAAGAATGTACCATACTGTGTTACATGCTTACAAAACCAGACAGTCATACTTTAGAACTGTGTTCTTCACTGTGTTCCACAGCATCTCAGTGAATAATGTGTAAATATACTATAAACTCTGGCTGTAAGTTCACAAAAGAAATATCATCTATAGCTAAGCTGAACTGAAGTTGGAAAGCATCCTCTATCCATGGAAGAAGCTGGGTGAAAATCAGTTTCCCTGGATGCCAGAGCAAGTACTTGCCACTATACCAAAGTCTTATCTTGAAATAATAGGCATATTTTTAGCTTGGAGAGATAGAAGAAAAATGAGCACTTTAAGTGTGAGGGAAAATTTAAAGGCCAAGAAACCCGGTGCATCTTGGATGCAACCCATTTTTCTTTTGATTTCTCTCTCACAGCTGACCCTTAGTTGGTCTTTGAATGGGATGGAGAATTTTCTATCTGAGTCAAAAAAAGGAGAGTAAATTACTGGGTTGGGAAAAACCTCAAACTTCTACTATTATTACAGCCATATTCAGCTAAGGAAAAGCCTCATCTTTAAGGTCTATTTTAAATTTTACATTGCATTGCAAGAAGACTGCTCGATTATGAGGTTTGGGATCATTGTTGCTCCACAGATAGAAAATCCATACTGGAAAACCACAACGTACTGGGTTCAAGTGAGCATGAGTGGAGAGATGCAACTTTTTGGTGAATTTGATATGAAAAGTGGAAACAAATACTTTAAGAAGGAAAATGTATGATTTAAACAATTATTTGTAGTGCAGAACATTAGGTAGGACACAGAAATCATAATTGGGTTGGTTTAATTGGGAAAGACTAAATGTTCAGATTTCTTGAGATAAAATTAACACAAAATGATATCTGGGCTATATTTAATCCCTGTTCTTTGAACTGAAAAATTAAACAAGTAATTGAATGACTATATTGTTGGTTTACTTGAGAATATATAATTACATCCCAAACTAAAATACAACTTGCAGGATAGGAAAAACTACATATACTAATAGACTGAAAAAGTAATGTTGTCTTCAACACACATACCTTTTGAATTTTTAATAAACATGTCTTGGAGCACTAAAAACAAAAAAACTACACTCTATAAACCTTCATTTTCACTTGTGTTTGTGGATCACTGATTAAAAGAGTGGGAACCAAGCAAAAAATGTCTAAATAGAGTTTATATTTGCCCACTTGCCACTGAGTTTACCACTCCGAGGTGATTTGAGTATTAAATGAGGAACTGCAGACCTAGTGTTTAACCTGAAGTTCCGCAAGCACAAAGGAACTCAGTATATTTCGGTGCTGTTATCACAACTGCTGTTTCCTAATCTTTCATATATTCTCTGCTTAACTATATTTGAATGCAATAATACTAACTTGAAATTATTGACAGTCACATGATTTTTTTGGCAGGAAATAAAAATTTTAGCGTACTTAGCCATTGAGTAGCGGAAAGCAGTAATGTTATTCATATGTGAAAGATAACAGATTCTTGTCTTCAGGTTATAATTTATAGTACCAAATTCATTTGCTTCAAATAAGTCCCCCAAAAAGGTAGAAGAAAACAGGATAGCTTATAATGTTGCTCATTTTTAAATTATTTAAATTAATAAGTGTTAAAATGTGTATTAGAAGAAGCTTAAAAGACACAATTTCACTTCAAAAATTAGGTACATATCAGAATGATTTCTTTGACAGTTGGCAACATATTTTAAAATTACTAGCTGTTCAAAGTTAACTGAAATTTTATCTTTCATGACATGCTAATATATAATAACAAAGACCAAAAATAATAATTAGTACTTTCATCTACTTAAGTATGTATTATCACTTTTCTCCTAAAGAAATAATTTTTATATAATTACTATTTTGTACATTTTTAAATCACATTTTTTTTGCTGCTCAACTTACTTTTTTTCATATGGAGATATGAGGTAGTAAAATTAGAAAATTAAAGAGAATGTTTGTTTCAGTAGGGTATAATTGACAGCTTATTATTGGGGTGGACTTTATAACTTTTTTCAGCCTTTTTTTTTCTTTTTCTTTTTGGTTCTGGGGATCAAACTCACAATCTAGCACTTGCCAGTCAGGCCACTGAGCTAAACCCCAAGCCCTTTTTTCATTTTTTTTTTTTTTTTTTTTTTTTTTTGGTAAAGGAGTTTTATTTAAAATATTTCAAATAGATTAGAAAGTTTTTAAAAGGTGAAGAATCCCAGGTAAGGGGTATCCAGTTACCTTCCAAAAAGGGAGAAATAAGAAACAGCTTCCTGCGGAGTATGACACTGAGCTATATCCTCCAAGATTCAAGAGCAAACACAGAAGAATTTACAAAGAGAAAACAAACATCTGCAGATGTTTTTCCTCCAAAGTAACTGTCAGGGAGAACATCTTAAATAAACTACTAATGCTGAGAGATTCATTTACCAGGTAGGCTGCATTAAAAAGTGTCATTCACCTATGCCAATTGTTATCCAGTCAAAACAAGGAAGAATTAGCTGCCCGTGATATAGTATATGGCTCTCAAAGTGCACATGGGGATTTGGCAAGATTAAGAACGTTTGGAATTGCAGTCAGGTTCCACATTCAGCATAAGACAGTCTGACAAAAAAAATGAGTAGGTATACATTATTCATGAATTTGGAGAAAAAGTAAAATAAAATTGCTTATACTGTGTCTAGATAGTTATAGCTGAATATTCTAAAATAAATCAGACGTGGTTTTTCTTCCTTTAAAAAGTAAATAAAATTTCCAGCTAAATAGTGATCCAGATGTAATGATAATATTATGTTGAATACTTAACCCCAAGGCCACCAACCTATAAGAAAAAAAATGATCGTGAACTTTTACTCACTGGGCAAGACATAATTAAGTCTGCTACCATGTAGATAACTATGAAAAGATATACAATTTTTTCTTTCCATAAAATGGAATTCATTATATTTGAATCATCAAGGTATTATCATTCTATTATTTACTGTAAAACTAAGTTTCATCTCCTTAAACTAAATGAATTTCTTTTTAAGAGAAATATTTAGTTCACGGTTGTTTCAAAATATTTACTGTTGATTTTACTTGGAGGACATACATTAAAAGACACAAAGATATAAAAGTCCATAAAAATAAAAACATCACAAATTGCAAAGTGTACAGAGATTAGAATACTTCAGCTTGCTGCAAACCTCAGATACCTCCTTAAAGATATAGCTTACTTTTCAGTTCGTTCTTCTTTAAATTTTTAAGCAGTTCTGTACAAGTGATAACTTTCTAATGTGTTACTTTGTAACTAAAGAAGCAATAGCATAGTCACTGATAATGGTTTTCTTTTTTGCATTACTTCTTCCTGTTATTCAGTTATGTAAAAATAGCAAAACAAACAGAAACAAAATACAAGAAAATAAAGCCAGATAGCTTGCTAAATTAGGTGATATCTCTTAACCTCCAAATTTGTATTAAATGAAAATTTTATTCATCATGAATTGAGTTTGGTTACAAATGCCTTTTTATCCCGTGGCAGTATTTAGAAATGAAGATGAAGACATTGTACAAAAGACACGCCAAACATCTGGTATGTCTTTTGGATATCATCACATGAACCTGTGAATAGTGACCACGTGCCTGTTACATTCAACACACACAATCATTAAGATAAGTAATTGAGCTGTCATAATGAATGACGTGCATTTATCCCTATAAAGTAGTAAGAATAGCTTGGGGCATTCAGAAGACTGAAGAGTGTAAACTGTCACTAATTATCCCCGTTCTCATCATAGAGATGCTTATTTAGTGCCTGGCACAGTTCAGGGCATCATTTTATAGAAAGAAAAGGAAAAAGAGGCAAGAATTGCTATATCTGTTTTCCAGAGTGTTGAAAATAAGAAAGAGATGTCAAATGACTTGTCTAAAAATCAAATCTGGAAAGTGAAAGACATGTGAAGGATTTGGCTGACACAGGCCTCCTGGAATAGATATTACTGCTTCTCTAGTCTTACCATTTAGCCAGCGGCTTACGCGAGTTATTTCACCTACTTAGCCACTGATTCATTCTACACTCATATCTGGACACACTATGAGAAAAAAATGACATTGTGTGTCTCAAATATCTGTATACATACACACAAGAAGTTTTCAACAGAGGATGTGTCCTGCTTTTATTATTTACTCTTTCCATTATGCCTAATTTCAGTGAACGTATGGTAACAAGGTTTATACGCAGAACAAATAATAGAAAATGAAGCAAGAAGATCAAAATGAAGACCAATGATAGGAATCTAACCAGGAAAAAAATCAGACTGGAGAAGACCAGAAAGACAGGCAAGACAGAAGTTAAAAGAAGAAAAATTGGAAATGCTGAAGGAAGGAAAAAAGGAAGGTAGGAAAGGAAATGAAAACAGAGCTAAGTGAGGTAAAAATGGCAAGAAATATGAGCGAAGTAAGAAATGGGAAAGAGAAAAAAGAGCAAAACACAAAATTATAGTTCTGTATAAAGATTTTAGCTTAATATTTGCTTGTACAAAAGTATATGAAATATGTGTCTCCTTTTATACAGGTTTTTAATTTATCTTTAACGTGTGTGAATTATGTGTAAGCAATGCCGACTCTCAAAGGTTACAGACACATGACACCTTCATGTGAATCTGAGCCGTCAGAAGGTATGTGACAGGTAGTCCCCTTCCGTCCTGCCTGTACGCACAGGCTGTCATCCAGGCTAAAATATAATCTAGAGAGCGACTCGAGGACGTTAGAAATTGGCATGGAACACACTGGAACTGGGTGAGTTGCCAATCATATCCTGTCATAAAGGAAGACACATAAATATCTATAAACTAATTCTAGATTCTATAAAATAAAACTAGATTGTAGTCACAAATTAATAAAGCAAAGCAAAACAAACAACAAAAACCATGGGTAGAGCATAAAAAAAAAAACTCCATTAGGAAAAATTACTGTTGATCAATTATGTATTCTCCAGAACATTTTGTATTACCTATTTTAAAAAGTTTTGATAATACCTCTACACATGTTCACTGGAAGAAGGATAGTCTCTTTAATAAATGGTGCTGGAAAAATTGGCTCTCCACATGCCAAAGACTGAAACTAGATCCATCCCATCACCATGCATAATACTAAAGTCTAAAAGGATCAAAGATCTAAATATTAAAACAGAGACACTAAATCTACTGGAAGACAAGGTAGGTAGAAGTCTTGGAGACATAGGGATAGGCAGAGAACTCATGAACAAAATGCAAACTGCAAGGCAAACACTTAAAAGAATCAACAACTGGGATCTTATATTATTGAAAAATGTCTACACTTCCAAAGACATCACCAACAAAGTGAAAAGAAAACCCACAGAATGGGAAAGAATTATAGCCAGCAACCCCTCAGACAAAGGACTTATATCCAGAACATATAAAGAATTGAAAAACATCAAGCCCCCCAAATTCAAAGACCATCTCCAAAAATAGGCATCTGAAATGAACACACAGTTCTCAGATGAAGATATACAAATGGCAAATAAATACTTGAAGAAATGTTCACCATCACTGGTCATTCGAGAAATGCAAATTAAAACAGCATTGAGATTTCATCTCACTCCAGAAAGAATAGCTGCCATCAAGGAAACAATTGTTAACAAATGTTGGCGAGGATGCGGGGGAAAAAGGAACACTGCTCCACTGTTGATGGGAGTGTACACTGGTGTAGCCACTATGTAAATCAGTATGGAGATTTCTCAGAAAACTAGGATTGGAAGTTCCATTCAACCCAGCTATTCCCTTCCTGGGTATTTTCCCAGAAAACCTAAAAAGCTCATGTCACAGTGATATACGTGCATCCATGTTAATAGCAGCTAAATCTTGGCTAGGCCCATCAAATGCTGAGTGGACGAAAAATATGTGGTATTTTTACACAATGGAATATTACTCAGCTGTAAAAAGGATAATCTTGAGGCCTTCATACTGAAATGGAGGCGACTTGAGACTATTCTCATAAGTGAAATAAATAAGAATCATATTTATAAATATCACACTGTGTCTCTAGTGTAAAAAAACAATAATAAATGTAGGAGTAATAAAACCCAAAATGTGTAGTTGCTATTGTCAAAAGGAAAGGAAAAGAAAGTGTTCTAAAGAATATAACTGCATGTGTGTTTAAGTGTGTAGGATTGACAATCATATTCCAAAAATGTTGGATCATTGAGCAGAACTGTTTGCAGTCTCACTGTTTGAATGTTCAGTACGCGTGCTTTGATTTTGTAACTTGAACAACTATTTTTAAGATGACAGTATGTAATTTGTCAACTTGTGATTTCTTAGTGTTTATTTTATTTGTTATTTTTTGGAATTTTGTATTACTGTTTCCCTTTTTTTCTGTTTTGCTTTTCTTTTCTCTTTAAGTTAAAAAATGTTTCTAATAGCAATCAACAAAAAAGAGGAGCCAACAAGAGCTGTTAAGTATATATAACAAGATTTGTTCTTTATTTATTTCTTTTCAAATGTTGTGTCTTGAATATTCAAATGTAGCCATATAAACTTGTATCCTGCCCGTCTTTCTTATCTTAAGTTCTTGTTGCTCATTTGCAGTGTCAGTGCCCACATTACGGGTGCTGATATGTATTGAAGCCTTAACATCTAAAACGCACTTCAAAGAATGTACTACCCAGTTGATGCTGTTCTTTTTTATATTGTCTTTTATAAAAGATTAGTAACACTATGCAAATTTTCCACTAAAATCCTTTTAAAATTGGGAAAAATGATAGATTAATTTTCTTCAATGAAAACATTTCTAAATGACTTGGCTAGGAGGAGGCATATATTTTAGAACAACATTTACAAAATGTTGAGAATTGTTTAATGTTCCAAAGAAGAACAGCTAATGACCTAAAATTAGCACAGTGGCTGATTCTAATTCCCTTTCAAAGTAAATCTGAGTGCTACAGTGACTGAGTCTCGTTTTAATTTACACAACTGAAACTATTTTGTTGCTAGGCTGGGAATGGATTAAAAACGAATGATAGGTTTCCCATAAGTCACTGAGGAGACATCTTATTTAAATGCAGAACTTGGTGTCCACTGATTTAGACAACACATAGCTAAAGCACGTCTGCTTTTCAAGCACTGTGGTAGTAACAATTGATTTAAACATGACTTCCTCTTTTCAAGATGCTAAGACTCTAAGAAAGAAACATAGATGCAACTGTACAACACAAAACATTTACTTTCCTCAAATACGTACAATAAAATATGTGAAATATTCAAGGACGAATTTGAAAAAGTAAAGTTAAACTTTTGTCATTTGGTCTTGTTATGGTTTACACCTAGAATGTTTCTCAGAATCTTATGTACTTAGAGTGGAGGCTTTGGAGTGTGATTGGTTCATGGGGAGACATACTTGTCAATGAAGGTTCATCTGTTTATGAGTTAATAGCTAAACAGGATGGTAGAGGTGGGTCTCCTCAGAAGGCACAGGTGGCTAGGGTGCACCTTTAGAGGGTGTATTTCCCTTCCCTTCTCCCTTCTCCATCTACTTCCTGGCCACCATGAGCTGAGCATTTTCCTCAGCTAGGGGCCTCCTGCCATGCCATTCTGCGCTGTATTCAACCGAGCTGGCCTGAATCCTCTGGAAAACATGAGCTGGAATAAGCCTGCCTTTCTTTAAGTTCCAAGTCACAGGAAAATGACCAATACATGCCTGTCACTGGCAATGACAATACTGTCTACAGCAGTCCTACCAACTCTGAAAACAGAATTCATTAATAATTTGCATTTTGCTCCTTTGCACTGGAGCTGACCTCTGTGACCTCTCCCTAACATGATAAAAGAGGTTTGTTTTCTTTTTTCCTTTGGTTGTGTTTCAGACATTCATCTTTCTGCTTCTACTCTACACAGGAAAAGATACAAATGTAACAAAACTGCAAAGTTCATGTTTGTAGCATTAGTAATATCATAATCTTGCTAATACACTAGTGGGAGGAAATAGCAAACATATTAGCTTGAAAAATATTCTGATTAGAAAACTGGCACATTTTAGGTGCATGATGAATAACTGTGGAATAAATGAATTTATGAATAGTGAAATACAACTGTCTCAGCACCATGATACTTCTGACTTATTGCCAGAAATTTCAAATACGCTCAGGGGTTTTGCGTGTTACTAAAGACGAAATAAACAGCTGAACTGAGTCGAAACCTCTGGTAACAGGTGAGAGTTTAGCCAGGGTAGTGAGGTTTACTGATGTTTTCTTTAAGATGCATCTTTAATTTTTCTTTAGTCTACATTTTCAAAAGCCAGTTGGGGGATATATTGTATATTTCACAGATTTGCATTTAGAATTCCCATATAAGTACATACAAATATATACGTATGATTTATATATGGTTTATATATGATTATATACAATTATATGTGAATTACATAAGATTACATATCTGCATACACTTGCTTTTGTCATTCACATTCATTTTGTTTCATAAGTTTTACAATTGCATTAACATATTCTCTTTTTTATTCTACTCAGCCTCTTCTACTTAGTTGACACTGAGGGAAAAAAAAATCATATTCCTGCGATAACAAAGCCATCATTACATGTGTGGTGCTTCTTAAACAACCCTCTAAGCTCCTTGTGCAAATCATATTTCCAATGCAAACAAACAAACTCCACCTATGTGGCCAAGACAGACTTGGCTACCTCAGCTCTCTCACAGGCAGAATGACAGCATCCACACTGAGCAGCTAAAACTCTTGAGGTGTTGCTGGGCTCTCACAGTAACTTTCCGGGAAACACAAGGCTGGGGAAAGCAGCAGTTTAGCTACTGCCTGTAACAACTAGATGTGTTTATGAATAGTGTCTATGGGACTTTTTATAACCAAATCTACTTTGGATAAACTAAAATGTCTTCTGTGTTCCCTTAGAATTACCACCCTGAGGGTGTTAGTGTAGTGATCCCTACAGGAACTCAACCAAGACTGAGTGAGGCTTCAAGATATTTGTAGCACAAGATAGACTTCTCTTGTGACAGTCACTTGTGTTAGAGAACCTAGATTATTTTGTATCATTTTTGTCCCTTTCACTAACCAGGTTAGATCTCACAAACTTCTCACCAAACTGCATGTAGAACAACTTTTATATAGCTTGGAAATAAGAGAATGAAGAGGTGTAATATCATTGTATATTTCTAGATTCTTTGCAAAAATATTACGGGGAGAGTGAAAAAGAAGTATACAGTTTTACATAAAGCAGTTGGATACAATGGAGTTTTTTCTTACACATTTCACAAGAAAAACAATAAATGGGAATTCAATAGTGGTAAGAGTCAGAGTTCTCTGAGCTGGAAAAATATATATTTTAAACTGACTTTTTGCTGTGTAAGATCCAGTTACTTTTGTTAAACTGTTTTAAAGTTTAATATTGCTTCCTCATATCCATGATTACTAGAAGAAAGGAAAATACAGACATGTATCTCAAAACTCCTTGAGGAATCTTAGATATGTTACTCATAATAAAAATTCTTTACGTTATATTGCCATTATTACATAGTCAAATTTATGAAAAAGGAATTCTACAGTGTTTCCCATTGTAGTATGGATAAATTTTAAATAATATACATATGTAAGAAAATCTAAGGGAAATAAATTAGATGATCATGTGACAAAAGTTGAAGAACTTACTGAATAAAACATACTAGTTCATTACACTTATTTCAAAACAAAAAGACTTTCTCAACAGTCACTTAACTACTTTATCAGTAGAATATCTTGGAAGGAATAAATATAATCCATAATAATAATATAGTAAAAATTCAGAGACTTGGTGATACAGCATATTTTAAAAAGCATTACATACACAACTAATCAAATTATTTGTTATAAGCTTGCTTGTGTTCTTTGTTCAATACATGTGATTCTACTGAATCAAACTGGTCATGCAACTTGTGATGTGCTACACTTATTTTGTACTGTAATATACTATATTCTGTCTTCTATTCATAGATATTTCAGTGGTGAAAGTGGAGGAGGGAGGGAAACGGGTCAGAACAAACGGATCATGAACCTGAATCGATGCATCTCATGCCAATGAAGTAACGAACAACAACACTGTTCTTACAGAGCAGTAGTGAGTATAAGTAGACAAAGATGGTCAATAGCTAATGGGAATAAAGAATGAAGCATCCATTTGAAGAAAGAAGCCTTCTCTGCCATCACAGATAGCTCTGTGAACTGGCTATATTAAGGATGCCATATAACAATTCCATGCTTTAAGATAAGTCTTTGAAAGACGGCTCACACGTCTTTATTTAGAGTCAGGGTTAATGATAGCATTTTGCTGTTGAGTGTGTTGTATATGCTCACCTCTCTCTTTGCTTCCATTCTTCTGCCTCCTTCTGTCCTTCTACCTCCCGCTGCTTTAGTGAGTGTGTGTAATTTGAAGTGCTTGACTTGGAGATAAACATAGCCAGAAATGACCTAATAAACTGAATACCTTAATGGTCGGTTTCATAGATGGCCTAAATACAAGTCCAAGTTTGCACAACTACAAGAATAATTTGAATACAGATTTTGGCTGACTGACTTATCTATATCTGGAATTTGATCATTTTACATCAGAAACTACTTAAAACTGATAACTACTGATAAATTTATGTCAAGATAATGGATCAAGTTTCTATATTCTCAAAATAACAGTATTATAAAGGATTCTGGTTATTTTGCAGGCTAATACCAGTATACTAATTTATCATTTACTTAAACATGCCACAGAAATATTCAATAATCAATTTAATATCTGAAATAGTATCATAATTACACTATGTGAATTACATTGAGTAGAAAAAAGGTTTTAAGTAAAAAAGAGAGAATAATATAAATTTTGTAAAGTTAAATAATAAATGTGCCCACCTTTAAAATTTAAATGGTCATTCAGTTTTATTCATGGTTTTGTAAAAGTTTAAAAGTTTAAACTGTACCAAAGATCTTACATTTGCTTGTAAGTGAGGATTTACAAGACTAACCATGTAAAATGCTAAAGTTTCAGTTCTCCTATGAGTTGCATATTATAAATACTGTATAGTATATTAGCAAGATTATATTTATGTAGAAGAGAAGGAAACAATATCTGACATGTTTTGGTGAGGATATATCATATTCTGATTACTATGGCTTTTAAGATATAATGTATAATACCGCGACAATGAAAATATAACAAAGATGGGGGTTGGGGATATAACTCAGTGGCACAAGTGTCTGTCTGGCAAGCGCAACATCCTGAGTTCAATCCCCAGTACAAAAAAAAAAAAACAACAAACAAACAAACAAACATACAAATATATATAATTCTGCTATCATTCTTATCAGTGAAATCTGTTTAAGAATGTGTTACATTTATTTTGTACTGTATTATACTATATTTACCTTACCACTTGCTGATGTGCACGTGATTTACTCTGAAGAGGGTCAACGTATATATTTTGGTGGTACTAGGATTTACACACAAAATAATAGAATGTATACCTCACTTATTTTAGAAAAATTATTGACATTGATTAATATGCTAGTGAAACATTGAATGAAAATTGTAGTCCATAATTTGAACAAAATTTGATCTATATTAACTTAAAAAATTTCCCATAAACCATTTATAAACACAGACAAGAGAAGGTCAATCTTAATATTAAATAGCATTTTTTCTTGCTATGCTAGACCTGCCTGTTCAAAAAAAAAAAACAATAAAAATAAAAGGAGAACATTAAAAAAAAAAAGACCTGGAAAAATGAATTGGCTTTCATCTAAACAGGATCTGAGCAATTATACTGAAATTCATGTAGTGTTCAGAATAGCGTCCTAGACAGTAAATCTGACTATTATCCCAAATCACATAATTACCTCCTCTCTACTAAATACTCTATGCTCTTTTCAAAAAGATGGGCAGAGGGACTAATTCTCTGTAGTTATGCAAATCCCGCCTAGAATGAACGCTATTTGTAATAAGCATAGGTCAGTTTATTTCAAGATAATATACCAGGTGCCCACATTGTCAAAATACCTGCATTATAATTCTATTCCAGTTGCTGTTTTTAATTATGAGGTTCTTCTCAACAGGAAACAATCTCACAGACAACTGAAACAATTTACTTTAAATACTATAAACAGCAGAGAGGCTTTGCTTCATGGACTTGAGATTTCTGATCATCCTGAGAGCTCACAGCATGGTACCTCAAATGAACATACAGTATTGATAAAGGCAGATCCTCATTTTAAAGTGTTATTCCTCAAAGAAAGACATTAAAAATAGATTAAAATGCCTTTCTTACTACTAGTTGGTAAATATTATCACTTTAATAGCTCTTAGGAAAGTAAAAACATTTATGCAAAACAAGTATGCCAGCTCTAACTTCCACTGAAAATAAATTACAAGTATAGTGTTTGATACAACAAAGTTCTGAACATATATCTTCCAAATCATGTGTAACTAGTTTTTAGAATAGTGCACATGTACAAGATTCTTATGCTGCATCTTAACACTTAAATCTTATTAACGTAAAGAAAGACACAGAAAGTCTCAAGACCTTAATAGTACAGTCACCTGAAGGAGGTTTTTCCATTGCGGCTGGCAGATTAGTATATAAAAATGCAGCCAAGTGAGACAAAAAAAGGCTTCAGAAAAAAATGGTATCTGGCTTAACTAGTATCTGTCTCCATACTGACGTTCTAGGATTTCCAATAACAATATGTAAAGAGTGCTTATTATATGCTGTCATGGTTCTAAAATCTTACTTATTAACTCTTAATTTTTTTATCTCTATTTTAGAAAAAGACCACACACACACACACACACACACACACAATTTTTTTTTTTTTTTTTTTGCTGAAGTCACTGTTCTAGTATTAGATTCGAACTTACTATCTTGAGAGTATATGACATACTAATAGCTGATGTCAGTACTTAGTGTTATGGTTGATACCTTGTGGCAACTTCAGAAGTTTACAAATTTAACCAAGATTCAACAGGGAGTTGATATCCTTACTTTAAATATCTCAGCCTGTGCAAGAGGAGGGTACAGAATTGGTGCTGCACCTGTACTGGGGTGGGAGTGAGGGGTTGCCTGCTTACAATATAAGGAAGGAAAAGAGGCTTGCTGTTCCCAATTTCTTTCTGGCTGCTTTTGCTGGCTGCTTCCTTGAAGGGTTTCCCTTCAGTCATGCCACCCTGTCTTGGAGCCAGCTGAGTATGGACTGAAATCTCCACAAACAGTTAGCTAAATAAACCTGTCCTTCCTTTATTTTGGGTGTTGGGTATTTTGTCCTAGCAATAAGAGAAAAGTAACCATGACACTTAGTGTATAAGGGAAAAATATATACTGCTTTGCAGCAAAAATTTTGAACAAGAGAGTTTTTTAGTTAGTCATTAAGAGGCACGTTGGAGATGGATTACACTTTTCTTGTATTTCTTAACCTAATATATCTAAGATATAGAATTGTCCATGGTTTTTGGAACACATCCTGTTTCACATTTCCTTACCTTTTAATATTGCTAATTTTGTTGTTCTTATATCACTGTGAAAACAAAATCCATAAAGAAAAATGTTTTACAAATATCTATAATTCTTAAGGTAGTAAATTTACTGAAAATATTAATTTTTTTTCTTTATTTCTTATTTTAAACCCCCAGTTAAAAAACGTGCAGTCACCGGTACTTTTTTAATTGGTACCAGGGATCGAACTCACAACTGTCTGCTTGTAAGGCAGGCACTTATGCTGCTGAGATAAATCCCCAGCCCTTTAAAAAGTATGCTTTAGGTCACATATAAGGTATATTGACATACCTGCTTGTCATTGAAACATTAGATTTTTCTACAATACATGTGAATCATATATTTAAGACTAAAGTTTTATGAAATTACAAATATGGTAAGCTAAAATCATAAACCAGGGTATCATCATGAAGATCCTGACATCTGTAATGTGATACACTCAGTATGAAATTCTATTGATAGAGATTTATCACATGATAGCAAAATTTCATACATCAATATAAACTTGACCTCTATTTAGTTCTTGGCATTGTATGCCTTAAAATTTATTCTCTGATATTCAAAGCCATGAATAGATCAGACAAAATATGTTTCCTTCAACAAATTATGATATATACAAGAGATGTCAAACTAGGTTTCTCAGCTTAATCTGTAAAACTCCTTATTTTCCATGTAATGTAATTTCATGTCTCTTAGTTTCCATAATTGAACAAACAAAAACTTTGCATATATTTTCCAGAAAAAGATGACTAAGCAAAGCAGCTGCCAGGAAATTCTGAACACAATCCAAAACTTAGAAGGTGTTAGTAGATATTTAATTAGCTGTTTCTGGTCTTTTTCCTAAGCATCTCTGTTGAATAAATATATTGTATACTCTATAGTTCTTGTTAAATTTTCCAGGCCTGGTAAACTTCAGAGGCAGTAAAAACTTGCTAATTGAACTTAATCTTGGTTACACATAAATATTTGGCATCAGTTTTCTTGGCAGTGAAACACTAAATAATCAATGATAAATGATTAGTTCCTTAAGTGGCTGTTCACATGGAGAGGCAGTATACTGTGGATGTTAAATGTGTCACCAAGGAATCACAGTCTCTGTGAATCATAGATCCACCAATAAGATACAAGTCCTTGGAAAATGTTAAATAATGTTTGCCATGATTTCTTGAGCTCCAAACTGTGCTAAAAATAGTACTTACTTCCTAGGTTTTTTGCGGTGTTACATGAAAATAAATGCATAGAATGTACTTAGAACAGGCATAGGTAGTTGGCCATTTTTTAAAAAGTATTTAACAAATGCCATGCTTACGATGCTGCTATGTTATGTATACTTTCCTTTTCTAATTGGCAACACTGAGCCTTCAAATGGACCATAGTCCTTTTTGGTCACAACACAGTTTATGCTGAAGTTAAATATTATAATAGCCTTGAAAACTTCAATGAGTCTAAGTTAAAACTATAGTGGATTTGATCCCTGGTATAAAAAAAAAAGATTGTAATGGAATTTCGTATTACAGACACATGAAAAATAACTTACGATTCCATCACTGAGATCAAGATCATCAACATCAGCTAGAACACTGGAATGTACCAATACCAATGTGTGAGTTCAAGTTTGAGCTAGTCTGTTGGGACAGAATAGCCCTATTGTTTTGGAAGATCATCTAATCAACTCCCAGAAAACTTCAGATGGCTCATGGTCTCACAGTGAGCCCATCAAGCCTTCTCATCTTCCAGACTAGACCACTCAACAACCAATACTTACTGTTTGAAGTCACTATGTCTTTATGCCATTTGGTACACAGCACCTGTGACAATCTTGTCTGCCCAGCTTGTCCTTCCTATGTGACTGACACATATGATGATTGCAAGCATTGTTAGAAAGAATAAATCTACACTGGCTAATATATTATATCTCTAATTCTCTATACTCACTAAGTAAGTTAGCTCTCAACATTTTAAATCAACAATTTTATTTAATTTTCTCCCTAATAATTACAGTAATAGTAAGCCCTACCATTTCAGATGCAAGGTAGGTGTTTATGAAATCATAAAACCAAGGCTTGTCTCTCCTTTTGGAATTTCCACTGAGGCTGGTGGAAGTGTATGTGGCCCAAACATACACTGAGTTAGCAGATAATTTAGTTAAGAGGAATTTTTAAAAATTGGCATCTTTCACTCTTCTCTCTTTCCCATAAGCCAAAAAGTATATTTTTTCCTGTATGCCTTATGTTATAGTGCGCTGTGGTTGTAGCTCTATTTTTAGAATAAGTCAGCATGTATCAGCAGCATTTAGCATTTTTCTTACATTAGAATGTTTTCACATTTATTACACTAAATTTCATATTGAAAAAGAAAGAATCACTTTTAGTAGTTTGCACATACCAATATAGGGAATAATAACTAATTGTGTTGATATCATAAATTGATTATTACTATTTTACTGATCATAAACATGCCTGTGGTCTATAGTTCACTTGGAGATAAGTTTCTTTGGAGGGAAGGGAAATAAAATGAAGTAAAAATAAAGAAGAACTATCTCAACATGGTACTTTAAGTTTTGATTTATTTTACTAGCATAAAAATGAGTGATATTTAGGCTTTCTTTGATGTGAGTTTAATACCTAAAAAATCCTTTGTTAGCCAAGCTATTCCTTACAAATATTCATATACACTTAACTATAAATATCTACAAAATTCCTATGAGAAATGTAATTTTGCTCCTATTTTAAGGAATGTAAATTGCTTCTTCACATTAACACCACAAAAAAATGAAAGTCTTTCATTCTTCTGATTTCAAAGAGCAAGTTGTTCCCACTAGATCATAAACTACTTTTTTTCTCCCAACAAAGAACCATGCACTTTTAAAGATATATATTGATATGGATTCCATTGCACTAAAGCCCAAAGTAAAACTGAAGCAAAGAAAAAGATTAGAAACTCTCATCAACGGTGTCTAACTCCCTGGTAACTGACTCAGAGGAATATTATACTGACATCTCTTATCATTTTGACTGATGTCCTGTGTCTGTCTCAGAAGCAAAGAACATTTTCCTTCCCCTATCATCCATGTAAGCTAAAGCAGGCAGTGAGATTGCTTTTGACTCATTCTAATTATCAAACGGCTTTCTCATGCTCATTACACGTTTTGGTCTCTCTGCCGAACTACAATGCTTCAGCGACTCTGTATGCCAGTTAATAGGCCTTCTAGCACATATATTTATATCACCCTTTCCTGCTTCATTGTGAGAAAGAATGGGAAAAAAGAAGCAAAAGCAAAATGCATTTCTATCACCATTTAGCCTTCAATTTACATTCTATCATCCATGGATTCATGTCATTACTTGTATACTTTAGTGCTTAGTTATAAAAAAGATTGCCTGGGTAATTTTACTTTATACTCTATACTGAATGTGTAAGAAAATTGTAGATAGACTAAACTTTTGAAGAAGAATTTATGAAAAGTATCTTAAAAATTAAAATGTGCATATATAAATATATAAATGGCATTAACTTCTCATTCTATGTGTAGTTATCTTAAATAAATAATTATCCAAAAGGTGGTAGAAGTTATAAATAAAATACAGAATTTTAAAAAGCAATAGAATCATACTATATTATTAGGAAAGGCTGAGATGATCATCCTTAATTAAATACCTTAATCTATGGACTAATATTCTAGATAAAGTTCATATCCTTTTATCAATTATTAAGAGAATACTCTTTCAAATGAATCATTTCTAAACTAATGAACACTCTTCAACACAAGTAAAGTCTCACTGATTTTGTTTTGTTTTATATTCTGCTATAAATAATTTCATAGCAATTGATGTGAAATAAATAGTCCATTTGGGGCCTTCTGGGCCAGGAAGTATGCATAATAATGTTAAATAGGAAGTATCATGACATTCATATTTCTGCTCAAAGGCAGAACTACTTTTAGCACAAAGCCCAATCAGGAAGTGACTCTTCACTCTAAAGAGCATGATATGAAACCTCCTTTTCATTACCAGAGGATGCAGAGAAATCGCACTTCATCTCCGTCAGCGACAGCCATGCTTACAGCAGAAACAGCTATATTCTACAGCTAAAACCCAGTTGGTGGCCAGAAGACTGCACAAACTTAAGGGAAAAAAAGTGGATTCTCTGTACCAGCATGTAAAAAAAAATCTGTAATTGCAGGAACTTTCTGAATAATCCTCAATAAATATCAAATGTTCAAGAAAGGTATTTCAAAGCACAGCACAAATACAATAGGAAGGAAAGGAAGGAGCATATCACACTACTGGAACATCGGTGTTGTGTTTATCATACTTTTTGTTGTATTTCTGTTAGTTTATATTTTAAAGCACCAACACTCAACACAATATCCCTGCTGTGTATCATTTGAGGAGGCTAAAATTGATAGATTCTAGCCTATGTGAATGTTCTCACGTGTGTCACATGTGCATAGCCGTCGAAGCTGTGAGTGCAAATGAGCTTTATTTCCGCACTACAGGAACGTTGCTGTTGATGTTGGAGAAGAGTGAGTCTGTAGAGTCAGGACCTCCAAAGAATACAGACCAAAGATGGGCTCTCCAGTCTGGAAGCATCTCACTCTCCTACCCAACAGCTCTTACGTACTTTTGAGCACTTTCTAGAATGTTTTGCAAGTACTTTTTCTACCTTCCATATAGACAGAATTTAAAGTAGAGAACACTGACCTAGAAATTCATCGACATACACTTTATTTTCTGCACACTATTGTTACTATAGTTTATCATATGACTGCAACTTAAGCTATAAGTTTATTGTAGTAAATCTTGTAAAGTTGTTATATAACTCAGTTAATAGCTTTATATTCAAAGTGTCTGTATGCACAAAGAATAAAAGGAGTGTGACAAGCATTCAGGGAGAGAAAATGCTTCAGCTCCAAGTTTTGAACTGAATTTTCTCTTGTGTGGGTTTCATTGTGGTTTGTTTGTTTGTTTGTTTGTTTGTTAGTACATGGGATCGAACTCATGACCTCACGATTGCCTGACAGGCGCTGTGTAGCTGAGCTATAGTCTCAGCCCCTAACTGCATATTTTCAACATTCAATTTCATTCCCATCCCACTTTGTATATAAAGGCAGACAGCATCCTTTGGGTTAAAGTGAAACTCTTTCCCATTTTATCAAGTTCAAAGGAAATCCCCGAAGTATCACATACGGATTTTCATGTGTTGTTTAAAATACACTGATGCCTTCATGTCAAAAGCTTAAGCCACCCTTTCACCATTTATCCCAGCCAAACTTTTGCAATCCAGCTTTGCATACAAGTTTCACGTCCCTTTAGGGTTGGCATACTCCTTGTTTGAGCTGGCACTAATCGATCAATACACCATACTTCAGCTGTTCAAGCAGTAGCTAACCAGGCAGTCACAACAAACACAATTCTGGCAGCTCCTAATGTGTGTCTCTGCCTGTAATTCAGATGCTGTTTGCAAAGTGTTTACATGTAGACCACGTCGCTCTTAGAAAGCTCACTCTGAGGATTTTAAACAGAAAGCTTATTAGGCACACAGTCCTGCAATTTAGATCATTATAAGTAGTTGCTCCAAAAAAAAGTTGGGGAAAACAGATGTATGGTAATGTTTTTAATATCTAGAATCTTTCTTAGAAAAGAACAAAGCAATAGTAACTGATAAAATCCTGTTCAAAAAGTACTAAGTCTTGATGGATACCATTTACCAATAGGAAACTGATTTCTTCCTAGTGTAGAGGACGAAGTCAAAGAGAGAAAATGTGTATATGGGACAACTAAGCTATTTATTTTCCTCAGTTGCTTTAAATATAATAGGCAGAAACTACAATAGTACAATTAGAGATGAATCATTTACTCAAAATCTCATAGCTGCTCTAGTAATACAAGCATGCAGTGGTAAACAGACCTGGTGCTGCAGTGTAAAACTCAGAGTCCTACCCAACACAAACCCCAAGAAAACTATAAATACAATGCGCAATATTCAAAGTTGTTGCTTTAGGAACGTGTCGGTATCATCAGTGCACTGATTCACCGCTGAGCTCATAGCTAAATGGGCTACTGGGAGATGGCGGGGAATAGTTGGAACAAACAGTATTGTCGTCATGATCTGGAAGCAGACATCTCACTCTTCTCTGCCCCTCTCTATTTCTGACCACCGTGAATTGAGCACACCTGCTGCAATATGCCTGTCTGCCATGATAGTCAGCCGCACCACAGCCTCACAGCATTAGAGCCAGCTAAGTGCATCCAGAAACCTCTGACTCCATGAGCCCAAATAAGTCACTCCTCTTTAAGTTGTTTACTATTGGCATTTTTTAACAACAATGAAAAGCTAACACTACCTGGATTTTGAAATGGCCAATCTGTCCCAGCAAAAAAAAAAAAAAAAAAAAAAAAAAAAAAAAAAAAAAAGAATGGAGTGGGTTGCGGGTGAGTACTCCAGGCAAGTGAGGAGCAGAAGTAAACACATGCAGGTATGAAAAGACACCTTTTGGTTAAGAATGGAAAATACAGACTATATAAGAAGAATAAATTTAGAAATGAAATCATTTAGTTAATAGTGGTCAGGGCTATGCTTAGAAAACCCCAGTCAAGCAATATGATAAACAATGTTTCTAATTAAGTGGGTGGTATGATGCACTATGTTTTGGGAGGAACATTCTTGTATTGTTGAGGAGACACCATGATAAGAGTACACTTTACTTATCAAGTAAGGATGTATTGGCAGCGCACATAGAGGGGAAACAGGGAAAGTAGAGAGACATTAATAGAGATGAGATTGGCAACGCACACTGAAAGACAGAGTAAGTCAAGGAAGACTTTAAGTCAGACAGTTTTTAAAAAGAAAATTGAATAGTGGATATGTGACAGGCATCTATTTGCCATTACTAACTACATAAACTTTTTAAAAAATTGTTTTCATTGTAAATAGAATATCCACCAATGTTCTTGAAAATTTCTAATTATAAAACTATTGCAAGGAAATATCAGAAAATAAATGTACAAAATTAGTATCTCTCAAGTAATATAGTTATCAAAGTGTAACGTCTGACAATCTGTCATATGTTTTATAAGGAAACCTGTACAAATATGTGATATGAAAGTACTACAGTACACAGTATATTTTCTTTATCTGCTAAATGGAATAGCAATATAAATATAAATTTTAAAAAACACAGAAGTTATCTCCAATCATTAACATTTCAGTGGTGCATTATGCAAATTATATTTTTATTAGAGTACTGTGTAACAAATAGAAGTCATGCATTATTAAACATGAATAATTTAGATCTCACAACTCACCTGAACTCTTATCTCAAGATTGTTTTCACTATTATAAAAGTAAAAAATCACGTAAATGTTGCATGTTTTAATTACATATACAGATATCCACGAATGTTGTGTTTGTACTATAATAGTTGACTATTGTTTTGCTGCATTTTTAGTAAACCTTCATTTTGTTTACGAATGCTTCCCCGGTACCGATTAAAAAAGAAAGAAAGAAACGAATGCTTTTCTTCAATATTAGGCTTTCACAGAAAATACACAACATGATTAACACTGGTGCTCCAAAGACCACTGCCTCTCTCATAGTCTCAATGACATTTCATTTTTAAATTTTGCACGTGGTTTAGACTGATTTCAGGTTGTATTTTTACTTTGGATTTAGGGTATCATTTGGTCTAGACAAGGATAAAATTAAAAATATTTTTAAAGTAGTTATATGTTTGGGCTACCTGATACACCAGTTTTCACTTTAAATAATAATTCAAAGAATGATGTCTATTGCTGGAATTCTCAGCCTCATATTCCATTTTAAATAACTCTCTTCTACTGGCTGGTATGAAAACATTAATAAGCCTTGAGAAATGCTCCACCTGGGTAATATTTAAGTCATTAGGGTCAGAGCCATGTGAAGTTTTTCATGCATAAAGAGATGGATTTGTTAAGGCAATGTATTCCTACCATGTCCTTTCATTTGTAATAGAGAATTATGCCTGGGTTCATACATATTTTACCCTGTGAGTGCACAGGTGCAACATGAACACATGGGGATGATTTCATATATCTTTGAGTCTCTCAATGTGCTTTTCAGTGTCTTGCATTTTAAGAAAAGTGTGCTCAATGCATTTCTATAATTTGCTCGGTTTTCAAACATTTCTTTTGAAAGGAAGAATTAAAGGTCAATACTTACTCTGCTACGATAAGACTTCTCATACTTAGAAATATGCATAAATTTAACATTCACATTGGGTGAATGTTGAGTGAAGAATCTGAGTGATAACACAGGGTTAGTTTTTCCATAACCCTGAGTATATAAGGCTTAAGGCACTTGAACTTAGATATGACAATTGTTAATTGCTTCTTTCTGGAGTATGCTTATAGCAAAGACAGAGGAAGATAGAAAAGAACCTTTCATTGTGTAAGAGCAACATCATATATATATACACCCCTCCTCTTAATTTTCTCACTAAAATATAAGACTATCTGAATTATACTTACAGGTATAATTTAAAGTGATGTGTAGAGTAAGCTCACTGAAAAATCTTTTCTTTTTGAAATAAAAATACAACTTTTGATACAGCAGTTCAAAACCCAGTACATAATTAAATACATATGATGGATTTTATAGAGTGCTTAATGCATGTAAAACTTCCTTTGACAATTCAAATTTAAACTCACTTTATTTCTTATAAATCTTTCAAGAGTATAATTGACTTTACATTTTTTGCAAAACACCTAATACATTAGTTTCATTTCTATATGAATTTTCATGCAAATGAGAAGAGATGAAAAAATGCTACCTAGTAATAATCAACAGAGAAGCATCTTGGAAAAACCAAATGAATTTTGTTCTCGCCCATGCAGCCTTTTGTATAAGTTTTTGGTGATTTTTGAATATGATTCATTACAGCCAACACAGCAAATAGGGTAAAATTAATTTTAGAGTTGCAAATATTCTGATAGGAATCAGCAGAGAGAATGCTCCAGGCAAAAATTAACAATTTTTCTCTGGAGATTAAGAAACCAATTTTCCACATGCCAAAGATATAAGCAAATGCATGTGCAGCACTATCTAGATAAAAGGACATTTTTCTTTAAGGACAAACCATTTATATCACAGCTCTGGTCCTCTGCCTCATCCACTTATGATTTGTCTAGAAAACTGGACTTGAGTGGGAAATCTCCAGAGGGATCCAGGAGACCTAGGACTCACTTCTGTCACTTTTTAATGCTCCTTAAAGTTGGATTAGCTCCTACTAATTTATCTACCACTCAGTTTTCTCTAAAACAAAATAATGAAACTAGATTATGTCTAAAATACCAGGAATTCTAAAATGTTACTTTTAGCTCCTAGTGCCAGGTTGAATGCCTACCTAACAACACCTATATTCTATGAGGAGCAGGTGGACTTCCATAGGAATAGATGGAATGTTTCACAGATTGGTTATCCAAGCAAAGTGTTAATGAAGTTCTTTGCATAGAGAAATACTTAATCTTTTTTGTTTGATTCTTCCTTAAATTATAGCCCACCCTGTTTCTCCAAGCCTGTTTGTCTATCACAATCTCCTTACTGCACTCCACATCTCAGCTAAATTTCTCTTTAACAAAATTACCTGTAGAACCCTACTTTGATTTTAACCTTCAGCTATAAGTATTTACATTTTCCTTGGGATTTTTTCTGAATTAAAAAATAACCTGAAATTATTTTATTTCGGTTTAAGCTACATTTTACATGCATGTGTATGCATTTGTGTGCGGTGGCTGGATGGTGTTTACATAACACACATACAGCAGCAGTAGCAGGTGAGAGAGTCCTATTTGCCAAATTTCCTCCTCACTCCTTCCCTAACTTGTCCCCATTCTTCCTCCATGTCTTTCCTTCTCCCTTTTACTACTGACAGCATTTATCTTGATGTCATGTCATAGGTGCAGGGCTACATACCACTCATATAAAGGAAAATTGATCACAATGTCATCCTCGAAGGGACAGGAACATGTGAAATAAAAAGTGCTCACAATACATTCCTGCAAATGCTCATGAAGGCACAGCTTAAGTCATTATTTCGAATTTCAGGTGTCACTTGGTACAGTGAACAAGAGCAAGGGCTTAGCAATGAGAGGAATGAGCTGCTTAGTTTTGAAGAGGATTCTCAGCTTCTAGGCGTTCCATTTTCTCATGCATGAAGTAAGAAAAAACAGCATTCTCCTCCTCAAGTTTTAGTCAAAAGTAAACAGATAATGTAGCTCAGTTCTTAACATAGTAAACAACAAAAAAGATGTATATGATGTATTTTACAGGTACCTATGAGAATGTCCATGTGTTTGGGTGGTTCTTGAGTGCAAAATTCTTGTTCATCTATTGATCAATTTTCTCCACCATGTATCTTGCATCTAGTAAACATTTAATTACTATATTTATTATGTATATATATGCATTTGCTTTTTATTTTGGTTTTGGTTTTGGTACTGGGAATTGAACTCAGGACCTTGCATTTGCCAGGCAGGCGCTTATGCCACTGAGTTATATTCCCACACACTAATAAGTACTTTTAAACTTGTTACTTATGATAAATGTATTAGGCTCTAGCTTCTTTATCATTTTTCTCAGTGTATGATCTGCATGCTGGGCCAAACAGAACAGCTAGACTCACAACCCTTGGGAGACACATGGGGCTTGGAAAAAGTGAATCCATTTATCCACTTTACCAAGAAGGAAGATTGAGCCTGCCTCAGATCTATAATGCAGGCCAACAGTGATTTCTCCTTTTTAGTTTGAAAAACTAAAACAAAGTATGTGCCTTTAACAGAGCATACAGCTCACTTACATTATATCTTTGGGAATGAAATTATTTCTTGCTTTGTGCTGTAAACTAAATTCTTTCAATGAAAAATTCATATGTTGAAGGCTTAACCAAAAATGTGACTGCATTTGGAAATAGGGCCTTTAACGTAGTAAATCAGGCAATATAAATTCACAAAGATGAGGCCCTTTTTCAATAGGACTAGAGACTCTGTAAGAAGATGAGGGACAATCAAAGTCATGAGCCACCAGTAAAAGGGTCATATGAGAATTGGAAGAAGATGAGCACCACATGCCAAGGAAAGAAGCCTCCAAAGAAACCAACTCTGATAAAGATGGAGTCTTGGTCGAGGCTCAAGAACTGTCAGAAAATAAAACCTTTTTGTTTTCTCTCCCAGTGAATTTTGTTCATTTGATCAGCCCTTACAAACTAATACATGGTATATTAAAGTGCTAGTATATATCTATATCAAACTGATGTTAACCAAGGCCCATAACCATAGTGTTCTTCTAACCATTGCTAAGGATGGTTACTTTTTTAGCTCTGAAAAATGCCCCATCTCTTTAAGTTCTTGCAAACTGAACACAATAACATTGATGTTTCAGGAGTGTTAAGATGAGATATAATATATAAAACTTGTACAAAATGTGTGCTCAGCACATGCAAATTCTGATTATTATGTACTGTTTTTAAACACTGACTCAAATTGTGCTAAAATTGTGTTTCACAAAATAGCCTATGATTAAGTTTGACATTTTCCAGTGGTCAGTCCTGAGAACTCTAAATAAAAGCATCCTAAAATATGGTAGTATAATTTTATAACAGGAAGAAGTTAACTGATGGTCTAGCCTGTCTATGTGGATAACATAATCAGGTAGAGGAATCAGATGTTGTTGATTCACAAATTCAAGTTCTCAGTTCTATTGTCTTCTCTCAGTGAAAAGAAACAAGCAAATGATTGCCTAAGTAGAAGTACATGAAAGACCTTGGGTTATAGTTCTCCTCCCAAGTTTCTTTTATGAGGAAAACCTTTGGCCTTTAAGACTTTTCCTAGAAAATAATTTCTTATATTATGAATCATCTTTTCTTGAAACATACATTCCCTATGAATAAAATAACAATGAAATATACTTTAAATACGTTGGCTGTCAATTAACTGTTTTAATTTAAAAGAAATTTTCTATTTCAAATTAAGACAAGAGGAAGGTCCTTATTACAATTAACATTGGAAGGAAGAAAAGTAAACATGTAAAAGAGCATAAATTCTAGCTTACCTTTTAACTACACAAGCTTATATCTATCTATTTAAAGATACAATTATATATATATAATATATATATAATATATATATATATACTTAAAAACAGAAATATTTCACTACCACATTGTCTAAGAAATGGCTAATATACATATATTTTTATTTTGTCACTAGTGGATACCAGAATGAGACTTGAGGACAATTATTTTTTTTCTTTTTCTCTGTGTCTGCATCTGTTTCTCTTTCCATGTATATATTTTTGATACACATCAGAAAAAGCATGCATACACACATTAATAGAAGACTTTATTGACAAATGGTAAGGAATTCAAAAATTGACTGATAGTCTCACGATGACCAATTATGTATGTACTTTTACTGAAATTATTCATTGTTTTGTTCATGATTTTGAGAACACAATAAACTCAATAACAAGCTGCATGCTACAACTGAAAATGAAGATCACATTAACAAATATCTAAGCTTTAAAGTAAACAATGTGTTTAAATTGTATTGTATTCTAGAAAGTGTTTTCTTGCTCATGTATTAATTCATCCCTGAAAGCATGCAGTTTAATTACTCCTATATCATCATTTAAATTTTTACAGCCATGAAATGATTTGTTTTAAACACTAAACATAGATTTAAATTTGTGAAGCTATAAATCTTACAGGTTGATTATATGCTACATAAATAAATTCTAAATTTGCTACTCTTTCATTGAGAGTGTCTACCATTACCTAGTATTTTGAGACAAGATGAAAAGCAGGTTCTTCTTTAGGTTCTTTTTATATCTCTTAATTGTTTCCTAATTTTGCCCCTTCTGAAGGCAGTGACCCAACACTCTATTTCATGTAAGCTTGATAACATAAAATTCTGTCTTGGAGAGGTGGCTCAAACTTGGAGGAAGGTAAACATAAAATAGATTTTCTAGAATAGCATAGCTATATCCACTGTAAAGACCATATCCCTTGTAAAAGGAGAACAACATTATCTACGATTTCTTCTATGAGTATGATTTTTCAGCATTGTGTGGTTAAGTCGTGTTTCTTATCACACAACTGTGCCAGTTCTGTCTTTCAGAATAACTGCTGTCAGTTTCTTGTACAAGCTTCTTTCTCTTTCCCTCTGTCTCTGTCTCTCTTCATAGTAAAGCACTGTAAAAAATCATTTTTATTTCAAAATTATTTTTTCATCACTATTGGTCTAAGGTCACTCTGTGTTGCTACAGCAAAGGATCAGAGATTTGCATAATAGATTATAAAGAAAACTGATAATAAAACATTATCGGTGATATTATGATGTGCAAATTTCAGTATTTATTAGAGGCTGGTAAGGGTAAGGAGACCCTTTCCATGTCATAGTTTTTTATTTATCTAGAAATGCATTAAAATGAAGACTGTAATGGTGCTAAGTACCAGGTTTATATAGGTTATACAATAATTTGCTTAAACTCTCTGTCCAACTTCGTTTCACAAAGAATCAATATATTAATGAACAGTCAAGTACAAGAAAACGTTCTGTAATAATTACCAGAAGAGGCACTAAACTTATAATTAGAAAGAGCCCTAAGCAAAGGTACAAATTAACCAAATCGCCTAAATGCCCTATTGATGTACAGGAGTTCATATTTTCTTTCTTTGTTTTAAAAGAGTATCATTTCCTGCTCAGAATAGCTAGCTTTGTGGGTGACTTGACTGCCAGATTCTACTGAATCAGTCTTTGACTCTCTGTCAGGATATGGCTGGTCTTCACTTTTCAAGAATGATATTTGATGTTTTTATAAATAATTAGAATGTCATCAGAGTTTATGTGTTGGAAACTGAATTGCCAAGGTGATATTCTTCAAGTGTGAAACCTTTAAAAGATGAGGCTTTGCCCTCAGGAAGGGATGAATTCCATGATCTAGAATGCATCCTTATTAAAGACACACTCTGCCCTGTTTCTTATTTTTCTCTCTCCCTCTCTTATTTTTCCATTGTGGAATTATGTAGCCAAAACTTTCCTATCAGATGCCACTCCATCGGTCTTAGAGTCCTAGCCAATAAATTTGTCTTACCAATTACTCAAATCTCTGAACCTATGTTATAGTAACACAGAGTGACCTAAAACAAATACTAACAGTAAAATAATTTTTAAATGCAAACGAATGATATTTTTAAAGTGCTTTACTATGAAAAGCGAGAAAGAGAGAGACTTGTACAAAAGACACTAATAGCAATTATTCTGGAAGACAGAACTAGCACAGTTGTGTGATAAGAAGCAAGACTTCATCGAAGGGCCTGCAGAGAGCAGTTCTGAGGGCAGTGAGTCAATTCTCAGTAGAAATAGAAAAGTTATAAAAGCACCTGTGGGCGCCCCTACAGAGCTGCTTCCATTCCCTTGGTTCCTACCCTTAATCACAGTCCGATTGAACACTCCCGAGTAACAGTGAAGGTGACAGAGACTCGCTAGACCAGAGAAATATAATTTAAGCTCGCTACAAAATCTATCCTGGGACCAATTCCCATTACCACAATTAATAGCCCAAAATAAAAGGAAAGAAAATGGCACCAGAGATATTTAAAGCTGAGGTTGCAACCGTAAAAAAATGCCCTGTTAGTAGATCTATAATTCAGTTCTCTATTATATTTTTGGCTTTCCTGCAGGTCAAGGTCTTTCTGTTTCTGAAAATACAAGCCTAGCTACTGTGTTTGATTTTTCACCTACAGCTACGCCTTTACTAAAAAGATTACCAGTTTGATCATCAATATTTAAAATCGAGCTTCTTGTCTTTTCAAATAACAGAAGAATAATATGGTAAGCTGGCATTTGATACTAACTCCTAAACTCTAAATAATGCATTTCTTCAGCATAATGTTTCTAGTAATGCGGATCATAAAACTTAACATGAATGTTTTTAATGATTTAAAGAAAATGTGCTTTGGCTGCAGGCCATGTTTTGGAGGCTCTGCCTTCATCTAAATGATATACATATTTTTTTTTCTTTTTTTGATGATGTGTTCACTATCAGCAGTGTCTGGTCGAGGGGCAGGATTTTTGATAAAGCTCTGCCTGGTTCCATTTGCCCCTAAGAGATGCTGTGAAACTACTCCTCGTGCCTCTGCGGAATGTGCCTCCTGATTTGCTTCTGTTCATCAGCAATGCTTTCTGTTATCTCGGTGTGACCTGTCTGTGATTCTTCAAGATAAACTAAAACATTTCTTACCAAGAAATGCACATTTCTCCTCACAATCCATTGTGAAGATTTTTCAGTCTTTATGCCATGCTTTGCCCTTTATGTACCCTTTCATTGATTTGTTTTTACACGTCCTGATGTACTAGGTGGTGAGGCAATGGTCATACAATTCTCTGTCTTTTTAATGCAGAATCTAAATGGATTGGTTTAGCTACATACCAGGGTACCTGGAATGTTTCTGTTCTAGAGATTGTTACAGATACATGAACAAATTCTAATATCTGGTTCAGCAAATTGAACTAGTTTTGATGAATATTTTTACTTATTTGAAAGAATATTATCTATCACTTTATTTTCTTTTTAAGAAGGTTATTTATCAGTGGTTTTCATGCACATTTCATTCAATGTTTCTTTGGTCACTAGAAAGGCAAGTTTTATGATCACTATTATGATGATGTGGAAATTGTACAGATGTAAATTACAGTCTGTCCCTCAAAATAGTTGTAAATATAAACCTTGAACTCACATCTTCCAAAAACATGTCTACCATGAACTAGAATAGAGAAACTGAAGTGTAAAGATCCCTTAAAGAGTCCTGTTAACAGATGGTGATAGACTCAAATGACAATAGCAGATTTATAAACAGCTTCTGCAATCTTGTCATATTTTAAGTTGTTTACATAGGCTTCCATACAGATTATCTCATTCACTCCTCAAAACAAGCACAGAAAAAAGGAGTCACTTTTTTTCTTACACTGAAGCATTCTGAAGTCAGAAGTATAACTTCACCAAGATCACAGAATAAAGTTTGTTATGGAACAATCAAAATGATTTACTATGTAGCAGAAATTTTTGCATTGATACTTTTATAAAAAGACTATGTTTTAATTTTAAATTGAAAGACTTACTTTCCAAGTAATGTATATGGAGACAGGCATTTTAGTGTGCTTTGCATTTTCACTAAAGCAATTTCCAAATAAATCTGAGGAGGTACCTTATATTGCTCAAGAAACATCGTTACAGTCTCAAGAAAGGCTCCCAGAGATGTGCTTATAAGGTACACAAACAAATGGAAAGAGAGTTGTAAATCATTTTTCCCTACCAAATGTCATTAGATGTCTTTTTTTTTAAACAAAAGTGATGCAGTAAATAGAACTTCATATCATCCCTCCAAACAAAGGGGAAGCAAGGAGTACTGTGTTGGATATTCCATGAAATTGTGAAGAAATATAAGTAATGAAAATGAATGTCCCTGCTATGTTCTCATTGTCACAAATCTCTTTTTGTAGGAGAATCAAAATAATTCCTTTTGGCTTACAACAAAGACTGTCCCGTCCTATTTGAAAATCAGGTGAGAAAAGAATACAACATCCAGGTGTCCCTCACTGGAAAACGGATTCCCTACTGCACATTCTTCTCTGGCAGACAAATGCAGAAGTATCTTCTATTAATAGAAAAGTGGGGCAGTCTGGCTTAGACCGAGCTTTAAAAATACCACCAACACATAGACAGAGAGACTAAGACACGTATATACACGAGAGGGTACAATACGTTTCTCTTATGTTTCGGTAGTCAAACTGGACAAATCTGGTAGAAACCGAAAGCTGCTCATACCCAGTTGCATTCACTCATAGAAGTGGAAAAATAACCATGAAGGGCGAACATTGTCGAAAGGTTATTAGTATAAATGGCTGGAAAACTAAAAGACATAAGAGAAGGTCCATGGAATTGAAATTAAGGAGTCTGCATTTCTCACTCAATCTACTGAAAAGTGAATTTTTAATAATTGCTAGCTCTTCAACTGATTGTAAGTGTTGCCTGGGTTATCTGGAATTCCTGGAAATGGATACAGAATTGTGTGCAAAATTATAATTCTGGGAAAATGTGTAATTTTCCAGTGAGAGAGTCTTTAATTCTCATTATAATCACAAAACATCTCATCGCCTCAAATCAGTTAAGAACCGTTGGACGAGGTTATCTCCAAAGGGCCTTTCAACGATAATATTATGATTTTCACATATTAGTTTCAGAAAACTGTGACCAGCTCTCTCATAGGAGAATAAAAATGTTGTTATTGTTAATACATGAAAACTTGACCTTATGTCCAGAGCGAAAATTCATTCATCCTTTTTTTTTTTTTTTTTCCCTTTCTCAGTGTCTATTCTTACCAGGATCTTTAAACTTCACTTATTACTTAATTCTCAGAGCTAACAAGATAAATATTTTGATATTTTTCTTTATATTTGTATAGATAATAACCCAGTTTCTTACAGATATAAAAATATGTGCTTTTGGAATATTATATATATTTATATCAAAATAAACAGAATATTTTTATAAAGAAACTTTAATGCATATCACCAGCCATTTCTTAGAACATGCAGTTATGCAGTTTTTCATGTAATGTAAAATATGTGAAAAATCTAAACATGTACATGGGGAAAGAAAACTTTCTGAAAAGAGATTACTGAAACTACCACCAAAAGAGAAATCATAATACTTTAGATTGATCCTGGTTCTTATTTCACGATTCAACTATTATAAAACATATAATTGTTAATTTCCTTTAAACATACAAGCATTTAGACCCACTGTTTAATTACATACATCTAAAATCTTACTCTCTGTGTTTTTGAGTTCTGAAATTCTCAAATTAAGCAGAAACTTTATTCATAAATTTGTAGAGAATCATAATGTTATATATAGTTGCATATTATAAATTGGTTGTTTTACCTTACACTAAGTTAAGCATTAAATGGAAATTTAAAGAGTTTAAGGATTCTCTTAGATAAACTCCTTTTTCCTTGATGTTTTTCATCTCAGTAATATATAATAGTATGCGTCATCCAAAATGAGTACCTTTCCATTGATTATTAATAAAAGTTTGAAAAATCAGTATGAATATAGATACTAAAAGGACAATACAAATAATGTACTTATTCACAGTCATTGAATAAGTTCACAGTCATTGAATAAAACAAATGATTCACAGTCATTTGTTTTCCTAATCCCATAAGTAGAAACTCAAGTTTCTTTCCAATGAAATTTTTTCTGTTTTTGTATATTTCAATTTGCTTGTAAAAAACTATATCTAAGTTGAATTTGGAATCAAGTAAGCAAAAGCCACATAAAGATTTTAAAATCTTTTCAGGCAAGAAATGAAAAAAAATGAAGGATAAAGATGTACACTTTAAATCTACTTTTGGATATTTACGTAGTATTTTCTGCTGATATTTTTAACGTGCGTGGATGCTCTCTTCGATGGTGAGGCACTAGGTGATGTTCAGTGGTGGACTCTAACCAACAGGCAAGCTCACAAGTTGTCTTCAGGTGCTTCAGAGTATGCCCAGAAAAACATCTTCGGAGAATCAAAATTCCTTTTTAAAGAAATAAAAGTTTTGAAATAAAGATTTTGAAGTCAGGAAAGTGGTCGATGCCATGGTGGAGTCAAAGGATGGTGGAGCCATGGAAGAAAGGGCTTGAAAGTTATCGAGACATGTTACACGCTTGTTCCAATTTCCCAAAGTATGCACCACTGTCCCACATTATTAATACGCAATGAGAAAAAGTATCTCATTTAAAATATTCATTGTATTAATCAGCAAACTCTAATAAGGTCACTAATCAAGTGTTTTTTATAAGCATTTTTCAACTGCAAACATTTGGACCCTTAAGTATGTTTATAAATCATATTCTTTGGGAAGGCATAAAAATAGATATGGATAACAATTTTCACAGATATTCTGGAAAGACAGTATGAAATTAAGCCATACTTAAGAATTAATCAATAAATTTAGAACACACAAAAGAATAAGAATACATTTAAAACAGTACATTTCCTGTCAGTTTTTAAACTGGCATTCACAAACGCTAATCATGTATAAATGCTGATTATGAATTTTACAGGTAGAAAATATTTTTGTCATTCTTAGATTGTACAATCTTAGATTATGTATCAATTTTAATGTAGACATGCTATTTAAATTAATTTTTCACTATCAACATTTATGTTAAAGATACCTCACAGGCCTTTTGGTAGGGAAACAATTTCTTTTCTTTTTTTCTTGCAGTCTTTCAAAATGCTGTGTACATTTAGTGTCTGCATCCATAAAAGACCTGCTCTTGTTATACCCACTTGGCATAAGTGTGATGACCTGAATAAGCTATAATCGGGCACGTTACTCCTGAAAGCCAGTTCGCATAGCCTGCTGCCCTGGCATTTAGCCACTGGAATCAGAGGAGAGGAAGGGTGATGACTTGTGGTTTGCATATGTACACGACATCTGAGTCAGGTGTTTCTTAATCACATCTTTAGGGATAATTATTAGGTCAAATTACATTTGACAAGCAGTTCTGAAATCTTACTAAGTTTTCTGGGACCTGTAAAAGAAAATTAGCTCACTTTACTCAACAGAAATATATGAAAGCTGAAATGCTGAGCTCATTAACATAGCCATTTTTAGGATCTTTCCTTATTGTAAGACTCTGATAGCTAGTTGATGGTTCTCTGAATATAACGTTACTTCTCCATTAGCTACAATTACTATTCAAAAAGCATCATTATGTAGAATTATGGGGAAAAATGAAAATTGTTATAAGAAGCTTTTATAAATGGCTTTAGAGATTTTCAAGTGAGAAAACATACCTAAATATGTTTCTATTCTAAATTTAGATTTAATATTTCTATAGTGGGAGTTGAATAATATAAAAATAGTTACAATTTCAATCATTTTTGGTATTTTATACACAGCACTCAATCCAACACCTATCAGTGCAGATATTAATTTACAATCTTACTCAAATTCACATGGAAGTAACGCTGAGAAGAATAAAAAATAGGAAAAAATCTTAACATTTTATATTTTGCTAAAGTAGCAAAAACTTAACAGTCAAAATAACATGATGATATTTAAGATACATATATATTTTATTCTATTTTTATTACAAGTTTTTTTTCCTGTTCCTGAAATATACTATACTACATTTTTTAGGGAATACAACATTTGTGATTTATAATATTATAGTAATGTTTTGAATACACATGCCAATTACATATACTGGAATAAATTTGCCAACTTTCACCAATAATACAGGGTCACAACCACACACATATTTTCTATGCAAGGGATACTAAATGATCAGGAACTTAGTTATCTAAAGCAAACAATTAGTACTTTCAGCTGCTTTCTGACTGAGTCAGAATAAGACAGGGCATTGGCAACAACAGAGAAATGTAGTTCAAAAGAATCATAGTAGGAGATAAAGACAGAATACACAAAGCATAAGATATTTTGAAGTGTTGCATAGGATGATATGCTGTATCATGTAACTAGTAATAACTGTGGGAGCATAAAAGCATATTTAATATTATCATTAAAAACATTTAGCTTGAAGCTTTTATTTCATTCTGCTATAGATCAAAGGAATTATGATTAGTTATTGTAAAATTTAACTTAGCAAGTTAATTATATTGAAAAGATGGCATAGTCAGAAATTCTAAGCTCAGTACATCTTTACATTTTTTTCTGGAGCACATTATTTATCGTGTATTTTTTCATCACTAATTTTAGTTGCATGTGATTCTTCTTTTCTAGTGGAAGCTGAAATTACAATCTATTAAATAATTTGTCTTAGCTTTAAGAATGTTAGAAAAAGAGAAAGACAGCATCGACAAACATTGCATAAAGCAAAGTCTGTGATATGCATAAAATACTAAGACAAAGTGTGGTTTCAGGGGAAGTTAGTGGGAAGTAACCAAACGTTGCCTAAGTGATTATTTTATAAATCTGAGTACTCCCAAGTTGTTAAGTGAGTGTACACTTGTTGCTTGAAGTCTGCAGTTAGAGATACTAACAATAACGCTTAAAGTCACAGGGGTCTCTCAAAATCAGAATGAACAAAATGGGCTTCTCTGGTTAATCTGGATGGCTAAGAACAAGCCGCTGTCCTCAAGAGATGGTTTGTATAAGCATGAAAGACAAAAGACTTCACTAGGAATATCTATGGGTTCAAAAATTTTATGTAAAGGGTACCATTGTTTGTTTGTTTGTTTTGTTTTTGTCTTATTCAGACTGAGTCTCACTACATAGTTCAGCCTGGCCTTGGGCTCACTTTGTAGCCCAGGCTGGCCTTGAACTGGCAGTAATCCACCTGCCTCAGTCTCCCAAGTGCTGGGATTACAGGAGTGCACCACCAAGCCTGGCTTACCATAGCATTTTAAAATGTGCACTATGGCTAGGTCATTAGGATTACAGGATCTCAAGAAAGACAGCTGGTTTCAAATTAATTTAGTGAGTGCCTATTGGCATTTTACCTGAAATCTTTCTTTTAGTGGTTACAAGAAGAATAAGGACCCTAGCTGTACCGAATACTTAGAATGGTTTCAGGGATTACATGAGTCAATAACTATAGAGTGCTTTAAAATGTGTATCGTTTTTGAGGATCATCTATTCCATCCTCTAAGTAATGAGTACTTTGTGGATATTATAATAATAAACTGTGCTGCACTTTTAACGTGTGATGCTATAAGAAACTGAACAGAACTACAGAAAATTCTAGGGTTAAAAATAAAATATTCGAATGAAATTAATTTGAATAACAGAAAAGGAGACAATGAAGATGACTTCTGATTTAATCGATGTCTTAGTTCCCTACGTATTGATTTTCAACTATTCTAAATGTGTGACATTAAATAAGCGGTGTGTTTCACTAACATCTGTAATAACCTGCTACTTCGTCCACTGTCACTGATTCTGTCATTCCAGAGTGGCTCTCATAAGCGGAGGCCATTGTCATACTGACTAACTGTGCAGCCCTACATTAAAAACCTCTTTCTTATAAAATGAGTAGTCTTACTTTAGTTAAAGTGGAAGAGAGAGAGAGAGAGAGACAGAGACAGGCAGAGAGAGAGACAGAGAGACAGAAAAACAGAGAGAGAGAGAGAGAGGGACAGAGAGAGAGAGATGCTTTCTAAGAATAACTGATCTAAATATAAATCTGTAGAACTGTTTCTAAATTTTACCTAGGGGACAAGTTATACAAATCTTCACACTGAGTATCACACAACTATCATTTTATTATGTTTGTAAAATATAATGAGAGAAGGGAATGACAAGAAATCCTGATACCAAATAAAGGTGGAGACACCCCACAAGGAAGAATGATTTTGATCTACCCGTGGCTAGTAGCTGATATATCGATTTAGAAATTCCTCGAACGGAGTGTCTACCTGCTGTAGGTTTATTTACCACCATCACAAACCGTGCCATGTAATTAATCACTGTCTGCACTAGCAGGAAGGAAGTCTGCTCCCCACAATGCAGTGAACAGTTATTTGTCTCTCTCTCTCTTGGCACTTCTGCAACCCTGTTGTGATTTTGTTTCCAGAAAGACTTCTGTCCCTACTGTTTGGGGAAATGTATCTATAATGTCTTGATCCAAGAATTTCATATTCAACAGATGGTGCTCTTGGCCATGAATTCCATGTAGTTTCTCCAAGCAGGGCTGAGTGCTTAATACTGCTTGCTCTCTGCCAATCATCTCTCAGTGTACAAGTGAATTTTGATCAAATATGTATTATTCTCATGCTTTTACTCTGATGCTTTTGGAATTCTGATCTTTATGTAGTATTAACTGTGAAGATACACAGCAGTCATTGCATCGTATTATCTTAGAGATGTTCAAGTCTATATAATTGTAGGTACAAGTAAATATAAAATGTCAACACAGACAGAAAAATATATATGCATATTCTCACTGAGATTGTTTTAAAGTAGAATTTCTCTGTATCATTTTTCTCTGTGCAGATCATATAATTTATATCTATGCTAAATCTCCCAAGCCTAAACAACATACTTTTTATCCACGACAATGTATTTTGGATTAGGCAACTATTTTAAACCAAAATTGTGTTTAGATACTATGTCTGTTTTCAGTGAAATGAGGAAACGGTATGTACATGAATGCAGATGTACACATGTGCACCGTATGCAGAAACAGACTTCTTAAAAGCATACATGGAGAATCAGCATCTGTTTGGAAATAGCATAGGCCAAGAGTGGGGTTTATGTAGCAATTTTAATTTTTTTACTTATAGTCCGTAAAGGGACTCTCATCTGCTTGCTTTCTACACAGGGCTGGACATCAAAAAGACAAACGGAGAAAGAAAAATAGGTGAAACAGGATAGAGCAGATAAAGCAGGAGTCACATCCCATTCATCTTTCTGCCTCCGTTAACAAGCCTGAACAAGGTTACCAGGGAAAGATTCTATTTTTCCAAGCAAAGCCAAGCCAAGAGTGAACCGCATTAACTGATTCAAAGCCTTTCAGCTTCCTAGTGCTTTCCTGGCTGGCATAGCCTACTATTTTTCTTTTTTAACTTACTTCCTTACTTCTGGCATTCTTTTAGGAGTGTCTTCTCTTAAACACTAAATTTGCCATCACTGAATTTGATATGGTCATTTTTAAACAAAAGCCCAAGAGTTATTGGTGAAGTGGAAAACATGAAAAAATAATCTGGAGTGGAATGTCAGAATGTATTTCTCACTTTACTAACATAATTAGCAGTCAAGCTGCAAGTTTAACACTTTTAATCAACCGTTGAACTAGGTAAGATGGTGAAAATGCAGTGCACTTATTTATTTTAACTTCTTTATGATAAAACTCAATAGCCATACTTTTAAGTACTTTAACATCTCAGGTTCTCAAAGCAGGAAGAATAAATTCACTGTTCCTATGCATGAATCTATAATATGTTTTCCAGTCTTTCTGTATTTACCTATAATAGATTCATGAATTTCTCAAGGGAAGTCAGATGGAGCCTTGCTTTCCAGTTATTTTTTTAAATGCCAGAAACACACGCTCCTTACCTTTATTCTAGATACAGTCATGTCAGAAAGTGTAGTAGAATTTCTTAATCATATGAATCAAAAGGGTACATTACCTCTCTGCATGTAATTCCTTAATAATATGTATTTGGAAATGATAAATGTAAAACTAAGGTAAATGGCAAAACTATTAACCCAGAGCAAAAAATATTGAATAAATTATTATAGATTTTTCACATCTTTTATTGCTTAACTTCTACTTATGGTTACTAAATTAAGCATACTCATGTTGTTAGATCTTTCCTTTTATTTATATATGAGTTGGTTTGGCAGGAATGTGTTATAAGCAAATCTTGTAATCAGCACCAATAACCTCTAACCAATAACCTTAACACATTAATAATTGTCACACTTCAGCACATCTGACATTTTTAAAGACTTTGAGGGCTTGGAGATTTTGCTCTGTCCTGTCCTGCCATGGAAAAATGAGCATATTGAAGCCAGGCTGGAGGGCTCTTAGAGACTCTGCAGTCTCTCTCCTTAATCCTGCTGGAACATTTACAGCATCAAGGGGTGTCTCCTTTGAATGTCAAGATTAAGAACGTAATCCTTTCAAATTTGGCTCAGACACAAACAAAAGTGAAGTTAGTGTTTTCACCTTTTAGAAGTATAGCAAAAATATAATTATATTACTTCTAAGATTCATGAAAGGAAGGATTTTGCTACTAACTCACTTAGGTGATGTGTGATAAAGATAAAAGAGCAAGACCTTTTATGAAAATCTTTCTTTTAAGATTGCTAATATGCCCTCTCATATCCATATGATGAAAAATACAGCAAGATTGATAGCAACTTGTGAATGACACAATGTAATCTGATTACCATCTTTTATAGAAAACTGAAGCTAAAAAAATAAAATAAAATAAAATTCTGAAAATGTCATGATTCAGGATCAATTTCTTTCTTTTCTAAATGGCTTTTCTTATCAGCATTCTCCCCGGTCCTGACATAAAAATTTTCATTGCAGAAAAATTAGTATCTGAATCATTTTAAGCACAGATTGCCAAATCTCACTTAATCATGTTTTCATTTATGTAATTCAGCATAAAATCCACATTTTACTGTGGGGAGAGTGTAAATTTTATTTACATTTATTTTGTGTGTGTGTAATATATGGTTCTCACCTCATGTTTGAGTTAGGGATGTCGCAACTCAATGAATTCACACTAAATTCATTTTTGTACAGGAAATTTACTGTAAAATTGGACAATGGAAAAAAATAGTAATGCAGATTCACTTACAACTTCATCATTTTTGCCTATATATGAGAAGAAAATGAAATAAAAAAAATCTTAAACAAAATTTTTATATTTAAGATTTTTTCCAAAGCTATCTGATTGTTCTAACAGTTTTTTCAGTGAGAAGTTAGAGTATGAGAGAAATGAACCTTGATAACGTTCTTGAGATAAGCTCTCATAAGCACTCTTGGCCAAAAGTCGTAGATGAAAGCCTAAAATAATGGTGTTGCAATATCAAAAGAGACAGAAGTATGAGTCACTGTGGAGGTGTATTATTGGGACTTTTAGCAAATTTCATCAGCAAAAGAAATTTAAGATCCATGTTAAGAAATACTGTGTAATGCTTTCAAGTCTATTTAAATATCCACTTAAAACTTTACATGATCATGATTAAAATATATTCTTATTACATATTTACCTACAATTAGCTGGGTAAAAAATTAGGAAACAAAAAAGATACAGTCAACCTGAAAATTAATGTGGAACAGATTTGCAGTTTTGATGTTTCCTTGGTTGCTGTTTATATAATCTTCTGAATTTTAAATATCAGAAAGTTTGCTTATTATTTAGAAAGCACATCCAAACAGAATGTGAAAGCAGTTCCTTTCCTGTAAATATATACTGTGAATGAGTAGTTTAATGTTAGAAGTTCCTTTTAGGAATTTACTTCATTATCACAAATACATAGTTAAGTGTGCATAAAAACATTTTCACATGGTACTCTTGCTGAAGCTTTTGGCAAGATTATTCTAAATGTTACAACTCTCTGTGTCTAAGACTCTGCAATTGAACTTTGCTGTCCAAGCCATATAAAGACAGCAGTAAATGCAACACAAGAATTTTACTTATTCTAAAGAATAATCTTATTGTAATTATCAATAGCTACACATTTATTAAATAGTGAGTCCCAGGAATCTCCAATAAATGAAAGGATTAAATGCTACATGTTTTAATGTACTCAATTTAGTAGCAGATTTATACATTGTTTAAAAAATCATAAACAGAACAACGATAGATGTCATTTTCAGTAATCAAGAAACTCTGAAATTCTTGACATATTAATAATGTGTTATTTTTTAAAAGTCACATTGATTAGCCAAAGCTGATCCAAGGAATAGGTACTCTAATTAGACACAACTTTCTAAATGAAGAAAGTAATACAGATTTGTGATGGTAAAGGGTATTTTGTAACTCAAACTTTTAATAGCATTTTTTAAAGTAACAGAAGAGGCTTCATCGTATTATATTTAAATGTCAGAATTAAGGTTTTACGAGGACATTATGAAAGACTTAACAGTTAAATTCAACATATTGAGAGAATTTGTTCTTAGAGAGGACTCAGGTGTCAACAGCAGTCAGAAGGTACCTTGTATGAAAAGGAGAGGACTGTGCCTTGCTTTGAAAACTGGTATTTTTTTGTGTCATATTTCTTCACCTCATCAGCTAGTATTTCTTTAAATATTATTAGCATTTCTTCTAATTGTGACAAATTCTTTTTCATTTTTAGCTACACTCAATTTGATTTAACAACAGTAGACTATTACATATTATGAGTCCACAAATGCATAGACGCAGTCTTCTGGTAGTAGACATTGGTGCTTTTTCTGAGGCTGCAGTTAACATTCTTGGGCATGTCTCAATGGGTTCATGTGTGGGAGCTTTTCTAAGTTCTAAGACAATCAGGGTTTTGTTGAACTCTGTTGGCTCTTGTGAAATTCCTCCCCTAACTGTGTGAGTCTACAAACCCATACTCCCCCTCCAAAGAAGCACACTTCTATTCCTACACATCTCTCCCATGCTCTTGATATTACCAGATATTATCATTTGTTGGAATCTGTTCAAACAGTATTTAAATACAGGCTTAAGCAACTGTTTCTCAATCAAAGTGAGATTGAACGTCTTTTTATGTGTTTATTAGCTCTGTCTTTCTTTTAACAGCAACCTCTAATCTTACTGTTTCTTAAAATCGGTCTATGGATCCCAGAGTTGAAAGAATCTTGTTACACTCCATGGATTTTCATTCTCGTTTATATCTTAAGAGTTTTTTGTTGTACCGATGTTGCTAATGTTAACAAAGTTCAATTTTTTAGATATATTCTTTATAGCTTCTCATATTAGCATGTTCTTTCAGAAAAAAAAAAAAAGAGATTCTTCTTGGAGGTTACGGTACTTATTTTTAAAGTGATCTTCCCAAAGTCTTACAATTTTTAGTGCTTAACTCACCTGGAATTTACTCTGTATCTTCTGTGAGGTAAAGCTGTACTCTCTCTTTTCCTTCCAGGACACTTAGGACTAGTAATAGTAGGTTCATCTCATTGAAACCAAGTGCTCCTTTTGTAAACTAATTTTCTACATATATGTAGATCTATTTTACAACAGATCTTCTCTACGATTTTTAAGTAAATTACATCCTTGTAACTATTCTGTCTTTAAAATAAGTTTTGACTTGAAGCATGGAAATTTACTTTTAGTACCAAATTTGTTCTGAAAATTTTTCTCACTAAATTTTGGACCTTTGAAATTCCAGATAAAATGTGAGGACGGTGTGTTATCTGGAAAACACTTCCAAGTATTTTAACTCTTGGGTCATAATCTAGACTAGGAATAAACTGGCTCATATCTAAATTGTCTGTAGGTTGTTTTTAATGTGTGCCTATCTTAGATATAAATATATAATTTTAAAATTTAAAAAGGAAATTGGCTTTTTGTACTTTACCTTTGCAAAATATGTAAAGACACTAGCATGGCATCTTGCATAAGTTCCATGTAACATCCCTTCTTGGGTCACCTCCTACTACAGGTAACATGACACAAGAGTTGTATTGTTTATTCCATTTTCTGTATCTGGCCTTAGTCTCTGGTTGTTGAGGATCACAAAGAATCTCACTGTGACATCTTGCCATTTGACCCTTGTTAAACAAAATAAAGCAATCATAAGCCAGCTCTATTATGGTAAGGTTGAAATCAAATTCATAGAAAAAGTGTTATGCCATCTTTCATTTGACAAATTCTGGAGTGCAGTCACCTTGTTTTAAATCTTCTTTGAGAAGTGCTTGTTAATTCTTTTCCATATTCTAGATTTCTGTGCAGGAGTCAGTTAGTGGAAAACTTATCTTTTAAATTTCAGGGTCATATGGCAAGTTTTTCAAATTTTAATGTCAAGTGATTCTTTTGTCATCCTGGTATATATGATGAACATTCTTTAATGATTCTATTGTATAAAGTTATATATATATATATAACCAGCACTCATGGAAGCAAGCTCTTCACCAGTCTCTACCACCATGATAATTCACTTGCCTCTCTTTCTCTTAGAGATGAATGGGGGAGAGTTTGTAAGATAGGAGGTAATTATCTTAAGTACCTTCTTTGAAATTTTTCAATTGATTTCCCAACTCACTTTGGAATCTGGTATCTTTTCAATTCATTTTAAACTTCTAATTTAAAACTCTTCTTGCAAAAGACTTGCACATTCATTAAATTATTTGTATATTTTACATCATACACACACACACACACACACACACACACACACACACACACACGCACACGCACACACATATACAACAGCATTTATAGCCAATAAAATCATTAGTCTTTTCTCACTGAACCAAGTAAGATGTATGAAAGCAGTGGTAATAAGCATTTTTGCCCTATTTCTCACTTGATTTGATTTGACTTGATTTCATTTGATTGGTACCAGGATCAAATACATAACCTCGAGTTTGTCAGGCAGACACTTACTCTGCTGAGCTAAATTACTGGCCCGTTTCACATTTTAAAGAAAGTGTTACAAAGTTTCCTCAGGTTTTATGAGAATTAAGAAAGGTTTATTATTCTAAATATTCTTAGATTTTGTTTGACATGAAAGTTATTTTAACTATTGATATGACTATTGTTTTCTCCTTTATTTTATGTTGTATAGTAGGTTAATAATCTGAATAACAATATTGCCTGCTAACTCTCCTTGCAAGTTTTAGTTCTTCATAAAATAATACCTATAATAATGTAAATTACGCTGAAAGGCTAAAAATGTGCAATTTTGCTGTTTCTTTTGGCATATAGAGATTTTGAGAAAATAAGCTTACTCAGTATTGGTTTGTCTGAATCAACTATATAAAAGCTATTTAGTATAAAGTTTGTACACCAATTTACATGAGAAAACTTCAACACTTGCAAAATATTATAGATAGTAGCACTGATTTATGTTAATCCCTTATTTACATCTTAGGAAAACAAAGAAAAAAGTATCTATCTTCAAGATTTTCCTCTAGAACATTTCTGCATGAAAGAAATATATTTTTACAGGTGTTTCCTTTTTTTCTGTACTAACAGACCACAAAGATTACTTAGATAAAGAGTGAACTAAATAATCTCTTCTATAAAGAATGCTACCCCATAATGTTAACATGTTGTACCCTGAATGTAAAGATTAATTACTGCCACTGACTGGGTATTAAAGGGAACTGGTGATACCAGCTTCCTGATAAGTATGCCAGAAGAGGACCCTCAGACATCATTAAGTCAGAGCATACATAATTCCTTACAGAATGGTTTCAAACTTCAAAACATATAGAGGCAAAAAACATAATTGTTCTGTTTGAATGAAATATTTATGCCAAATAGTATTTGCATATAACAAATCTGAATATTGTTTGAAGATATGAATATTTCCATTAGTTCAGAACTCACATTGAGACTTTCAAACCTGATCATTCAGCTCCAATAAGTCTAAAAGTCTTGTGGGATTTATATTCCTTCAGATTTCAAACTGTTTAAATTTTGCTTATGGGATATATGGAGATAAATTGAAGAAATTTTCAATAGAGAAGTGTTATTAAAAACTAATGGAAGGAAGGAAGCAAGAATGGATTAAATTATTGATATAGAACAGCATTTGACAAAGCATATTTTTCATTGAATTTAATGTAGTTACAGATGTCACCTCCCATAAAGACACAAAAAGAAGGATCAATATTCAGGTAGACGATATGCTTTTTTTGCTGCTGTGACAGACTCAGCATATTCAGAGAAATAAAATTCAGAGCCAAGCATCTATATAAAGACTCCCAGGTCGTAATCCAGAACTCTAGTACACAACACTGACCTACATCTAAATTGCCTGTGAATCATTTTAAATGTAGGCAAACATAAGGTTTAAATAATATGATTCTTCAGTATGTTGTACATCATTTGTCTCATTTGTGAAGGAAATTAGTATGAACGCAGAAACTTATGCTTCAGAGAGATATTTATCGCTCAAGGTTCAGAGTAACATAGTAGCAGAATCAGCTCTGGAATCTCAGTTGCTTCTCATTTTATTACTCTTAATCTCCTGTTGTTTCTATCAAGACACATAGCTAATGTGTAAACAGCACTATGCCAGCCCTATCATTAGTAGCAAAGCATGAAAAAAGAGTATTTTCAGGCAAATGGAAAGGTCATATTCATGATCAGACATGGAGCTGAATAAATCAAAATGATGCAACAAGAATGAAAGAAAAAAAAATTTTGAAGGCAGCATAATGTTAAAAAAAATTCATAAAAAACAAACAGTTCTTCACTTTTATCCACATCTGTTTGCAAGGAAGACTGACTTCCAGACAGCCACGTTCGTTCTTTTATGCAGACTCCCTTTCAAAGTGCTTTTCTGTGGATCCTTAATAAGCACTCTGCAGATGAAAAAGATGGGGTTGATTATATGCTAGAGTAGGAGGAGCAGAAGAAAGGCCACTAAGATTGTCTCCTAGTTTCTAATAATTTTCCCTGTACAAAAAATGAGAAATATATCAGTGAGCATGAATCACCTACACAGAGAAGCAGGACAGATTTCTCAAGTAGGCGAAACTATGTAACAACACAAGAGACCCATCTATAAAGTTCTGTGGAAGGAACCAAGAATTATGGTTTCTTTCTGTGCAGCCACACCCAAGTATACTGTGTATTCAAGGTCATTAGCATCACTTTTAAAATAACGTCCTAAATATAGGATACTACTATATTTTCATCCATTTACTGTGTTATCCATCAAAAAAACAGTGACCTAACTGAACAAGTCATTTGTTCTCAATGTTTGAAATCTACTGTGTGTGTGCTACCGGAAAGGGAGATCAAAACACTGTAATGATACATAAGCAAACAAATACATTGGTGATTTCTAGTTTGGATAATGATATGGTCGATGGTGGATGGGTCTTGAGGGTTGTAAAGTACAGCTAATTTAGACAATGGAGACAGCTGAGTGAGCATATGAAAAGCTCACCAGCCATGTGAATCTTGGAGAAGAGATGCCTGCACAGAAAGTACAGAGCCAAGGTGTTTAGCTCCGTGTTTCAGAGACAGGTAGAGAGGCACTTTACCTGGAACCTGTGCTCAGGAGACAATAACAGAAGATGGGTTAGAACTATGAACTGTTTGAGTATTTGAAGTATTAAAGGGCAAGGAATTTAAGTCTGACTTTCATCTAGATGAATCAGGATCATATAAAAATGTACAAGTTAAAAGGAAATATAATTTTCATTTAACTAAAATAATGTGCTTTGCTCTACAGAGATATAGATTCAGGAATTAAGACAGTGTCTCCATGTGTTCATCATATATCATCCATTAGGATTTAGTCTCGATATAAAGTGTACCAGAGATAACAGAAATGACAATTATATTTTATTTGGCATATATGCTTCTGGATTCAACTGGAGACCTTAATGTCAAGTGAAATAAATCAGGCACACATAACTAAAAATTGAATAACTTATGTGAGAAACCCCAAACAATAAATAAAGTGCAAAATATAGAACGTAGGGATTATGGAGACAGACATTTCTAAAAGCAGAAGGAGTCTAGTGATGGAAGGAAGAGGGAAGGGATTGAGAAATAGGATGAAAAACAGAGTTAAGCTTGTTATGTAGATGCAACAACTCTAAGAAAGGAATCTGTGTGTTATGTACTGCACGTACATACCAAAAAAATAAAAAGGACTGGAATGGAGACATGGATGGAGGCAGGAGCAAACAAGTGAAAGAGTTTGAAAAGAAAGAAATTCAGAAATATTAGGTACACGTACCAGTCCCCCACAAGGGATGTAAACATTAGACACCACAAACATATTCTAATAAAAAATTACAGTAACCTTATTATGAAACAGTTACAGCCTTGTTCTAAAAAGTTTCTTCTGCACATGAATTTTCATGAGTCATCTGTTCAGATGCTCTGATCTCTTTGAAATTAAGAGTTTTATTTAGATGGGGTAAATAATGATGAAGTAATTGGTCTAAGAGTATCTTCTTTAGTTTTTTAAAATGATAGACACATTAAAAACTCTACTTGGTCCAACAGAGAAGATGGGTTGACTGTACTACAACCTACTTTATTTGTCTATGTATGCTATAAATCACTGCCAAAGTAATGATGCTTGCATCCTAACAAGAGCTTTTCACCTGTCTCCCAAAATAGTTTCAAAGGATGTAGTGTTGCAAAATGAAGTCTGATCTCCTAAGCACACCACCCAAGGTCTTCTATCCTGACAAATGATATCCCTCTTTACCCATTTGCATTTATAAATACTTATTTTATCTGCTTTGATTATTCATCTCACATTCTTTCCATCCACTTTAATATTTACACACCTCAGGATCCAGCCCAAATGTCAGTGTCTCTGTCGAAATTTTTTTCTGATTCTCTCAATTAGGTTTGGTTGGTATTTGATTTCTACAATTACAACTACCTGAAGGATCCAACTGAATGATTTATTACATTGTTTTTTTAAATATCTGTTTTTACGTCCACATCCACAATGAAGAATGATTTCCTCCTAGGTGGGCACCATATGTTACTCACTTTTGTTCCCTGAATTTATTGCTGGTACAGTGTTCATCCATGAGTTCACTCAGTTCTTACCACAAATGTAGGAACTCCGTAAACTCAGTGGGTGACCGAGTGAGAAGGACAATGTGTACCCATGACTCCACTCACAGACAACACATTTATATAAGGGGATCTGTGTAATGCAATTGAGAGAAAATGACTCCATTAAATGACCTGGGATTACTGGCCCTCATGCCTGCACACACAGTTGCCTGTCCTTAACAGTTGCCTCTTTTCATCATCAGCTGCATCTGTTGAATATTATACATCTTCTCACATCTGAGATACTCATTTCTCCATGAAGTTATTAATTGGTTCTGTGCTCAAAAGCTGTTCCCCACATGATCAGTAAGTACCTCCTTTAAAAAAATCTTTCTTCTTTCCACACTGAGTTGATTTATATAAAAGCACAATTATTTGTTAATGTGTCTGTATGGCTTTACTCAATTAAAAGCTCTTTAAATAAGACCATATGCGGTTTCCTTGTCTCATTCCCTTACACATATGCACAGAAGTACGTAGCAAAGTGCTTTGTAATTGTACTGCTCAGTAGAATAACTGTATCAGTATAAATTTCCTTCTGTTGTGATTTTTAAAAATAGATTTCACATTATTTCTGCCAAAGATGATAAAAAGCAGAGGAGGCTTTCACTGAATTATTTTTATTTGTCCAAAAATTTCCTTAAGATTTTATATGTTTTTTTCCCAACAGTTGTGCTAATGCGTATCCATAAATGGGCTTTAGAGTACTTCACTATTGTTTTTAAAAGGCAATTAACTTTGTTACATTTCCAAACATAGAAAAACAAATACAGCTAAAATGAGTCATAGCTCAGACATTGGTTTAGTAATAAAGGTAGTTATTCATGTAAGCTAACCTAAAAATAATAACTAAAGAAAGTGTTCACACTCTTCAGAGTACATAGAAAAGCAAACACTCTATTACTGGATTCTACTAGTAATTACAGAATCTCCTTATCACTGAAGAAAAAGTTCTTTCTAAATGTTACCTCTCTCTCTCTCTCTCTCTCTCTCTCTCTCTCTCTCTCTCTCTCTCTCTCTCTGTGTGTGTGTGTGTGTGTGTGTGTGTGTGTGTGTGTGTTTGTGTGTGTTTGAAGAACAAAAGGAACAAATCTAAGTGACATGTGAAGGGTTTATGTCAAGGAGGATGATAGCAACACATTCAAACAAAACCAGAGTAACTAATCTGCAGATAAAATGGGTGGGTGAACGCAATGAATCCTCTCTGCAGAGAGACCTCATTATTCTATCACTAATGAGTTGATTTGTCAAAAACTAAAAACAAAGAGGACACAACTGACATTTACCTGCCTTTACTAAAACCTTCAACTGTCTTACGTTATTTCAAAGATTCCTTATGTCAGGATGCTTTTGTCAAAGATATGTTTAACACTACTCAGTTTATAAAATGCTATTCGAGAAAAATATATTTTTTGCAAAAACCCACATTTTTCTTGCAGAAATGATTTTTTAAATGAATAAAAATAAATAAGTTTGTAAATAAGCAGGCACACACAGAAAGCATGAAATGAAGACTAAAATGTAGCTACACAGAGACAATGATGCATTTTTGATTTTCTGAGAGTAATGGCCTCCCAGTGAATTAATACTGTACATTTTCTCTCTATATGTTCTGGCTCCCAGAGTCTTTGAAAAAAAAAGAATCTATTAAAGACTATTCTACTTGTGAATGAGCTTTGAATTACCTTTGCTTCTGTCAAAGCCCATTTATCAACCTGACAGTGTGAGTCTCTAAAAGCAAATAAGGGCAAGTAAAGGCCTTGCACTATTGCCTTAGCAGTATTAAGCTTCTTTTCTAACACAAGGGAAAGACATCTTAGAGATAGCTGTAGTATTTTACACAAATTCAGCTAAACACCGAATAATGGCTTTTTTTGGAGGCACTGTACTAAATGTGTTTGATCGGGTTCTGGAATGTTCCTATTCTACAACCTTGCATTACCAAATCTATATACTTGATCTTCTTCATGAATCTGGTATACACACTTTTAAAATATGTTAAGTCCAAGAAAAAAAAATCTTCCTCTATTTAAGTCTGTTTGACATTTTATGTATATTTTTACATTCTTTTCACAGAAACCTAAAAACATAGAACAATCTGATATTGTGTAGAAGTGTTTTCTACAGGCTCTGGTGATTTAAAAAACATTTGATTAGGTCTAAGTAAGTCTAAGTTTAATATAATATGCGTTTTGTTAATATAACCTATATATTTACAGAATGGATTGCTCGTACAAAAGCCTACATACAGATATTTGACATCTAGACACAGACACTCATGTTTTATTAGCTAATGTCCTTAGAACATATCTATGTAGCTTGAGCAACTTCTTTTTACTAATGGAGTGGAACATTCTAGAGAGAATTTCATTAAACAAAAAGTCAGTCTTATTATTGGATCTTGCTGGATCAATGATGCTAAAAACATTACCCAGCTACTTGAAAACCATTCATTGTCAGATGCCTGTCTAATAGATATGGCCATATTGTTTAATTGAAATAACCCTAAAATTATAATTTGGATGAATGTGTATATTGTTCAATGACTAAATCTCACTACAGGTGAAGTGATCATTTTAGAATATCCAAAGTGACAGCTGATGGTATATAAAGGTTTTATTTTCATATAAATTTTCATGTTTCATGCATTTTCTGGAAGTCGTTTTGAACCAACTGAGCTGTCAATGGACAGAAGCATTTACTTTAGGCTGAACTACCTTTATATCTTCACACTGAGTGATTGTATCAGTCATTTTCAGTTTCAGTACAAGATCCATTTCCTTCCTAGATAATTTAGTTACCTCAATAATACAATCAAGAGTATCTGGGCTGTGGAAGATTTTACACAACATTTCATTTTTTAAGAGTCAGATCTCAGAAATACAATTTAAATCTTATCTGTTGAGACAAACACCAAAAGGCGCAAAATTAAACCGGGGAATTTTGACATTAATTTACACATAAATGATTGTAGACAGATCTAGGTAATTTGATATTATGTACATGAAAGTAAAATTTATATATTCTGAAAATCTGAAACATAGCTAATGCTATGTTGTAGATGTTTATTTTGAAATTAACGTAAGTGACAAAAGTTATAGAAAAAATATAACAGATGAACAGTTTAATAAGGAAATATTTTTTCCTTAGCTTTCATTCATTTCTAGCAAGGATTTAACTTAACTTTCACATCATTCCTTACAACTTTTATGATTATTTTATTCACAATCATTGAGCCAAAAAGTTAAAATTTTAAGAATTAATTCTGGTTGTAAAGAATCATTTTGAAGTAAATGTATTATGATGTTATTTTTGCTTTCCTTGGATATTTTTATAGTATATAAAGGATGTATGCATATTTCTACCCTATTGTTTTTTCCCTGCTTATTTCCTTGTTTTAAAACTTCCTTCCTTTTACTGAAATAAGCAAGGTGATATGTTGCCTTGGACCTCTAAAGTCCTAAATTCCATGAGAAGCAAATGTGTTTTCACAAAAGAACCAGAGGTCCAAGGCAACATATCACCTTGCTTATTTCAGTAAAAGGAATTAACTGGAAAAAAAAATTTTGAGCTTTTTATTGGACGGGACAGAGAGAGTGTATCTATAGATAAGTGTTTCTCAGTTTGGAGCCCTTCTTCTGCAACTGTGATTGCAGCCTTGTCTAAACCCTTGTGTACCCCTAAAAATAAAGGCACAGTGAGGGAAACAGTAGTGTTTTAAAAGTTATTTATACTGTCTACCAATTTAGCATTAACACAAACACAACAACTATGAAGTGTGGAATTACACACTACACGCGCATACACACATAGTTACACTAAGAAGTTGTATGTGCTAAACAGAGGTCATCTTTTCTGTTACCCCAACATTTCGAGGACACAGTAAAAAGACTGTCTGGAAGCACCCCTATTTTAAAACAAATGTTACTGCCTGAATTATAGGCCCTAGATCTGTTCTGGAAATAGGCACAAGGCCAGGATAATTACGGCTTATGTGAGTCACTCGGGCAGCTCTAGGCACTGCTCATCCTATTTATACTCTAGTCTTGGAACAAATACGCAGAAGCCAAGGAAATAGTGACAAAGAACAATGTCAGTGGAGTTCACTGGACACAACCTCTTCTCTTATAACTCAAACACACTTAAGGATCTCAGCGGACAGGTTCGGGAGCCCTCCTGCTACCCTGGATGTCCTCAATAGTTACGAAGGGACATGCAGGCTGGCACAGCTGCCTTTGAGGTGTGACCTTGCTGAGTTATTAAAGAGTTGGATACTACTGAAAAATTTGGCCATAGCAATTTACTCTACAACAGAATAATGCACTTCACCAGAGGAATGTCAGGTTATTGAATTCTTTGTGCTGAGATGTGCTTTGTGCAGGAGAGTATATCCACAAACCCAGATTACTTCCCAGCTTCCTTCTGCCTCAGCCACAGGTCATCACACTTGGAGGGATCTCTTCAATTTGTTCATTGAAAGTTACAAAAATTTTTTCCTATTTATGTTTTTTTATTGGTAGAGTAATTTTAGAGCTCTTTTAGGTTCACAAAAATTTGAGAGAATAATACATCTAGTCCATGGACAGTGGGCACATAATATCCTTATTTATTTAGTTCTTTTTTTCATTATTTACTTTTTTCTTGAGTTAACAGACTCGAGTAAAAAAGATCAAAAAATTTAGAATTAGTGTTATAAGTAGAAAAACTTCTTAAAAGTCCTGTTAGTTTATAAGACAGTTAGCAATACATTTAAAATAGTCTTGTCACAATAGTTTCTCATATATATATATACATACATATATATATATATATTTGCATATGTAGACTGCACTGAACAGAGAATATATTGGATGATAGATAATGAAATTAAAATGCAAATTATATTCTTAAAGATTAGACAGGAAGTACTGCATAGTATCTTCTATGTAATCTTGAAGCCTTAAAATATTCTTTCTTCCAGAATGGGAGATATTTTTCCCCATTGTAATTTTTTTATTGTGAGGCAGGAGATTAGGGCTGTGGCAAACAGTTAAACAACTGGCCAAAATCTGTCAAATCCATGAAGAACCAGGTCACTTGTGCATAACACGGGATCCAGAGTGACTGCAGTTCCTGGGCACCGTGCATGGAACCAATCAGAAGTGCTATGTTGTCCACTCTTCCTTTCTATCTGGCAGAAAGCAAGTGACTCGTTTGATGGGGTAGTGTAAGTCTGGCACCAAGTCAAATGAGTTTTTGGTAGGAAAGCTGTGCCAGTGCCTTGTTTGCAAGAGCGAAGAGCCAGTCCAGGAATTTCAGGTACCCCATCCTCACAGCAGCTGCCAGTCTGTTCACTGCCCCCTCTCAGTCTGAAGACTGTTTGTTTTTCCCCTTCAGTACATGTACATCCCGGCTACACTGAAGTTTTTTATTATTCCATGCTTGCAGTAGTAATGATTTCATTTCTTGAGGCGGATTGATTCGTGTATCTAACACATCTCAATTCCTTTTTCACTCTGTCTGCTCCTGCTCCCCTCTTCCTTAATCTCTTGATCTGCGCATTTGAGAAAAATCTGCCTCCCTGCTTTCAAATATCTCTCTTTAATTTTGCTCTTTATTTATGTGTTGGGTTTCCTGCTCCCTTTTCTGTATGTGCCTTGTCCAGTGTTTTGTTCAGGACACCAATAATCTGGGAAGAAATGTCCTGGGGCTTATCATCTGTAAGCAATCGTATTCATTATTTTTCTCTAGCAACAAAAAGCTCTTTTGGTTGCCAATCTTCTATTGGATCTAGAATGAATGTATGAAGATTCTTTAGTGATCTTAAAAGGGAGAAGTTATTTGTTCAGTTGAATTTTAAAAATTGGTGCTGTACTTCATAGATGAATGAACAGATTTGTGATAAGAAAGCTCTGCAATTATTTGACTCCTTACTCATTTTACGTATCTCTAATTCTCCTTGGTCCCTTGATAATATTTTGTGACCTGGTTATACTAAGGCTCTCCTCTTCTGTACGTCCAGCTAATATTTATTGATGCTATAATAAGTACTATGACACAACTGGTACTATTCAAGTAAAAAAAAAATTCCCAAATGTTTAGTCTTCCTAGATTGACCTAAACTAAAACACAAGTCCTGTTGCTAGGTATAAGATTTCCTGGGTCTCCATGTCACTATGAAATTAGTTAAAGAAAAATTTTAAAAAGTGCAGACTGTTGGACACAAGGCCTAAATTCAGATAGTTTTCAGTGGACTATGATATATCTAAAGTATTTTTATTTTTAACAAGCTTGCCAGCTGAATCTGATGCATAATGTATTTAAAAATATGAATATTCCCAGAATTCCTTATTTTGTATACAAGACATCTAAAACATATTTATGATCAGGGTATACATAAAAGCCATGTCTTCTCCTATCAGCTCTTTATTATGATTGGTAACTACATCGTGTGCTCAAAAACTATTTCTGAGGATGGTGTAATCCTGATTTTATTTGTGCATATTTCTTTAGGAAGCTGTGTAGATAATTAATGGATTATCGGAAAGACTTGCGTTAATATGTGTGAACATGGAGCTCTGTCTGCTTGTTTGTCCATTTGTTTATTTTTTTAATGCTGTGCATTGACCCCAGTGTCTTGCATATGCTCACTAGATGCTCTGTAACATCACCAGGCTCTGCCTATTGTTTCATTTTATTTTTTGTTGAAGGAAACAGAGGGCACCATTATACCTTTATGAACTACTGCTATATATCACAGATGGTGCCCTACACATGAAAAAACATATTTGGGTTGTTAAGTATTCCATCAGTGGTCTGAGCAGAACCTATTAAATTCTATCTAAAATCAAATTTCATCTCAAGATACCTGGAAAGAGCAATGATATTTCATGATATTTCAAAGAGGTGAGTTCACAAAATAGGTTAAAAAGCCTATTAAAAGATGCCTGAGAAACTGTTATATTTTTGAGAATGTGGCTGTGGTGGATAAGAATGTCTAGTAACCATAGCTAAACGAAATTCCCACTTGAATTCTCATTTTTGTTTATAAAATTGTCACTTTATCATCCTTTGTCAAGTAACTGAAAAAAAAAACAAAAATTAGTTTTAAGAATATTTCTTCCTTGTTAATCAGAAAAATCTGCCCCGCCCAATTTAAAAGTTGGTAGTTTACAAATACACTTAACTTTATATATCACTAATATTGCAATGCATGAATCAGCTTAATAGACAGCATTCAATCTGACTTAGCTCTACCTCCTGTGTTAATCATCATCTTGGTATAGTTGCTCATCTTGCTCTGAGGGAATGACTTTAGGCAATAATTTGTTTGACTGCTATAAACATATTTTTCTACTTATCTCATTTTTGTACTAAGTATTTAAATTTTAGAGTAATTTTAGAGTTATTTTATGTTCACAAAAATTTGAGAGATTGAAACAGAAATTTCACATCTAGCTCACAGACAATAGCCATTAGAGCCTCTACCTTATTTACTTTCTCTTGAGTTAACAGAATCACATAAATGAAAATCAAGATGTTTAGAACTACAAAGCCACAAGGAAAAAAAATTCTTAAAAGTCTTGTCTGTTACAAGGTAAAGTTAGCAGTATATTTAGAATGTCTTGTCACAGTAGTTTTTCTCTTTATATGTATTAGTGTGTGCAGACTGCATTGAACAAATGATTAGATTACTGTTGATAGAACTACATGATTATATTTTTAAAGAACAAACAGCAAATATCTCACAGTATCTTCAGGTATGTGTGTAATATTGAAGTCTTAAAATACTCTTTCTTCCAGGATGGGAGATATATTTTCCCATCATCAACATTTCATCGTGAGGTAAGAGAGAAGCTTCAGAGCTACGTAACCAGACCCTGCCTATCATTTCATTTTATTTTTATTTTTGGAGGAAATGGAACACTTATATCTTTATGAAAAACTACTTAATATCACAGGTGGTGTATTCCATATTCATCCTTTCATTGTGAGATGGGAGAGTAGTTTTTAAGACAGAGAATGCTTCCTTCTAATTATTTGTATATACTGCACATCAAGTTGGCAAATTTTAAGGAAAAGTAGTTTTGCTTTCATTGCACTGCCAGTGCTACGAGTTTCACATGAAACTACAGTTCAGTTACATAATTACTGATGTGCTGATTCAGAACAGGAAGGTGGCTGCACTGGATAGCGTGATTTTTGTGAGTATAATGGGAATACTCATATATGATACAGCGAGTTATAAAAACTCTTGGGGAAAAATATGGTGGTACAAAGCCTTAGCCATTCAATCCTGTACCAGGTTCACTGTCATTATTACTGCAGCTCAGTTTTTAACATTGAAACTGTACTGCAAAATTAAAGTATATAGACAAAATAAATTTTTCTCCTAGTCCCACAGATCCTTCAAAAAAAGGAGATTTCTGCTAATAGCATAATTAAGCTCGTATGCAATAATGCCTATCTGCACTAGCTGGATAGGACATTTTCAGCACTTTTGGAGTTGCAAATCAAAAAAAAAAAAAGCAGTAACAGATAAAGTGTATAATATCTTATAGTTGCATTGAAACTCCATTAATTTTTACTACTTAGCACATGCTGATTTATTTAATAACCTTCCTTAAATGCATTATCTGCATTATTGCTTCTCTAATACCACTTAGTTTTTAAAGTTCTAACATATATATATGTACACTACCTATTAGATTTTCCTTTCCACTATTGACTACATGCCTTGTAATTGGAGAAGAGTTAATTTTACCCCGAATGCCATCTCTTAGCAACAGGTAAGGGAGGGAAAAGAAAGTTGGAAATTGCAACCTTGAATCCAAAATACAAAGTGAAGACAATTTTCAGTAAAGTCCATTTAATTTAAAATCTCTTTTCTGCCTCTCAGAAAGCCTGAGCACTAAGCCCAGCTATTAAAGTGCTGAGCATTCCAGCTCACCAAAGATTGCTCTCCTGCATGTTAGGATGACTCAGAGCTCGGTACACAGACTGAGGCTGCCACGCAGATCTCATATTTATTGCCAATATGCAGGCAAAAAGATGAAAGCAAGACAAAAATCTGTTCCAACTGCCCAAGGAAAATAATAACATACCACGCATTCATGGAAACCCTCAGAAGTGTGTCTCACCTCACAAAAGCGCCGCTGGGATGATAAAATGCACTACCACATAATTGACAAACAAAATTCTAAATTAAAAATCTTTAACTGGCAAATGGAAAAATCGAAGTCAACTTGGGACCAGAGAGCAAAATTAACCTAATGTAATTGTACATAATAATCTATGAAATCATATGCAAGCTAAAGTTTCAGAAATGTTGCTTGTGTATGTGTGTGCATGTGCATGTGTGTGTGTGCACATGTGCACGTATGTACTCATGGGTGTTAAATTTTGTACAGAAAAATATAGTGGTGTCCTAAACTCAATTCCTCAGAATGCAATGTCAATTGGAAATCAGGGAACTAGATCTTTATATAGATGATTAGTTAAATTCCGATGGGCTTGTCATATGACTGGTAGCATCACAAGAAGAGGAGATGTGAAAACAGAAATGCCCAGGTGAAAGCCTTGTGATGACAGAGGCAGCGATGGAATCATAATGCCTCAGGCCCAGGAGCAACAAACATCATTACCCCACAAGAAACTAGGGAGGGCCAGGAAGGGACGCTACTTTGCTGCGGTCCTGCTGGACCTCTTGATTTTGGAAATCTATATCCTAGAATTATGGAAAAAGATTTTTGCTGTTGTTACCACACCACTTACTCTGTACTATTTCACTGTGAGAGGCTTTGAAATCTAGTACAGTTCCTGTGCATGTGCACCTGCCTCCAGCAACCTGCTTTGCACATATTCAAAATGATAACACTAGGGCATGTGGCAAACTTTTTAAAGACATTACATTTTGGTAACAGCAGTAAAGGTGATTTTTCACCCCTTCATATAGTTTCCGAATTTTCTATTTTAAATGTATAATTCTGTTGCAATATAATAAGCAGGAAATATTAAGTAAGCACAGAAGGGCTTCCCAGAAGCATGGCCTAGTGAGCAGAAATAGAGTTTAGTTTGATTTTCTTCCACTCATAAGCTGAATACTCATAAATAAGTTCTATTTTTTAATTTTAAAAACAGTACTCATAGCTATAATGGAGCCAAAACATAAAATTGTGTCTTTACTTATTTTGGATACCTAATGTAGTCATGTAAGAAAACATTAAATCTCCTTTATTTTTCAATGTATTTTTACACTATTTTGAGCTGGTACATCAAGCTTAAAAGTAACACATGCATTTCAGTCAGAACTTGGTAAAATTAATTCTTCAATGATTACAAAATATGATTTGGGATGGGTTTCTAATCTTCTCAGTCCCAATTTCCTGACATTTAACATTACAAAAGCCTGCCCTCACTGAGATACCATAGAGGAGGATACCTACCAGAGATAACTGAAATTTGAGCCCTTTGCCTAGCACTTTAATGATTAGTGAATATTATGTATCATCGATATGCTACAGATTGGGACAAAAATTCCAATAATGAACATATTAGTTTAATTAATTACTATCTTATCACAAAGAAGGTAAGCTCAGTCCCTAAAATCATGTAGTCCTTGGCTTAGAATTCAGCATTTCCGTTAAAATAGTACAGTCCTTGTGCAAGTTCTCTAACCTAAGAATTAGTTTCTTGTTAAATGAAGAGAGCCAATTACATTTTATTCAAATTGTTTTGAAAGGGTGATGATGATGCTGATGACAATAATAAAAACTGTTTTCATGTATTGACTTTGTTATGATGTTCCATGCCCTTGGTTTGCTACATCACACCTAGTAGCATATTCACTACTTGCTAAAGTTTTGTGAGTGCTTTAACCCGAGTAGTTAACCATATAAGGATCACATAAACTCGACAAATTAGTTGGCATTAGAAACAAAAAATACTCTGTAGTTACTCATATTAAATTGTTACTGCTTTGTAAATATTTGATGTATTTTATTTTACCTGCCTAATAATAACCCAAAAAGCATAACATTTTCATAAATGTTTCCCATGAATGAATTTATAAGTTTATAAGTGATTTAATTCATAAATAATAGTATATCTGTCAAGAGGTCTTTGAATTTTCAGTTATGCTTCAGATTTGTATGCAAGAGATCATTCCTTTCAAAACTGTATTTTAAACTTCATTCTCTTAACATTTTCAGATACCCATTAAAATTTAGCTTGAGGAATATACTAAATGCATTGGTAAAGCACTGATTCATTTTGTGTTGCTATAACAAAGTATCTGAAGCTGAGTAACTTAGAAACAATAGATGTTTTTCCAGTTCATGGTTTTAGTTTAAAAGTCCCAATAATATGGTGCTGGCTTCTGTCAAGGGAGTCCCTTGCTGTTTCACAATAGAAAGAGAAATATAAAAGGAGGCACTCACATGAAGAAGCTACCAAGAACATGGGTGGCCTTGTTTTAAAGCAATCTTCCCTCATTGCTAATATTCATTCCTCTGAGATTCAACCCATTCTGAGAGCCAGCCTTAATCTACCAAGGCAGATAGAGACCTCTTGATATAAAGAGTTTCCAATATATTTTATCACTCATGTCAACTCTTATACTGAACACTATATCTTCAGCATGTTAACCTTTGGAGGGGAAAGCCATATCTCATCAAGAGCAATTATACACAGACACACACACGCACACACACACGCACGCACACGCACACACAATGGTCTCTCTATTACTATGTGTAATATAGATATACTATGTGCAATATAGTATAGTCTTTGTACATTTGATTCAAATTTTCTTCTTAAAAAAATTGGTGTTCCAGTCAAGATTTTCAAAAGCTATGTAAACTTTTTTTTTTATCTTGCTTATAGCCTCCAAAGTTACACTTCATACCAATCAAAGTACACGAGAAAAATCAGGTTTCATGGGACATACACACAGAAACACCAAATTACATTTTGTATGGCCCTGTAGCATTTTGACAAAATAGCCTTGAAAAGAATATAAAGAAAGAGGATGAGAAGAGGATCATGAATGTGGAAGGAAATTGTTTTTATTGATTTTCATTGGCAGTACAGTTCATAACACGAGCACTAAATTTATGAAATCAGTTGTCGATTTGGCACTCAGAAAGGCAGGTTCCTTGAGAACTCTGAGGGTTTGGCTCTCATATCCTTCTGATTATTAATTTCTGGGTGACAGGCCTGCTTCTGATGTCCAAATGATAAGAATGGGGACAAAATAAAGGAAATTAGATATTTTAAGTGAACAAGAAAACTATTACTTGTAGAAAAGTCCTGCTCTAAGATCTTAGAGTCTATATTGGTTCTTTTATGTACTATTCTTTTATAAAGAATGGTCTCCAGTACAAAAATAAAATCTGACTTGAAAACACAGAAATAAGAGGCAATATCCGCAGTGCACTCAGACATATCTGATGTACTCGGATGCACTCAACAACTTTTTAAAATGTTGGAAATTTTACAGTTATAATAGATGGTTATCAGGGTGCCAAGGGCTTAGTTTTTGTGATAACTTTATAGGAGCCAAAGTTTAGATATCATCTTTAATATAACAAATAAGTTACATGCCAAGTACACAAGAATCTGAAATTATTTGTAAAGATGGATGTCAAAAAATTGCAGGATTCACTGTTCCTCTCTCTCGTGTAGGTCCTATTTCCCTTTGCTTTCTGACACATTATTAAATGCAATCATAAAGTGGAGTGTTTCCTGGATCAGAAGAGAAGCAGAGGGAAATTATGTTGCTCAGAATATCCTTAATTCAATAAACAAAGTCTCTCTGTATATGCACAACCAATTTAACTATGTTGACTCAATTGGCCGATCAATTCTGATTTAAAGCAAAGGTCAGATCAGTCAAGCTAGAAATCAATTCAAAGAAAATTAGTAAAAATTTTGCTTTCAATCGGCATGCTTTGAATATTAAAGGTGATGCAATTATTTCAGCAAAGAGAAAAGAAATCTTTAATTCAGTAACACTGACCTTAAGATTATTGAATTATAACTGTTTTGTTAAAAATATTATTTTTACTCTTTTTTTTTTTTTTTTGCTTCAGGATACTTTGTTGCTGTAAAAAGCGGAACATACCATGGAGACACAGTTTTTCACTGAAAAAAATCAAATAAATTTTATAATAAAGAAAATTAAACATTATTTAATATTTTCTGATCTCTAGAGTCTCAGGTACAAAACTAGGTAAGATTTGGTGGCAGGGAAAAAAGTTAAACTTTCTAAAAGAAAATTAATATTAAAATTATAAGCTTTGGATTTTTATATTATGTCACTATCTACCATATATAAGAGATGATTTTTAAAGTAAATAAAATCATAGTAAACTGATATTAAACTTCCGGATGAGAATCATGGGTCATACTTTGTTGTGAGACAAATTTAGTGAATCAGTATTCAATAGGCAGCTTTCACTGAAACAGATGTAAAGACAAAGTCACACATATTCAATCCAGGAGGCCATCACAAATGATACAGAATACTGTTATCCATTATAGTAAATTCATGGAAGAGAACACCAGAATGCTCTCTCAAAGAGAATATTTTATAATGAAATAATTAAAACGAACTCAGAGAATATTGTACAGAAATCAAAAGTCTCTCTTTATCATTGACTTACAGATGAACATGGTGACTCACACATGATGTTTTGTGGAAAAAGATGAAAATCTTTTTTCAAAATCTGTAGAGAGATTTAATCAAAATAATGCCTACCATGCACCCAGTGCAGAAAATGTTGAAAAACTGGCTTTCAGGAATGATGATGATGATTGAGGCATCATGTCAGCTAACAGTATCCGTACTTTCTTGGTTTAATGAAAATTACTAACTGGGTGAAGATGGCAACGGTTCTAGCAATGAAATCAGATGAAGGCAGAGGAGGAGAAGGTGAACAAAAAGGACCAAGGTGTAATATGCACATGGACCAATTCCCAGTGAAGACTGCATTGTGTATTCTAGATATACTAATGAAAAAATGAGAAAAAAGTGATACCTTAAATCACATTTAAAAATCATAAACAAAATCAAAGCGGAAATTACTCAAAAACTTTCAAATACATTGCAATTGAGTGTTTTAGATTTTAGAGATGGCAGAAGTAGTGGCTCTTGGGAAGTATTTAACTTCCCACATACACACAGGATTAAAACTACACAAAGAAGTAACCTAAGCTAATGGAAAAGACGTGATAAGTTGATCTTTGGCAGATGTTCAGCTACAAATCATGAAAACTGTCTCCTCAAGGGACTTTAATTAAATGGTCGGCCACTAAGGGCCATTGGAACAATATGGTAATACACAAGATAGAAGCATTTAAGGATCCAACTAGACACTGGAAGCTCCTTGGAGATGTAAAAAATACGCATTTCTTTGAAATCTAATACTAGCAAAAGTATAATTAAGTGACCTCAAATTAACTCTCTGTGGGTGGCATCTTGGTTACTGAAAATGTTAAAGCAGTAATTGCTTGTCATGGAAAGGTAGATGGACTCATAACCTAGATTGGCGCCAAGGTAACCACAAAAAGTTTGTATTTTTCCATACACATGGACAAAGAAAAGTGAGCTTTAAACCGAATGTGGATGAAATATTTATTCTATACAGGAATTAAGCTAACAGGTATAAACTTGTGAGTAAAGATAAAGGCATTGCTCAGTAGAAAGCAGCATATTTTGGGGGTCTGGTAAACCTGATAGCATATGTGCTATTTTTTTTTAACAGAAAGGCAGGCATTGGGCTGACTCTAGTTTTCATTAAGCCTCATTATGGTGTAATTTTGTGAACCATAATCTCAACTTGAAGAAGCAATCTATGGCAGATGATCTCTAAGGTTATTTTCTTTTCTTTTTTTTTTTTTTTAATTTTATTTAAAAGGAAAAAGAGACAAAACAAAACAAAACAAAGTGGTGTAAGGGTACAAGTAATACAGAACTACAAAAAAAAAAAAACCAGTAAGAAATCACTAGTTAATAGATTACACATTATCATCTTAGAGATAGTTGCTCAAGTCACAGTATTAAAGCATACAAAGTGAACATTCAAACAGAGAGACTGCAAACAGTTGTGTTCAATGATCCAACCAAAAACATTAATATGGTCTAAGGTTATTTTCATATGATAGAGAAACAAAAGATACTTCAGTTGTATTTCTAGAAGTCTATGGAGAGAATACATAAAAAGTTATAATAATACTTTAACTTGATTCTATAGGGGGTTATATTAGAAATATCAAATTAAATGCACAGACATTTAACTTGATTATTCTTGCAATTATCTAAATTATTGTTTACTTCCAGAATATTGTAAAATATTATTTTACTCTGTGTTCAAAACAGGTGAACGTCTATAATTTTTGGAGCAAATAAAATAACACTGAAATGATGTGGAGCTTAATCATTAGAAGAAAATATTTGCATAATTATAATGTATATTATGAACACACATGATTTAAGTAATTTCAATAGATACAATTCTATCTTATTTTTTCAATGAGCATCAAAGTGCATACTACAATGCAAATTGTTTTGTAAAATAATACTGATACAATGTTGGTAGCCATGTTACTTAAATGAGAAGGGTTTGATTTTTCATTATTTTATGAACATATTATTGAAGAAATTATAAAATCATACATGATAATTGCTAGCAAGAACTCACGGTGTATTTCTCAGAATAAAAATTCACTTCAAAATTGGTTTCACTGCACTTCAAAGAGTAAACAAGTAACTATAGTTTTCAAAAATAAGAATGAAAGAACATAAAACTTAAGGAAGAATGACATGAAATCAGACAAACATCACAAGTTTCAAATTCAGTTCTAAAGAAGACATTTGAGTTATTCCTTAAGCATCAGATTTCTCTGCATAAGAAAAGAAGTTCCTTTTATTTATACTAGGTTTTGTGCTAGATCCTGTCTTTCCCCCAAAAAAACCCTGAACAATAGGCTTTAGATCTGCATTCACTTGCATGTGGCAGTAAGTGTCAGTCTGGAAATAGCTTCACAATTCTGTGCATCGCTGCCTCTGTTGTTTCTTCTACTTGGCTCTACTCATTCTATTGTTCTTCTTTCGGATGACTGTATCTAGAATCCTCCACTCAAAGACTCCATTATCTGAAGCACATTTGTCTATATGAGAGAGTGATTATTAAGTTTGCCACCAGAATGCCAACACAGTTGGTGCGAAAGGCTGCCAGGCAATTAGCTGTTTCATTCAGCAATTTCCAAAAATAATACCTAGATTGTTAGAAAGGTCTTTTCCTTCATTAGTTAAATCAGTTGTCAAATTATATTTATTTTTCTCAGGACGCCCATTAAAATAAAAAATAAAAAGTTTAGAAAATCAGCTTTGTAGCTGAGTGCCATATACGGACATCATGTACTTCTCAGTTAAACACACTCACTCCATTTGCTCAAATGATTGCGATGTGTGCGTTAGGTTTATAAACCTTTGGTTTAAATTTTCCTCGATGGACTAGCATATGTAAGTGAAGCTCTACCAAGTAAGTAAATGTGACTCTTACAGTTGTGAAAAATGAATTCCACAGAACTTCACCATCAGGCTTATATTAAACAGTGTGGACTAAAACAAAGAACACAGGAATAACTCTTTAAGTGATAAAATAAGTGTGTCATAATTCCTTAGCTGTCATCTCGGGCTTGGGATTGTTTAAAATTTTATGTTTTTGTTTTGTAGAATTTTGTTTTGTTGTGGGCTTTCTTGATTGAGTCAGAGTCAATACTTGCTCTAGCAACCCAGTACAACAGAACAATTCCAAAGTTGCAAATTCTTCTTTCATAGAAGAATTTTTTTTTTGGTCCAGCATCATATTACATCCAGTGTTAAAGGTCACTTACACTTATTTGGATAGGTACATGCTAAGAATGTTCAGTGAGTATCCATTAAAATATTTTACTTTTTGAACTCTTAATCAACAAATTACTTTGTATGATTTATAGAAAATTTACATTTTCAGGTATATAATATGCCTCTCCCTAATATCCCTTTGTAAGGATGGATACTTCAACAGTTTATCACATTAGTGGTATTTCATGTATTTTATTTTATTTTATTTTTGTCTTCTTTGTTTTTATCAGTTCCAGGGATTGAACTCCTGACCACACACTTGGAAGGCAGGCGCTTATGCCGCTGAGCTAAATCCCCAGCCCCCTATTTCATGTATATACCAGGTGCTAAATAAACCTTTCCTTAAAAATGGTTGCATGGGGAAATAACGGGCAGTAATGTTGGAGAAATATGCAAGTATATTTGTAAATATTATTTGTCAGGTAAAAATTTTTCTGAGCCAAGCAAGAGTTTTAAATGATGTACTTTTCCACGAACTCTTGGTTTAAAAAGTGTGGACCTATGTTTGATTATCTTTCGATGCTAATGCAGTTCATGTATTGCTTTTGTAGTTAACTTCAGTGACATTTGATTTATGTGACATTGAGCAACAAGTGTATCATCAGAATCCAGTTCATTCATAGAGATGAAACAGTTTTATTTTCTTCGCTAATTACCAAAACAGAAAAATTAAAATACATTGAAGAAAGTCACCTAGCTAACTTCTCAATGCCCTCATTATTTTCTCTGAATCATAACTGCTAAAAGTGAGTGTTTATGCTATTTAACAGACTGTCCTTTAAGATCATTTACTCATTTTTTTTCTAAAATGACTTTGAAAAAAGATGAGAATAAGATTACTATTTAAATAAAATCAGAAAACTAAAATCAATTTCTGGTATTTGTAGAAGACAAAAAGAAAAGGTAAAGGCTTTTCATATGATAATGAAAATTTCTTTAGAAACAGGCAAAGAATAAAAAAGAAAAAGGTTTCATCTGTTTTTTAAATATTTTGACTAAGATGTACATGTATGCTTCATGAATGTGTACATTTAGGCAAGGGCCAATTATAATAAAGAGCATTTTTTCTAAACAATGAGATTTTCTAAAAATAAGTACATCATAATATTTCTCTATAACATTTTCTTAAATTTTCATTCATTCACTCCATACCCAAATAACATAAATTTTAAATTTATGATAGCATGTATAATTTGTAAAAAAAGCAATGACACACCTATATGCCAGGTGTACAAAATGTCTCTAACCATAAAGACTTAGTGATTAGTCACATTAACAATCAGGCAATATAGGATATTTCTTTATAAAGCAGATAAAAGATATAGCATCTGATGTTCAGTTTTTCACTTTAAGAACCTTAAATGTATTTAAAAATTTTCAATTAACAAATTAAACAAATCATTTTTATTGTTAATGTTTTCTTTGTTTATTTCTAGGATGCACTGGTAGTCTCAAAGGAAGAACATTATTAACTACAACTGACTACTTTGGAAGTTTATCTAGTATTTCCTCTTTGAGTAAAATTGTAAATAAGATTATACAAACTTTTTTTACATAATACCTAGTATCTTGCCAGCTGTTTACTAACATGAATGAAATATTGGCCATTTGGAGTATTTAAATATCTACCACTTTTTATATCCATTAAAATCTCTAATGAGATTTTTAAAAATCTATTTTTATTCAAAGCTTTTGGAGACTACAAAATGTACAGCTGACATAAATAAGAGACTTGAAATTAGAATCCAAAATTTTTAATTTATTTTTAAATTTTATTATTGAAATTTCATTAAATTCAACTTTTAACCAAAAAGTACTCTAGAATCATGAAATCAATCAAACAAACAAAACATAATCCTAAAAACATTATCTCATTAAGCAAATTCAACATGCTATTTATTTGAGAGTAAGAGAAGGTACAAAAAGTAATATCTCATTTTAAGATGGATCACATCAAGCAAGAAATAAAAATTTCACTTAAAAAGAAAAGACGAAAGAGTATGAAGTTAAATCTCATGGGCTACATTGAAAAATCCATATTTATAATGTAAAACATGAATACTTTTTTTATTTATAAGTCAATAAAATGTTTAGAGGCAACATACCTAATAGAGATAATGACATACAGTTAACAAGAAAGCATGCCAAAATTAATACTGAGAGAAGTTAAAAAGTAACATGGAATGGAATATAGCTACATCAACTGGAACTTGATAAAATAATTTGGTAGATACTCTAACCCCTACTTGACATTATTAAATAAGCCATAGAGAAAAATAGTCATGTGTACTGAAGTTCTTTAAAACACAAAACAAAAAAGAAAAGCAAAAACAAAAACAAAAAAAGCTACAGAGAAACTAACACTAATGGAATAAGAAAAGGAAGCAAGAATATCCTAAACCAGATGCATCTATTGGCATCTTTAGGATTGTAAAGCGGCACCGTAAAGAGAAATCAGAGGCTTTAGTTTATTTGATCTCATGCCGCTCAGATGACTTTCTTTAAATAAATCAAGATGCATGTCTCAGGGACTTTACAAACCTCCTTATAACATGATGAAAATCATGAAAGAAGACTTTTGCAACACGTTAAATTCATACAATCTAGATATTCATAAGGCAAGATCACTCTTTTCAAAGTTGACGTGGTGTGAACTAGAGGTACTCTCACTGTTTCAAATTCCTACATTTCAGAAGAGGTTGTTACTCTGTATCATCTTGCTGATTATCCTTACAGCTGTAATGTTAATAGTCATCAACTATTTTAAACAAAGTTTGACATACTAATTGTCTCTAGATTTGTTTTGACTTTTATTTCACATGTTACTCCCTAAAATATCTGCTTTGAATGTTGGAGTAAAAGTTGCTGCAGGGTTTTCTACCTCTTCTCATTTTGTTATCACTACTATTGAAAATGGTTTCAGGCTGGGGATTTAGCTCAGCGGCATAAGCCACCTGCCTGGCAAGTGCAAGGTTGTGAGTTTCATCCCTGGTACAAGAAAAAAAGATTTCAAATATTCAGTAAAATTAAGTGGTAGAGCCTATTTTAAAATGTATTTTGCTAAATGGTCTAGATAAATCAAAAGAATAATGAAATACAGCTACCCATTCCAAGGAACTAAAGCTTAGCTATAGGAACAAGGCATCAACCTGTGATGGGGGATAGGACAATAATAGTTGCTAGGCATTAGATAGAAAGTGAATGTTAACAGACATCAGGAGGATCATAAATCACAGTAACAAGGTTGCAAAGATCTTACAGGAACAGGGAAGACGCAGTAGCAGATACTGAAGTGAAATCATTTTGACAGGGTAAAGGTTCATAGTTAGGGACACTGGAAGATGGTTGATGTATTATAGATTGAGTAAATAACAAAAATACATGTATGGAAAAAAGAAAAAAAGTCCGAGGACAGGATGTAAATTCTGGAAAGAGAGATTGGGGCACTCCATCTGACCAGTCACTAATATGCCAAGGTCTTAGATGTGGAATACCATGAAATAGCCTTTTTCTGTGTTTTTCTTGTGATGAGTGTGCTGAACTCTAGAAATGGGGAAAGATGAAAGCAGGAATTTGAGTGAGGGTGACTTAGAATCCGTGTGGACACTGCGGGGAGTGAGAAGGAAGTAGAAAACACAGCTTCCTCTTTTCCTTACATACCAGGTCAAACTTCTAGAATTTAAATAATATGAATTGGCAACAAAACAATTTTTTAAAAGTGTCTTAATGGGTGGAAAGAGGATTTGGAACTTGAAGAAAAAAGCCATTTGAATTCTATTAAAACAGAAATTCGATTTCTAGTGAGTAAGTAGTAGTAGTAACAAATGACCTAATTATAAGGGATGAGGAATTGAGGTAGAGAGGGAGAAAAACTAATATATATATATAATATATTTATAATATGTTTTATATATTAGTTATATATATAATTATATATATATATGTATAATGTTTTATATATATATATTTTATATATATATATATATATATATATATAAATATATATATATGCATGTATATATCAGAAAAAAAACCTATGAGGAAACTACTGTAGAACACTGGTCTATGCAATGACTATTTTTAAAATTTTTTTTTTTTAAATTTGACCTCAAAAGAAAAGTTAACAAAAGCAAAGATGGACAAAAGATTTACATCAAAATAAAATATTTCTACACATCAAAGTTTAGCACAGAAAGGAAGAGACATCCTTTGGAACTGGTGAAAATATTTGCAGGTCATAAATCTCTCATTGGTTTAATGTACAACATAAATAAACTCCATAGAGAAAAAACTAGTAATATGATTTGAAATGGCAAGGACTAAATAAACATGGCCCAAAAGAAGACATAAAAATGGCTAATGGATATATGGAAAATTTCTCAGCATTATCAATCATTACAGAGATGCAAATTAAAAGTCTGAGACATCTGCTATCTATTCGGATGGCTACTACCGAAAGCAGAAACCCACCATACACAGCAAACCTGGATGAGAAGTGAAAGGTTAAGGAAGGACTGCTGGTGGGAATCTAAATTAATGTAACCCACGATGCTAAACAGTATTAATGCTTCTCAAACTAATAGAACTAGAATTAACATAAACCACCTATCCAATTTCCAAAATTTATCCAGATTGTCTGAAATTTCTGTGTTCACTGTAGCATCATTTACAACAGCTAATGTATGAGAGCAACCTAAATGTCTGAACACATGAATGGTTGACAGAATCTGTACATATCCACAGTGAAATATTATTCAGCTTTTGAAAACATTTAATAACATGGACGGGGTTGAAGAATATTATTGCTTAGTATAATAAGCCAGGCACAGAAAGCCAAGTGTCACACTTTCTCCCTTGTGTGACAAATCTGAATCATTGGAACTCAATGACCAAAAGAGTAAAACATTGCTACTAGAATTTGAGATTGGATGGTGAACAAGAGAGAGAGATGATAGCCAAAGGGTTCCAAGGATTGGTTAGGAATAATGGTTGATATTTTTTAGATCAGTGGACAGCATGTGAATAACACACCTTTATATTCCAAATACATATAATTTTGATTTCTCAATATGTAATAAAAGTAAAATATATACTGAAATACATTATGAATCTGCTTTGTCTTGAAAGCATGAGTGTGATCATCCTATTTTTCATTGTTTTTTCCTCCCAGCAGATTGAAATTCAGTCTTACAGAAGTGGTTCCTATGACCAAATAAGACACAGTCAGACGCTGACATCAACAAATTTGCAATGTATCAAACAAAGGTCCTTTTATAATTGAACACGAAGATAGATTTTTCAGAACCACTCATGTTCGTTATAAATCATCTGACTTCAGTTACTTATAGTATTATATTTCTAGTTTCTTTTGGTTTTATTTTATTATTTTCGTTTTTTTCCTTCTATTTTATGGAAAAAAAATAAAAATTCCTAACAAAATAATGGGAAAATGACAATAGTTAATACATTACATGTTGTTAGCTTTAAATTAGTTGCTCAAGGTACAAGATACAAGCATAAAAATTACACTTCTTATTTGGGAGAATAGACTCCTGAAACTCATATTCTTAAAGAAAAAGACACATTTCAAATATTTTACAAGATTATCTAGAATTGAATTAATGTATTTTTATGTAATTTTTTTTAAAATTCCCAACTTCCTGTAAACTTGAAGTTGAGTGGGTAGCTTCTGATGTTAAATGGGAAGCTGATAACTTCCTTTGACGAGGTCCACAGTGTTTACTGGTGAGGATGATACTGACATTCAAGTTTTATGGCACTAAGAGAAGACAGACTTCTGTATCTTTTTAAACAAAGCCTAAAACCATGGATACTGAGATCATGTTACACAGAAAATATTTTTGGTCAAGTCAGAGTTGATCAGGAACTGGCATGAGAACAGTTTTGTTGCATGATGATGCAAAATCATCCTAATGTATCTTAAAGATGAAACTCACAATTAGATTAAGTACAAAAACATGAAATCCATTAGTCTTTTATTGGTATATAAAGCTACAATGGACACTTAAAAAATTGAAAAATTATTTTTAAAAAAAAGTTTCTAAACTAATAACCATTTTTTTCATAAAACCACAGAAAAACAGTTCTGAAGAAAATCGTTGACAAGCAAATTAATGTCATGGTACTGTGAAACCAATACTACAGAATTAGATGTCAACTATTTTCTGCAAAAACTATATTTCACAAATGATCACAAACCACTTCCTTCATTACACGCATTACACATATGCACAGATTACAGATTACACACACACAAACACAATACTTTGGTTTTCAAAAGACAAGTCTGCTCTTACTTAAGACAAGGTGTTAAGACTTTTATTTAAGAAGATTAAATATCTGATGAGGTGAGAACTCGAGGCTGCTATGTTTCTATGGCTAAAAGTTTATGCTCTGCTTCTACCTTTTGAAAACATATAATTTACTGCTGTTTTATTGTACCCATTGGAATTATATTTAAAACACAGGACACTATTATCTAGATTAAGAAATAGAATCAAGTTTGGTTCTCAGTATTTCATAATATCAGAGAAAAATATAATCACCATGAAATCTAGGATTTCATACTACGACAGAAATGATGAGCTTTACCTCTAGTTTCCATATACCTCAGGTGGCCACTGCCCACACAGTGATGCTAGTCTTTTGCATGTGCAGTTCATTTACTAATTCACCAAGTGTTGACTGGTTATTCTCAAGTGCCAAATTCCTGCAGTTTGAGTACTCAGGGACACCCAGATGCATGAAATGACATCTTTGTCTTCGAGAAACTCACCGTCCAGTTAAACAGGAAGCCATAGAAACAAATCATTGTGATACAAGCTAACAGATGCTTGTAGAAGGGGCCGTGGTGATAGACAAAGCATATTTGTTTGGGGATTCAAGGGAGGCCTTAAACAGAGAGTGGCTTGTGGTCAGTCATTTGAAGAAAAAAATAAGGCTTTCCAAGGCAATTTAATAAAACAAAATCGAAGAAAAAAAGATGACAAACAGTTATATGAACCAAGTGTCTAAGATTCAGGCAACAGTCACAAATCACACCCTGCTCTAAATACACCAGTGAAACAGAGCAGCGATCAAGTCTGAGGACCTGGCCATACATGCGAAACGATGAAGTCATCCAAGCAAACCTGCTCGGCCCATTTTCAGTCTCTAAGACTTAAAAGAAAGAAAGAAAGAAAGAAAGAAAGAAAGAAAGAAAGAAAGAAAGAAAGAAAGAAAGACACTCAAACGACTTTTGAGGGGAGTATGAAAACACGTTCTGCAAATTCAAAAGTTTCCCACAAATAGTATCTATTTTATTAGACCAATGATTGACCAAGTAGTGGAAATTTAATTATAAATATGAAATTCCAGAAAAGGAATTTTGGATTCATCGTTAACAATATTATTTTAGTAAAAGGTGCGAGTCTACAATAAGATCTCTTTTTTGACACATAATTGCCATTCAACTCCATAAAGCTAACCAGTGCTTGGACAATTGCGTCCATGATAAAGCATATATCATAATTAGAAGACATTTCTAATTAAAGAGCCCTGAAAAGATTTCTGTCCTTGCACTCACGTGGAGTATGTATGTTGACATTTTTCTCAATAAATTTATTTCTGAGCTCATATAAGAACTATTATTATATCATTGAAAAGTAATATTCACACTTCACCACGTGCGTCATTGTCAGGTAACAAATAATAACATTGTAGTTTCTTTGGTAGAGAGCAATTGTGACAGACTCAGCATCCAGTTCCAAAATAAGAATATTTTTAAAAGCGGTTTTTGCAAATTGATGTGAAATGAATCTGACACAAACCCAGCATTTGGCAAGAGTTTGCCTGGGGCTATTCCTCTGCCTCTGTCTTCCTGGAGCATATTCTCGGGGTCAAATTATAGACAGAACACAGAAAGCTTCAAAAGGCAGTGGTGAGTCACTGCATCTAGCGTCACAGTCAGAGAGATGGGCCTTCATCGTAACTACTAAGTTAGTGACCAGTAATTATTTCTTGTCTTTGCTGCCCAGAATTTCTTCCTGTTGTTATTAAAGCAAATATGCTCTTTTGCCTTAGGAAAAAAGAAAAAAAAAAAAAAAAAAAAAAAAAGCTTCCCCTTTTCAGCTTTTAGCCAATGTGATTTCTGAGAGCTGGCCCCTCCTCGAGCAGGGTAGATATGTGACTGAAGCCTAAGGCCAAAAGAATCTTTCTCACTTTTTTTCACTCATGTGATTGGTGCAGACATGGACACCATAAAAACTGTGACAGTGTGCACCTCGGATACAGTATTTTAATCACAGAGGGAATAATTTGTATGAGAATGGAAAAAGAGAGTAAGAGATGAAGGGAATGATATAGGGCCCGAAGGACAATATTTGACTTGGTAATCAGTCACATCAGGTTAAATTCCTAAGTTTTAGATACCTAAACCTGTGAAAGTATCTGTGCTTAAGAATTATCCAGAAAAGATTCCCATCACTTGCAATGCAATTATGAGATAAAACTAATAACAATGTATCCCCTATCCTTCCTATTAACAAGAAAACAAACAAACAAACAAAAAAACTAACAATCCCAAATGTGTGGCTTATATTTTGGCCACTGCTTTCCTGGCTGAAATAAAAGTCTGTCACTCTCGCATATACGCACCCACCTCCTCCTCAGCACAAACATAAATCCCCTACTGTAAAATGGCAAATCGTATGTTCTCAGGGATTTCCTAAGGTATGTCCTGTTTACCTATAACTTAATGGTATTTCACATGTCCTGGTGCTCACAGTAACTCTATCCTCATTTCATCTGACCTACCTTGAAATCCTTTTCAATCAGCAACTTCCCCTTAAAGTTGTAACCATAACTTGTTTTTCTATTTCCAGATTACAAATGCCATCACGGTTGTCATTCTCTTATACTAGTATTTTTACTCTCAAAAAAGCATTTTGTTCTTTGGCACCGCAGAGCTGTTAGGACAACATTTTGAAAAGGAAGCTTCACTACATGCTTTGGAATAACTTGCACTGGACTAGGTTAAGTGTATTTTTTGAGTGGCAACAGCTACTTTCTGAAGGATTTAAGCTTTGCTTTTTTTCTCTTTTCAACACCACCAGTGGGAGGCCTTCTTCTGAAAAGCTCAGTATCTGTCATATGAAAAGCAACTATTTGTGGTAAAAGTTTGAGGCTTCTCGGAGGACTTTTTTGAGCATTCCATATAGATTCAGTGAGTTGGAATTAACAGTTCTGTCCTTGCATAAGTAAACAGAAAACCCGCAAAGTAATTCTCTACTAATCACAGCAAATTCACCTTGGATTCTACGGACATGAAAAGATTCTAACTGGCATTGAGCCTGAGAACTAGTAATAATATTATCATGGATTAGAAAGTGTCTATATTTACAACCTTGTTAGGATGTAATCTATTTTGGAAACATAATGACTAATCCTTAATCTCCCTTGTGATGTTCTTGATTATTATGCTTTTGGGCTTGATCAATATCTACCTTTTCTGGGTGTAAACATCTACCAGTAATCTCTGTTTTCCAAATTTATGGCACATTCTTATTCTTTTATCTGTCACTTACTATCATTTAGCAATTAGTAGTAGTTTCATTTTAGACATTTGTTTGTAAATAATTTTTGGGTTTCAATGTGTGTACCAATGTTTAACTGAAGAGTAGAGATACAATTACAGTACATGATAGATAAAGACATCAGATCCTTTGTGCATGAAACTCATATTCTAATAAACGCTCACATAATTAAAATTTAAAGAGATGCAATTATAATACAAGCATAATATAAAGTTTATTGTTTTTAAGGATGTATAACCAGGCTATAAGTTACAATGCATGCAGACTTTTAAGAATATTCATTTAAGAAGTAGGTATAAATCTAAACCAAATAAATTTTCTATTGAATGCGAACTTGCCACTTCTCTATCTCTGAATTTCATTTTGAATGTAGGAATAAATATTGGCATCAAGAATAGAATGAACAGAATGAATGAAGTATAGCTAAAGGCATCTGAGATATTTGCCTTTGCAATTATAAGAAATATCTAAGTAAGCAAGACCAATTGGATCTTGATAAAGTAATACTAGTTTCAAGATGTAGAAATAGTAAATTCAAAAGGAAAGCTAATCAATCTAATCAATTGTTAACTGAGCAGTCTCTCGCTTCATCCTTACTGTGTTTCTCTTTCAGCATAAATAAGTGCATTTTGAGAAGAAAAATTTGAGAAGGGAGAAATGTCATTCTTTGAGTCAATTGTTTGGAGTAACAGAAGTGAGATAATCGGGGAACGGCAGGAATGGTCGCTCATATTACAATGAGCATTTGTCCAGAACCGCAGCTGTGTGTGTCTCACTGCTGAAACTGTTGATATTAAAAAATGCAGTGATGACAAAATTTTGAGAGCAGTCGTGCACTAGAGTTTATAAACTGCCGATCATTTTATAGGGCAATGTATAAAAGCAGATTTTGAATATATGTCCTCAGTGACAGGTGGACAGTAATCCAAATGAAGTAATTCACTATTTTAATCTCCATTAATCTCCAAGGACAGTTTATGTTTATTTCATCTAACTTTTAAACTATAGTAACATGGTATTCTTATAATGAGGGAAAAAGCAAGTTTCAACTGCTTCAGTATAAAGGCTACTTAAAAATCAAATAAGCAAAATAATTTACACATTTTTTTAAAAAGTAAAAACAATGAAATGTAACTACCCAGGTCTAATAAAATCCAATATAAGTAAATACTATTTATACAGAAAGTTATATAGCATCTGTGATTCATTCACTTTCTTGTATTCTTAAAATAACTACTAAGTAATTAATATTTGTTATAAATTCCTATTTGCAATTATAATACAGTTATTTCTTTATAAAATGAAAATTATTTAGGCTTTGTGTTTTCTCTTAAACACTATTTGTAAAACAATGTGCTTAACAACTTATTTTAATAAATTAATGCATAGTTTAAAAATAATTTAAGCAATAATCATTATTTCAACATGTCTAAATTGTTATGCTTTAGGATAATTAATAAAAATGATTTTCTCTTTGCATAATTAATCTCAGTCACCCCAAAAAGAATTCCTATAAACTGTGCAAATGTATGTGTACATTTGGGAATGTTTTCAAAGTTCAAGATTATTACAGTAAATTATATATACTTTGAAAAATGTAATTAAACATTTTTGACCATCAAAGACCAATTAAAAATTACAAATGTGTAAGTTTCTGATCTGGCAGATGCAAGACTTTTTAAGCATGTATTTCCTAAATTATATAAACTTAATAAAATTAGTTCATAAGTGTACCTAGTTAATTCATATAATCCTCCCAAGAACTCAAGGAGAACTCCTTTATTCATAGTTCTATATGGTAGACGGTAGAGCTATAATTTTAATCTTAGTAGTCTGGCTCAGAAGTTAACAGTCTACACATGTGGAACATAAAATAATTTACATAAGCCACATTTTAAAGGAAAAATGGAAAGAATCAATATTAACTAGGGTTATTACAAAAAAAAAAAGATCATTAAACAGACCTAGACTGGACTAGTTACTCTAAATATACCCATTTATGAAATGTGAATGAGGTAATACTTATATTTTGAAATACAAGTCAACCTATTTTGTGATGAGTGACAGGTGGGGCATGCTATGGTTACAGGATTGTTAAAGGCGCAAAGAATGCCAGATTGCATTATAGGTAAAACTGGGTTAAAGTCACCCTTCAGGTGTTGCGAGAGGTCTTAATAAAAGGACACAAATGATTACGTATATAAAACAGGTGACAGTGCCCTCTTGAGGGCACTACTGAAACTTGACACCAGCTACCTATTGAAGAATTCTGTAGGTAAAATTGACTTCTTTCATATAGCATACAGTCACTGTACTTCAGTTTTACAATTTTATGAAAAATGCAAGAGCAACAACAGAACTGTTTAGATTCTTTCAAACATGCCCTTAAATGCAGCTTTTGTAATATTTACTATCAAATTAATGCAAAGATACAGATGGAGTAGTTTCCATTTCCTAAATGCTGAAAAGACACGCTGCAATCACTGACTGTGCAGAAAGAACTGTGGTTTTCTACTAAGAATTTCACTCAAAAATATCTTAACAAATATCTGTGCTGAATGATAGCAAATCAGGTGTTGCTTTTCACAAAATACTCTAAATATTATCCTTTACATTAGCCTGACATAACACTTGCCTTGTTAAAATTTCTAACAGCAAAGAGTGTAGTTGCCAATTTTGCTGTTTTATAAAACTCATAACCTCTTATACTTATTACAGTAATGTTTTTATAACCTTCCCTACCATCCTTTGAGGACACAACATACGTGTACACACATACACACACATACATGTGCGCGCATGCGAATTGTGCAAAATTCTTTCCTAAAACCTGGCATTACTTAAGATTTATATAGAAATGAGAGTCTCATGAAACAACTTTGGAGTAGTAAAAAATGTACACAGAGGGGAGAGAGACACACAGAGACAGAGACAGAGACAGAGACAGAGACAGAGAGACAGAGAGAGGCAGAAGAGAGACAGAGAGAATGTAGCCTTTTTGTCTTTCTCAGAAAGGCAGACAGATACAAGTTTCACTTGAGAAAAAGTATCAGAAATTGCACAACCAGAAAAACAGACTCTAAAGCCAACTGATTTTCTTTCCTGAAGACACAGTAATTCCTGAATGTAACCAGCGTGATAGAATAAATTCATAGAATGACTTGAAATACAAATCATTCATTTACAAATAGGTTTATTTTTCAAAACAATCTAACTGGTTATTCTTAATTATGGACACAGAAGAAATGTGAAAGCAAAAGTAAAAAGAAATGAAATAAAATAATACAAAATGAAATGAAATAAAATGCTCAGAGGAGACTTCCTAAACTTTAGTAGTTGGAAATTAACCCTGAGGCTGAGCAATACAAACTCCTCCTCCACTTCCCCCCCAAAATCACTGTTTCTGCTGATTGTGTTTCAGCTCAGAAAAATTAACTACTATTTTTCCCATCCTCCAAAAGGAAAAGAAAATTTTAGTGGATCTTATATTCCTGTGAAAAGACTCCAATTTTCCTAAATAGAAACAACTAGTTAACTCACTGTTTGTTAAAATATCAAATTATATTACTAAGAATATTCACATTCTTTTCATTTGTCTTATTACTTAATATTTAGAAATAACTCCATTTTTAAAGTATGGTTTCCAATTATTGCTTAACATACTCTGAATAATTAGTATCATTTTACAATCCAGGTTAAATATCAAAAGGTAGACCTTTGACCCTTTAATGCATAAAACATAAACATCAATCAGCAAAATATAAAATCAAAGTGCATGTCTATTTATTTTTAAATGTTAAAAGAATATGGAAAGTAAAGGCACCACACTATATTTTCACGACTCTATTTTTATAGGAATATGGTGTGTAAAATAGCAATGCACAAATCAAAATCAATGGCACAGATCTGGTGGTAAACTATATACCCATAGAGTTGCACCTTTGGCTTTTCTCTGCATGGACTTGTACAAAAATTCTGAATTCCTCTTTGTTAATCTTGAGAACTTGGCCTCTTGCACAAACCTGCTAATCCCTTACTAAGCTCCCAAATATGGCATCTGTGAAGTTCCATAAACCTTTTCACTATTTTGTTTCAATTGCAGGCACCAGTATTATTTGCTTACTTATCTATTTAAATACGCAGAAGTTGTCTAGCAAACAGAGAGGAACTTTCACTCATGATTTATATTTGAAAGTGTCATCTTCCTTTTCAAGTATTATTAGGAAAATATAAATTGTGGCCAAAAATTCCCAATTTCTCATCCCCTCGTCTGTTTTAAACACCTTATAATGCAGGAGCCAGGCTAATCATGGTGGCTGCTGACTAAGGCATGATAGCTCCTACCAAGGGGCAAAATCTTATTCCTCTGGAGGGAAACAGTCACACCAACTATAACCCGCTACACTGAGCTTTAAAAGGAAAGGTTTCAAGCCAGATTGTGTCATCATATCTCGGCTTATTTATTTTTTTAATAAGTCAGAGAAGTAGGGCTTTGGTCACAGAGACCTGACAGAAAGTAACAGAAACTCATTTACATTCGGAAAGAGACACCTAAAGGGTGACTACACATTCGAGGCACAAAACACCACCAAGTAGAAAATTGCACTTGTGCACTTGATGATTGCTTCACGCTCATGGACAGACAAAGTATGACTCCTACACTTCCTGTACGTGTGCAAATACCGTGACTGCTTTGCTAGCGAGGACTGCTTTGCTGTGAAGCAGTCTGCAGTGGTACCGTGTGTGATTCTAGTGAACTCTTTTGCTTTATTAATTTCTGTTGGCTGTGTCTGGTTTTTCAAAATGTTTCAAGTGTCAAAAAACTCAGAGACTGGTGACACATACACTTTGGCTCATAATTTTACTATGTCATAGCAGTAATTTTGAATTTGGGTAGTAATCTATTTTCAATAGTTCAATAGTTTCATTCTCCACCTCGCCTACCCCTCACTAAGGACGACACCCAGAAACTTTGCACTGAGTTATTTCCCAGCCTTTTAATAAACTGTTTATTTTGACACACGTCTGGGTGTATTAGGCTGAGCTTGAACTCCAGGGCCACTGGCCTCAGCCTCCCAGAGTGCTGGGCTTACAGGTGCACACTATCAATTCCAACCTCATTCTCCTTTGCCATTTGGAGAACACTGAGACGGATAACTATTCTTTGGCTTCCTTTGGTTTTTTATCCAAAATTAAGTATATCGCCTTGCCTCCACAAGTCATCAGTGAGTTCTCTGTACTCTGTTTTAATGTGTATATTTATCTGATAATTAGTCATTTTCCTCAATTTGTCTTTTCATCAAATTAACTGTTATAATTTTATATTCAATTTCTTTATTACATTTTATATGTAACTACATTTGAATTCTGTTTATTTATTACTTCATATTAGTCATATCTTCTTTATGCAATATTAGAAAGTATTCTACTTACTATCACTTACTTGATTAATTCTAGTCTATTCTATAGGTTACCATAAGTTTAATCTTTCTAAACCTGAAGTATATGAAATCACTTGTCATTGGATAAAAAATATAATTCAGCTGTCTTAATCTGACCTGAAGATTGAATAAAAAATATGGCCCTATTTTTATCACTCCAATATTTCATATACTCTGTGCTCATTCAAACTATAATACTGGTTTATGTAAATTCAGTGTATTTTCCTTTACCCACATTTAACTACTTTGTCCAGTATATTCTCAACACTGGAATGCTCTCCTTCAATGCCAATATATGAGGACTCTCTTTTTCCTTTTATTTTTTTCTTTTTATTTATTTATTTTTCTGGACGTGGCTGCCAATTACTCTATGAAACTAGATTTAATCCAGTGCAATGGATACAATAGGAACAACTCACAGTTGTACTAACTTTATTAAGTACACCCTTTTGCTGCAAGAAATCTCCTTTCCAATGCTATCAGTGAATATTATTGATTTGTCCTATGGTCTCATTGTAGTCACTATACTTCACTTTAAACCAAGTTATTTTGTGTTATTTTTGACCCATAAACAAAAAAAAAAATTCTTGAGATAAACAGTTGTATATTATGATCTTTCCTTAGTGCTTATCATAATACTCCTCTAAAAATAAGCTAGGATTTAATTTATAAATTTCTCTCCACTTGAAGTTACCTGTATAAACTATTCATAAATGTAATACACACACACAAGATGGTTCTCATGAATGATTACAAAACTGAATTACTATTCATTAAAAAAGTCAGTCACCATGTTCATATAATTAACAATTATCAATGCAGCATGCAAGATAAAAAAGGAGATGGGGTGCTTCTACCAGGCACAAGGTATGATTAGTCTTTGTAACAAAAATAACCAATTCATTGTCATTATTCAAATAATATGATGATTAGCAGGAAAAGCATGGCTAAATCTTTCTATCTTTCCATCTAACCTAGCAAATAAGAAAGACAGAAAAAGACAATCATTCAAAAAAACATACAAATAAAAAACAGCCTTTGAAACATGCATATTCAAATCCTAGGAATGACTGTTTTGCATTTCTACATTACTGAGCAAGGCTGCAACACCAGCTGACGGAAACCTTAGTGCCCAAACTCACTGAACGAGAGCCCACTGAATACTCTGTCAATCAGAAACACTGGTAGCTCACTGCAGAGGGAGTGCCGCCTGGATTCACATGATTACCTTTTTGATTAACTTTTCTACTCTCATTGCTACCATTTGTTCCCCATTGCACACAACTCTCTCAAAGGAAAAGATGCTCCACTCCGTGAAGAAGAGATTAAAAAAAAATTCTTGGTTGGCTTTTTGCCATTTAGAAAGCGTTTATTGATTCTTAGAGATATTCAAATGTGCTTTTGTAGAGCAGCATTATCTTTTTAAGATTAGCCCAGTTGATGTGATGGCATTTCTGCATCTTCAACATGACGAAACATATTGATTGAACTAAAATGCGACAATGGAAAACAGGAACAGCATGTTTGATTGGAAATTGCCGTGACCCAAAGGAAATGTGAGAGAATAAGCAGCGAAGCGATGCAAGTGAAGCACTAGCCTGCTCAGGGCAAGTCCTTCATTGCAGGACTGTTCAGCCTAAGATTGGAACCAAAATGTACTTGCACTCTTCTCCTTACTCTGCCAAGGCTTCGCCTAGAATTGCATGGGTTTCAGCAATCAAGAGTCCATGATTTGATTTTTGCTTGTGATTTTTCAAATCACAGCCAGGACAATTAGCTGGATTTAAACATGCTGTACAAGGAAAGTGCTTCTGAAACTGCACTGAGTAAAAGAATGCAAAATGGAAACAAGTGAACAGCAAATTTATATTAACCCAGTTGGATTATTCAGCTTTCTGTCACTATAATGAAATGTCTTTAGCAAATAACTTACAATGAAAAAAAAGTTTGTTTATGTTCCAGTCCAAATTTAGCAGCCACTGTGTTGGGCCTTGGTCAAATTTGGTGTGGCAGGGCTGGGGATTTAGCTCAGCAGCATAAGCACCTGCCTTGCTAGCAGGCGGTCATGAGTTCGATCCCCAGTACCGATAAAAATGAAAAAGACAAAAAAAAAAAAAAAAATTTGGTGTGGTATAGGAGGAGTGGTTACCAGAGCGACCTGCTCATACTATGAGACAGGAAACAGAAGATAGAGACCAAAGGATTAGCAGGGTCCTCAGTTCGTTTCAAAGGCACAAACACAAAGCTACATGCAACCTTCCATAAGGCCTCAAGTCTCAAACGTCTACTGGTCCTCCCATTAGTGCCACTCTGGAGGCCAAGACTGCAGCCCATGGGCCACTATAGTTCATTGAGCATCTACACTGTACCTGGGTTCTACTAAAACACATTCACCATGCACAAAATGTCCCCAAAATAATAAACAGCCAAGTACAGAATTCTATTAGTATATAGATGGCACCATACCTTAAGTAATTTCCTTGAGGAAGCTCACTTCAGATCAAAATAAATATTGCACTGTCTCTCAGGAGCACTTAGTGGTACAATTTCATGCTAAAGAGCTGCATAAACAGATGAGCAAACACAAAACCAAATCCCTGCAAAGTTGTTCTAAATTTGTTTAACACTACAGAAATGTAATGATAAAGACTATAATGCAAGCTCTGCTTAATAAAAATTAGAATTACAAGAACCCCTTGAACATTTCCTTTCCTGGAATATTGAGTAATTTTTCCACATTTTGTCCCCAACTCTATATCTCATATGTTATTCTGATCCAGGTATTTTCTCAACACCTATTGGAAATAAATACTGACTTAAACAAAATCCTTTTACTTACAAAGTGGCACATGATTTATTTTTTTCTTAATGTGCATTTTCGTTTCCATATTAACAAATACATAAGAGGGCATTTATACAAGAAAATTTTGTCTTTAACAGCTGAACATTTATAACTCAGATGCTTCATATTGTAAAAACATTGCTAAACTTTGAGAGAATAATACTTGATTAATGAGTAAAGAATGACCTAATGGATTACTGACTGACTAAATTTTTGCTTCACTTTTATTTAGCTAATCTAGCCAAAACTCAAGAAGTATTCCAGTTTATGATTACTATGGATGTGCTTTATGTGCTCAAGAGAAATAATTTATTTCAACCAACTGAATACATCATTTTGAACTAAAATGATTTAAATCATTATATGTGCACGAATTTTAAATGAATATAATTTCATAGTAAAATGAATTTTAAAAAACACTTTCTTTCATGAAAGTCTTGTTCACTTTGTTGAGCACAAGAAATCAAATAGGAAAGTTTTCATAAGTACATTGCCATTTACATGGAGCTCTAAAATACGCCAAACTAAAAGGTGACAATAAAAATCAGAGGAGTGATTTCCCAGTAGGGTCAGTTAAGAATGGAGAAAAATAGAGGAAGGGACTACAAAGAGAGACAAAGAAACTTATTCACGTGACATAAATATTTTACACATTGATTAGAGTGATGTTCATATAGGTATATACAAATGCTCAAACTCCCTAATATACATATTGAAAATCTTGTTCACATTACTGAAGACCAATTATGCAAATTATCTCAAAAAAGCTGATTTATAAACTGGCAAAGTTTCATTCTTAAGATGTTTGCTGTCCCAATAGAGAAAACAGTATCATATAGTAGCTTTTTTTAATTTTTATTTTTATTTTTTTTGTATCAAGAATTGAACCCAGGACCTCACACTTGTCAGGCAGGTGCTGTGTCACTGAATCATATCCCCCACCCCGCAGTGTCATACAATCACAAAGGGCATTTCTGAATGGTACCTTGTGTCTAAGCTCATAATTTTAAACTGAATTCAGATCATACATGAGAAGGACCACCTTAGAAAATATAGTCACTCTGACTCCTGGAATGAATCAAATTTAACTGTCTTGTTGAGAAGATACAATTACCTGGCTCTTGCTTATAATGTACCCTCCTCAGCTGCAGAGGATATGTGGCTGAATTTTATTCTTCCAGTTATGAAGTGTGCCTACATAGAGACACCAACAAAACATTTAGACAAAAATAGGACATTCAATTGCTCCTGTAGAAAAACTACGATGTATAGAGTCAGAAAACTCTCACCCTGTTTCAGAGGTAAGAATAACGGCCAATGGACAGAGGTTATTGGAAGTTATATTTGAGCATTGTGGAGGAGACACACTAAAACTGAACTGTGTAGAACAGACTATTGTACTGTCTACAACACATCTATCAAGACATGTATTCTCTTCTTGCAGTAATATCTTCTGATTAGTAATAATTTTTACATCTGAATTCTTGTTTCATCCCCTTGTCCTCTTTCCCTTCCTTTGTCCCTCCATCTCTCGGTCCCCTATTCATTTATAAAATACCTACCTCCCTATTTGGCTATGACTTATCTTTTAGTTTCTCTTTATTTAGGTTTCTCATATAAGAGAAATCATACTGTATTTGAGTCTGATTTGTTTCCCCTTAGCACTTGTATATGTTATCTAATTTACTCTTGACAAATACTATATATTTGAATTGACTATTTTCTTACATTTCAGAAAGAAGTCTTCAACTTTGGGAAATTATGTGGCTCATTTCATGTTTAACAGCACATTTGTAATGATTTTAAAGCACAAAAACCATAGAAGACTGTATAAGAGCACGTGTGGGAGGATAGACTGTCGTAACAAAGAACTGGAAATAGTTTTATATTCATCAATAAACAGTTAAGAAATAAACTGTGATATAGTCCTTCAATAATATATTATATTCATATAAAAATCAGTGAACTACAGCCACCCCCCTCAACGTAGACAGACTCACAACTCAAATTTCTAGTAAACAAAATAAGTAACAGGTAGATATATAAAGTATAATTGTATTTATATATAACTTATAAGTGAAAAATATTAAACAATTATATTTTATGGTATATGTCATGTTTTAAGATTATAGTGAAAAATAACATGTCAAATCTCATGATTTTTACATATAGTAATTTCTTATTTCTCCTCATATAATCCTCTAGCCCGCTTTGAATTTATTTTTCTTGTATGTATACTTTTAACTACTGAGAAAAAGTAATTGTTGCTTCAAACCCTTACTAGTTCTAATAGTATGTGTTAATGAATTTTTGGGTTTATCATGGGTAATGCAGTAATAATCATCCCGACATTTTAACAAAATTATTAGAAACTAGGCATATATAATGGTCATATTCTTTTCCAAAAAAAAAAAAAAGTGTGTGTCCAAGTTCCTTAGGTACTGATAGATTTCAGTCAAATTGTGAACTAAACTGAATGACAAGTCACCAGTTTCCTCTGTATTCTCCACTTGAGTCAAGTAGCTTGGCAAAACCTTTGAGAACACCTAGTTCCATATCATGTAATTTATTTTCTACAACTACATCCCTGCTTTGGCTGCACTTGTAGAAGTGCAGGTCAGGTTGGCTCCCTGAAGTGTTGGCCTGGTCTCTGACCATCTGCTGCTGAGGCTTCTTGAATCCATCTACTCACCTCCTTGAATTCTGAGTATTGTCATTTTCCTTGGGCATGGTATATTTATCATCAGTGGCTGTCTACTTCAAACAATGTCTCCCTCTGTCCCTATGGTATCATATTAGACTGTTTTTCAGTTTCTAGTATTTAAAGCAAAATTCATGCTGCAAATCCTGGTCCCACAGTAAGGAAGGGGTGGAAGAAACAAGAGCTAAATGTTCCCTAAAATACACTCTCCAACCTCCTTGTACAGATGACCAAGTGAGAAAGAAATGTCACATTCTGTATAATATTACATGAACACAAAGATTCATATGTGTTCTAGAGCACTTTTTCACTAAATTACTTGACTAACATCCAGGGGTTCTCTAATATGAAAATCATTGGAAACACAGAGAACATAACTATCTTCTTTTGGTGCTCATTTCAGTGTGTTCACAGTAACATAAAAAACAGACCAGCAAACAGAAGTGTGAATATATGTAGTGGGTCCAGAAATTTTTCCTTGCAGGAAAACATGGCATTCTTAAGACAAATTTTGAAGGGTATAAATAATGACAATTTTAGGAGCTGGTTGCCGCAGTTTTATTAGATGCTAATAATTGAGTGAATTGTTTCATACATGTATTTAAGATACATCACAAAGAACTGTTAGCTTACTGTGTGAGCTTCACACCACTATCACAGAATGCTTGGGATATCAGTTTATAAAGAAAATTGGTTTATTCTCAGTTTCAGTTTTGGAGGTTCTAGTGTACAATGCACTATTGCTTTGGGCCCATGATAAGAGCTGAGGACATCATAAAGCAAAAATCCCACACATCATGGCCAGGAAAAAAAAATGGGACTGAATCTCAGCAGTTCCCTTTAGGCATACCTCCAAGAACACAAAGGCTTTGCACTAACCCTGGCTTTGCTACGGTACCATCACCACTGAATAGCATCACCGAAGGGAGAGAGTCTTTAAGGTTTTTGGAGAGTTTTGCATCAAACTTACAACAGTGAGACTGCCATTTCCAATATAAAGATGAAAATACTGAATTCCAGAGAAATTAGTAGGAGTTTCCATGGACAGAGAACAAAACAAGGGGTTGGGGCGAAGACGAGTTCAGCCAATTATTAAAAGTGACAGAATTAAGGCTACAATAAAGTTAATTCAAAAGCCAGGGAAACATGTTGATTGGACAGATAATGTTAAATTATAGAATTTTAAAAGTCTTGGCTACTATCAATTTAATAGAAAGTGCAATTATTACAGTGAATTACAATGTGCCTAACAGATAATACGGAAATCTTTCAATGAAAAAATAGACAATACATGGTTTAATCTACATCGCGATTTTCTTCTTTGTTTACTGCATATGTATCTTAAAATGTTATTGTGTGTCTTTTGGACATAAAATATATTTACTATGTATTTCAAAAATGATAACTTCTTATGTTTTATACTCAATGAAAAAGATTAACTATTAGCAAAATACAGGTTAAGACATTGTGCTAATTAAAACAATAAAAACAAAGTGAACATTTATCATACTTCAATAAAGTTAGTGCTTAAACTTTTGTCCAACTTCCAATGTACAAGTAGCATATAGGTCCAGGTAACATGTGTTCTGACAGTGAAAAAAATGAAGGGTGAAAGTCCACTTACACTTCTTATGAACCTCTAATGATGCCTGCCTTGGAAACACTTATCATTACCATAAACATTTTATTATACCTGCCAAGAAATAATTGCACAAACATTTTGAGATCATTTGAATGCCAAGAAAATCCTTCTGCATCCTCAAGCCACTTTAAAGAAAACACACTTTAAAATAATGACCTGCCTCTCATTTTCCTCTATTAAATGATTATCTGATGTCAGATAGTTGTCACTTAGTTGTAGCTTAATTACATGGCAGCACCACCATTTGGGGAATTACAATCTAATGTCATGCTCACCTCAAAGTAATATTCATGCCAGCTGTTCTTTGGTTCTGTGGATGACATCAGCTACTGCCAAAGCAGAGATCAAAAGTGTTATTAAGAAACATAGATGCTCTCTGTGGTCACATCAAATTGATGCTACAGATTACACTAAGGAGAAGAGCATCTCTTACTGGAAAGGATGCTGTTTCCATGGTTTTTTTTTTTGGGGGGGGGGCATGAGAGACAGGAATTCCTGAAGAACCTCATCAATCATTCCATGTAAAGTGAACTGAATTGTAAATTTCTTTTCAAAACAAAAAGAAAAAACCACCATACTTTGAAATATCATAAAGTGGTGATTCTCTAATGCTCCATTATCTCTGTGTCAGGATTGAGGATACAGTGCCCCATGTCACGACGGTATAATTATTTAAGGTGCAAACATTTCTCAACCTCTGGATAAAGGTAACAGGTGCAAATTATCATTTGAAAGAGTGATTCATGTCACCAAAACTAACTGCTGACTAGGGAGGTTTAAATCAGCCCTATTTGAAGTTCTATTATTTTTTAAATGCTGACAGAGAATCCAAACTTGTGTACAGCGTCTTGCAGATAAGATGGGATCCCTGCCCTCTGAGCCGTTTCAGTGAAGCAGATGGGGAGATTATAGAATAAATGTGAGAGCTATGGCAGGGAAATCAGGATAGATTTTTACAATCCTATAAAAGTTCTGCAATAGTATTATTAGAAGGTAAATGAGACTCAAATTCTGGCAATTTTCAAAGTCAGATATTGCTCTGAATTTTTGACAAGGTTTTCACGGAGCAGCTAGGTTTTGATTATCCCCATTTAAAATGTGTTTTTAAAATAGGTACTATGGCTTATGCTTACTGTACATATAATACTTATAATAAAATTTGAAAATCAATCGCCTGAACTTTTAAAGCTCATGATTGTTGTTCATCTCGTTATTGTTTAACAATATTGATAATGATGACTCATGATGTCTTTTTTAGTTACATAACTTATATCTTAAGGCTGTGTTTTCTCTAAAATGTTCTTTACAGCAAAATGCCATTCATGGTAAGTGCGTCTTTGAAAATGAGGTCTAATTCCATGGGGAGAAGAAGTGGAGAAGGACAGACGGGAAAGGGACAGAGATGGAGGACTGAGAAATAAATCTGGTGAGGGGTATCAGGACAACAGAGAATGAATTAAATTTTTAATTTGGGTTTATTTTACTTTATTATTATTATTTTACTATTATTTGTGCTTCGAGTCGGAGTCTTTTTAGATATTTTAGCCTGGCTTTGGAGCCCAGGCAGGCCTCCCACACCTAACAATCTTCTTGCCTGAGTATGGGAAATACAGATACGCCCAGCTGCACCCAACTTGATTTGGATATTTTAAACATATAAAATATAGCACCAAGAAAATTAGCAACTGAAGATGAAAGCAAATATAAAAACTTTAGAAAACACAGAATGGGAACAAAGGATCGGATGGAAAATGAGGGGAAGGGTGGGAGGTGTCCAATTTCAGTGATTATTCAGTAGATTATGCAATCAAGAGAACATGGAAAATGAAAATAACATTTATTTTAATAACTTTGTTATTTTTTGAATCCAAGTTTTGAAGAGATTTTAGGTGTTGGTACAGATTCCAGTTGTATAACATGAGAAAAATGGATAGCCCAGAGAAGAAATTCTATAGCAAAACAGTCACTCCTGACACCCATTCCTTTTTCTCCCAATATTTCTAGGTTTTGTAAATGCATTAATATCTTACTTGAACATTTTTTCTCAGCAAATCTATAAAATATAATTTCAGATATTTTCTAATTTTATGTGGTTGCTGATAGATCTGTTAACATTTCATGTTTTTATAAGTTATAATCTATGAGATCTATAACTTTTGAACAAATTGAAGAACATTTTTATTGGTTTCACATAGTACATAAAACCAGTAATAAATGTTGCTATTTATTTGCATTTTGCTTATATTTTGTACTTTGGGCAAGTGTATTTCAACAAATCAGAGTATCATTTACAAGTATTCATTCTGTAAATATTTTCTAAATACCCAGAAAAATACCAAGAATTGTGTTCACTGAACTTCCTTTCCAAACCTAACCTTCAATTGAAGACAGGCAAGCTGAATTATAAAGGAAAACTATACATTATCCTGGAACTAAAAATCTAAAATATCTTGACAGGAAAGAGTCATCAGACAAAATGTATTTCTTATTTATTGCCATTCAAATTCTGATCTTTTAATTTCAAGTCAAAGTGAATTTTTCAGTCTCTGAAGTCTATATTTACAAAGTGATGTGTGTGTGTGTGTGTGTGTGTGTGTGTGTGTGTGTGTGTGTGTAAAATTTGGATCGTTGAAAATGCATTGGGGTCTTTGAGAATGTTATATGAGCTATTACATGTAATTTATACTTGTATAATTCTTTAATTAGAGCTCAAACCTTTTAAAAAGGGTGTATCATCTGATAAAAACATTTCTCTGATCTTGAGAGGTTGTTTAATGATAGCATGACACATGCAGATAATTATAAACAAATAATTTTACTAAGGCAAGTAAAGTTTTTTTAAAAAAGTTAATTGAACCAGAAATAGGTAACTACACATTTTATCTTGATTCTTATGGAAGTTAAGCAATAAAGCTAGTTTTTCAGGTACAGATATTACATACTACTTATATGTAATTAAAATAATCATGAAATATGTTAAAAGTAATTAAATATGTAATGGAAGAAGCTCATCAGAATCATAAAAAGCTTAAATTAGAATCCAAGCATTTATCTGAGGAAATAATCATTTATAAATAAATTTGAAGGAAACTGGCAGATTAAAGTATTAATTTTCTGAGGAGTAAGTTGAATATTATCATTTATTCTTTACATTAAGAAAGGAAAAATACAGTATTTAAGAGGGATGAAGAGTTTTGAATATTTGAAATAATATTGTTTGAAGAATAAAAGAATTTTAAAATTCTATTATATCAGATGTAAAATATTTTCATTTCATGGGAAGGCTAATAGCTATGAATTCAAATTTCACTAGTCTGGAGTCAAAATTTTTCATTGTCCTTAGGTTATATGTACTCATATGCAGATTGTATCTATGTCTTAAGAAAATAATCTGGTTGAAAGCTACAACTGCATATTTCACCTACAATCCAAGGCAGCCTTTGGGAAGAAGACCTCTTATTTGTTCAGAAAACATCATCTACTTTGTTTGACAGTCAATTTTTCATGACCATGGTTTTTGCATTTAAATTTTTGACTGTACTACAGTTTTAACAAAACAAGATTAATGTTTATCTACCTAAAGAACAGAGCACAGAAATTATTTTTCCCCTTTTTGCTGGAAACTGAAGAGTAAGTCATTGCTGGTGAAGTCACTATGGTCTTGTTGTTTTTACTCTCTGCGGATAAACTTCATTACTATACAAATTAGCTTTTCAATTACTGCTGCTAAGGCATAAGTAATTGGAATTCCTTGAAACTTTCACAGTCTTTTTTTCTAGTTGTTCTTTTCTCAGTACCAATAATTTAAAATAAGATGAAATTATGCTGCTCATCATTTAAATATCTATGATTAAAAAGTGTAACTTTGCTTTCAGCCTGATAGCACACAATCTAAATAACAAGTGTCAGTCTCTCTCTCTCTCTCTCTCTCTCTCTCTCTCTTTCTCCCTCTCTCTCTCTTTCTCCCTCTTTCCTTCTGTCTCCCTGTATTTCTCTCTGTCTCAGTGACGATGGTTAAGCCTGGATAGTCTCTGGGTAAGATTTTTAAGCGAGAAACTCTTGGTTGCTATTGATAGATGGGCAGAAGCACATGCCTATCTCTATTATTTGTTAGACAGGATACAGAATAACATCCTAGTACCAATTTCATGACCTAAATATAAAAGGAAAGCAAAATGAGGATAAAAAGGAAAAATAAAATCTGTAATCTAATGATAAAACAAATAGCCACAAAAGTTTTCAAAAAGAAAGAAAGAAAGAAAGAAAGAAAGAAAGAAAGAAAGAAAGAAAGAAAGAAAGAAAGAAAGGAAGGAGGTAGCTTGGTACTGTGATGCTTTCAGCCTCCTGTTTCCACCAAAACTGAAATTGATAGATGTGAAGGCTGAGTATTCTTAGGTTCTCTAGCCTGAAGGTGAGTCCCTAAGAGGACAAAGTAATCGGAGGATACAAAGACAGATTGCTATGATGGTGTGACAAGATTGTGTCTTAAAGGACCAGTAAATGAACATACCCTCTCTCCTCCCACACATTCATCCAACCCAGGCCAATCTTGTCACTCAGAGGTAATAATGCCTGCACAGGTGCAAATTCAGTTTTTGGCTCAGCACCCGCCATTTGGAGGTTGATTCATTCATGACTAAAAAACTGGACTTTTCTACAAGACCAGTAGAACCCAGCCTCCACTGTAGTGATGTTGCTTTGTTTGAATATTAGTCTTAGTTTCTCTCTAGGTTTTGTGTTAGGTTTTTCTTCATTCTCACACACCACCAGGTCATCAAAATTTATCCTAAGGCTGGTGTGGACTAAGAGACGGCCCAGGAGTCTTACGTTGTTTTGCTCAAGCCTTTACCAGAACATTTGCTATTAAGTTATGATTTTTAAGGTCTCTCTGACTACTTGAGGTTTTCAAATTTTTCCCAGTTCTTTCATCTGACATTTTTCAACTTGCTGGAATTTTTGACTACTTCATCTAAGAAGTAACATGAATTGAAATTGGCATATCTGAATTGTGAACTCAAATCTGTCTGATGTCAATGTCCTTGGGAAAATTACTTCTACAGTTATGAGACAAAACTTAACAGAGCTGCGCAAAGGTGTTACTCACTGATCCAGCCAACAACACTGGAGTAATAGTCCTACCAGCTTAAACTAGCCTTTGGATACCTGTCCATCACCTAATGCAAGATCTTCTTTAAAATTCATCGGCTCTAGTCTGCTGAGATCTGCTTTTTATGTCTAGCTATGTCAAATGTGTTTAACTCTATTTTAGGGTTTGAAAACCACAGTTGTCAAAGCCCAGCTACCATCTGTAGTTGACAATGAGTTGATTGTGTATCAAATAAAATAGGCACATTACCACCGTATTTAAAAAAACTAATTTAATTTGAGTAAGTTTATGATGATACATTAATGCTCCATGGTTTGTTATTCCTGGTCACAGAGTGTAGATGAGTGGTTAGTAATAAAAGGAATTAGTGAAGTCCTCACCAGCTCAGCTATAGTTAACATTTGCTTTGTTTCGGGAGGTAAAATATACAATTTCATGATGATCTATCCAAATTTGCTGCCACTTACCCCAATATGCCATCCTGCAGCCCTGCTTCATTAGCTGTTCTAGACACAGTGAACATCAAAACACAACACCACTGCCAGTTTGGGGCTGCTTTTGATCAGTAGGGTAATGACTTTTGCGATGTAAATTTGTTTGATTTTTTCCTTACTATTCCCCCTCATGTTTATTTTCCAAATATTCAAATTATTCTAGAATAATTCATCTTGATTTCTTTCTTGCAAGATTAGTACAGTTCTCAGTGATGCCCATCCTGTGTGTTATCCAACATGAAGAACTGCTTTTTAAGACAAACTAAGAGGAAAATATATTAATAAAGTGTCTATAATGTTAATCTAAAAGTATAAGTATTTTCAAAATGAAAATAGACCTTTTCTTCTGTTTCAAAATGTTTTACATATTTAAATAATGAAGTCTGAGTACAGCACACTGAATGAGCTTTGAAATAAAAAGAAACATGACTTTTATAGAATTTTATTATTTATTCATCTATTTGTAGGACGAATTGAACGCAGTACTTTGTGCTTCTGAGCTATTTCCCCAGCTAGATTTATACTTAAAGAATGTTACTGAGAATGTTTTTATGTGTAAGATTGTGTGTATGTGTTCAATCAATTTCTTTTATATTGTAATATCAATAAAATCATGTGAGAGAGCATTATTTTAAGCTACTAAAGGTCACTATCATACAAAATAAATAGTTTAGGTTAAATAAGAATGTTTTCCAGACCACTTTTGCATATCTTAAGAGAAAATATTTTAAATAGAAATTAAAAGATATAAAATAAATGAAATGACAATAGCCTTTAAATTATCTTCTAAATACAAGGAGGTGCAATTCTTTGAACTCAGTTGGCTAATTCAATTTTCATAGAAATTTGAAACATTTATGGCATTCAGTCAAGTTGATAAAATACCAATAGGCTATAAACAAGATTGATACAGAAGGGCTTATTCATGTTGCAACACTTTCAGTAGGGTCTGAAATCAGAGATTGACTTATAATTATATGTTTACCTTTAATATATATGATCACATAGAGAAAAAATTATATACATGACACATATATGACATATATATATATATATATATATATATATATATATTCATGTAACTATTGAAGTTTGCAGGATTTTTAGGAAAAATAATGCAGATTCCCACAAAGAATAGTGTAGGATCCTCTATCAAGTTGTTAAATGATTAAAGCGTTTGAGCAAATACAAAACAAAATTTTCTACTCAAAAAACATAAAACCATTTGCAATGAGGTTCCAAGGACATTCACTTGATAATGTAAAGATTCCTTGTAGAGATTAATTTATTTCTTTAATCAAGACTTAGCAGAGAGGCAGTGAGATGCAGTTTGTAAACATAGATTTATCTTACCAGTCAGCAAAAATGGGTCTGGGTCTTCTTACAGTAAATCATAAAACTTTTTGTGAGACTTAGGTACAGAGCTCTACTGCAGTGATTGCATTAGGCAACTTATTAGAAAAATTTTAGCAGTAGATGTTATCTACTTCCAATTTTATTTAAAATGCAATAATATGAAGCCCCTGTGAGCATTTTTCCAAGCAGATTTACTTTTATTAACTAACTCAATTTTGGATCAACCAAAGCCAATCAGCTCTGTGATGTGGCTGAATATATTGCATTCAAATCTGTGGTCTGGCTTTAAGTGTGTGTGTGTGTGTGTGTGTGTGTGTGTGTGTGTGTGTGTACATGCGTGCACATGTATGTATGCTTTTGTGTGTGACCTAGTTCCCTTTCCCCAGTGAAGCCAAATAATGCAACATGTTTCTGTGGCAGAAAGGAGAGGTGTTACAAATATCAGCAATGTGTAGAAACATTTAAATTCCGGGGGATGCCAAGGTGGCAGAATGTTGTGTCCTAGAGAAAGAGAATGAGGCAGGCAGGAAGACACGTATGCTAACACATATTTGCTCACAGACACATATACTTGCAGCTTTAAAGGGAATACATAAAAATTATGCTGCAGACAATATCTTTATACAAATTTATCATAGCATCTGTCAGCTCCATAATATGTTCATAAACTAGGAACACGCGTCTTCACAGTATGCTCACTTCGGTGTGCCCACTGTTGTTAGCTCTGCTTCCCTTGCTGCCTGTCTGGCTGCTGTCGTTCAGTTCACAGCCTCAGAATTTTTTGTCACTTCCGCATCAACACTGCAAGTTTAAGTTTCATTATATAAAAGGTACCACTTGTTCAAACAGGGCAGGAAATGACATACCTAGGTCATCCAACTGAAATGTTTAGAACTAGATGGAACGAAGGAACACTCTCCCAGATAAGTGGCCATAAATGGAGAAATAATGGGAAGATTTTGTGACTTACTGAAAAAGTATTTAATCCTGACAAACATTTAGGTCGTGAAAAAGTTAATAAAAACTCAATACCAGCTGGAATTACTATAAGAAATGATACAGAACATGTTTGATAAATTGCTTGATATATACTTGTAAATATATATTTACAACTGTGAACTTGTAGTAGCATGTAGATACCATAAGTTTCTGTCTAAAGTATTATATCCCATCTAGCAAATATTATTTCTTATTTGCTCTTTGAGTCCTAAAACATCTAGTATGTGCCACAAAGATTCTAGAAGAAACTATCGGCAGAAGGAATGTTTATATTATTCATATTTTTTACTAGATATTATCAAATATGTTTTGTTAAGATGCACATTTTTAAAGACTGGACCTCAAAAATGAATCCTTAATAAGTGTTGGCTAGGCTCAAAATCCACAAAATAATGCTGAAGCTGCATTTTGACATATTCGAGAGGAAAAAAAAACTTAAATATTTGGGGCTATGTATAAAGCACAAATAGAGAGATTTTGGAGAGATTTTCTGTTATATAATAGACAAATGGAAATTGTCCTTTAATTCATCTGCTCATTGCCTATGACAATTAAGAAATAAATCTGCCACTCCAAAACAATGTCTACTTACTACTTAATACTAGACTCTAGATTCTTGTTAAATGGGACTAAAATATTAATGGAATTTCAAGAAAACAAGAAGTTCCTGTATATATTTACACTCTTTGAAAAGTTGGGATTTCTTCCAAGTCTTAGCAGAACTGCATTAAGAAACAAGTCACTTTTCTAATGCTGTTAGTACACTGATAGTCATTTCATTTAGCTTTTCATAGCAGAAAATTAATGGTAGATGCTATGCAGGATGTTAAATGTAATGTGCCCGGTATTCAAGAAATATGTTGTTGAAAATCCTGTGAAATTTATCTTAAACTTTTCCTTTTTTTAGAGTCTTTAGAAATTCGACAAAATGGTGCATTTCATTAAACTAGCCGTAAAAACAACAAATTAATTACCAGCATCATAAAAAGGATTACTATTGTAAGATTATATAAATTGATATAATTCATTTAGATTCCAAAAATCATAGAAAGTTAAAATACCCACTAGAACTTAATTTAATAATTACTAGGTAAGCAAAACACATGTTCCCTGTTTGTCATATTGCCATAGTGTATAGCTTTGAGGAGTAAATGTTTTGAAAGGCCCTAGGAAATAAAAAATACTTTTGATAAGAAGAAAAGAGTATAGCTATATATAAATATGTTTGGGTTCTGATATTAACTCCGATGTTTATTTGTATCATAGTGTTAGATTTTAAAGTCTTTCTGATTCTCAGGTTCCATATTTCTTAAATAGAAACAAGAATGATTCTAATAGCCAATAATAAGGAAATTTTCATCTGTTTCAGATGCTATAGTGGGTGTACTGCACAATCACCTCTGATTTTTCAAATAATCCTGTTCAACAGGTTTTATCCCAGATTTTAAACAAATATGGAAATTGATTCTAGAGGAGAAAAAGCAAACAAATACAAATATTATTTACCTTGCAAATTTCTCAAGTATTAAAGGAAATTATGTTTTATTCAGTGACTAGTATAATACCACCCTGAAAAAAGTGCACATTCTTTAAATAGTATTTTCCACAGTTCTCCATCCCTCTCCAATTTTCTGAAGTATTTCTTTTCTCAAATATAGAACTCTCTGCAATCAAGTGATCTTCCCTCAACACTACATAAATTAGCATCTCAAGTTTTAACGCTCTTCCTACTGACAAGCATCAATCCATGCTTCAATCCAAATGGCCATCAAGGTTTCCCAAGCTTCTCAGCCTCACACGGGCCTCATTACACTCCCTGACACTGTTCTTGTTAGGTTTACAATTCTTTCCATGCCCCTCAACATTTCTTCTGTATTTTACTCCTCTGAACCCCTGAGAATGCTTTCTACAAATTTGTTTTGGATTTAGTCTTTCTTTGCTGCACTGTAGTATAGCGTAGAGAAATGTTGCACCATTTTTCTACATAGTGATTCTTTTATAATTCTAGAATAAAATTCTGAAAAAAGAAAGAAAGAGTGGACAGTTACAAAAAGGAAAATATAGACCTTTCCTAGAAAAGAGAGGATCAGGGTCATAAATAATGGCACCACATTTATTTTGTGCTTTCATTGTTTTAGATTCTTAGCTGTACCACCTGCTACTACATTTCTAAAATCTATCATCTTGCAAATGAGGAATTCTAGTTTAGAAACAAATTTCAAAATGACAGTAGTATCTCCTTATCTGTAAGGGATAGGTTTCAAGACCTACAGTGAAGGCTTAATATCACTTGTAATATCAAACCATATGTTTGTGTATATATATGTTTTTTTCTTGTATATGTATATCTCTCATAAGATTTAATTTATAAATTACAAACAATAAAAGCATAAATTATCAAAAGCTAGATTTGGTGTATCACCCCTATAATGTTAGCACTCAGGAGGCACAGGCAGGAGCATTAGCACAAATTAAAGACCAGTCTGGGCTACAAAGTGAGCTCAAGCTCAGCCTGAACTATATAGTGGGATTCTTTTTCAAAATGACAAAACTAAATACATAAAAAATAATAACATAGAGTACAATAAAGTTTTGAGAATATGGTATCTCTCTCAAAACATTGGTAAATTTTCCTTTTTGAGGCATTGGCCGTATTTTTTTCTTTTCTTTCTTCTCAAGATATTTTTTGCATTTTGAAGCACAAAAACCAAGATTACTTAACCTTTTTTCCTTCCTCATGTTTCTTAGAACTGTCATACTCACTGTAATTTCAACAACTTCAGCATACAATAGTTTTCCTTCCTTATTAACTGAAGAACTTTCTCCTTTTCACTAAAAAGAAGTACTTTAGGGTTACTCTTTAGTGTCTCAAATGTCCCGTATCACTCTTTTTGTTTCTTAGGACCATTATCATTCAGAGTAAGGAATACTAGAACACAGCGCTATGATACTGAGTTAAGCACCATGATAACAGAGAGGCTGTACTAAAAGAAGTACAGGATGGAGTGATAAACACACACAAAAGCCGTTCCTGCATACTATTAGTGACAGAATGAAAATCTGATTGAGATCTGACTATAAAAATACTTGTTCATAAAAAAAAAAAAACTTCTTGTTCACCCAAGCATTTTTTTAGAAGAAAGCTTATGCGTTAGGATAAGAGTAGAGATAACAAAATAAGCAACATATGCAAGAGCCTCATCTGAGTGCCAAGGGTGTGTTTTTATACCCTCCGAAGCACCTTAGGAACCTCTAGAGGACCCTTTTATGTAAACACAAATTCTAGCTTTGCCAATAATCAAATCTGAATATAGAAGTCGAAGACTGTTACTTCTGACCAAATTGTTGTATTTGTCAATTCATGCAAAGACTTTCACTTTAATACCCAGGCCACATCTACTTCCATTCAAAGTGCCATCCTAGCAGTTCTAAATCTGTTTTCAATTTCCACTGCAAACTTTTGAGTCTCTCTCTCTCTCTCTCTCTCTCTCTCTCTCTCTCTCTCTCTCTCTCTCTCTGTCCCTCTCTGTCCCTCTCTCTCTCTCCAGCCAATTAAATATTAGGCAAAATAGTAGTTGATATCTTTATCTGACTATATTATTCCCTTTTTCTGTCACTTCAAATTTACATATTGTTTTCCCTTTATCTTTCTAACCGTTTTCCTTAACATGATCTGTCCATCTCCTTTTCAATGCCTTGGTCAGCAGAGTCTGTGGTGCACCACACTATGCATCTGCTGCCTATTACTTCCAGTTACTATCTGTAAGATATTGAAAGATTCGTGCTGAGTTTGAGTTCAGTGTCTCTTTCTCTTAGCCTTACACATTGATCTACACATAATAGTTTTTAATCAATATTCATTAAAATTGAGATAAACTAAGTATAGATATTTTCTCTTACATGGAAAATTAACCCTAGGAGTGAGGGAGATACAAACATTCTTCTTACCACTCAATATAATCTATTTGATTTATGGTTGAAATATATTCATTGAATAGTTTCTAAACATCTTTGTTGCCTAGATTTGGTCCAAGAGTGTGTCTTCGTTAAATAAACATATAGGGAATGTGCAAATTTTCCAATCGTATTATTTCAAAGGTATTTTTCTACTTTCTCACTATGCTTCAGAAAATGTTTTGCTTCATTACCCAAATACATTTAATGATACAGTAAGCAAAATTATGTATAATAAAACTAAGCACTAGGAATCTTAGAGCTTACAGTGTGAATTTTTAAAGTCATTACCTACTCTACCATTATAAATAATCATCATCAACTGTGTGAAATCACAAAATCTCTTCAGTGCCGAGAATACATTTATCAGAAAAACTAGAGTTGTTTTCCATGTGGAACACATGAGATTTGTAAAATTATTATTAATCCCCGAAGGGCACCTACACACAATCAGTTGCAAACGGTCTTTTGCTACAGAAAATCAAAAGTTTCATTACTATTAACTATACAGAGGTTTTGCAGCTTAAACTGTGACTTGCATAAAAGGTAATTCAAAAGAAAGAATACATAATTTGATATTTTACATTAGATCCACAATTAAGAAAAAGATGTATAAGCTTCCAAATAATATGCAGTCTATTATTTCAAAATAATTAACTTTATAGTTAACAAAGATGAAAATTGTTTGTTTTTATTCTTTATATCTAGAGAAAAATAAATAACTTTCTTAATAAAATCTCTTACTTTGCATAGATGCATGATCAACATTTTTCTCCCCTCTTCTCTTTCCAGGCTCCATCCTAGATCAAATTTCTCCATCTTTCTAGTGTAGATGTAGAAATGCCAGTGTAAGTTCTACAGATGTGTGGATGTTGTCTTCAAGACTAAACCACAAACAGACAGACAAACAAAGCACACATCCTGCTCTTTTCCTTCTTATCTATTTGAGGACCTGAAAGGCCTCCAAAGTATTCGGACACTGAAACCATAAGCAGGAAAAAGCTGAATCTCAATTGAAAACCATCTTCAAACACCTACTCTGAACTATTACATAGTAAAAGAGTCAATGTTTATTGAATATAGCATTAAAATTTGGGGGCTGTTTATGACAATATTTGTCCTATACTGAGAAATAACGTTTCATAATAGTTTTACAAAGCAATGCAGTACTTTTTATTTTTTAAGGATTTCTCCCTAGCCCAATTTGGAAAGAGAATTAATTGCCCCAAAGAATTTTGAAAGGAGTGTGCAAAAATTAAGGGAATTTTTTCTGAGTGGAGATGGATCTAGTTCCTGGTAGTTTTAACATGCATTTCCCTAGGGGCCACATGAGCCTACCTAAGAAACAATTGCAAGTGTCTTAATGAATTAGTGGCAATAGCAGCCAGTGCTTTGGTCTTGTGCCATTGGCGACCCTTAGCCCATTACACAATCAGACAAAACTCTCAAATATAAATCAATATTTGTTTCTTTTTCTCATGTCTTTACCTTAAGACTTATTAAACATGAGTGAATTACTTGCTCTCTATATTCCCAAGAAAGTTTCCTGAGGTGTTATTTTTATTTTTAAATGTAAATATAGACCATTTTTTCAAAGCATACAAAAATATCTTCCTTAAGTTTCACCATTAAGAAGGCAAAAAAAAAGAAGGAAGAGAAAAAAATCAATTTAGAGAGAAACTTTGCACACAGTCACTGGGTAGGAATCAATGCGATTCCTAATCAAACATGGATTTCACAGTGTGAATATATATAGCCTTGAATTACTCAAACAAATGGCTAGTGTTGCTGTGAACAGTCATAATGAAGCCTGGGTTACGTTTGTATTACTGCAGCAGAATTCCACTAATAATGTACTAAACCAAGATTACTGGATGCTATAGCTTCTGCCACTTTAGAGCAAACAAAGGATTTAGTTTCTAAATTCACATCCTTCAGAACACCTACCCTGAAGTAATTCGCTGGCTTTTAATTGTTTTCTTCATGCTAAAAGCCAGCACTGAATGCTAAAATAAGCTTAAGAGGACTTAACAACCACGATAACACCCAAGTTTACTGCTAAAATGTGAACCAGAAGTTGACTTGCCTATAGCTCTTTAAAAGCTGCTTTTGTATCCAGTATCTCTAAATTACTTATAACACACAGACTCATGCGTTTTGATATTAAATTCAAATAGCAGGAGGAAAACATTTAGTTTTATAAAATTTGCAGTCACCGAGTGATAGAATCCTCACTGTTTCATGTATTCTAACACGTCCCTGGAAGTCACTCTTTGGTCCTCACTTTGTTTCAATGAATACATGGAACTTTAAATTAGAAATTTAGTAATTAAGTAAGCTTTGTGTTTGTTTCTGTAGCATGTATGAAAAGAATTGGGCTACGGAAATCTTTTGTAGAGTTTTTGCACACAATTCTGCTTCTCTACCTTGTTAGTGACAGGGTACTTTGTTTGGTTTGGCAATTTATTTTCAAGAAGAAAATTTTTAATTCTAGTCATAATTTCGTCTTCTTCATTTCCTGATTCATCAGAACATCTTTCCCCACCTCCTTCACTCCAAGCACACCGGGTCCTTCCATCTGGTTCTTGGCACGTAATAGAATCTCTGGTTATACGTGTGCCTCTGTGTGTGTGTGTGTGTGTGTGTGTGTGTGTGTGAGAGAGAGAGAGAGAGAGAGAGAGAGAGAGAGAGAGAGAGAGACAATAATGGATATCTTCTCTAGTTAATTTTTGAGGCCCATGAAGGTACAAACCCTATATATTTCTATCTACCATTTTATTTCCTGGGATAAAACATATGACTCAACTTAAAACACTGGTCAACATCTTATTGTCTAAATAAATGATATGTGATCATACTTCTGAAATTTTTTAAAAAATCACCTTTTATAACAACAAATACACCCTTCTGGATATTTTCTCAGGAGAATCAAAAACATCATAGTATAGTGATATATCCACAGTCATGTTTATAACTTCACAATTTATAATATAGCCAGATCTTGGAAACAACCCAAAAGCCAATCGACTGAGAAATGGATAAAAAAGATGTGCTATTTTTATGCAATGAAATTCTACTCAGTCATAAAGAAGGATAAACTAGAGGCTTTTATAGGGAAATGGATGCAACTAGAAATCATACATAAAATAAGTCAGATCCAGTGTGTAAACACCATATTATCTCCTAGTGTAAGAAACTGAAAGTAAACAGGTACAAAAGTTACAATAGAGTGAAAGAAGAAGAAATAGTGAAAGGAAAGAAGCTTCTCCAAGGAAAAATAATATTGCTTGCTCAGCTTTGCATGCCTGTATCTGGTAACTTGAGCAACTATTTTGAAGATAATAATAGACAATATAATCACCATTTTAAAATTTCTGTCATCTTGTTTTGAAATCCTGTATTACTATTCATTGTGCTGGTTTTTGTCATTTGGCTTTTGTTGTTGTTGTTTGTTTGTTTATTTGCTTGATTACTTTTTTATTTTTGTCTTTTTTTCTCTTTGAAATAAAAAAATAAAAATAATTAATATAAATCTAGCAATATGTAAAGACTTCAGGTTGTGGTTACATCATAATTTGATAATGGACTCATATATGCACTTATATTTTTTGTAATTAGTTAAAATATTTAATTCTCTACTTCTTAGATAAATTCCTCCAATTAGGTTGTTTGTCACCATGCATATTTATGTATAAGTCAAAATTTTAATATGACATTAAAAGTTGTAGATTCACACACTTTCGCAAACATATTTATTCTTTCAGTCTTATCAGTGGTATATTCTATTCCTATATTTTCACTTTGTCAGTTGAATAGGGAAAATCAAAGCTACAGATATTTTGTTCTTTCCTTCCACTATTAGGCCATTTCCTGAGTTGTTAGAATGTGTGAACAAGGACTTTACAATCAAAACTCCCTCCTTGTCTTTTTATAAACTTGAAAACAGATACAAGAAAGCCATCAGCAACCTACTTACAAGCCATCAAAACACGTATATAAGCAAATAATCACTTCAGTGTAAGCCCCTTTCGATAGATGAGATGTTGCAGCTTATCTTAATCCAAGTTTGAAGGTCATGTAGTTTCAGATTTGGGTTGCTAATTCTACCAAAATATAAATATACCTGACTTTAAAAACCTTTAGCTAACAACTTGTAGAAATGCAAAACACATTTTACCCAGCTTCTAGCTTTTCCTTTAACTTGTAGAATTGTAATTGTAATTGACCAAATCAAGTAAAAAAGTAACTAGACATTATGGATGTATTCCTGAAGTGAAGGGTGGCAGATTGTTTTCTGGGATAGAGAAAAACACATGGTAAGTAATTTGAAACTGAAATATTTTGGGGAAAATATTGGTAATAATAAAGAACAAACAGAGTAACAGAATTGAGAATATTACTCTGAATAAATGTGGTTCTCTACTTAAAATTGTAAGGTCAACAATCTTGGCTTTCTGACTAGAACTTTTTCACAAATTACATTAGTGAATATTTTTCTCTTATTGACTCAGCTGAGTTACAAGTAAAAATGAGATCAATGTTAATATAGGAAGAAATTCAAGTCAGGCTAAACATGTCAGAATCTTACAGAAGAAAATTTTCATTATGCTGTCAATCATGACATGCTGATAATCTTCTTTTCTAGCCTTTTCTCCAAGTTAATTAAGATTTCCAAATATTCATAAGAATGAAAAATGCCAAAGGTTTAAAAAATAAATTTTCATGCTTTGAAGTTACAAATCTGGGAATTATTAAAAAATGTCTAATTTCTAATTAAAACAAAATTGAAACTGACTTTGAGTTATTCAGGTAAAAGGAAAGTTTTATTGCTATAATACTGTTGGATAGAAACATCAGGGTTTTCATTTTTATAAGAAAAACAAAGTTTCTTTTGTTAGTAGTAACATTTTACCCCTGCCATACCTGTAAGCTTCTTATGTATTGGTTATCAATGTGCTTAATGTGAAAGAAGAAATCTTCAGTGTTTTCTTCTCTATGTTGTTTTCACAGCAGCAACAAGGAGATAATGCTGCTTTTATTAAACAAGCCTTTCAAGTTCCTGTTTGGTGATGGTGGTGGTACGTGTTCATATGTGCGCATATATGGAGTGCTTACCTGAATATGTATATAACAAATCTTTATACCATAAGTTTAAATATTCTATTACATTTCACGTATTCAGGGTACCTTTACTTCATCAATAGGTGATACCAAATGGCTACTATGCATAATGTGCTGTGAAAAAGCACTTCTTCCCATGTATATAAGAACTGTGTAGAATGAATGAACACACCTAACAATATCACTGTTTACAATGAGTGTGCCCTACCTCACATCAGAACGGTATGTAAAAAATGCCTCTGAAAAGCTTTTAAAATAACAGGAACTCATAGAATTCAATTCTGTGTTAATCTTATAAACTATATCTCTTGTTAAATCTAACAAAAGATATAATTAAAAGCAGAGATTAGGGAGACAGAAAGAATCAGACCAAACCTAAAGTGAATAGGTAGATAATGTCTGACTTTGATAGTTCTTGGAGTTAACCAACTGGTTCTACTTCTGTTTTATCGCATGTCCATATATGCAGGCATTTTTTAAGTGGACACCCATATCAGTTAAGTAAATCTGCACTCCCTACTTTACCTGTAGGATCATAATATTGTTAAAGAAAAGAACAAAAGAGTCTGTCTGTCTCTGTCTCTCTCACACACACACATACACGCACACATGCACACCATCCTCCTACACAAATAGTCCATAAAATAGACTTTATCCTCAATTTACTGTTGTGAAACAGTGTACTTGGAGAATTAGGGAAAAATGTTTTTCTGATTAAGTTATTTAAAACATCAATTTTTCTGCTTAGTTTTGCATAAATAGATCACAAGTGATTATTTCCTTAATAAATTTTTCCAGTCTACTATGGCGTTAATCCTGAGAGCTGCCTGTTTCTTAGGAAAAAACACTACATTGCACTTATAAAAAGGTACCATTCTTATAATTTCTGGTAGCCCTGAAGTTATTAAAAATGCAACCAATGGCTGAACTGATGGATTCATATGATGGCCCTTCCTCCTCTCCTGCATCATAAAATGAGTAAAGGTCTGTCACCAAAATCTGCCTGTAAAGTAACTGTCTTTTTAGTTACTTGCTTTGTAAACCTCTACATTAAACTGTATGTGTGTAAAGTTATCCTGTCAAATTTAAGGAGGAATTATTTAAAATTACCCAAAAGAGTGTTCTAAAATGTGTCTCCATTCACTTTATCCTTAAAATTAAAAATTCCTGTCACTTTTCTAAGCTAATCACTGTTAATGTGTGGATATTTCAATACCAATCATAGTTGAACAAGTGCAAATTCTCATCGGATCATTGAGCCATGTCAGCGTATTTTGCACATTAACCTGGAACTCTAAAGACAGCTGAACATACGTGACATATCCACCATTCCAGGACTAATCTTTTTCTGTTGCTAGAAGCTATTAATTTTAGTAATCATACCACATAGTTAATCAGTGAAAATTAATGAATATACGTATGAGCATTATTTTACTTTTATTTTAGTTTTTTTGTACCAGGGATCGAACTCATGACCTTATGCTTGCCAGGTGGTTGCCTATACCACCGAGCTAAATTCCCAGCCCCTTATGAGCATTATTAAAAGACTTACTTCCAAGACAAATTTAAGTTACATTTTGACATTTTAAGTACTAAGTAAAGTCTATTTTTACACATATGATCTGTAATTTGATTAAGTATTTCAAAGATAATCTTGGAAAGTTCAAAGATGAAAGAAACACAGCTAGTAACCTTTAGCTATTCATTGTGTATGGGGGTTAGATATGCTAGAGTCATAGAATGATAGTTTTATTGTCCTAGAGAAGAATGTGCTAAATGATATAGGGCAGGCAGTGAGAAAGGCCTATGGAGGGGGTAACAGACAGATTCTGGGCAGTGTGAGGTTTTAGAAAAATTAATGGGAAAAGCAGAATGTGCACCAGACCTCAGTGAGCAAGGGTTTTTTTTTTTTTTTCAATGCTTATAAAACTTGATTTTGTATAATACTTTAATGGCAGCTCTTGATTGACAGGGACAAAATGTTGCATGGTTTATGCCACTTTCCATTTTACAGACATATCTTACTTATTAGGTAATAAATCTTAAAAAACACACTGGGAAATCATCACCTGGATATTCAGAGCATACCTTTGTGAGGTCACATAATACGCCGGACACAGGCTTCACATTTCATCTCAAAACACAGATATGAAGCTGTAATCGTTGGATTGTATGTATTCACACGACCACGCAACTGGTAGTTTCCTCTGTTTATGTATTGAGATTTTTGACAAGACAAAGGTGTGAATAAGAGCAATGACTATGTTTGGAAATTAAGAGATAAGAGACCTAGAAGTTTCTCCAACAAGCTGGAAAGAACACGACTGCTGTTTCTGCAGGAACAAAGGGGGTACCCAGCCATCAGCATCAATGACACGGCAAAATACAATTTAATTCAAGTGGAGCTTCAGGACACTAAAATATATTTATCCAATTGTATATGCTTTCTGTTATACCATGCACAACAATTCTCTCTTCTCACAGTAGCTTACTTCTGAGTAATAGGACACACAGAAGAAATAAACACACCAGACAAACAAACAAATATTTATCAGATGGTGTGATACATCTGTACAGGGAATTAAAATTTGGCCAGAGGAGCCAAGTGAATGAGGGACCACAGACCTCTTTCAAGTGACATTTACCAGAAAACTAAACTCTGTTCTAATTCTAGCAGCTAATTTTTTTTGTCATAATTTAAGAAAATGTATTACGACATTTTAAGAAATTCATTACAATCTTAAGTTTTGCAACTTTCTTCAAATCACTAAGAAATGATGGAAAAAGACATTGCAATTTAATGTTTTTGCATTAAGTTTTTATTAAGGTAAAAATCAACATAGAATTTTAAAGATGTGTGTGATTTTCCAGCTATATAGTGAATGGTTGTATTTTCATCTCTTTTACCTTCTCTTCCGTTTGCTTCCTTTCCTCTAGCCCCATCCAATCTTCTCTCCTCTCATCCCCTATGTCTTCCCCTCCTACCCTTCCCCTGGTGTCTCTTCTCTCTTATTCTGTCTCTTTTCATTTCTTTTGCTTTCTTGGTTATTCTTTTATGTTTTCCTAACAAAAATCTTAATGGGTGTGTTATGTAAGCCACGTATAATAGAGAACTACGGACACAAATACTTTGAGAATATATTAGCCATTTTTGGCTAGCTGTACATAGTGATATCATGTGACTTTCTAAATAAGTTATGTATATTTTTTGTCTCATTTTTGTAAATTAAGTCTATCTATCTCTTTAATAGTAGCATTCCACATATTTTATAGATATACTTTATTTTTCTGTTCTTTTTTTGTGTGTGTTTTCTCAACTCTGTTTATAGTTTACTGTAAAATTTAAATAGGTCATTTCTTTTTCCTTTAGTAATGCACACTTCTGTGTAACAGGATTGTAAATAAGTTTATACTACATAATTTTTTGCAGTAACAACTATGTATTCCCCAAATAAAATTATAATAACCATTTTCTGGAACTATTCACAAGGTTTTCTTTTCTACATGATTTTTAAATAAATAGAGTTTAAATTTCTGCACATCATAGTGAACAATGGAAATTCCCAGGGGAAAAATGGTTTCACCTACCAAAGGATTTAAGGAACATGAACGCCAATGTAACATAATGGAATTCTGTGTGACAAGAACAATTGTAAAGTATCATTTATTCTACCTGTAAATTATTTAATTTCAAAAAATTCCATAGTTTTCTTTTGGATGGGGCTCTCTTTTGTCTTACATTCTTAACTCTTGCAAAATATAACAAACATATGGGTTTTACATGGGGTATAATTGATATTTCTCTATTTACATTAATTATTTTTCCCATAGAATAATCATATATATTAAATTAAATAAAAAGACATTATTCTCTAAATGAATCCATGGTTGTTCTTTTGGAAAAATTTGTTTCCAGTCTTCTTTAATTGAAAAGAAAGAGTTGTACGAAATGAAATCCATTGTAATAAATAATTTCTAGCTTTTAGTGTTTTAATAGAATTATCTATCTTGTTTGACATTCTTAATACAAGATTTATTTTATTTTCTTGTATAGAGAGAAGTTACCTGAAGTATCATACAAAATATATTTATGCAGGTTCACTGAGCAGCTATTATGTTCCAGGATACAGGAAAAACTGAGAACACCAACTTTTAAGTTTGGATATATATCCTGGGGATGCTGCTGTTTGGCTTTCCTAGGAGGAAAAGTCAGTTTACAATGAAAATTAAAGTATTGTTTACATTTAGATTTTAGTAATAATGAGCTTACATGCTTAATTCTAATAGTAATATGAATATTATTTATAGAATTTTAAAAGAGGACTGTGTATACTGACTTTGTTTTTAAGAGATCAAAATTTGTTAACCTTGAAAGTGCCGTCATTGATCATTTTTTATGCCTAGATCTTAAAAGCTTAACAACTATTTCTAAGATAACAATATGCAATATATTAACTTGTGTCAATTTGGGGTTTTTTGGAATTCTCTATTATTTCTATCCTGTTTTTGCTTTGCTTTTAACAAAATTAAATATTGTTAACCTTGAGAGAAAGAGATATTCCTTGTCTCTGATTAGAAAATATACTAATTTTTAATCCACTGTAAAGAACTCTTGAGGTTTATAAACTATAATTGTTTCTAATAAGACAATTTAGTACTGATTGAAAATTTGATAAATCCCTTGAATGCTTTATAAATTATAAAGTATGTTATTTTTAGGAAGTATACAATTATAGTGACATATTTATCTAATTAAAACTGTTAACTAAAAGGCACAGCTACTATATTAAAATAACAATTACTGTATTTTTAAAATATAGTTACTGTAAAAGTAGATTTTGAAAGATTATTATAGTGTGGAGACACTACTTTCAAAAAATTAGAAAATATTTTTGACATTTTCACATATGATCTGTGAATTTCTTAGCATATACCTTCCAACATTAATTTTAGGTAAGAAAACATATTCACAATATTGAAATGCCATATTTTGACGGCTAACTACTATAAAGCTGTTGAGAGTAATCTGCACATCTTACTCATTTTAAAAGCATTTCAGAAGAAACTAGATGTTTTTGTGCTTGCTTATAACTACATTACTTGGACAGCTGAGGGGAGAGAACAGCAAGTTTGAAGGGAAAAACAGTGAGTCTCTTTCTCAAAGTAAAAAGTATCTTTCTACGTTTGACTGGTTATAGCTACAGCTTCCCCAATCAGTCTGATATAGACCATATGATTCTAAATGTAGTAAACATTTAAAAATATCCTAATTGCAAGGAAAGAACAAGCACAAAGAAATGCTTTCAAAGCCTAGAAATCTATCATGGTTATTACTTATTAGCGTATAATTCAGGATACTGCATTAAACATTTGCATGTCTGAAAAGGAGCCAAATATCAGCAATAAAAAATCCCTGTTCAAAATTAAAAACAGGCCAAGTTCCAAGAATAGTGTCCATTATTTCTATTGATATACTGAATGAAAACCAATTTGATGTACTTTCCTATAGCAACACAGTTCTTTAATATCTTCTTATAAAATGGCTTAATGCATTTGTTATCTTCCTATTTAATTTCTTTTATGAATGATCTATCTATAAACCCCACACCTTCAACCAAACTGTAACCTTGCACTTGTCCTTGTCAATGGAGCTTATTGAATGCTATCTATCTGGACTTCTTTTGACCACAATTGTTAATTGAGGGATATTATATTTGTTATTAGAACCCCACAGAAAGACAATTAGCTTGATTTCTGTGTAAGTCGTGGACAGTAAAGAACTCTAATGTTTTGATGTAGGGAAATACATACATTTTTCGCAGATTTATCAGGGGCAAAAAAATTGCAGTTATTTTTAAAGAACACAGTAATATTTGCTTTAAAATTGTTCTAAAGGCTGGAATTATTCTAATCTTTTTTAAAATATAGATGAGATGAAACGAATCTCAAAATTATCACAGTGCTATATTCATCTTTATTTCCTGTAGGTGGAGAGCTGATTAAACACCATCCTTGCAGCCTCCTTTTAGGACTATTGTGATGCAAAGCGTGTAACAAGAGTTGAAAATTAGACAAGATATTATATGGTCAAATATTCTCTGTGTTTTCATATCTTGCAAAATTGCTTAAGACTGCAGCTTTATGATCAGGTGAAATTCAATTTTTTTCTAGTTTACTAGTATAAATTAAAGCTATTCAAACAAAATTGCAATTTTTAACTCCTGGCCTAACCACAATATGTCTAATCAGATCAAGCTAAAATCGATATACTTCACATAAGCTTACATTTTCCTGTTTAACTTGATCTGTCATAAACCTTAAGTAAAAAGTTTAATTTACCTATCTTCTTTTCAAGTAGTAGAAAAAGGAACAATGAAGATTAACAAGCACTTAGCAAGCAAATATGTTAAGAACTGTAAGAGACATATGTAAAATAGGTTTCACATAAAATGCTATTTAACTGCTTAAACTTAAGTTTCTAAGTCTTCACGGAATCACATAATATTTTTTGAAAGGTCAGTTTGAGAAGCCACTAAAAACGTGTTTCTAAGCTGTTCACCCAGGCATGAATTTCCAAAGCCTCTCAGCTCCATAAACATGAATGTGGATTGCTTTTGCCCTCAGTACATTTTTCTCAGTTCAACAAGGATGACAATACTCAAGCTAGAGGTCTATAGTACAAGGTATTTTGAATCTTGCAGGCATATTAAACTACTGGAGTCTTATGGTTCAGTAGAGAACACATTTCCTCCCCCTTCGTTCTCAGCATATAATTCAAAAGTGGCAAAGCTAGTTTTATCTAAACTAGCTAGCCTCCAGAAAACTTCACCTTTAGCCCTGTTAATAAAAAAAAAGTATTCTTGAGAATTGCTTTATGGAGTTTATTGGAAAATGCATCTTTATCTCAGTAATCAATGAATAGCAACTACTAAGCTCCGTGTTTATCCTTCTGAAAAGTATATTTCAGTGTCCACCAAAGCTGGGGTTTGTTATAGTATCAGAACATCATTATAGATAGTATTTGAGGAAACTAGCCCAAAATAAATTTTTGAAAGTAGTACATATATTGATTTCTTATATTGATTAGGAAAATAGTTGGTAAATATATATAGATATGCAAAATGTTTTCTGATAATATAATAATGAACTATAAATTAATGAGAAATCTTTAACTTTCAGCAAATATTCTGTTTTGTGGGTGGAATTTTACATGATTTGAAGTTAGCAGAACGCGCTGCCACAGTCTTAGTGGTCTCGGCTATGACCCTGGCAGAGATTGTTCTAATGTTGTGTTCTCTTTATCATAACAATATTTCCTGTCTGTGTGGTCTGTGTGTCTTCAATTTTGCTATGAATAGTTTACTTGTTTCTCTTAAACATAAAACTATTTCTGCCCTGACACTCCAAACAGCAGCTTCGCTATTTCCACTCATTAGAACAAAGTTTGCCAATGCCAAAAAGTAGGAGCAGGTGGAAAAAAAGGTCAAAAAGATATGCTGTCCTTCTAAAGTTGTATGTTTAACAGTTTATTACTTGAATAAAGCCAATCTGCCATTTTATATTTGTATTATATTAAACGCCCAATATTTCAGTGGTGATATTATTTTATACTTTAATTACAGAACCATTGTCATAGAGAATTGGATTTATTTTTAGTGTCACTTATTTACGTTTCAATGGATTTCCAAATGTCTCATTTTGATTACTGAACTCATAGGTATGCAATAAAACAGTATATTATTGGATAGGTTATAATATACAGTAACAGTTGCTAATGACCTAGAATTTCTAAGTCTAAAATTTTGAGAATGTATCAGAAACAAGAGCTGAAGTTGATGTAGAAGAAAAAGAACTACAGTAGATTAAGGACAAATTTTTCTTAAAATTACTCTTTGATTTTCTTTAATATAAACTATACAGGACTGTGGAAAATAAAGAGAAAGATGTTTAGAATCACATAGCAAGTGTGTAAGGGCACATGGGGGTGTAAGAGTTACAATGATGCAATTGTGTCCAACTGGTTTTAGGCACTAGGACAAAAAGGTTAAGATAAAGTTTTAAATATTTTATCACTGTTATTCCTGAAGAAAACCCCATAATTTAACAAGAGAAAGGCAGAAAAACAAAGAAATGCTAGTATTCACTTAAAACTATTGTAGTTCTTTTATTCGCACCAAATTACTCAGAACACCTAATGTACAAAAATTTTTAAAAAATTCACCTCATGGGTAAATTCATGGATTAAAAAAAAAACAATGTGTGAGCATGATTTTTAAAGTAAATCACTCAAGCTAACAAAGTTTAAAAAGTTCTGTGTTTTGTGAGTCATGGAATCCCTCCATGAGTTAAGCACTTGAGTACTCTATTCCTCCCCAAAGATGAAATCCAGAAGGACTCTCTTGAGTACCACACAACCAACCAAAACAGCCAAAAGTCTAGGTAATGAATACATCTCAAACACTGCAACTACATGTGAGTACGAAGAGTATATTAGCACCTCTCTGGAATTTGATTTCATTTTTTCCTTTCATAACTCATTTGACTAATGCACCTTCTCTCCTCTCCAGCTGCTGTGCTGAGCCTGCCTTCTGTCTTAATAGCACATCATCTGCCATCTCCCACAGGTAATACGCTGACTGTTTCTGTTTATCATCAGCTTTTTGTGACATCCCCCCTCCCCTCCTGACACTGCCACCTCATGTCATGCTGCAGTGATTAAGCGATGTGCAATGGTTGTAACAGACAACTTTCTTTTACTCTAAGATTTCAGGGCAGAGCATGTTCAGGGCTCAAAAGAAAGCTGACTCTGTAATTCACTTTTCAGTGAAGCGTCAAGGGTAATCACCACAAGGTTGCCTTTGAGTTCTGCAGTCCTATTCTAAAGCTATTACAAATGATTTAATAAATACATATTTAATTATTGAACCATTTTAAGTGCACTATCTCATTTCCTCACCACAGATGGCATACAATTACCAGATTAACTCAGGTTTCCCTAAGTAACTTCCATTAGCATATATTCTCACTCTTTTTTTCTGAATTTGGAAACTACAGAATTGCCTTCCAGATAGCTCACATATTTTAAAAAGAAACAACAAAACCCAGAATCTCTCACCCTCTGGAAACTGCCTCAAAACACATGAATACACTGCATAGAATTTTGAGAAAAATATGGCAGCTAAAGCTGGATCCAGAGATTTTTATATACCAACATTTCAGAATATATTTTATACTATGATGATTTCTGAAATGCAGATAATTTTCAAGAATCTGCTAAACCAAATGTGCAAGATAGAAAAGGAAGTAGGAACTGTTAAATCGCACTCAGCCACTGCAATGTCCTTGTTCAATATTGAATAAAAGGTAGACATGTTACATACATGTTCACCAAGTAAAAGAAACCAAAAGCACCTATTAACTTATTCTCACCAAATCCACATGAATATTTATAGCTTTTTCCATTCTAGCGATGGGAAATTGAGGCACAAAGGGATTAAGTAGTTTTCCAAGCCACTCAATTTATAATTTAGGAGCGATTAGATCAAAGCCAGTAATTCAGACCTGGGTCTCACCTCTAAGCCAGGTCCCTGAAGTAAAGTCCTGCAGGTTTTTCCTATGGTTAGGAGAATCTATTGACTATATCTGCTTTTAAATATAAACAGTGGTGGGCTTTTTAAACAACTATGTGTAGTAAGGCATCTTTCAACAAGTATAGAATGTTACTTTTGTTGTGAAAAATGATTAAATTCGCATTGTACATAAATGCCACTCTGAAACTTGTTTTGCAGTTATGTAGATGTTATCTGAATTCTAAATAAAGAACCAAAATTACGACTAAATAGATGTCTCCCTTCAACCATAGCTATCAGGCTTCCAAGCTGAGATTTGTTCTTTTGAAATGGTACTTGTATGCTGTAACCATGAGCTTTCCCACATGAGCCCACTTGTCATCAATTGTAATTTTATCTGTTTAGAAATAGGTTAATCATTTCCAGTTCTATTTCTTGTGCTTTAAAAATGTTTAATAGCCCCACATCCTTTCTGAAAATGGACATAATGCATATGAATGTATGGAAGTGAGAATGCATTATTACTAAATAGTATAGGAATTGTTATTTTATTGATCTTAATCCCAGGATACGCGATTGATCCTTTTGTAATGACATTTAGCAGCTCTAGAAACATGGCTCAGCCCTCATGATAACTGCTAAAATTTATTTAACTCTTAATCTGTGCCATGTACTGATCTGTCTTACATATTTCTCATCAAATTTTCAGAACTATGCAAAATTGATATTATGGTCACCTCTACTTTGCAGATGAAGAAATGTAGCCCAAGTCAATTTGTTCAAGTTCACACTGGTAGCTTGTTGGATTTCAACCCAGGAAATAAGATTCCACGTAGACCTGTTAACCACTCCTCCCTCCCAGCACTGCCCACTGGCCACCGGAGCTTCAGCACTGAACAAGGGGTACTGCAAAATAATGGCTCACTTGCCTAAGGAACTTGATTTTTAATGTTATTTAATTTTTAGTTTAAATATAAATAACCCAGGCTTGGCCTATGTTTTCTAAGGTAATATTACAGCTGTTCCACCTTGAGTTTATTTTTAGATATATAGATATATAGATATATTCAGCCAGATTTCTCTTCTACCCATAAAGGGCTTAACAACCTTCTGATTATAAAGAAAAGAGTGCTAAAAAAAATAGTGAGATTACAAAAATAGTTATGCAAAATTGACCCTATTATTTTGTTTTGAAATTCTGTATTAGTGTTTATTGTTTTCCTCTCCTTAAAATAAAAAGAATTTTTTTTAAAAAAGTGAAAAAATCTTACATATTTTGAAATCACATCACACTAATAACCTAACACAATGGCTTATTAGGAAGAAGACACTCATAAATCATGACTTCCTTTACTTTTCACACAGGGAACCTCTTGTTTCTGTCCAGCTGATCTACCGCTCTTTTGAATAAAGGGTGGTGACCCAGGAGGAAGCAAGTGCCTGGTGATTTTAATGCCTGCTGTAGTAACATTGCCAGTGCCACCTCAACTTACACACCCTTCTTTCCACATCATTTTCAGCCTTAAGCCCTCAGACTGGGAAGAGGCTCAGAGCAAACAAACGCGGAAGGAGTACTGCGTCTCAGTCCCAAATCTTTCCATTATGAAGAGCTCATACAACAGAGTTTCTCAAGAGAAAAAAAAATAGCAAAAACTTCATAACATAAAATGACTCACATCTGCAGAACAGTTAATGTACTACAAAAGACATTTAAAAGACAAACTGTCTGAAATTCAAGAAACTCTAAGCTGTAGGCATATCATTAAATGCTTTTTGAAAAAAGAAGAAATGCAGAAATTTGACTTTTGTGCATATTTTTAAAAACTTACACACACAAAAAAAACCACAAATAAAGGTTTTAGGGATTTTAGTTTTGTTTTTCTTTTCTGGAATTTGCTTTGATCTGCACATATATCCAGTCATTGTATGGGTTTTGAGGTCAAGTTGCCTAAATTTTAATTGTTTTAGCCATAGATATGTGGTTTTGGACAAGCTCATCATTTTGTGCTTTTATTTTATCATCTTTAAAATGGGAATAATATTGTACCTACTGGGTTGAACCATTGAAATGTTGACTTAATAGGAAGTACTTTGAACAGTACTTTGGGAGTACTTGACTTTCTGTCAAGCAATAAACATATAACACATATTAGATATTTTTACAGTATTACCCTTATTATATATTTTCTTATTTTTGTATTTCCTGGCCCATATAATTTAGGAAATAAAACATACTTTGTTTTGTATGTGAATGAAGAAAATGATGTTACTTTGACTTAGCAAACTAAAATGCTGATGCTGGACCTGTCAAAAAGAAGGACACCTTGATTAATTTTAGTTAATATGATGAAAATGGTACAAATAATTTTATCAACCACTTTAGAAAAGGTAGTGTCAATAAAGGGCAAATGTAACTGCTAAAGAAAACCAGTTAGTATTTTACTGGTAAAGTGTTTAATTTGGAAGCTTCTTTCCGATGCAATTGTTTCTCCAGATAGAAAATTTCTTAGTGAGTAAGACATTGCTACTTAAGATTCCCTTTTTACATATTCACTGTAAATAGAAACAAAGTCTTTAATACAGAAGTAACACAATGAAATGAAAGTACACTCACAGCAAGGCATGCTGAGAAAGGATCAACAAGTTTGAAACAAATAAGCACTTGGTAAGCATTTTGAAAGAAATTTTAAACGAGTATTAATCTTGTAGACCAATGGGATGCATTTGTCTGTAGAAGAGTTATGGTTTAAGAGAAAGTCTTCTACCCAGGGCTAAAGTTTAGACTAATTAAAGTATATAAATTACATTTCTTGTGACCTCGAAGAGAGAGCAGTACAGGCTGGCATCAGCTCAAGCTCTGATCTCAGCATGGAAATTATGATTATAAATGGTACAGAGCTTCAGATATTGCAGAAATCTATATGTCAAAATATTTGCAGTCATAACCATAGACAGAATCAATGTTATTTACAAGTGTATCATTCTCTCCCTTAATTTTTCCATAGATTTGAGCTGACAATACCTAAAGTAATAATATCGTAGATAACAATTCTGCATAGAAAAATTATAGTAAAATATACATTAACTTTTAAAGCAAATTTTTAAAGGAACATTTGAAGAGTGAAATTGTGTTACTGACTTAAATAATATATTTTCTAGTTTTCTTAGATGATGTCTCTATCCCTTCTCAAGCCACACATCAGAAACTAATTTTGTTGGCATCCTGGCAAAAATCTTGCTCTCCATACTCAGCGTCACCATCAAGGTTAGAACTATAAGACATCAGGCTTATTTATATCAATTTACCTTACAAACCGGGCTATGCTAAGTATACTGGAGCACTCTAAATGGCACAGTGGACCTACTAGGCTGTTACATGCTATTAAATCATGCACACTAATTCATGTAAAAATGATGGGTGCCATTTGGAACGATGTGAATATCTACTAGTGGGGAAATTGTAGTGTCTGAGGTCTACTACTGTACGTGCTTAAGAGGTTAATTTCATTCTGAATCAAATTTTTATTCAAAGTCCATTATTTATGCCTGTATTAGATAACAATCACTTTATGTTTAAGTTAATATTTTTAAAATATGTGATTTTATAAGCATCTTACCGATTATCTAGGAGGTGAAAAATGTCAGACTGACAGTATTTGTATGAGTATAGAATGAATTGTTTTCTTATAGTTGTTTATATAACTTTTTATATGTTACAAGGAGCTGTATTCTATAGTACTGCTTCAGTGTACTTCATCATTTTTTTCCAGGAAGCTATAATTAGTCTCAATGGTATAATCCAAATTATGCTGTTGTTGTTTTGTTGTTGTTTATAATTGGTTAATTGGCCTTCCATATGAAACTTGTTAAGAAAATAATTGCAATGTTGATCACAGCACTAAGGGTAAATATTTTTGTTCCATGCATCAAATATGAACATATTATTGGCTTTCCCTCTTCATTTATTTAACTATTATCAACAATAAATATAATAACAACAAGTACTGTTCCAAACAGCTTTTCTGTAATCAGGTTTTGGCTCAATTTCTTTATTGCAAGATTTAATGACTGTGTTAATAGGCAAACTTTTAAATTTTCTTTTAAAATGTACATCCATGCTGGTAAATGTGTGTGGAGTGAGTTTTGTTGAACACCCATGAGTGAATGCTTGTATATATTTTAGTGTTTCTGCTTGTGTGTATATGCATTGGTGTGTATGATATTGATGAAAAACACTAGATATAAGTATATAGTTATATTCAGAAATAAAAACACATAACTAAAAAGCTGAGGTAAGACCTCTTATTAGTGCAATTTTATATTGATTTTGCATTTTTATCTAATTAACAGTATATATAAGCATATGTTTAAAATTTTTGCATGAATAAAATTTATATATAAACTATTTTAAATAAATCCTGAGTACAATTTCAGTAATTGTATGCAGTAAAAGCTCAAAATTTTTCATTTTATGTATTTTTAAGTAGAAATACATGATCTCTTTGTGCCTAATACATACATATTTTTAAGTGAATGTAAGTCAAGATGTGTGATATTCCATGGACATTTTATTTTACTTAGGGGCTTTTTTGGTAGATGACTTAATACTTGTTCAACATGTTCTTACTGGAATCTATGAAAATAAGAGCTTATCTTGACTTTAAATACTTACAATATTTTATATTTTATTAAAAAAACAAATTTCATAACAAAATAATGGAAGAATAATATCTGATACACTCTATAATGTTAGAATCAGTTTTACAAACACATTTTTACCTGTACTTCCTCTGCCCACAATCTAGATTCTCCACCTAAAGAATACATTTTTGAAGTTTCTCTGTCTTAATAAAAGTGTGCTCATGAACATATGTCTAGATCCCAAAATGCATAACATAGGCCAGCACAACATAAATATATTTGACAGTAAAAACAAAACCAAATTCATTAGACATCATTTTATCACTTAGAAAATGATGTTTTTAAAATACAATACTATTTTTGTTCCAAAATTAAGTTGTGGTGCTGGTAGTTTTCTGTTAGATTGCTTATTTCTCTGTTAATTTTAGTATCCGTATTTATTTATTCATATTTTGTTGGTGCAAGTATCAAGTTCAGTTTTCTTGATTTCATGTATTGGAGTGTGTCTTTTATCTCTGTCTCTCTGTTTCAGTCTCTCTTTTCTAGGTGTGTGATAATTTATATATGAAAAAAGAGAAGGGGGTGAGGATAATGAATAAAACAATAGGAAAGAATATAAAAGGAAACATATAAGAAAAAATGAGTGGGTGTATCTTGTCACTTATCTCACATTTACTTAAAACTTTTCCTATGAATAACAAAATGCCATACTCAAGGTTGGCCCACACAATGTCCTAATAAATTCCCACACAATATTGGCCAATCTTTAGCCCTCAGAAAACAGTTTTTCCAAAATAACATGCCATTTAATTCTTAGTTATTGCCAATATATGAAAACACTGGCTCAGCATTCAGTAGGTTTGCTATGTTTATGATACAAAAGTTTATAAAACTTATTCCTAAATGATCAATACATTCAGGTATGACCTGGCTATAAGCACTTACTACAGGAAGAGTAACTTTGTTCCAACAGAAAATCCTTTAGAGTATAAGAAAGAATCCTTCAAGCTTTAACACCTTCTGACCTTATTTCCTAAATGTTAAAATTGATAACAAAAACCTACTTTTGATTTCCATAATTTTGTAAAATCTCTGCCCACTTCAGCCTTTTCAGTTGCAAAGCTAGTCCAGATGGGACCATAAAATTTTTGCAGCAAGTTCTACAGCACATAATTTTGCTCAATAAAGTTATTATGCCACACACAGCTGTATACTGCCATATAAATGAGCACATGTGCAATAGAATTCTTGCATTATAAGTTTTATAAAACTAAAATTGAGATTATACAGCCACATACAATAATTTATTTGAAACATCAACATGTGTGTAGCTCTAGGGTTTTGCAAATGGTGCTATTCCTTTTACATGAGAAAACGTTTGTCATTTAATATTCAGTATTAACACAAATGTTTTCCTCAGAATTATAGTCTAAATTAGGTGCTTTAAAATACATCAATATATCATTATCTTCTTACTTTAACATATTAGATCTATAGAAGAATCAATTCTCCCTAACAATGGTGAGAGAACCTAATCACTCTCTAAATTTACTTTTAATTAGCATCATCTGCATTAATTGGTGTAGCTGATAGCAAACCATTACAGAGCATTGCTATTTTATATTTGAAATGTAATATATCTTTTGTTCCCACGTCTCTCCAAAAGAACCTCAGTCAATCTTTCTTCACTCTTTCTGTAAATATTTTCAGGCATACGGCTCAAGAATGCCTCCTAAGATTGACTGTATGTGGCTATATTCAGAAGGCTCTGTTCACAGGAGTTTCCAATGAAGTATTTGATCTTGATTCCTTCTGCATGTTTGGAAATATTTTGAGAAATATTTTTCTTGCTCCTCCATCCTTTTTCCTAAAATTACTATTTCTCCATCAAATATTTGGATAGCTCAAAGAAAATTCTGAATAACCAGTGAACAGCCAAACTGAAAACTATATTGAAAGCTTCCTGTTGCCAGTGACTAAGCTATGTTTTCACACACTTAATGTTTCTTGACAAAAATTATGAAAGGCAGGCAATATTTATATTGTTTAGGATGAAAGAGGAAACAATGTAAAAGAAAACAGAGCAAAAACCTAAAAGTTCTAAGAAGTGATTTAGGTAATATAAACTCAAGCCAGGTGGAATTCTGAGTTTTACAGGTGGTATTTGTGGTTCAGGCCCTTTGACCCCACATTTTATGTTCTTGCTATATCACATATGCTAATGATATTTCAGGCTCCATCCAGGATTTTTCTTTGTAAAAGTAAACTTCAAATACATTAATTTACTAACCCTGTAGTTTAATAAAAACCAAAAATTTTTCTCAGTGAAACAAATACATAAAATTCGACACTGCATCTATAATTTTCTTTGGAAAGTCAGGTTTCTTACAAATTATATATTTTACAAATTACCCTTTTTGGCCTAACCTATCTTCTGACTAGTTATATTTGTCAGTGAGTTACATCACTCTTCACTTAGTTGTCTGCAGTAGGAATTTTAGTTATATGCTCTATCTTTCTTATCTTCAAATCTAATCAGCTCTTCAAGTCTGTGGACTCCATTCAGGAAATAAATCTCTAAGCCTGTTATCTTTAAATATTAGCATGCTTGAAATTCCTCCAGAGAACTTGTTAAAACATAGACTGCTGAACCCCAGACTCAGCTTATGATTCGCCAGACCTGTTATGGGCCCAGAGGCTTGGCATTTTGGACAAATTACCACACAATGTCAATGTTTCTGATCCAAACACCACATCTTGAGAATTATGTATCTAGGGCATCTTTTCACACTTTATACTCATTTATTGCTTTGTGTTCTTATCATTTCATGATGAGAAAACCATCTACATTGGTCATTTCAATCCTCACCCTCCCTGAATAATTCATGTTGTACAACTTCAGTGATTAAATCATAAATCTGGTAGTTACTCACCTGTATTTATTGACTCTCGTTACTAACATTCCACTGGCCAGCAATCAAGATGGCCACCTCAACAGTTTTCATCTACTGTGCTATTACAGTTTTTTAGATAGTTTCCTTTAAATTTGTAATGTTCACTTTAATAACAATGTGCCCCCTTCTACTTAGCTTTTAAAGTCTATTTCAAAGGTCTATTCTTTGTGAACTATGTCCAAATTTCCTCTAGCTAACTTATAATGTCCTATTTTGCATAGAAAAGGCTCAATTAAACTATTGATTCAATTTTACCATGCTTGGTCCTTTTAGAGACATTTCTATTTGCCTAGTCTTCTACCAAAAGAGAAAGAGAATTTAAATATGTTTGAGTAATTAATGAAAATTTATTTATCTTACCCATTAGTAAAAACAAAGAGAAACGTCAGAATGTGTATTTGGTCAGCTGACTTTCTTGTATTGTTCCTTACAAATCAGTCTATGTCATCACCTCCAACATGCTATGTTCATGCAGAACTGTACTGAAGAAATAATTCAACTTTATCTGCATGTATTTAGAAAAAGTAATTTGTGTAGGTAGGTGTCTCTGAGACACACATATCTGAACCAATTTTTAGTCTGTAATTTATCACTATTTGTGTATACATATTTGACCATATTCACTTTCTTCACCATTGGTTTTTAAAAAGTTTACCCAGAGTGTGAACACTTGAAATTTACTACTATTCACAACCACATTTTTGAATTTATGGAAACACACCTCTAATTCTAAGGATTTCAAAAGCTAGTGAAAACACCCTCCCAACCACTGTAACATAATGTTCATAAGGTTTTTCCATTTCATAGTTGTATTGTACAAGTTACTACTAATATTTCTTATATAACATCTAAAATAAGCATTTATAAAATTAAAAAGCAGAAAATTATAAAATTATGAAAGATTTGTTTTACTTCACAACTTCATTATATTTATTGCTAATAAATGTTCTCATGGGGCTGGGGATTTAGCTCAGCGGCATAAGCACCTGCCTTGCAAGCAGGTGGTCATGAGTTTAATCCCTGGTACTGACAAAAAAATGAAAAAGACAAAAAAAAATGCTCTCATAAAAATAATGGAAATAATACAAAGCCTTCAAAAGTAAATATTTTAAGGAAAACATAATGCAAAAACAAAAGAAAGAAAAAAGAACATATGCAACTTTAAAAAATATCCATAGTGTTTAAATCACCATATTTAGAGTTCAATGATTTTACCATTACACCTTGTGGTAATTAGTAGCCAATTTAGCTTTCTACAATTGACAAGGCAAATAAAGAGTTTTCATGCATCTAGTTAAATCATTGTAATTATCAAAAGAAGAAAACAATTTAAATATTGCATTTCAGAATACAATAGCCTACAAAATGGCCTTAATTTAAAACAACAGATTATTACCTTTGCAAGTCTTTGAGTCCTTTCGTGCCAAAATGCAATGGCCAAAAATCTGGCTCTTAAGTACTACTCTCAACCACTGCCTTACAATTAAGTCTAGTTATCTAACAGTATTATAAAAACAACAACAAAAATCAATGATAAATGCTGAGCCCAATGAACAGTAGGTTTTTTTAAATCAAACTTAATTTCTAACAAAACAAAAGGATATTGCCAAATGCCTGCCATATTTCTACACTTTCCAAGAGAGTTCACTTTTCATTTAACAGTAGCAAGTCCCAAGAGAGTCTTCAAAGGTCGGAGCAGGTGTTCTAAACTAACAAAGTGTCATGGAAGGGCAGAAAAGTAGTTTCCCTCTTTCCTTGATTTGCTTTGTCTTAAAGCCTTTTCTTCTTCATGAAAGGTCTGCTGAGTCTATCCCCATTAAAACTGTGCTTATCCGCTGGAATTTGCGTTCCTTTCTTCCTGCTATGGTTGCTGGGTCTGTTTTTAATGTACCTGAAGAACACAGCAAATAATTCCAGACTGCAAGGAATTTTGTTCTAAAGAGAACCACAAAAATTAAAATGGATAACTTACTTCTTCCATGTTTTACTGGCATTTGGCTAAAATTATTTGGGCAAGATAAAATCTGTCTGAGGCTTTTAAGAGACTTGTTTGATAATAAAAAATTATAACCATAAAGTAAAGGAGGGAAATAGTCTGAAGAAGGACACTGAATACATTTTTTAGGGAAAAAAGAAAATATATATGCATAGTACATAGATACAAAGATGAATTGATAGATGGATGACACATGGATTATATATATATATATATATATAAATTAGATTAAGTGTAAACATATTTATAAGCATCATGGGAGGTAAAATAATGGGGCTAAAGATATGTGCATTGAATTTCAGAGCCCGAGCTTATGTTAGGTTATGTGATAAAGAGGGGAAATTATCCTGATTTATCCAAGAAGCATTAATGTAACCATCTGGCCCTTATAAGTAGAAGACAGGGGGAGAAGAAGAGAGGAAAAGAATCAGAGTGACCACAGTGGTGGAAGTACTTAATCTAATGTTATTTTTGAAAATGAGGAATTGTGCCACTCAAAAAGAAAGCTGGATAAAAAGTTAAAAAAAAAAATTAGCCCGTGGGTATCAACATTAGACTGCTGAACTTCAAAATCATAAAATACAAGTAATTAGTGTCAATGTAAGTTTGTGGAATAGTAGCAGTATAAAATGAAATATACACTTGCCCTATTGATTATCTCTACGCTACAGAATGTTTCTTATGTGCATAATGACAAAGGTGGTCTGAATCGACTCTGAACAATAGACATACAATGTGAATCACCCCCTAAGAGCCTTAGAAACCACTGAAAATATCCTTGTGACCATGTTTCAAAATATCAAAGGAAAAATAAAAGTTACATTAACCTGTGTTTCATTGAACTATGTATATGCAAAATGATATGGCAATATGCAATTAGAATGAAGCAATGAGAAATTCATTTCATTCTTTTTTATTTATACTAAATTTGGCATACTTATACTTTTACAGCACATCTGTATTGGGACACGTCATATAGCAATTGCTCAGTTTTCACAATTGGCTAGTAGCTGCTATTTTAGACAGCACAGATATCTATACTGAGGTGTTTCAGCCTGCAAAACCAATTTTGGTGGTAGTTTTTAATATATCTGCATGCTTAAAATTTACACCATTACTCCATCTATTTTTAAATAACTGTAGTAATGCTTATACATTTTCTTTTTTGATTTAAATAACTATAGAAATTTTTATACTTTTTTTTATGGTACTGGGGATTGAACTCATGACCTTAATCTTGTCAGGTAGGCATTTATGCCGCTGAACTAAATCTCCAGCTATTTTTATACATTTTCAAACATAAAGACTTTGACTTTCACCAAGATACTGGATACTCAAAACTTAAACATGTTTAAAATTTACTGAGGTTATTAAATATGAATGATAATAAAAACAGTTCAACAATAAATTATTTTCAATTAGCTTAGTAAATTTTATGGTACTTAGATCTTTCATACCTTTAGCAAGCATGTTAGAAAGCTGACTTATTAGTTTGATGCAAATTAATTTTATCATCTGCTGCCTTTCAACCATAAATTCATTTTCCTATTCTATTTTGCACCACAAAAAATAGGAATTGAATCTTTGTGCTATAAAAAAGTAGAAATAAATTCATCTGTTTCTGTGTGGCTGCTTATTTCTTTCTCAAAGTCATCAAAAGCAGTGCTCACTGTTTATAGATATTGAACTAAAATTTCCAGAGTATTAAAGAGAACATAGTTACTTGAAGTCATCTTGACCCATAGCCAGCTAAATTTGCCACTTTCAAATCTTCATGATTAGGAGCAACATCTAAAAATTAGATATTATGCAGATTTTTAATAAAAATGAGTAATTATAAATTATGAGAATCAAAGAAAGATGTTTCTGACAATGTTTATTACATCTTAATCAGATAGTAGGGTATGTCTGATAGCAATGTGGTATACATTCTATTCAGAGTTCTATGGGTTTGCTTTCTATTCAAATACTTAGCACATTACAATTCTTTGATCTTCTCTAGTTTTCTAGACTTTTACATTTTGAAGATATTGTACATTGTGAACAGAAATACATACAAAGTCATCTTCTTCTAAATACGTAGTTGACATTGTAATGTTTTAAAATCATCTGAATTTTTATTCAATATATAATTACCTAAATTTTCCAATCCTAACATTTTCTTTTTTAGGATCATTGCTATTTGGCTAAAAATTTAAATTGAGTGTGTTCTTCAAAATCTCTTAAGATATTTTTTGGAAAATAAAATAGAATAAATAAAATTATATTTTTGCCCTGATTTTAATTGGTCTTTTCATGTAAAGCTGTATTAAAACCTAAAAAGACAATGTATTTTCAAAGTTAACATTATACTTAGAAAAATATTTTTCCTACAACTAACAAATTATACTGAATAGAGGACATTATTTGCATCATTCCTATCAGTCACAGTGTTTTGTCACTTCGATGATTCTTTCTCCATAGATTGTACATCAGTCAAATTTATGGATGCATTGACTCATGTGGCATTGTGATTCACCTTGGGAAGGAAAAACATTCTGGCTAGATTTTGAAATATCTTATTTTTTAAATTTTATTTTTAAAAAACTACTTGCAAATTGCCAATCACAGTAGCCACAATATCTCTGTATCATCTCATACAGGGGAAATACAGACTATAGTATTGGAAGAATCATAGCCTAGAATGCCTACAACTTTATATTCAGCACATACGAAGGAAAAAAATGAGCATATTTCGAAATTCTTAGTGGCTTTCTGGGGTCAAGAAATTATTGAAAAATAGTGAAGCAATTGTCCTAATTGTGTATGGGCTTTACTAATAATATTTAGGGCCAAGGAGTAGAGAACTTGTGATTTACTGTTTGTTAGATCCTTTTTCCATCCTAGTTCTTAATGTCAGCTCCTCTCTCTTAGACTTATCCAAGGGATTTATAAGATCACAAATGAAGTTCTTAGAAGTTATAATGAATATTTTCCAAGTTTGCCATAGAAAATTAACCCCGTCTGAAAGTGAATGACAGTATGGCTTTATAATTAACTAGAAACTTCAGAAAAAGTATGATTACATGTATTTAACCTGACTTGGGACAGTTCTTCAAATTCTTGAAAATTGTGTTGCTCCCACCACATTTTGTAAGTGTGTTAATGATATTGAGACATCCTGATTAACTCATGCCTTTTTGTGGCAGGTGATTGAGAAAAATGAGAAAATACCTCAGCTGCTCATTTCCAGCAGTGTTAGGAATCACCCATTTTTAAGCATTAAAGAATTGAAAAGTACTCCTTTCTTATGACCCTTTACACAACATATAAAACTGGCCAACATACTGGCATTTACTGAACAAATGCTGTGAGCAAAGAAAAAATTCTTAGTTTTCAGCATATGATAAGTCTACTAGTGAGCAAAGAGCTTAAAAACATAAGAAACCAAGATAAGTACAATCTGGAATTTACTAAAGGAACAATGAATATCCACAAGTATGATGACCAGTTTTATTCTTTCATGTCTATTTCAAACTCTAAATTAAAAACATTCACTCTTTAACTTCCAACGTTAAAAGAGAACATGAGCACCCAATGGGCGCTGTCCAATATGATCACCATGAGCTGAATGTGTTTAAGTGCTAATTAAGATTAAATAAAGTCAGTTTCTCCTTCCCTGGTGCACTGATGTAAATGAAACTAAGGACTCAGTGCTGCTTTGCTCAAGCATCTTCTGTACTCAGCCCTCTCCCAAGCACAGTGTCTGCCCCTTTCCCCCTGTCATAACTGTGCTCAGAGCACTGGTGAGTCTCACACTAGCTTACACGGCATCAGTGGACATGCTGTCTGTTAAATACGAAGGACGGCTCTCTAAATTAGACCTTGACCTTACACCTGGAGAATAGGGAGCAGGGATCCGTGAGTGACGAATTTCAAGGGATAGCTTTGCAGGACTTGCAACATTTCAGTGGTGACTCGAATGCTTTCAGGTCATGATGAAAGAATGGTATTTAACAGGTGACTTGTGGAAAAGCATAACATCTGGATTGTGAGAAACAGTGTGAGGGGAGGAAGAGAAGAGCAAAGCAAAGAGCATTCGAACTTCCTGAAATGTTACTTGGAGAGATGATAAGAGAATGCTTGCCTGGATTCCTCAACATCTATTTTCTCTCATCACGCATGTAAAATACTGCAGACGATTATTTTAAACTCATTCATAAAAAAGGGATGAGATTGTTATTTTAAATAATTTACATAGAGTTATGCAAGAGTTTGCATTTTTTAAAATGAGAGGTTGAGCAAGACAGCATTGTGCACTGTGAAGCCACTATGTAGAAATGTGCTCACATCATATTGTGCCCAATTTTAGCCTTTGAAAATGGTTTCGGTGACAAAGAGTCTTTGGCCTCATTATTCTAATAGCATAATTATCATAATCACAATATCACTTATTGAAGGTGGTAAATTGGTAGATTGTATGACTGATTTGCCTAACTTTTTCTTTTCTTTTCTTTCTTTTCTTTTCTTAAGAGGGGAGGGAGTGGTATTGGAGATTGAATCCAGGGGCCTTCACATTGAGTCATGTTCTGAGTTCTTTTTTATATATATTTTTCTTTTGAGACAGGTGTCAGTAATTTGCTTAGCTGTCCAGGCAAGTATGTAATCTGTCACCCCCCTGGCCACAGCCTCTCGAGTCCTGGGGTTATAGGTATGCATCACCAGGTCTGGCTTTCCAAGTCTACTTAATATCTACCTAGTAAAGCTTTACCCAAGGTGTAATGATTTGTATGATTCTTAAAATTTTTACTCTAAGTAAAGAGCATATTTTTAAATCCGTGTGAATATTTTAAACAATAAAATAGTATCAGTTTTGGAGGCAATGTCTTGAAAGAATGAGGATCTTTTCTTTTTCCTTCCAGTGAAATTTAAGGAGAAATGCACATGTACACACACATGCTTGCTTTTCAGATGTTATCCCATTGTCTACACTTTCCTCTGTTAAGTGCAATTTTATGTACTTTTAAGAAAAAAATGTGAAACAATGCTAAATTCTTGATCTTATCTTATATTAAATTCTGTTATAATTATAAAAAGGATAAGTCACATATAATTCAATATTCAATCTTTAATGTACCCATTTTATGATCCCTTGGTATACTAATTTCCATTCATGAACATGTTTAATCTAGTAAATCTCTGTATTACATATCCATATACCATACATATCTATATATTATTCAGAGCTCTTTAAAAAACTCCCGAGCACATGACTAAATGGTAACACAATTTTTTTGGCATATAAATAATTTTTGGTCAATTTCCCTCACTCTCTTTTTGTACAAAATATATAATTAAAGGGACAAAAGTTGGGAGTGTCACGTAGGCAATAAAGTTTTAAAAATGTCTGACAGCCCCCACCCGACCTTAATTGCCCTCAGATTCGCTTTCTTGGCTTGGTCCTCTAACTCACTAAGTCTTCTATCAACCTCTGCCAAGCACTGCCTGTGAGCATGCAAGGGAAGTGAAGAGCCGCTTAGCTGTGCTGTCTTTGTGTTTTATCAGTACTGCGCATTCTTTTAGTACCTGCAGTTCCTTGAAACGGTGCGGCACCTGTAAAAGGTTAACGAGCATAGAGACTTTCAGGCATAAGGCAAGTCACAGACAGACACTTACAAAGACAATTCATTGCTAAACAAAAAAGCAACATGCACACTGCAGGTACACGACAGGTGGCCGGCATGATTGCGGCCTCTGAGATGGGACAGCTTATAAAGGAAAAGACAGCTTCCATACAAGTGAGATACATATGCCTGGTGAGATACCAACTTCAAACACTATCTCAAAAAGGTAGAAAATTAATTTTTCAACAGCTTTTAGGTCTATAATTTGCAATCATACAGTCATACTATATTGTCACTGCAAGTTATTAGAAATATCTTCAACTTCATCAAATGGTACAAGTAATTAAAGAAATGAGTATGTTCTTAAAATAAAAGCTTGATTTACTTCTCTCCAAAAGTGTTAAATTCACAATTCAGGCACCTTAGCTTTACTATGTTAAACATTTTTACTGCTAAAAATAGATTGTGGCCTAATGCATCTGTAACGAATATTTCAAATAGATTTAAACTCTCTGATTTCTTAAAAAAGTAGATTGAAGACTCCTGATGAATCATAATTTAAATAAAGAAAGCAAGCTGTCAAGTTTTCTAAAAATCTTAAACTGTTTGCTTCAAAGTTGCATACATGGCTTTATGAGAACCAACAAGCATTAATTTGCATGCATTAATTCTACCATCATTGCAGAGGGTCACAGAGAAAGAGTTCTTCCATTCCCAGTTTCACTTTTAAACAAACTCTTGCTAATTTTGTAGCACTCAACATTAATACAAAAGTAATCAAATTAGCATCAGCAGTTCATGTTGCAAACTTCAATTTGTATTGCTAAAGCATCCAAGTAAAACTACTTGCACATCGAAAGTGAGAAGAAAGTGGAATTTAAATGAATTTAGTATCTTACACAAACTAACTTGGCCTTGATGGTAGCTTAAATGATGAGTTGTTCATAAATATAGACTGGACATAGTTATATATTTTTTCCAAAAGTATTCCCAAGGCCCATGTACCAAATGCTAATGAAATATGAATATTAGAAAAAGAATGGGATATGACAGTGCATATGGAAAATGCTAGGTTTCTCAAAAACTGAGAACACTTTGTATTTATATCACACTACAGTGTTTACAATTGTTTATAACAAAGAGTATGCAAGTGATAATTCTATCCACCCATATATTGACGTGTCTAAAATATCAATTCAAAATCAAAATATTCTATTGTTCATTATGTAAGGAAGTGCAGTGGAGCTGATAGGTCAGTGGGCATAAATATGCCAAAATAATGTCATTCCACAAAATTATTCTCTCATTTTTATCACATGCTCTTATCACGCAGTTTCCATCTGCCTTCCAGGATGGCTAACGGTTTAATATTCCTTTCTCGTGTGGATATTCATACAGCCAAATTGGGTGAAACACACAATTTTTATAAATGGATATTTTTTATGTAACTCATGTCTGTGTGGTTTCCAGAGAGTAGCATGTTTTCAAGATGCAAATCTGGTCCTTAAAATAATTTATACTTAACTGACAGTGACATAGTGAATGCCCACCATTTGCAGTGAAATGCACTTTCTAAAAATTAAATATCCCCTAATGCACCTAGTGGATATTTTTCCCTGACACACACTCCTGAAATGCCCTAATAAGTATTTCCTGTATCTCAGTTAGTAACTGTCTATGCACTGATATTTTATTTTGATGTTTCATGTTCAAATTAATCTTTAAAATAAAACATGTTCCTATGGTACTATTACATTAAAGACACATATATGAGAGATAGATACATTTATTGAATTAAATGTGTTCAGTTTTGCTTTTTTTAATCCTATGTAAGTATATAGAAAAGGAGGAAATTGCTATTTTATAAACCATTTTGGTGATTTAGAACTATACAACACAATTTAATTATTAATGACAAATGTCTCAGAGATAATATCACCAACTTCTGTATTTTATAGCTATTAAATGAGGTTGCTGGATCTAATTTGATATCTTAATTTGGAAGCTTTTAAAGGATTAGATGGTTGCCCACACAGGAAAAAAAAAACATATTAGAATAGGTAAACAGAATTTTCAAGTAAAAATGGGGATAAAATAGTATGGATTAATATTTTTTAAACATTTTCAGGTGATCTCTCAGTCAAATTCATGAAAGTTAGAACAGTAAATAGGCAAAGTGATAAACACTACATCAATTTAATGTTTGGTTTTATTGTTGTTTGGGTTTTTCCTGTTTCTTGGTTCTGTCTGAGTAGGAAGAGACAAAAGTTTTGTGATACTATAGAAGAATAATATATACTAGCTTCTTCTGTCATAAAATCCTAAAGAGCAGACTGAGGAAAAAAACTAGTTTATCTAATCTACAATCTAAGAGTTGTTCTTTCTATGTAATAAAATATTACAGTGTATTGCAATAGTTTATTCCCAAGGTAAAGATATTGTCAAGTAGATTCTGATTATGCTAGAATAATTAAAATTTTCACAATAAGAAGAACTGAATTATACAAAGATCACCTTTGTCATTGTTCAACCATTTCTTCAAAAAAAAATCAAAGGGTCATTAAATTTCTTCAGTAAAACAAGTGTTCTCCAAACACCTCTCACAGTTGTTTATAGACTTGCTATAATCTCTATGCAAGACCAACTGCTTGACCTACAATGAATAAAGTTATTTTGTTTGCTTAAATGCCTTAAGAAAGACATTAATTGTTGCATCATATCTTCATGAGACATAAAAAAGAATAATTCTTCAGGTAACAAAGACTAATATAAAAAAAATAAAAATGACCTCTCGGGAAGACAAGACAGATACCTGCATATCAGTGTAATCAGTAGCTGCCATTTAGCCTGTGAAGAAAATTAATTGTAGCTCAAAGAAACTTTAACTAACACATATAAAACTCATTGTAGAAGGAAATTTCAACGTTTAAAGAACTCGATATGTGTATTAAATTTTGTTTTTAAGAAAGAAGTAAAAATATCTTTCTCAATTGGACAAATATTTCAATTGGAAATTATATTGCATTCAAGGTAATTTACAACAGGATTAAGCATTGGTTAAAAAATACAAGACAAGATATTCTTAGGTTATGCCACATTATGCAAAATCATTGTGGTTAGATACAGGTAGGCCAGGGAATCATAATGAATCTATTTTGTTGTCGTTAGTGATTTCTTTTTAAAATGGAATATAACCAAAAGAAATAAAATTGCATGAAAGAGTAGTAGACTCTTTGAAATCACATAGTTCAAACGTTTCTTTCTATTGATGTGAACTCTGGACCCAAAAGAAGAATGGTTTCCTCATGGTCATATGCCTGTCATGCAAACAAGGGATAAATCATAGGTTTACAACTTTCAAGAACTTGGAAGTTTTCTTATTTCCAAATGAACATCAATTGATGGGTATCTATTCTATGATAGATACTATGATACATGATTCATATGCACATTTTTCACATCACCCTAACATAACTCAGGGGATCAGAGATCTTGCTGATTTTTCAAAGAGAGGTAAGTAAGTCACAGAGGCTAGGCAAACTGTCACAAAGTTAGTAAATTGTCTGCATGAGCCAAGTAAAATCCAAGGTATTCTCTTTCCCAAGCTACATTCTTTCCATTTTACTAGATGCTACAATATTTGAAATTCTAGTCTTGTTCTATAGGCAACTTTGTCTGGAATAACTTTTTGAAATAATGAAGGTGATGATCTATAATTTTTCAAAAGGAATACGAGTAGAAATATAATAATTAGCTGAGCTTGGGATTCAAAGACAAATGAATTTTCTAAACAAGAACACATATAAAACAACACACAAATGTACCTTTTCTTTATTTTAATAGTTACTAACAGTTTAATAGTTACTAATCTAGTGTTTTGCCCCAGGTGAGAAACGTGAGTCAATTTTTTGAGACTCTCTCTTTATGTGTTTACATTCATTCATCTGTAGCTATGCTTCTATCTCTATAAAATTAAAGTTAATACGCCACATTCTATTGTCACATTCTATTTGTATTACCTTGGCATTTAACCTGGAAGTTATGTTGTTTTAGATGTTGCAAACTCCCTGCCTTCAGACATGATTCACAGCGAGCAAAATGAATTTTTGGAATTATGCACTGGCAGGCAATTTACTCTCAGAGGCAACTTATTCCTTTAAATTTTGCTCTCATTGTGTTCCTTTTCAAGGCATCAATTATATATGAGAGCAGAATCATGGACTTTTACAAGCTAGTTGAAAAGAGTCAAGTTAGTGAATCCATTTCCCTACCTGAATCTCAGAAATAAAATGGATTGAAAAACAATTTACCAAAGAATGGTAGATTGAAATCCACATCTCAAGTGCTAGTCTATTGCTCTTTCTGTATGTTCATACAACAGTGCTATGAAGCATACTCTCATGAAAATGATTACCAAATATTTGGGAATTTCAAAGATGATAAATGGATGCTGGGCTTTAGTCTAGAAAGGAAAGATTAAAACCTTTCCAGTATAGCCTCTAGTGAAGAGCTGAGAATTTATACTAATAATAACCACAACATTGTGAACCACATCCTCAGCTCATTCTTAGCTCTCTCACAAAAGTGATTTGTTATTGTATTTTTTTTAATTTTCTGTGTTAATTAACATAGTTGACCTTAGAGTATTTTTATGACTTCCCTCAGTTCTCTAATTATGAATAATGAACATGGGTTTCTCAGATCAACCAATTTCAGTACCATATATATTAGCAAAAGATGAAGAAATCTCAGTGTGAGAATTTGCTACAGAGAAATGTGGAATATTTTTTGTTAAATCCACACAAAGACTTTCCTCAACTCAGTGGTGTGGGCCCTGTGACAGTAGTATCAACAGACCAACAGAAATATACTGTTACAATGCTATTATTAGTATTTATAACAGCTCCAGTGCTCTTGATAAATGAAACCACATTAATTAGTTTCAGGATCTTATTCTCACTTTGGCATATCCACTAGCACTTCTGAACATGCAATTAAAATATTTCAAAATGTCACTTACGTTTCCATTCTACAAGAAATGCATACTGATTATGGCTACTTGATTTGTACTAACCATATACTCCTAGAAACAGAAACATGGCAACATTTTAAGGGGTAAGAAATCCCTCAAAGATTGCATGCAATGAAGTTTGATTAAAAAAATAAAGCTATCAATGATTATGCAAATGTGCAAGTGCACTGCTTTTCTGGTTATGAAACATCTTCTGTTGTATAGATTTTTGTAGATTTGGTCATGATAATGTTTGTTTTTGTTTTACCTGAGAAACTATAAAATTTATGAAGACTGAATTACAAAACAAAAGACATTCTCATTTTTTGATAACATCATCTTTTTATTTAACAAATATCTTAGTTGATTTGAAAGTTAGATGCTGCCCTATTGACTGATTCTAACAAATTAGCTGCTTCATCCTTAAAATTTTGGAGATTGATTTGTCCCAGTAAATTAAAAGCAATTTGTTTCACAGTAAATATAGTTAAAAATAGGAACTGTGATGTTTTATTGTCTTAATAAAAAGAAAATAAATTATGGATTAGACAGGTGAAAAGGAGAAATATAAATATATACACATAGAAACAGATACAAGGGTAAGAGAAAACCTGGATAACATTTTTCGCCAGATCATTTGACCAGTCTGTCTCTAACTTGATTTCTGGACTAGAAGAAAGGTCCAAAGTTAACCTACAAAAAGAGTCCCTCCAGCTCTCCCTTTGATCCTAGCACGAGGCGAGCAGTTTCTTAGTAAGAGTAGAGATGTTGTCAATTACCTTCTCATAAATGATGAATTGAATTTTGCAGTAAGAATATATCACGTGTCTGTCAGATCCCAGTTGCAATTAATGTTTAATGTATAAAACAATGAAGTGTTTTTCTTTAAATCTTTAATCCTCTCTAAAATCAATAATACAAAATTTCTAAATTTTTGTTCAGCTCTACAATACTCTCCAGATACCATAAGAAACAGATTCAAATCTTCCTCTTCTCCTGAGGATGTGAGGGACAACAGAGAAATTACAGGAGGGAAGAGAAGGAGGGCAGATTACTGTTACCTATGAGTAAGGTCAGTAATGCTTCATCAGTGCAACTAAGACATTCTCCATGTATTTGGAATGTAACGGAGAAGGTAACATGTATTACCTGGTGGTTAAGGATTGTTTTATTAATTGACTGGAAAAAGAGGCAGTGTGAACTGGATACCCAAAGAAGAAGCCTGGGAGGAGATGCAGTTTTGTTCAGAAAAAAAGAGAAATCTGCAGTTTGGGGTCATGCTTGCCTGGCACTGGGAGTCTGTCTCCTCTGGAGAAGTAAATTGTGAGGACTCGGACAACAACAGCAGCAGAAGCAACAACCACAAAAACAACAACAAAACAGAGGATCGGGGCCCAGCCAAGAATCGGAGGGTGACAGAAGCTGGAGAAACGGGGAGAGAAGGTACGAGTGAGAGAACTTCCTGAAAACACCTGTGAAGACTCCGTGACAAACTAGACAAAGTCCCTGGGATTCTACCTTTACCTTGACTCCTTTGTACCACTGCCCCTGCAATTCTCTTCTTCCCTTATTAATTAATTTTTAGTGGACACAAGTTTTACATTCTTGTCATGTACATGATGCTTTCAAATATGTACAAAAAATCAATCAGTCTAACAGATGAACACATGGATCATGTGGCGTACTTACCAGTTTTCTGTGGTGAGAACATTGAAATATACACTCAATAATTTTTAAGAATACGCGATGTTATCTTTAAGCACAGCCACCATATCGTCTGACTGATTGAAGTTTATCCTTCTATTTGCCCTTAACTCTCTTCTAAAAGAACCCATTTAACAGTAGAAATGAACAGAGTGAGGCCCAGGAAGGTGGATGGCTTTCTAAAGTGTAAAATATATGAATCTTGATTGTCTCTGTACCGGAGAATGGAGATGGGAGAAGAAAATGAGGATAACATTTTTGCAAAGAGAACAACTCACTGAGACAGAGCACAAAGCATTTTCGTATCAGATTGACACTGGCACAGGACTTCACACAAAGGAGCAAGGTTAAGAAGAGTGAACAATGTGTCCTTTATTATTTCTGGATGCTGTATTATAATACATAAACTGGTAGATTTTATTAATTTTAAAGAGGATCTTTGAAGATCATGTTTTATTCAGTGACAGAATATAGGCTTTTATTGTCTAAAATTGATTTTATTTCTAATAAACCTTGGGCTACAAGGCACTAGATAGTTCAATGTGAAGCAGTAATATTATGAACAATTGCAATATTTTTCACGCAGTTCAATGCTTCTTGTGTTATCCATCAAATTCATTTCCCTTGTAACTAAATCTGTCATAATTCTAGGCATCCAAATATGAAATATGTTTCCAAACAATAATCTACTGTCAATAAACTTAATAAAGCCTTCAAATAATTCAACACTTTTGGAGGGGGGCTTTAAAATGCTTTAAGAAGTATTGATTTTGTGTTTTATGATGGTATTAACAATAATTTTTCAATAAGAACTAAGACAAGAAGGGTTCATTTGTCCTTAAATAATTATACAGAATTACAGCCAAATGTACATTCTGATGGAAGTTTATATTACATACAAAACCAAAATTAATTTCCTTTTAAAAATTAATGATTGTCTAAATCTTTGAAACACATTTTAGGAATGCAGAAATAAGTAATTTGGACTACAGATACTTGAAGGCCGTTTCCTCATTCAACAATAAGTGAGTCATTTGTATGTGAGTATATCTTATTTACTTTCCTTTGCAAGACCTGCATTTTCTTCTCTTAGGAATACACTAGGGGAAGAAATGCAATACATACACTGGAGATAGGAATAATACTTAACGTTCATGTTTGCCTGCATTTTATATTTTAATCTACTCAATGCTTGGACTAAATTGTATAAAGCAAAGAAGGAAACTCTATTTTTCTCTATGATAGCTAAAAATATTTTCCATATAAAATAAAACATTCTAGATTATCTATAAAATCTTAACTTTAATAATCTAGTGAGATTCAGATTATTATGCTCTTGAATTGTTAATCTTAATTATTAAATATATAAGAACATGTGTTTTATTATTAAAACTTTATAGTGTGGTTGTGTTGAACATTTTATGCCTAATGTTATTTGATGTAAGAACTTGCAAGATACAAGGCAGTCACTGATTACCTGATATATCATAAAGAAAAGAGCACTTTCACTCTCTATATAAGAGAACAAAGAAATCAGAAGGTTTCTTACTCTTAAAAACTATCAACTTTGTTGATGTAAGGAAGGAGAAGCTGGTATATAGCTGCTGAGTGTCATCCATAGCAAAGTCCTAACACAGTCGCAGGATGAAACCTCTGATACCATAAGCATCAGGTTGTGGATAAAAACATGCTAGAAAGTAAGATTAAGTGGCCTTTATGGAGTAGGAACTTACCCTAAAGAAACTAGTCCAACAAACACTGAAGAATACAATTCATGTCACATATTCTGTGGCTACTGAGACAGATAAAAACAGTAAAGATGTAGCCCCTGACTTCAATACCTATCAATCTGATTGGTAATCAAAACACATCTAAATGAATCAAGAATAACACACTAGGAGGCAGAGAAAAGGAAGTAACTGCCTAAATTCCAGATCATATGATAATTCTTCTCAGACTAGTGCAGAGTAGAACAATGTTTGAAAATAAAAAAAAAATTCCTATCGTGATCTAGAAGAGATGTTTTCAGTCACTGAATTGTGTTGCCAAAATCTAGCCACTTTTAATGTATTGTTCAGATAGCCTACCAATATCAAATTAATTTGTGATTTTGAACATATCATGATTTATTCTTATCTTTAATATTTCCTTACTTATCAGAAAAAGTTAAAGCATTAATGTCAGTTGGTGCTAAAATATTCCTTAACAGATCGTTCATTCAGCAATCTGATGACTTGTTCATTTTTCTCACTTATACAAACTGATATTAATTCAGGGTCCCAAATATTAGAAATAATTTCTAGATGGTTTTCTTTAAAGACAAATTTGTTTTCAATTATTATTAGATATGGTAATTAGTTTTTCTTGATTCAAGACTGATTTATATTACCATATGTTAAATTTCGAGGAATCTTGGTTTATTTATCCAAGAGAGAAACTATTTACTGCAATTTCTGTCCAGTGAAAATGTTAAAGTGTGTCCTATTCATTGGATCTGGTCCTTTTGACTCTTCCCTAAAGTTAAAATGATTGGGAAAGTTAAATGGTTTGAATCAGTTCAGGATAACAAGGTAGCTAAGACAACAGCACACCTAGAAGCATCGCAAAAAGAGGCTTTCCAAGACTGCTTTAGAAGTGGCAGAAACAAGGGGACAAATTTGAAACAAGGGGAAGTATTCTGAAGTTAACTGATGTCAGTGTTTATTTTACTACAATAAGTTTCTTTTTTACACAAATCCAACATCCCCTGTATTTTTCAACCATACCAAATCCCTTAATTTTTGACAGCAGTTTATATGTAGTGTATGAATCAGTTGTTGATAAATTTTCATTACACATTTTGCTAAATTAAAAGAATACGAAACCTTCATACCTCCCACACTGAAGAGGAGGACCCAGAATAAATAAAGGCAAATCTAACATGCAATTCAGAATAATTTTCTAAAAACAATGTAGTTATTTAGTAAAAGGGACTTGGTCAAATTTCTTAATAGGCCACCACATTGTAAACTTTCTTGAAATACAAGTCAATTATTGCAATTATCGACAAAAACAAAGGCAAAGGAAAAGGGGGAAGAAGGAAAGTACAATTCTTGCCTCCTCCAGGAGAAATTCCCCCATTCATCAGTGAGTCTGGTTCTGCTCTGATTCCAGGAAACCCTGAAGGTCACTCCATAGACAGTGATCAGATGGGGTCAAGGGCAACAATAAACTACGGTAAAGGGCGTCTATGCATATTTTTTATAAAAATAATTAAAACATAGCTAGAAAACTTAAAATAAGTACAAAGTGGCACAGAGAAAAGAAGCTAGAGCTATCCAAGTGGATTGGCTCCAATCTCACAAATAAGACACTGGACCTAAACATCATTAAGATGTTTCACACAGCTGTTGTATACAAAAGGTTTTTAAAGGTAAGTATAAAGGTCTGTTTTCTCGCTCACGTTGTTTTTAATGTGGTTGGCAGTATTTAATATATCTTCATCATTGCAATTATATTTTTCAGTAGGAATAATTGTTTATAAATAAGCATAGTTTTAAATAATTTGTTGTTACTTATAAAACTGAACTTGGTAAATGTTTAGTTTAATATTTACACATTTTACAAATAGACTACTGATTAGTTTTGATGGAAACAAAAATTTTCACTGATTTTTAACCTTGAAAAGCATGCAATGTAATTGTTTACATTTATTTAGAATAATGACTTTTGTTCTAAATCCTGGCAGGAAGGATATGAAGCATAAGCAATAAGACCTTGTCAATGGCAGCCAGATGCAGTCGCCATGATATTATATGTACTAGGTTTTAAAAGGGCAGTTCGTAGTTGATATAAAACCTCCTGGAGTTACTGTAAGTCAGTCTGTGACTGTGACTCAGGTTTGGAAACTTGAGACATTAAAATCCAGTAGTAAATTGGATTTGTATATATTTGTTTAACCAGAAAAGTCCTAATTATGAAGTGATGAGCAGGTATTTATGAATAACATTATAAAAGCTGGAAATTCCTTCAAAGGAAGACAAATGCTCACCTGAGGAAGTAAGGATTTACCAGGACTGAAAGGGATTGGAGGACATAATAGAAATGCTGTAGGGGATTGGGGTTGGAGACCAAATACTGCCTGGGGAAACTGGCATTCCTAGCTGGGTTAATAGACTTGAAGGCAGGTGGGAAGTGGGAGGAGACCAACTTTAGCACTCAGACACTAGGCACTTTTAAACTTTCAAATAATGGCACTTGCAGGACCAAAGACATTGTGTTTTATTCCCCTAATATAAGAAATGAAATGATTTTAGACCCCAATAAGATTATGGGATAGGCTCACAAGATAATGCATACGAGAATAAATGGATTAATAATAGAATTTAAGCAAAATTTTCAATACTCTCATGTCTGTGTGTAGAACAGAAACAACTTAATGCATAAAACGCATAACACAGGTGATGTCTGCAGGGACCGCCTGTTGTAAATCATTTGAACATTTAGCCACCTGCCTAAAGTAAGTACAATCTCTGAGAATGTCAGGGCCCTTGGTGTACAAAAGGAGTATTCTTGTAAGATAATGATTTTGCTTGTGTGAAGGAAGGATCTGTACTCAGTGGTGAAGTATTAAAAGATTCTGATGGTTATGGAGATAAATATTACTCACTACACTTATTGTTAGAATTCTTCAGAGTAATAGTCTTCTGAGAACCCTTATTATGCTTTGTAATACAATCTGTGGGTGCTTTGATAAAAATCACTGTTCAATGAAATTTAAATCTTCCCTGATTTATGGTAAGAGATTCACCACGGAGTGAGATCCAGAGACAAAGACACAGAGTCAGAGAAACAAAGACAGAGACAGAGAGACAAAGACAGAAACACAAAGTATCAGAGATACTGAGATTGAGAGAGACAGAGACAAAGAGAGAGGAAGAATGAAAAAGGAAAACAAATTCCGGGTAGTTTACCAATATATTTCTTTGTCTCTCCAAATTTCTAAACTCACACTCTAAAATCTCTGCTTGTCATTTGCTGACCCATGGCTCCAAAGTCAGCCAGTCACGTGCCAGAAGAGACTGTAATTGTCTTTTTCCCTAATGACTTTTCCAAAGAGACGCAACCAAAGTGCCTAATTTATCTAGAAAGTGTAAGAAAGTCCATGAGAAAAAAAAAAAAAAAAAAAAAAAAAAAAAGCCAATGAAATAAATGAATTTTTTTTTCATTCTGGCTGTTACTAATTCCTTTCAACTAAACTTCCCCCTCCATGAGCTGTATTTCCTTCAAAATAAACTCCTTAAAACATCATTGAAGATTTGATACTTTAATTTAAGGTCATCTCAATGATGATTTATATTAAATATGGCCAGACAATAGAAAATACCTATTTTCTCTTAGAGATAAGTCTTTCCAAGGGAGATTATAAAATAACACCTTACATACTAAATTTGTTTTGGCACTCATGAATATTTTCGTTAATTATAAGAAATTAGCTTGAAGGCAAGATTAATCTTTTTTATTTAGCCAACACATAACTTGTAGTATCTAGTTAGTCAGATCCAGTGCTTTTTACTGCTTTTTATCATTATTAAGAAAAAATGCAAGGATTGTGTGGTGAAAGAAAATCTGGAGATTTGATTCATGAAGCTTCAAGCTTTTGGTTATAAAGCAAAGTGTGCCTGGATATGCTTTTTAAAAATTTCCATACCTTTCCAATGTAAGGGAGAACTATTGTCTTTGAGTATAATCTGTTTTCTTTTCCTCCCTAGATCTCCCAAAGAATTATGTTTAGTAATAAAGTAAAGGTTCGTATTTAAAACAAAAAAGAAAACTGCAAGAATCTGGTTTCTTTTATTGACACCTGGCCTTATGACTTTTATGAAACAGGAAAGCCTGAAGGAGTATTTTGCCATCAGTGGAGCTCAGGAGATTTGGGAGGTGGTCAGAATGTACTGCAATCCCGCAGTGCCCCACCCAACAAACAATCTTGGCCATTATCATTTTACTGTTGATAAGGATTGCTTTTCCTAAAAGAAGGAAAGTAAATTTATATAAATTCAAGAAGACTCATTTCCCAGAAAAAATCAGTTTTATTTTTTGGAAAGAAAGTAGCTTAACTCGGTTGGGTAATTTTTTTTCAAAGCTAAATTGAGAGCTATAATCATAGAAATTATTAAAATGTTCACCAAAAACTACATACTAGATAGAATGGAACCTGAACTAAACTAACAAACTGAGGGAAAGAAAAGAAATTTGAGATTGTGACATTCTTCTAACATTCTTCACACCTGGGTATTTTGCCGCCATGAAGATTCATCCCCTTGTTACCTCCCTCCACCCACTGGCCTGCAGCCATTAATACCACCATCCTCCTCATCTTTCCTGATTTCAACAGCATAAGCATTGGATTTTTATCTCCTTCAAGTTTGTAAAACTACCACCACCTAAAATTCCAGTGCTTTTTCAAGCAGGGGAGCCAGTTTCCCATGACACTCAAAGTTAAACCTGTTCCTTTGGCAGTTGAGGGATCCAGTGATTTGACTCTCGCCCTACTCAAACGCATCTGCACAGATACGGCTCTTCCCAGTCTCACACTGAGTTATCATCGTCCCAACCACAAAACAGCCTTGCCCAGTGTTTGCTCCGGCTGTGTGCTCACTGTCTCAGCATTTTCTGTTCTCCCCCTCATCTACATACGATGTATTAAGTCTGGAGGTTCTTCCATAATCTTTCTGTATTCCTGAAACACTAGCTAAATGTGAGTTTTGTCTCCATTATACTTCTGTTCACTTAGTGGCAAATTTATGAAAAATCTAGCTTTTGCCTGACCTCCAACTGCTATATATTTTAGTGAATTTGTTTCTTGATGTTTTATCTTCTCGTATCATTTTTTAAATGTCAGCAAAGATATTTATCATTTGTTCACATCCCTTAGTAACAGAGAATATTTCTTTCTCATCTAGGACATGCTCAAGAAATATTTGTAAGAATAAAAGTGTCTGTACTAAAAAGAAGCCAAGTGGGTGGTATGAAAGATATTTCCAAATGAGGTTATTTGAAGATGGCTATGAATACAGGTTATCAAGTGAGTTCATATCTTTGGGGTGGAGTGGGGTGGAAGACATTTGGGATGGACAGGGGCTGACTATGCTTCAATAATTACATATCATGTTGGATGAGAAGGAACTTGGGGTGTGGATGATATGGGTGAGGCCAGTGATCTTATGAGCAAAATAAGATCTCTGAAGTGATTTCAGGTTTTACAGATAATTTGTTTACGCTGTGGAGGACAATTATTATGTTAAAATAGGTGAGGCACTATAATAGTGTCAATTACCTCACTCTTTTGTAAGTCTACACTTACTGGAAGGCTGGTTTAATGCACCTACACCAGAAACTGGACTCTGAATATCAGGGCTGGAAAAGAGGCCAGGTCACATTATTCAACATTTCCCCCCTGGCTGACAATGTTCACGTTGCATGTTCTTTCTTAAGTGTGAGGAATACTTAGATTGGAAAAACTTCTGAGAGAAAAATCCTACACACGAAAACTCAAGAAAGAAGGTATCATATAAAACACATAAAATTTAATGAGTCCCATGGCTGATCCAATCCCAGAGCTACACAATGCTATGTTAAATAACCACAATGGTCCACAAATTTCACCCAGTGCCAATAAATATTATTACCAGTTTGAGAAAAATTGGCACACTCTTCCATTCCATGCGAATTCTGACAATTAAAGTGAGAATTATTTTAGTTATAAAAAACTTGTTTTCCTTTTATCTTGAAAGAAGAGGTCTGATAACAACTAACATCACAGGGACTGTAGCATATTAGATTTTCCATAAGTGGTATGCAAATTATAAGCTAAACTATGCAGGCATTTGTCTGTTCAGGCTACCCTTGTAGAGTACCATCTGAGTCATGAAAGACTGCTATGATGGAGTATCCCCGGCTGGAATGATCGGTACAGGAGGCTCACATGGAGACCATGAAGCTGATGTGCACACTTCCTATGGACCCTTGTCACAAAGCTGGAAAATGAGTGGGAGGGACACTTGTTAGAACAGAGAGAGAAAAACTGAGTTTCAGTCTTGAGTCAAAATTTGGGGGGCCCAGGAATCTGCCAGTTTAATAGATGGTCCTGAAGCAGATGGCTTGAAGACTGTATTTCAAGAAACACTCATCAGATTTATAGAATTTACAGTTAAAGCCTGAATATTGAGTCACCGTGACCTGAAAAACTTCAGAGAAATAATCCTGTCTAAACTTGACCTCAGTAATCACACAGCAGGTGTTTGGGCTTATTTTCCTATGCCTTTGCTGCCAGGATTCAGAGTAATGTGAGCCTTGGTTTCAGTCTACATGGAGATATTGTTTGGTTTTGTTTTGTTTCCCCAGTTCAAGAAACCTGAATATAGCTGCTGCTAGGCCTTTCTTGAAGTTTCTCTGGCCAAACATGCACTTAATTTCCAAAAGCACATGTAGAAACTCAGGGTCATTAAATTTCTTTAAGAGCTAATACAGTCTATCTTTCAACTCTGCATGGTTGTTCTTTCTAAGTCACCTTTGGCAAAATTTCATGTGACTATTTCTAGCAACATGGATCCAACCATTTCAAAAAGTAGATGCTTCTATATTTGAGTGACCCAAAGTACCTCATTGAAGTAGGGCTAATGCTTGCCTGGGACTTTACTTGCCAAACAAGTGAATTGCTGTGGTTGGAGCTGGAAGCCTCATTGTGTTCGAACTCTGTGTTTTATACACAAAGAACCTGCAGCTCTAATACACAAAACAAATGTCACTTCACAGAACTGTATTGCAAAACCAGGACTCATAATACTGAACACTATACTGATGCCATTGTGGTTATGTGCTGAAGCTAAAGGAAATATACTAAACCCCTCTTCTCCTTGACAAACCTAGTCAACAACAAAATGTATTCTATAGACAGTACAAATGGCTTAGAAATAGTAAACGAATTTTTTTTTTTTTTTAATTTGAGCAGAGGAGATCTTCCAAAACTCAACAGGGGAAAAACAGCTCCATGGGTGATTTGACCACATGGAACAAATACAGGAGTGTGACTAGGGCAGACGGGGAGCTAACAATTCTCCGTTTCCTCATGTATAAAATGGGCACAGATCGTTGTGTTGATTATTTAATATATAATCCAGAGAACAATGGCATACAGGAAGTGTTCAACAAACAATAGTTATCTCTTTAATTTAGGCAAAAGTTACCTGTGGGAAGAGATGTTTGACAAGGCGAACTAGTCTAATGACACTCAACCTTCAGATACAAAAGATATGATTAGATAGAGCCATTTGCCTGGGGTTCATCATTTTAAGTATAATTAATTACACCCTGAGAACAAAAACTTGGAATTTTGTTTCATATGTGTTAATAAGATACTTTAAAATCATGGACTTCAGAAGGAGTTTTCAGATGGAAGTGTATTCTCTACTTCCTCCATCCTCTTTTCCTCTTTTCTGACTTCTCCTCCTTCTTCTCTACTTCTTCTTCTCTTTCTTTCTTTCTATCTCTGAACTTCCCTCTCTGTCAGTTTCTCTTCTTTCCCTCTTTTGCTGTCTTTCTTCCCAAGCAAAGACAGCTTACAATACAAACTGGACAGCCTCTTTCATCAATCCTTCTTCTTATTTCCAGTCTTTTGTGAATTTGTACAAGAATAAAACAAAATTCTGCTTCTCCTTGGTCAGTCAGTTCTATTTTTTGAATTGCTTTCCCAATATTCACACAACAGGCATCGACAATTCCTGGGGGCACATTGAGGGGAAAAAGTGAGACAGAAGTCCACCTTTTTTTTTTTTTAATAATCTAGGAATTTGCCACATACATGCAGCAGCTCAGCTTCAAGAAAGGAGGCGTGAGTGGCATGCCTGAAAATGCCCAGGGATTCTTCCAGTGTGGTATTGGGATGACATTCAAAATATTTAACAAACTGGTAAAGCAAGCACATGCAGCATTCAGAAATAACCAGCAAGCCTGCGCTCCTCAGCCAGCCTAACTCAGCCCTGTCTCTAGAGCTGAAATGACTCTTTGTTCCTGGAGCAGTGCTTTTCACAGAACAGGCTTTCAGCAAATATTCTCTGACCCAGACACAGAAAATGCTATAAAGAGAAGGAGAGATTATAATTACATACAGGTTCTTTTAAGCTATTATGTAAGTTCATGGAGAGAAATAATATTTGTGACTGTTAATATACGATCAGTTGTTTAAAAAAGAAATGAGAAAAAATGTAGGAGGGTAAAGGAAACAGAAGTACACAATCACATGCATGTTTGAGAAATGTGCAGTCTTCTAGGCCACAGCAGATTATTACAGGCGGGCTTCCATTTTCCAAGGCTTAAAAGGGATTATTTTAACCTAGATGATGTTCTTATTCATATAAGAGACATATTAAGTAAAACTGTTAGGCAGTTCTTTATTAAGAATGAATTCAAGATAGCTGCCAAGTGAACTTAACTATCCTTGCACAATCCTTGATTTAAAAAGTTAATTATTAGTTGCTTAGAAAAAAAGGAGCCTGCACAATAATGTCTGCAGAAAGTTAAAAGGTGAGAAGCATGAGGCTTGTGGATTATTTTAAAAGTTTAAATCAAGAGAACAGCAAGAAGATTCCACTTATATGCTATAGTCATCAAGAAATGGATTGGAGATACAGCTCAGTGGCACAGGACCTGTCTGGCAAGTGCAATGTCCTGAGTTTGATTCCCAGAACCAAAAGCAGAGATAAAGACAAAAAGAAAGAGAGAAAAGAAAGGAAAGAAAAGAGAAAAGAAACATCCAATCCTGAACTGAAGAAGAAAACAGTTACTTTTTTAATGTATCTGTCTTTATAATTATTTTATCTATTATCGTTTTTTATAGTCTTCTTCCTACTGAATCCTAAATTTGAATAAAATAGGACTATATGATCAACATGTTTTCTCTTTGTGGAAGCTTAATAGTACTAGGAACACATTCTATTTAAAAAAGTGCAATAAAAATACATTTAATGAGAGAATTTATATACTTTATGAGACATATATAGAATATTGCTCATGTATTAGTATAGTATATCTTTCTCATATAGTTTCTCATATATACTATATGAGAAATAGATTTTTGTGTTATGTATTTGGCCTTTTGGGGTACAATTTAAATAAGATTGAGGAACTATGTACATTTCTTAAATTTTCTTGGAACACTGGCAAATACAAGAAGTTGCCTAGTGAACTAAGCAGATACATCCCTGTACTTACAGGGTTTTCTGTTTCAAGTCAGACATACAAAGATTTGTGACTCCATAAGAGTCAGTGTTTGACTTTAAAAGTATATTTCAGTTTACAGAATTGTCCTTTTTCCTCCAATAACTATGTAGTTTTCATTCAAAATTATAAACTATAATTATGATGGGAGAAAAGAAATCTGAAAGACATTATATTCAAAATGTCCATTGGAAAAAATAAAGCCAAACATAAGAATGGGTTGATTCTAAATGTGTGGGAAATTCTATTTTGCCAAATTGAGAAAATATCTATTGCTAGCTATTAGGCTCTTTTATGATTAGTTTGAAAAATACAGTCTGAAATTACAATTCACACAAAGTAAAGAAGCAAGTAGATAAAAATCAATTGTGTTTATGATGGATTTTTTCATTGGAATTGTCAATCACTGCTGTGTTTTCTTGCAATTCTCAGCCATATTCTTACATGTGTAGAAAATATCTTTAAGATATTAATATTACGATTTTAATAGACATTATTTTAACATCCACATTTTAAATTACTTTGAAGTAATTTTACAATACATAATATATAGGGAAAATTTAAAACTAGATGGGATGGTACAAGTCTTTAGCCTAATTCCAGAATTTTGAAATATGGAAATTGAGACACATGGAGGCTGATCCATCGCCTAATTTACTTCCTGACAAGGATTAAAATGGAAATTCTTGGTTTCCATTTTGATACTCTTCTAACTAAATTATGTTCTCTCACAAGAATAATAGGATTTTGTCCTTGAAAGCAATTTTGATCGCCAAGATTTTCATTTCAGCTTTAACAGTGATTTGAGGCATGGTCCGAGGTGACTGCCATTCCCTATTTGTAACAAGGTTGAGTTGCAGTGTCTCCTTGTTTCATGTATGGTGTTACACATGTGTGTGTTTGCCTCAGTTACACACAATATAGAACCTCTGGGATAACACTTTGTATCACATTCTACATCCAGCTTTTCTCAAAAAATTGGGAAAAAGCCTGTAATATCCCATAATTATTCAACTTTCTAATGGTTCCCTCATTAAATAAGCAAACAAACACCACAAAAACCTAAATGTGCTTCTCTCCTTTTACTCATATCCAAAGACCCTCAAACTGCTCTGTAAAAGATATTATTATGTATGATGAAGCCAACACATTAGAACTGCATTAAACACTTCATGGATATTGAATTCGGTTATAAAACACGAGAGTTATCCTTCATTAGCAATTAGATAAACCAAAGAAGTCCATTTTTGTTCTGAAAATCATTAGAGAAGAAGAGAATTGTAGCATCCTTTTAATCCAGTGAAGACATTTGAGTGTGCGTATCTCAAAGTTTAAATGACTGAGTTATAATTTCAATACTCAATAGAAATTCTGTCAGTATAGTTTTTGCTTTGCAATAATATATGCTGATTGGAGAACAGTGCTGTACAATTATTTGGAGAGGATCTTCCAGGTTCTGACATCTAACCAGCGGCAGCCAGGGATCCACAATGGAAATTCTTTGATTTAAATAGCATTTGCTTTGGAAAGTTTGACGAGTTATAATGCTCATGACACAGAAACAGAACAGCATGTTTAACAAGGACAGGTTATCTACCTAAATCATCTTGTGGGCACTGGAAATTAATTGTCCTGAAAAATTACAAGACAAAAATGCATTTTCTCCCTGTAGAAATATGTGTGGATGAAAATGGCCATTTTATCCATCACAGCATGAAGATTATTCATAATAATGTGTCGGGGCCTGACTCTAACTTAGGAAAGCACTAAGGCTTTTTTAAAAAATATTTCTACATGAATTATCAAAAACTTTGAAGACTATTTCATTTTTTATGGAATTGCAGTGATGCAGGAACATCCATCAACAAAATATTTAACATGACTATCTACAGCTGGCACGTCTTCCATTTTCGTTTAATTTCTATAAATGCTAGTGTAAAATAAGAAAAAGAGATAATTGTATTAGAAGTTTCAGCAGCATAAAATCACATATCTAACTCTGGATAAATGTTTAAAATTGAGAAGATTATAATTGATGAAAAATTTCATTTATTGTCGTGTGATCTATAGTGGGAATAGTTTTAGGAAAATGTGTAGTTTAATGAGTATTTTAATACTCTAGTCAAGCAAATTAAAATTATATTGATATTATTCATTGTATTTTGTAAAATGTGGGAAAATTAAATTTCATGTTCTACTCCAAGATTGGTCATTAATTTATAAGATGTAATGCTATATAAGTATGATTGTGGATTAACTAATTAATATATCTAAATTGTTATCTTTCAGCTTTGAATTAGGATCAACAGACATAAATTTCCCTTGTGCAACATATTTTCATATTTAGAATATATATAGAATTAATAATTCTAAATAAACTCACAATTAAAATACAAATGACCATACTTTAAAAATGATTTAGAATATATAATGTAATTATTGCATATCATTTTGAACTAAAAAAATACTAAATAACGGTAAGAATTGCTGGCTTTAAAATAAACGGATGTGTTAGGACTCATTCTTATGGATTCCAGAGTCCGTCTCCAGTCCTTTGTGTGAAAATCCACAAAATAAAAATATAAATGAAAAAATATACACTGAACCAAATCTTACAGCAGTAACGCTCTGAATACTGTTCACTTTCTTAGGCAGTGAAATAGACAGTGCTCCTCCATGCACCAGAATGGAGAAGAGCAGTTAAGAGAAAATGAAATAATGCAAAACCACCTCAGTAGCTCCTCTATTAAACACTAAAGAGAACGAGCTCCCTAGCTTGTTCCTCAGTCTCATTAATGGTATTTCACTTGAGTCTATCATATGCTGCTGCTCCTAGAGCTGCTACCTTTGATGTCCAAAGCTCTACTGGTGCACACCTGCTGTTACATCTACTTCACAGAAGTCAGCAAAGAAGTCTATGCAATGCTTAGAAGTAAGTATATGAAAAGTCAAATACAGTAAATCCCTCAATAAATAAAACTACTACAGCTGAAAAAGCTTCATGCTTCTCCTTATGGTAAAAATGAAGCCATGAATTAGAAATTACCTAAGAAAAATAAACTTTGATGTGCAAAGTAGCCTCACTTCTTTACCATTATTAAGATAAAATAATGTACAGAGAATTTAATGTTAGTAGAAAAGGGAATACTTTTTTAAAAAGATGAAGTAAAAATTGTTCTGGAATGTTTCATGCCTGTCAAATTATGTCCCTCAGGTAATCCGAGACTTCTAAACTACAGTGATTTTCTGAATTGTCATGTTCATAGAGTTAGTTAAGGCTTTAACACATATCATGGTTTCTCTAAATCTGAAAAAGCGTTTTAGTAATGAGACATAGAAGCAGTGTGCCTAGTCATGCCACTTTTCCTTTCTTCTTTCCTGGCATCCTGCTTAGCCTTGGCAGGTGTCATAAATTCTAAGGTGCAGAGCATGTACTGTCTTACTATCTATGAGCAGTAAGAAGTGCAGAAATCTGTGACAGTAGTTTGCAAAAAAAGTTTAAAATGAATTGAAAACAACGTGAGTTGTAGATTAAGTTCAATAAACCCAAACTAGCAGCTACCACAGAATTAGACAGAAAAAATCTTACTGTCAGATAAAGTTAGCTACCATGTTTTGGTAAGGATATCAGAGTACTGAGTCTTTGGTAAACACCTAAGAAAACTTGTTCATCATTTCAGGGTCTCTAATACTGAGAGGAAACAAATTATGAAATTAAAAAAAAAATAGGAAGAACAGCTAGCCAAAATTAGAAAGTGATATGAAAACCCTGATAATTTTTTAAGACTCAAAATTTTACCCTCAGTCAACATATGGCTTGATGCTTTATAATGGGGAATCTGAATTTTGATCAGTTTTGTTGAGGTCAAGAGCCAGAGGAATCTGAGTCAAACCTATCATGTCTTCCTGATTATAACCTATAGTTAAGACTTCAGATTCATGTGATGGTTTTCATAGTTTCTCACTCTGACAGCAGCTATAATGAACCCCACTTCCTTCCCATCCCATGACTGATAAACACCTGGAATGTGAGTGATAAAGAGAACTTATGTTGAGTAGAATGCTTAATGTAATGTAATTTGATCCACAACTTTGTTACTTCCATGGTGAAAGTCCAGCTAAGATGCCGCCACTTCCCCTAAATTAAAAAACACTGGAACCACTATCAAGATAAATAATAACATAAAGCCAAGATTCTTACCTGAGGCTGAAAGACATAAACATGCTACTAATTAAAATGACTACATTTAGCAGACTGTCTCTTCAATTAGAAACACACACAGTTTCAAAGGAGCACATATGTGCACATAAATATACATACACGTAGATTTTCAAGAATCAGGGGATTAAAATTTTAAGAAAAAAATGATAAACACTGTTCTTTTCAGAAAGCCTAATCAGTTATGTCTTGGCAGACACATTTGTGTTTGTACTTACTCCCTGATTATAGTGACAATGGCCTTCTCTTTTTGTAATAATTCCTGAATCCTCCTATTAATACTTTCTTTTTAACTGATGAAACTGTAATCATCATCATATATAAAAAGAAATTCAACTTTGTTTTCTACAAGACCATTCACAAGCTAATTTGCGTTTATTTATTTAATTAATTCAGTTGCTTTTGTGACCAAAACTCATAAGAGACATACTGAATAAACATTAATGGTTCTGGAAGAAAATAAAATATATTAACAACACTAGAAAATTTATTACTCTGCATATAGATAGGTAACAGTGTGTTGGGGGCAAAGTATCTGACATATGAAACTTAAAGGACAAAAGGTTTATTTTTGGCCCACAGATTCCGAGATTTAAGTCAGTAGTCTTCTGAATAACTGTTCAAGCCCTGTGGCCAGGCATCAAGACTGAGGAAGATGTTGGCATCAAGAACTGGGGCATGGAAGGGAGGACAGGGGAAAAGGAAGAAAAGAGGAGACAGACATAGAGGGAGAAGTGGGGACAGGCAACATCCTTTAAAGTCATGCATCCTGGAACCTCCGTCATCCAACTAGGTCCTATCTTCTCATAGCCCCTTCAGCTCTGAGGTGGTGACCCAGTGCACTCGCTAAGCCTGACTTCTGAACACTGCTACATTTGGGATAAAGCTGTCACCCCATGGGTATGTGGAGGATACTTCATATTTAAATAATAACAAGTGCAAAGAAATGCTTACAAGTCACTGACACAGCATCCGAAGCATCTTATATACTTTTAAGCAGACAGCTAACCAATACTTGTTATAAAAGGTGAGATACTGGCTTTGTTCACAGCAGAAAGATGACAATGAAATGATAGTGAGATAGATCAGCTCACTAGTCTAATAAGTAAATGTGAAGTCCATATTAATTGACAGCATTCATAAGTACAAGACAATCACCGATGTTACATATTTTAATAAGAGAAATGCATGAGGGAAGATGTGCCATGACTTTGGTAAACTTTTGATTATAGTAAAACGATGGCTAATCATCATCTTTTTCATGGTATATTTTTACAAGGTACTTCAAATACTTTTAATAAGATATAATAAGACTGAAGCTCATTAATTTAAAACAGCGATATTTATAATATCATAAGTACTTTTATAAGGCTCCCATAAAAAATAGTATGTGACTTTATTCGTTTGGTAAGAGATCTGTTGAAAGAGAAATTTATGCACCTCAAAGAATTATAAATTCACCTATTCTCCTGTCAGATGCCATTCATTTCAATGTCAAATAATAATTTATGCCTTCTTCCCTTCTTAGGTCACACTCTTTATTGACCCTTTTCATGGAATAAAAAAGTAGATAATTTAAACTCTTATTTAAAGCGAAAACTAACACAGTTTACTCAGATTTTGAAAACCTAATGAATTGATACCTCACTTTTTCTTAAAACAAAAGAAGTAATTTGATAGCGTTTTTGATCCTACTGTTCTTTTCTAACTTAACAGTGACCATAACTGAGGTTCACCTGAGCAAATGGAGCTGGCCAATAGTCAAGAAAAATGGGACAGAAAATAAGGTGCAAAGGAAAACATGTAGCTATCAACGGATATTTAAGTGTGAACTGTTTTGGCTATGTTTCATTCTGGGTGTTAACATATTTTGTTTATCTATATTTGAAAAATATTTTGGCTCAAGTTTTCTCCATGAACCTCATTTTCTTTTATCCTAAAACAAGCAATCACATATGTAGTGGTTTCTCCACTAATATGTAGCAAGAAATGTATGAATAAGCTCCTTCCCAGCCCTCTCTGGAGACCACTGTGTAAGAGTTGTCCAGAAGACATCTGTGTCCCGCAGTGGCATGACTAAGGCATGGTCAGTCCTATTTTCTAATTCATTCCCAAAAGCGTTTCTCCAAGTCCACCCACTGACACATTCATTTTGAAACTTCAAAATTTTCTATTTTATCCATTCTCTGTGAACTCTGTACTTAGATGTACCATCTCCCAGTTCCACCGAGGGCCTGATCTCTTTATAAAGCAGTGGAAAATCTCCATCGGAACACTCACCACCTTTCTTTTCATCCATTTCCATTTCAAAGCACTTGTATAACATCTGCATGAACCCGTGGGAGGTGAATGTTGTTTGTTATGTAATCATTTTACAAAGGAGAAAACAGAGCATGGGATGGTGTAGACTACCTATCAACATTTAATGGATACTAATTTGATATTGGCACTTTGCTTTCCCATGCAATTATTCATAAATTTGACATTCCATTTCATTTAAGATTTTTGCTAAATAAAATGGCAACCTTATTTATTCAAAGTACAAGAGAAAAGTAACCACTTGCTATAATATATGATTCCTATAGATACAGTAATAGAAAACACTGAAAATAAACAAATTTGTATTTCATGTCTGAGTTACCAGTATGATAAATCTTTAATTACACTGCTTAGAGGAACTAAAATGATCTACACAATGCATAAAATTAATTTAATGACAATGAACTTCTGGAAGGAAAAATAATATTCCTACTTTAATTATAAACAAATATATTACAATATATTTTTGATTGATATATGTATAGATAAGTTAATGTAATGCTGGTAAACATGCTTTCATATAAACTATAAACATATCAGAATCAATTCCATGACACTTTAATAGTTAATGATTTTCCTTTTCCAAAAAATGCTCTGCAATAAACAGTGGTGATTTCAAATTCTACTTCTTACTAAAAACATATAAGTCATCAAAAAAGACAAAGTAATTTATAACCCTGACATTGTGACTTTGAAAGAGTCCAGAAGATAGTTCATTTTAATTAGTAAAGGTGCTTTATATATCTCATATTTTCTTGCTGCATTACCATGTTGAAATCTCAGTTATTTATAACATATCTTTGGCTTCGAAAAGAAATTCATATCGATGAAATGCTCCTTTTACTGCCTCTCAATTTATGAGCAACTTTCAAAAACAGTCGTTCTCATTATAAACCTCATAATAAATGATGTTTGTAAGTAAAAGCTAAACATATACTAACGCACCAATGCAATGCCTGAATTATAACATCTTTAGAAAATATTACTGGTTTTCTTACACTAAACTGTCAATGATTCAATGCTTTATTAGTTTCTGAACTATTGACATTTGGTAATGTAGGGATTTGAGCCTCACATATTGAAGACAAGCAGGAGCCTCCTTGTTCCTTATAAACTATAACAAATGTTTAAATAGTTGGCGTGTTTTTGACCTACTGTGCACCTTTTTATTGGTTATATTTTAAAAAACATATTTATAAAATGTTATCACTTATACTAAGTGAAATACTTTTATAGTTTTATCACTCATAATAATTTTGTTTTAAATTTAATTCATAAATCTTTAATAAAATAACTTGATTTTTGTCTTTGCCAGTTATTCTCTTAAAAATAGCAAAGATTATTGTACGAAAAGATTTGTTTGCTTTTTTAGATAGGTTAAAATATTAAAAGTCTCAAAAAATACAAAATGTTGCACTCTTTTAATGTATCATGTTGTTCCAAAATATTTATTTTACTCATAAGCCATTTTACTTTCCAAATTGATATAATTTATTTTGTTAAAACATTGCTAGAAATTTAATGTACTTTGCCAACACTACAGAATGATCTTTTTTCTTGTAAATTATACAAAAATTTTCTAAAAAATAAAATAAATGTGCTGGAGAACATTTTATTTCATGAAGTATATTTCATATACTGAAGTTATTCCCTGCAACTCTGATGACATATATTCAGAAAAGACTCTGTTCAGTTAACTAGATGGAACAATTACACATGGAAGCCTTTAGGATACTTTTAGTTTCCAATATCCCCAAATAAATAAATAAATAAATAACGCAAGCTTAAATACTTTGTGTTTTCTTTTATATGAGAAATTCACAGATAAATAAATTAAGTTGCAAAGTAAAGACAGACAGCATGAAAAAGGGAGACAGACATTTTGCACGGAGGAAGAGACCAAGAGATGGAGAACGGAAGAGAAAACAGGGACATAAAAACGTAGCTGTGTTACGTACTCATCCCACCGTTCCATGATGAATGTAGCTGTTATGTTCTAGAAACATGTACTAATAAAAATTGAAATTAAAAATATCTAATTAAGTAACTTATAGTTAAGTGCATTTTAAGAACTGTAACCTCCCCCACCCCTCACTCTTTGGATGTACATGTGGTTGATTCTGCCAGGTTTTATACTCTCTCCTCTTTCTCTCCTTCCTCAAGAAAATCCCTGTACCTGTCTCAATTCAGGGTATATTTTCAGTCTCTGAAGCATAATCACAATGTTATGTTCAAATGTGACAAAATACACGTGGATTATTTGATTCCTGATTTCTCTCTCACTCATATTAAAGCCAAAAGTATTTGTATATTTTCCCCAACCTAATATGATCCAAGAGTTTGCAGGAATGAAAATTAGCATGTTATCACAAAGTTATCTTTCTATTAATTTCAAGTTTAAAATTAGAACTTCAGTACTCAGGAGAAAATGCCTTGTGTATAAATACTAAAAGATTATACAAACATTTGATTCATGTACTTAAAGACATATAATACAAACTTGTTTTTGATAACCAATTCATAAATAATAAAAGGTCATTGAAGTTATGGTGACTTCGTGGACAAAATTATTTTTAAAATAAGTGATCCAAAGCATTTTTCACAATAATCATTCCTCACATCATTTTTTCCCAAAGGTACTAAAATCAATATAAGTTTGGTGTTCTGATAAAGGTTTTCTACTGTCTTCACAATGTGCCGCAATTTCAAAATTAGATCTATATTTCCTGTACTTTCTCCAATACTTCAACACACTGGCTTATGTTTGTATACTCGACACAGTTCAAAAAGAATTGAAATTCTGCATAATGAGTATTAAAGTGTCTAAATATATTCCCACCCCACCACATATCAGTTACCTAATATGGTGCGTTAACAACTCACTACATAATCAGAAGTTCTATTTATTTAATTGACATCTGTCTTCCTAGTGAGAGTGGACAGGCAAGTTTAAGCGAGTAATGATGGTTGAATCTGATTAATACGATGGAAAATCTTTGTAATTTGCTTTGTTTTATTTGCTCCAATCTCTGGTGGTATTACATTCACTGGTGTCCAGAGATAGAAGATGGTAAATTTATATTGTGCAGCTCCTGATTTTAAGTTGCAGTATAGTTTTTGCTAGTGTTTCAGATCTAGAAAAAGTGTTAACAGATTACAAAGAATGTAATGTCAAACTTTACCAAGACATGCTAATCTCTGTGTTCCTCCAGGAACAGAGTTGCCCAAACTACTCATTGTCTTCTTGTTTCTTCTATTAAAAAAAAAAAAAATTGGTTGTTTGCTTTCCTATTTCATCCTGCTGATCCTAAGGTGGAATAGAAAAGTATCAACTCATGCAGATCTGCATGTCTAAGTGAGCTACTTTAGTAGTTGATTTTAATCAACTCAGTTACTGTGCACTAGGATTTAGGAATTTGGGCACAACACTTTCACTATTTGAATGGCCTTGGAAAAGTTACTTCTATCTTAACATGATTTCTAAGTGAGGAATTTTCATAATCCCTTTCAAGAAAAGTAGTTTGTGGTTCTCTGTGAATGCTTTATGTTTCATACCTTTGTAAATAAAATTTTTAAATTTGATTAATAGTTTACTTTTTGCAAGTCACCTTTATTACAATTTTATTATTGTAAATTATATGGTAGTAGAGAAATGAGATTCAAGATGTGGACAGAGCATGTACTCTACATGTAACAAGATAGTAATGTTTTGAACCACAATTGAAAATGAGTTTCGCATCATAAGGGTGGCTGTGTAAGACAAAAGCATTTCAATAGAATATTATGCATTGGCTAAGAAGTGGATGAACTGCATTAAGAATCTCCAAATGTCAATTCCAATGAAACTTGACAATTATGTCGCCAATGCACAGTACAGAATTTTTGTCAATATTATGTCTATTAATTACTATGGAATCATAGACCATTAGCAAAGAAACAATTTTACAAATGACTTTATAACAATGACCTTCAGAAACTGTCATGCAATCCGAAGTTATACATCTTCAAATGATATAGAATTCATGAGGCAGATTTTATGGGCAGATAATTTTACAGGCCAACTTTGATTGTACGTTTCTTACAGTAACAAATTTTGTGTATGGGGAGAATATGTTTTACCAATGTAATTAACTCTTAGTACTTCTTCCAGTAGGAATCACAAAGGATGAGTTGAATTCCTTAGCTTTTATGCATTAAACTGTCCCAAACATAGATTTGCCTCCAACAGGCCTTCCTTAAGACCATCAGCAATTTTCTTGGATTCATGTACTTTTAGGCCTAAGCATTTATATGCACTGCAAGCAAGGGAAAATATAACAACTTGAAGTCGAAAAATCATCACTTCTTTTTGAGTGAGAATCACTTTTAGAATTTATTTAGCAATTCTGTAACAGGTAATTGATGATAATATCACAGTATTCTGTCATTGAGTGAAAGCAAATTTTTGAAATCTCTATCACAAGACAGAGCTAGGAAGAAATTTTTTCATGCTTATTACCACTGCAATTTATATCTTTGATCTATCTCAGTCTCCTCATTTTATAATTGAGGAATCTATACCTCAAATGGGGTATAGTTTACTGCCAAACCAAACCTTAGAACAAATATCCTAACTTCTAGCATGACTTTATTTCCATATTCTGTGAAAAAGTCAGAAATTATTTTTAAGGTGAGATAGTATTGTGAATAAAGTTAAGGGGTTAAATGATAAATCTGAATATCTTTGCTTTTCTCTCTGCTTTCCTATGATGCTAGCAGGATGAAAGATATGAAATTACACATTGTACATGAATACATCTTCAATGAAAGTGAGAAAAAATGACGATATAGATTCCCTGTTATTTTAAGAATACTGTCTAAAAATCTTATATATAATCAAATATCTAAAGGATATTGCTTTGGGAACTGAATGCTGCATATATTCATGCAACTTACAAAGCAACATTTGGTATTATACAAAAAGAATTTATGTAAGCACTGGAGCTTTTAAGAATATAAAATCAGGCACTATGATTACCATATGGAAGACCTTCATTAAGATTATATAGGTTCATAATATATGAAGCACATTTGAAAATGGAAACCCAGCACGGGGTCAGGGAAAAGGCATGTGGCATAAAAAGTGTTCTCTGCCAGCAAATTAATTAAATTTCACTGTTTTAGAAAAGGCCATATATTCTGTGTAGGCACTCACTGAAAGTCAGATGTGCAGGGACTCTGAGAGTGTGTGGTAATCGACTCATAAATAGAACTCGCCAAGGGATGGTGACAGCAATTTGGCACTAAGTAAGAGTTCGCATAAGTGAAGAAGTTACTTGGCAGTAGCTTTCATTAGGGAAAGCACATATGTGATAGCGCATGCTTTGAAAATCTTTCAATCTTCCTTTGCTCAATTTTGACCTCCGTGTACCATTCTGTTACTTATGAACTCTAATTACTAGTCAGTCAGTCATAGTGTGCATTGAAAAAAAAAAAAAGTTTTGGCTTTTTGTCTTTCGCCTCCATTGACATTACTGTCTCCTTAGGATATTACATGTTTTTGATACCACAATTTTAGAAAGATAAATTGGTTTCTTAGGTAGAGATTCATCTCAGTAATCACTCAAAGTTTTTCATCAAAAGCTATTATTTGAACAGTAATTACATATTACACTTATGTTTAGTTTATTTATATACTAAATAATACCTATAGCACTTGCTTGTTAGGAGCAAATTCAAGTGAAAGCTATATACAGTTTTTTAAAAACTGTGTATAGTTTTAAAATGTACCTCCTTGTTCCTTTGAAGATATTTAAATGAATTTGCTAGCTCATTCAAAATGATTAAATATAAGCATATAAAATGTGGAAGCTCATCCTGAGTTTCTTTTTTTATAAGAAAGCATTTCATACTAAGTGAGCAAATGAGAACAACCAGAATATTGAAAGGACTTGAAATCTGACAACATAGAAAAGTTAGGAAACCTGGGCTTCATAGAGTATGCAGACAGACATTGTGTATCTAGGCATTATGACATAGCATAATATCTGCATTTTAGGTCTAGAAATACTTTCGTTTGGAAAGAAATTAAAATTATTTTGTGTTTTCCTAAAGGAAAAACCCAAGATAAATTCGGGTTATAGGAAGATAGATTTTAGTTCAATACAAAAAGAGCTGAGAAGTTAAAAATGTCCCATAAGAAATCTACCTCCACATTTTGTGTCACTAAAACTATTCAAGCAGACATGAGTACCGCTTCTAAATGGCATGGAGGGGCACATGCCCATTCTGTGACAGGGCTGGTGAAACCCTGCTCCCTCTCTCCACTTTTAAAATTCCATGACTAATTAAGGAAACATTTATTCTAAGCTACAGTCACTCTATTTTAAAAATCCCAGACCAAAAATGGTCCTTATATGCAGGGAACTAGAGCAATTAATTTTATGATTATCTTGAGCGAGTATGGAGTGAAGGACATTTTAACTTCTAACTTTTCACCAATCCCTACCCTGCATTCTCCTGGCACAGCCTTTGTAGAACCCAAAGCATAGCTTCACATTTACATTTAGATTCTGTGCTTTCAAAGCACAGTTTTCACAGAAATAATCTTTAAAAATGAGATTAAACAAATCAGCATATCCTAACTTGCTCTTTTTCATCCAAGCCACCTTAACTTAAACATTTTTCTAGGAATAAAGGAAACACAAACTTGTAAATACAGTTCATTTTCTCTTCCTGTTTTGAGTTTTTTCTTCCCATGCTTCCATCATGCATTTTAGACTTTTCAGTGCAATGTTTTTGAGTCATGTATTTTCTTCATTTCTAAAATTATTTTTCAACTCACTTCCTTTGCCTGTTTGTCCTTTTTTCACAGGGATTTTTCCCTTGTTTGATTCACTCTTATCTAGATTTTAGTTGGATATTTTTCTTTAATCATAAACTGATACTTCATATTTCATAAATATTTTTTATTTTATATAATAAAATGCATAATTTTCTAACTTCCTTTTCTTAAAACTCTAGAATTCATCAGTTGAATCTTCATGTTGCTATCTGAGATATATGAATTTATGATTTTTCCTACCATTAGATTTGACAAATTTTATATAACTTGAATTATCAATTATTTTCCTGTGGATACAATAACTTATAATTACTTGACGATTAATAATAGCTCCTAAACTGGGGGGGACAGGGCTGAAGATATAGCTTAGTAGCACAGTGCCTGCCTGGCAAGTGCAAGATCCTGAGTTCAAGTCCCAGTAAATAAACAAACAATTTGGAAGGGACCATGATTTTTTCTTGTGAAAACATGCATTGAGTCAACTAAGAAAGTAATAATGGCCAAGAGTCACAACCTAAGAGGATAAAGAGAGAGGACAGTGACCTATGGGTCAGGGCTAGGGTCCTTTTTTAAATAAAAATGACAACTTGTGTAAACATTCGTTCATTTGTTCACCATTTAGTGAGACAAAAACAGCATGAACATGGTCATTTTAACTTTTCTCTGTTTATGGTCATATTGTTTAACTATTACCTGAAAACTACACAGACTGTAATACAAGACAAAGTAGAATTACTGATCTCCACTGCGAGGGCAGATGAATTAGCTCTAGTACTGCTCGACAGGCATCAGAAGTTAAATAAGATGCACCATACTTTAGGCAATCCTGAGTGATCCTGGCCACTTTAAACCTTTCCAAACCTAGATTTTCTTAGTACCAAACACAGATAAAAACTATTAAAGTAATGTTCATTTGTGTGAATGAATTAAGAGAATGGAGCTTAAGTTTATTAACATTGTATCCTACAGAGAAACCTCTCAGTATGTTGGCTGTTACTATTGTTGTTTTGAGTTTTTTAAAAAGTTTCGATAAAGCCCTCTCTGCAAAAATGGACCTAACTAGGTAAAGACCTGGGGCTGTGAATGATTGCCTCTATTGAGAAAGATGTGGAGGCCAAACCACAGGATGCCTCTAGGTTAGTAATGTCATGCAAAGATCAGAAACTGTGTATGGCGGTACACACCTGTAACAGCCATATTCAGGAGGGTAGGGTGGGAGCAACCCCGCACTACACAGTAACATTGCAAGACCTTGCTAAAAAAAGAAGAAAAAAAAGGAGGAGGAAGTGGGGGGAGAAGAAGAAAATATGGGTCAAAGGGAGGTCATAAACAGCAGCCAATGACCAGATCTCTATTTGATAGGAAGTCATAAATTCCTGATTAAAGATCATGGTCCAGCCTGTCATTTTCTTCCCACTTTTCCTGACACTCCAATGCATTTAAACATAGTAGGATTACTGAATTTGATTTCTTAATATTTTTAGCAAAATTTCACGTAACTCCAAATAGTTTGCTTTGTTAATGTACATACTAGCTACAGCACTATTATTAAAAATTCCACACCTAGTGATACCACACACATGCACACCTGTAGACAAACACAGTATTTACAGTCCTGTTAAAGACATCTGCCGATAGTCTTCTGCATGTACAGGTAGAAATCTAGTCACATGTCTGAAAGAAACATAGTCCCAGTAATGCAATGCAGAGCCCAGTACATCATCAAAACAAGTCCCTGCAAGGAGCTGGGAAAACCAGTTCCACTGGTGGTAAAGGAAATCATGAAACGGGCGTTTCCCTGTGATGACTAGATGTTTTATGGGTTATGACTCTGCTAGAGTTTGCTTCCTGAGGGTCTAGTTCTTTTCAAAATGTAGCACCCTGAATGGATAATACCTTGGGGTTGCTGAACCAAGAAGTTCTTCTGAGTCTCTCAAATGCCATCAGCTGAGTGGACAAAAACAAAGTTTTGTATAAAGTAATTAGCATGCATTCAGCTTTCACATCTGAATGATGTAGCTTTATAGAGCAGTTAGATTCACCTGAATTGGCTTACATCTACTCTATAACCAGATGATTACTTTAATTAACATAATTCTGAGCAATGCTTTTGAAAATGCAAATGTTATAATTGTATTTTGAGCTAATATTTATAAAACATTCCTATTTTACATTTTTCAGAGGTATGTTATACAGCAATTGTTTGTAGAGCACTCCAAGTGGAATACTTATACATGCAAACTGCATATCTTTCCTATATAATTGGCTGAATACATCAGCTTTCACTGAGATAATATCATTACTTTCTCTGTAATCTTTACATTAAAGAAAATATCTACAACTCTGCAAGAAATTCTTAAACGTATAGCATTCAGGAAGTTCTTCCTTATCAGCAGCTCTGTGGAGTGGTGAATGTGTTATCCCAGTGAGAGAGACAGACTCTTAGTGGAGAACTCAGGCGAAGGGCATCTGCACTGCTTCAGGAGAACCACCATACCTGTTGGTTAATGGAGAGGCCTTAACAGCACCCTTCTTCCATGCGTCTTGCCATGAGGAAAGGGGAGGAGGGGAAAGGTAGTGATGGCAGCAACACCTGGGGAAGGGAGATGGGGACACATGTAAAGGGAAAATCAGCAGCCCCTACACCGTGGTGTCCATCCATAGACTTTGCCAATAACTAATCTCCAAAAACTGAGCTTGTCGTTTTACTTTCCTTAAAAAAAACTAAATAAATTTCAGAGATAATGTAAAGAATCTATCTCTTTTCCAAGGGGTGAAGCTGAATAGTCTCAGAACTATAATTCTCCAACTTCAGAGGGAGAGAGTGGGATGTTGTACATAAAGCACTACATCTGATACTCACTTTTTAACTGGACAGCTTCCTTTAAGGCAGGACAGTCATAAGCAAGTATAGAAATTTTTCTTTTAAAGAACAGATTAAAAAACAAAAAATAGGAGAACGCTGAGGTCAAATATAATTTCTTTTTAATACACAACAGTATCTCTTATTTGGTCTCTACCTAGTTGCTGTATCTGCCTCACAGTGCAAACTCCTAAATACTTTCTCTTAAAGAGATGCAGTTTTGATATCACAATCACTTTAGCTTGTTAATAAAGAAGATTTAAGTTTGATATAAGCCTTATACATTGAACAAGGTCAAACTAACAAAAATGCTAAAGTGTTCATGTCTTAATTATTTTGTTTTAGACATAGGCTAACCTGGAAAAATAAGTATTTTTAAAAGTAAATCCAATAACATGGAAAGAAAATTATTTAATAAACAACTGATAATAGAAAAATACTTGAATGTTAAAACAAGTTCCTTAATAATATCCATTTACAAGATAAAGTACAACTGAAAATCAAACACTGCCATGATATTGGCTTACTAGTTGTTTTTAGAGAAGTGTTTAATTTTTATTTTTATATTTATATATGAACTATATATATGAAATGGTCCTTTTAAATTGTTTATTTAAAGAATTTTTATACATAGAAGAGACACACATGCAAAATTAGTTGTGTATTTTATGAAGAGAAATGTTTTAAAAGAAAGACAAATATAATTTTATGAAATAAAAATTCAAATTGATTCCCCATATAAAAAAGGCTTCTGAGTGTATCAGTTGTGGAAGACTATGACATTATTAAAATTTTGTCTAAAGATGGAGAATTTCATAAACACAATGTTTGCATTCTTGTTTTTGAATGTGTTTCTAACCTTTAATCCCAATGTTTAGGAGAGCAGCTATCACAAAAATCTGTGGATTTGGATCATAATAAACCTTTGGTTTTGCTTTAATCCTGTTTAAACAGAGTATCTCAAAATTTGCTAATTTCTCAACATCTCTGATCTTTGATACATTGCTTGCCAACTGCCATCATATCTGCTTAAAATAACATGACCCACGCAATGTTTAGGAAATAGTATTAGTCAGCTCTGAGTTGAGAAATTTGGGAATTAATTGATTACTGTAAGAGTTTAACATCAAAGAATTTTGAAGGAGTGTGCAGTGTCTAGGCCTGTTGAACTAAAAGAAATAACTTGAATTTTTCAGATTTAACTTTACCATGATTTGATTAGACATGTTGTTTTTGTATGTGTGCTTGGGTTCTTATATTGTTTGGTATTTGATTTTAAAAATATTAATTAATGTTACATGTGATATTCTAAAGTTTCAGTCTTCTCCAAAATAAAACCTATGCATTGCAGTAACATCAACTTTTAAAGAAAAATTTAACCTAGAAATTCATACATTTAAATATCCCTGAGGGATTATTTTCGGATCAGCATTTGTCTTTGGAAGAATCAAATGTGGGAATCTTGCAAGCCAAGGGTGGTGGGAAGATCCCACATGCTCATTATTTGTAGCCAAATACTTGCATCTAACATAATGAAACAGTAGTTTTTGGACATGGATCTCTAATATACTAAGACTTTCTTATGCATACTAAGGTTTTCCATGGGCCTTGTGAAGGGTGGATGGTTATGCAATAATGTAAATTATCATGGTAGGAAATATAAAACTAACTAAATTTATGCTTAAGAGACATTTTTGTAAAAAAATATATACAGACAAAACACAAAGCAATAATGATGATATAATTCATCATGGTGTAATAAGAGACATAAATGTATTTTATAAATAGTTGAGTTTATAAATAACTGGACCAATATAGAAGAATGTCCCAAAAGACTAACAAATTTTAAATTCACAAATTGAATTTGCAAACTGTGGGACAGAGCCTTCTAAAATGAGAGAAATAAAAATTATATATATTTGAAAAATAGTGGCCAGGATAACAAAAGTATTGATCATGAGCTATTGGTAACAATTTGGTATGGACAACGCCAACAGATAGATTTTAGTTGGTTACAATTTTATTTTATTTTATTTTTCAATAAAAGGAAACCAAACTATCATACACACAGATTAGAAATAGACAGAGTGATAGTTTAGGATTATTACAGGATGGCACTGAAAATGTAGTGATGACTTTGAGGTGTTTGTTTCTCTAAAGAATAGAAATTCTCCCTCACAAAATAGTAATAATTTAGAGAAGAGAAAGGGGTACCCTATTACAAAATCTGACTCTTCAAGATTTTACTTTTGAAAGAAAAGTATATGATCAGGGTAGCCATGCTGATATGGTATTCATACTGATGGCTGCATTATTTACTTAAATGAGCACCAGAAATACATGTTAAACTTTAATAAAAATGCAGAATAAGGCGTTTTGTTCATATCCTCAGGAGTACATTGTTTAAGAGGGAAACAAAAATAAAGGCTCAGCACTGAGGTGATTGGAAGTTAAAAGCAAATAGAAGAACTGAGTAAACTTTAGTACAATACAGACACTGAGTTGTTCTTTCAAGTCTGAATAGGACAGAGAGCGAAGGATGGAAGAAAGGAACCATTTGTGCAGACAGAAGCTGACTCACGCAGTGGGCAGTGGTGCTAAGCGCGGGTGCTGAGTTAGTGAAGTCTGGGGAACCCGCAAGGATGGTGCGGTGGGAGGAGCAAAGAGAGCCTTGCTGAGGAGGAGACACAGATGGCCAGGATGCTGCAGAGGCATCCTCGGGCCCCAGCATCCCTGTTCTCTGCTTACTGATCTCAAACCTTTGTTCACAACCTGCTGTGCCTGGTATGAGAATATGTGAGAAAAGCCTCACACATTCCTGATAAAAGTATCTGTCTTCTCTTTAGTGAAAGCTATCTTAAAAGTAAATTTTCTATGACAATTGGAAATCTGGTAGTTTAGTACAACTTTCCCACAGTCTGTCACATGTTTTCCTGGGGAGGCCATGCTTCAGGTGATGGAGTATCTTAGATTTCCTTTTGTCTTCCTTCTTGTTGATAGTGGCAGGATAACTGGAAATAGGACATTTCAGTCCTGGTCCTGGCAGTGCCCATGGTGTAGTGAGCAGGGGTGCGGTGCAGAGAGGCAGCTTGATCGCCTGCGTTAACTCTGGCGTGATGAGGCTAGGGGTGAGTCTAGGAGCAGTTCTGGAGGCAGAGGAAGGGGCATTAGGGAGAAGGAGTCTGAAGACCTTGCAAAAGTTGGAATGTGACATGCTCAGCAGACTGCTCCACCCCAGAGAAGGCATCACCTGCTCTGTTTTTTTGAGAGGAATAAGTGGCATTTTAAGTTATAAAATATATAGTTATAGAAACCCTGGATGAGGCTGTCAGTTAGGACTGAACTAAGAATTCATGGGAGAAAATAAAGCAAAAGTACATGCAGAAAAACAACCTGTGAGCATCACCTGAAGCTATTTACTTTTTTCAAAATAATAAATGCTATGAATTAAGATCCACAAAAACTTTACAGCATTCATCCTATATTAAGCTCTCTATGGTGTTACTAGTATTTCTAAGGCCCTGTATTCTAGAGATTTAAAGGCATATGTTGCATAGTTAAATGGCAATAAAAATCAGCTAATAAAGTGTTTTAATAATACTGGCTGGTAGATTTAATAAAAAAATTACACAGTGAGGATACTAAAGAATAGTGCAAAAAAGATCTAGGTGGAAGCCTCAGCCACTATTACTGAACTACATTATAACTGAATTTCAGACATGAATATACGCACATAGATAGACAGACACGACATGTATGCGAACTTCAAGTATGCTATATTACTGCCAGCACATGAGGTTTAACATTTCCTAAATTTATAGTACAGCCATGTAATAGTTTCTTTTATTCCTTAACTGAAGGTGATCATGAACTGTATTTAATATCACACATTTCTTAAAAGATATGAGTGCCAATTGTACTGTTACCATATGCCAATCCAGAATGAATTTATTTAAATAATATTTACATTAAAGTTTATACTGTAGCTTTTGTTTCAAAACCCCACCTCAGCCCCTCACATGCTCCACTTAAAACAATATAAAGTTTCTAGAAGATCCATAAACTGCACTTCATTTCAAGTTTATAAGGTTTTCAAACGTTTTCTAAAAGTCTTGCAGTCTGTAAGGAGAATGAGATGCCCTCATTGGTTCTTTACAAAAACTAATATTCGAACTGAGCATGTAATCACTCACTGATGAATTTATTGAATCACGTCTATTTATATTGTAATTAATATATTATTTTAGTTAATAATATTATTAAATATTCGAATTACATTTTCCTAAAGAATACGTTTTATTTACTATGAGCCTTGCTTTTCTTCTTATAATTGTTTGGATTAAACTTACAAAATTACAAGACTTAAACTTACAAGAGCTAAGTCTTCAACAAAACATTTATAGCAATTTCTACTGAAAATTTCATACATGTGATCACTCATTTTATTCATTCACTATCTAATGAGTGCTCAGTCTACACTGGGCACTGTTTTAGCTACATGTTCTCAAATGGGTGTTTTACTTCCACTTTAGAAACAAATGTGTATGTCAGAAAGCTTTTGCCTATGGGATGTATATATTGCTATTAACCATGTTGAAAAATAAGTTTGACATTTTAAAAATAACTAGTTAGTAATATGCAAGAAAACAGCCATTACAAATTCTGTACAGGCTGACCCATTTTTTTCTTTGTTTGTTTGTCTTTTGAGACAGGGTCTCGCTATGCAGTTCAGGCCTGCCTTGAGCTCACTCTGTAGTCCAGGCTGGTCTTGAACTTGCAACGATCCTCTTGCCTCGACCTCCCAAGTGCTGGAATTGTAGGCTTGCACCACCACGCCCAGCAAGGCTGACCCATTTTAAAAAATAATTATCACATTTTTTAAAAGAAAGTAATACAGGTGCATTCTTTTAACGTTTGTATAACTCTTAGTTACTGGCTAACCAGAAGAAAGCTGATTTCTCCTATCTTCTCTGTAACCAGTGTTGTGTAATGTCACAGAGCATGTTACCACAGGGAAATTCCACCATACACATGTGAGAAATGGGGGTTTGAAAGGCAAATGACAGCAGACCGATATGAGGAAAGAGGTTTTGATTTCCAGAAGTCTGAGACCATGCTTTGAAAACTTGCCAGTCTGAACACCACTGACACTGAGCTTAGTAACAGCAAACAAAACCAACATCATGCCTTGAACAAACAAAACCAACAACAGACAAATTGTTGCCTCCTAGAGGCTGCATTCCAGCAAGAGGAGGAATGCATGTGTTTTTATGGCTTACACTTCAAAGGAGGAGATAGCCAGGAAAAAATAAAACAGCTAAATAAAGAAGTTAAGAACCACTTCACAATACAGCTTGGCAAGAACAGGTATCGGTTTCCTTTATTAAACCATATTCACATCCACCTCAGCCACACACAGGCTGCAGGATACAGAGAAGTCACCTGAGGTCTACGAGCCTTGGTTAGTCTACTTGTGAAACAATGAAGTTTAAATATTAAAATAAAGCTCGACTTGAGATGAAATACGTAAAAGATTTTCATGTGTGTCAAATAATAAGAACACCCAGAAAAATTCTGTTTTGCTGCATATTTACAATGAATTATTATCACGATAAAAGCTTAGAAAACGGTGAGTTGGAACAGGAAAGAAGCTATGAAATTAAAGTGTTAAGAATAAAAGGAAGGAAAATTGATATAGAAGTTCAATATGTGTTCCAGTGATTTAAATATAGAAATATGATAATATGAAATGATCTACTTGGACATTTGAAGACAAAAGGTAATCCTAAGGTCTAGAAACACATTGTAACTCTTAGAAAATATGTAACTGTCCATTTCCAACTAACATCATCTTATTTTCTACCAAGAAAAAGGAAAAAATATAAACAATTAAAAAAAAAAAGACAGATGGCTAAAACCTTACCTAACATAAAAATCTAACTGCAGTTTAAAGAGGTCTTCTCAACTCGAATTTTCAGAGTTCTCTTTCAAATTTGATTTCAATTATATCCCAGAATAATAAGTGTATGAATGCATAGATAAAAATGTTAAGAAATGAATATTTAAACAATACTTGCAATGCATTACAAATTCGAACTAGCAATTGTGATTTTCTCAGTGTAGAATTTCTCATAAAGTCTACTATCAATAGTGAAATTAATTTTTTTAAGAGTATAACATGGAATATGTTATGATTTTTCTTCATATTGTGTTGGGTCTTCTGAGTTATTGGTGCATAGAATATTTCTCAAAACGAAACAAAAAATTTTCACTTGTGTACATTAGTTTTGTCAATTATGACACTAAGGGTGACATAAATGTACTTGTTAGTGTATTGAAGCACAGTTTTATTTAAAACATATTCTTTATCAAAATTCTACCAAGAGTTTAAGATTCGTCTGTACCTTTATTAAACACAATATATTTTATGGTATCCATCATTTTTATTATTCTTCACAATCACAATTCAACCTGCACTGTTATCAGAATAATCAAAGAAAACAAAATCTTAAAGTAAGGACAATAATGGAAATTATAGATCAATTCTGGACATAGAAAATATTCAACTCTTTATTAATTTATATTAATGTGTGCCTTTTATATTAAAAGATAAATTAGTTCTAAATATAGAGGATATATACAAAGATTTTTAACTTCATCTCATGCGTGTTATCTGAGACATGAATAACTATCCTAAGAGTGGGAATTAAACATTACACAAAAAATTTTCTTTCCATTTTTCTTTCCTGATGTGGGTGAGGACATTGTAATCAACTAAGGACAGTAACCACTTTGGTTATATTAGCATTTTAACTCTAAAATGAAGTGTCCCTGTGTAAGCTGTCACCCCAGCGGTTAATCTTCTTGCATGTTGTTCTTTGCAATGTCTCCTTTGCACAGCATTTCTTGTCACCCCCCTCCTCTTAGTATCAACGACCACATTGTACCCTTAACAAGTCAAACAAGAGTTGTCAATTCTGAATCAATTCTGCCAGGTAAATGTAATAATCCCCACACAACTGGAAGAGGTTCTTTCCTCAAAAATGCTTCAGTCTTGAATAAGATCAGCAGAAACTACGCAAAGCCATTTTGAGTCTACTCAAATGAAAATGAAAACAAAATGGATGGTTTCCTTCATAAAGGAGAACAGACTCCACGTTGCACTGTTATTTATAATTTTAAAACCTCAAGGAATGATTATTCATAGATACGTAGAAAGAGAGAAAAGTAAAACAGTCTGTTCACTCTTTCCTGCTCTCGAAATACTTTGCACACTGTTCTTAGTTAATGCATTTTAATTTATTTTTAAAATACAATTTGTTCTTTGACTGTAAAGCATCTCAGCACCAAAATGTTTGTTTAAAAGTATTTTCTCCTCAATATATTCGTGGAAAACCAAATAGATGAGCAGCACGCCCTAAGATGCCATTCAGTTGACACACGAGAACACCTTCTCAACAGTGTCATTTAAATTACATGAACTAAAATGCCAACTCTGGGCAACGCTATTCCCGCCAAGCATGTATCTTATTTCATTATGTATGTATGTATTCATAATGTTTTATTTCAAGCCTATAAAATATGGTATACTCGAGAGAAATCTGACAGATGATAAAACTGCATGCGGTGGTACATGTGTGCATGTTTTCATACTTCCGCATGACTGCTGATCTCTTTTATTACCATCAGCTGTCTGAACTGGTTGACTCGCATCACGTTTAATAAACAGCATATGGGCCAGCTAACGTATGTGAGGGACCTGTTCTCTCTTTTTTGCCTCACATACATGCTCTTTTATATTTTAGTTTAGCAATACATTTCCTGGGTGGGGAGAGCTTGAAAATGAGCCATATGCCACATGGATTTCACTGTAAAAACAATAGCTAAGTTTATTTTAAGAAATGGTAAAAACAGAAACCAATTTTTTAATCTCAGTGTATTCTTTCTGTACACCATGGAAGAAATACATTTTGTTTTTTGCTATTGTGCATTTTTATCTTTTCAAAAAATTTAAGTTTTATAAAATCTTCTGCGGCCAAATGTTTCTCTAGCTTTCACATACACAATCAGTATAGGAATTAGTGGGGAATCCTTACCAGAAGAATCTCACTAGTCATGATGGTGTATTCCTAAATTGCTACCTACATGTGTACAATACTGTAGGTACATACCTACAATACTACCTACAGAGGAAGCTGAGGCAGGGTGATTGTTAGTTTGAGCTCAGCCTGTGTCACATAGTAAGATGTTATCTCAAAATAAGAATAAGGACTCATAATGTAGGTAAGTGCTCCCTGGGTTAAATAGCCAGCACTTCAAAAGATCTTTAAATAACTTTTTTTCTAATTAAAGTTTTAATGACCAAATACACTCAATTTCTCATACCTGTTTGTACCCAAATTAATTCAAAAAGGGTAAAGATATTTTTTTTTTAAAATCAAGACAAGAAATACCCACTTTTTAAAGTGGGGACCAATATTATTAAAAGCCTAATTCCTGAGAGACAAAAAAAGACCTGGAAAGTGTTTTGAAATGTTAAAGAAATCTGAGTGCTGGGTCAACCCTGAGTCCCTCTTGCCTGGCAAACTACTAGTTCTCTTTCTGGGGCAATTGTGAGATTCCAGGGTTGTGCTCATCAGTCTGAACTCTGATTTTCCTCTGTCATAAATTTAATTAAACTAACTCCTCTTAACTGACCCATTTTTTTGCCAATAAATGATGATGACACAGAAATACATAAAAATCAATATGGATATGGGATACTACCTTCTGTGCAAGAGCAGTATTTCTAAAATAAATGCTTTTTCTAAATTTTCCAACATCAAGTTCCGATTAGCAAAGCGAGGCCATGTGTGATTAGAAATGTCAAAAGCAAAAATCTAGAGGAGTGTCTACTTTAGAGACTTCCTGTTACCACAGCCTCTATTTTTACCAGACATTACTGGAATATTCTCCACGTGTATATTAGATTCCTTTACAGAGACAGTCGTGTTCCTACAAGCCATAAATTTAATAAATCCTCAGATATAAAACTTTCATTCTCACATTTACCTTACCAAGTATTTTGAGAGCAATTTTCTTATTCAGAGCAGTGAGACTGTTCAACAATGTAAATAAATAAATAAGTAGTATTTCAACCTACAACTCTTAACTCCAAAGAAAAATAAGAGCTAGTCTCCCAAGAACACAATTCACTCCTAAAGAGAATTCAGTGATCAGTAGGGTCTATCTTGGATCACATCCATGAAGGTTTATTACCAGGAGGATCAGAAGGACTTTATTACAGCATGTATTATAGAAGCTGAGGACAGACTTATGGCTGACTTCCAGGGCTCAGAGAAAGAGCATGAAAAGCCTAATATACCACAATACTGAAATGGTTATTGCAAATAACTGGCCTATTTACATCGGATTACTGTAGGTTTTCACCAGAAACTCAAAATACCAACTTTGTCAGTGTCAGTCCCCAGACATGGAGCTTTCTGTTAAGACCTCTTATTGTACATTAACACTGCCAGGCCTAAAGGGGTTCCAAGGAACTTTAGGATTATGTCTAAAAATTTCCTTGTAAGAAAACCAGATCTTAAGGAGAAAGGATGTTTGGAAATTATGAAACAGTTGAGCAGAGCAGTGAAATAATCTTGAAACAGCATTTTAAAATGCTGTAACATAAAATGTATTTATACATTTCCTAGTCAATGTTTCAAATATATGCAGGCACATTTTATTTTGGAGGGTAAAACAGACTAGTGTGTGTCAGAAAACTATAAGCATAAGTTAAACTTCAGTGTTTTTGTCAGTGCTTTACATAATGGGTAAAATTAAATACCAGATTGACATGTTAAGTATTAAGTGTTAAGTATGACTCAACTTTTAAGGAATATATGCTATAAATCTTTGGTGTGCAATTTAACAAATCTTCCTTTAATATCTGAAGCATTTATTTTTACAGCATAAAAATCTCAATAAAATGACTATCAAGTTTGCAGTGCATGATCTATTTACTTTAAAAGAACATTTTCAAAATAAAATCTTTATGAATACATACTTTAATGCTCAAATTAATTCAAAGGTGAACCATAATGTGGTTGACTCAGGATTGATATATTTTTGTGTGCATGCATATGTGTGCACGCGGATATGCGTGTGTGTGTGTGTGTGTGTGTGTGTGAGTAATGCTAAGTCTTCCTAAAGTTGCTTACAAATTTCAGGACAGATACTCAAAACATAAAGTAACTGGAAAGCCAAATTTTCTACATGATGTTACCTAAGACAGCATGTTTGTCCTTAAAATTGTTTAGGAAGGCATGTCAGGTACAGTAGATAGTTCATAGAGTCCAATCGATAAGAAGACTGGCTAAATGAAGCACAAAAAATATTAAAATGGATCCTTTATCTCTTGGGAATCAATGGCAGTAACCTTCATTTAGAAAGAATGTGTGTGTGAGCAATAATGTATAGCAATATTTCTCCAGCTGCTAAAATGAAAAGAGCTCAGAGGCAGGTATCTCTGCACGTAGCTGAATTATGTTTCTTGTTCTGTTTTCACCTATGGTGGGAAAAGACCTGCCTTAACCACTTCAGAAACGCCTTGATATCTTTCCAAGAAGGAAAGGTAAACCTTACCATCATGGTAAGAGACATGCGATAATTACAAAAGAGCAGGGACAAATGGAGGCTTAATGACGGGGCCAGTTATTAGCAAACTAAATATGCTAGCTTCTCGGTGGAGACGGGTGTTTTTACATAACCCTAGATAGAAATATGCATCATCTTTTCTGCATGTGTGTTCCTAAATATAGGTACTCCTATATGTTAGTTTTCAGTAGCCAACATTATTCTTATTTTAAAAGGAAATGAAATTACTGTATCTCAAATGCTAGCTCCAAGCTTATGTAAGGCATATCTTTTTCCCTAATATTTAAATATTTAATAAGATATAACACTGAGAATAAGAACATCTGGAAATCATTTTATGTCCATAGTATACTGTTCCTTCTAATTTTTTCAGGATGATTTTAGATCTTCCTGCTTTATTGAATTTGTTAATGAATCGGAGGACATTTTTGTGGTTAAGCAGGTTTAAACACATCTGATAATCTAAATCAACTGGTAAGTATAATTAAAATAAATATTCTCTAAAGAGGTAGAAGAAGGAACTTGTGCTAGAGTTAAAAATACTGTGCTTAGGACTTGAAATATCTATTTTCTGACACAGTCACATATTATTTAAAAGTTTGCCTAGCATTTAGGAAGGCAGTGACATAGATATGAAAATATTATTCCTATGGTTAACATGCAGAGATGAGAATTTGAAAAAATCTTTGGGCTTACATGTTTAACTAAAATTCATCATTCATTTCATAATTTCTAGCATAATAAACAATGTTAAAATCATTAGATAAAGTATTTTTTTTGTCTTTTTCATTTTTATCAGTACCAGGGATCGAACTCACGACTGTCTGCTAGTAAGGCAGGTGCTTATGCCGCTGAGCTAAATCCCAGCCCCTAGTTAAACTATTAACATGCCTTTTTACTGCTTAAATTGCCAAATTGTTGCATAATTAAAAAAGTTAACTGCTTTGTTTCCACAATCTCTGGGAGTCAAGGGACCAATGCAGAATCAGATTCCTAATGCAATAATTTCTTATTCTTCCTCCCACTGAGTTAAGAATCTTCCATTCTTCGTAAAAAGATGCAATTAAAAGGTGTGTGCAGTTCTATGTGTCTAGAATGAACTACGAGGAAACTGCTGTTAAAAGAAAAAAAGACAACACAGGTAACAAGGAAAGCAACTGGTCTTCATTCTTTCCGTATTTTGGGTAAGACACGATTTTAGGTAAGTCATGATGCAGAGCCTCTTGCACTGCTATTTCAAAACATATTAAAAAATCCTCATTTATTAGGCTGTTTTTACATGATATGAATATTGATGATTTCACTTATGATCTCTCATATCAACATTTACATAAAAGCCACAATTTGTTTCAGTTTTTCGGGGGGGGGCGGGTACTGGGGATCAAATTCACGACCCTGCGCTTGCCAGGCAGGCGCTTATGCCACTGAGCTAAATCCCTGGCCCTAAAAGCCACAATTTGATTGGCTATTGAAGATGTAATATAATATGATTTTATGCAAAAGAACCAAAAATTGTATTGTGTTTTCTAACACATGTATATAAAGAGGATTACTTGAAAATTAGGCAAAGCAGAGATTATTGTATTATTATACAGTAAGACAAGAGAATAAACAATTGCTAAAAACACAGTGTGAATAGTTCTTTTGCTATATCAACAACAAAACTATCTTGTCTACTTAAATGTTCTTTTTTAAACAGAAATAGTCACAGCAGCTACACTATGTTTTCCCAAGCTTTATATATAACAACAGCAACCCGAACATCTAGTGTTATCAGGCATTAACCACAATTTATGCATCTCCTCAGTTTCACCCTCTACAAAATGCAGGTAACGGGGCCTTCCTTAGAGCGACTCTGTAAAACTAACTTCTAACACTCTTAGGTAACAAGGAATGTACTACAAAAATATTTATTAAACTAATTTTCCTCATGTTATTTATCTTTTTTGCATTTAGGAAGGATACTATTCCATCATTCAAATATGCATTTTTGAAAGATTGCTAGATAGACAGATAGCCCACTTTATTTAGTCCTTTCTGGTGCTTACGTCTTTGTGTGTGTTTACCTGAGAGGGAGTCAATACACTTATAATACATTTGTCTCCAACACTGGGAACATTTATTGATGACTTCCTCACTGGAGAGTTATCTCAGCCTTTTATGGTTGAACTTATTGTAACTGGGTGGTTTGCACTGCATTTTAAAAATTGTCTCAAGTATTCCATAAAACTTGATTGATTTGCCTTAAATGGCAGTTTAAATGGAAATGTGAACAAATGATACTAATGGGCATCTATATGGTGGATTCTGTCTACACTGTTTTTGGCCATAGTTTATAAGGCTTTATTCACTGTCCTGAATAATTGTGAGTTGTCTACAATGCCTTGAATTCAAGGAGTACTCCTTCCTGCCTGCTGAATGATCCTTAATAATTATTTGCTGAGTAAGTTACTGGCTTCTGCCGTTTACTATTCCTTAACAATAAATTGAGGAAAATATATGCAGGTCCCTTTAAGACAGAAGCCATTTGATTGCTAGAAAATAAAATACGACATTAGCAATTTGTTTTCTTTCCTTATGGTTTTCACAGAATGATATTTTGATAAATACTGGAAATTCTTCATAGTGTATAAAAATATGTACTCCTAGCCTGGAGAAGTAGAACCAACAGGAAACTGATAAATGGTCAAAAAAAGTGAAGCCAGTAAATATTACTGCAGGTGAGAAAATCATCAGGCATTTAATAAATCATATGAATCTTGAAAGCTTGACTTAATGTGGAAAGAAACAACTGTAGAATCAAAAAGAGTTTTAAAGTATTAGATTTTTAAACCACTGATAAAAGTATTTTGGAATAATTTTATTAATTAATGATATGTTCCTATAATTTCACAATAATCCTTTGAGACAGCTGGAACAGGAGCTATAGTATTTTTCAAACTGTGTAAATGAGAGAAGTAGTTCATGGATTGATCCAAGTTATCTTCTGAGAATATGACAGAGATTAAAAGAAATCAAAAGGCATTTGCCTGCAATTATTTGAAAATGTTTATATTGTGTATCACAACATAATGGAATTGAAAAAGTTTTTTAACCAAAAATTTATGGCATATACTCTTTTATAAGGTAGCTCAAAGAAAAAGAATTTTGATCATCCAAAATGTCTCAAATACTATGACTTTTGTAGAAAAATAAATTATTTAATTCCCAAAAGGTCATAGATAAAGTATTATAAGAAATAAAATGACAAGAGATGGTGAGTTCAGGGGAGGCAGGAAGTAATTTTAATAGAATGGAAAAAATAAAGAAAAAAATATGAATCCTGAAAGTCAGTCTGTAGGATAGCCCTCTAACTCTCCTTCAGAAATAAAAGGATTATCAGAGTAATGTGAAACTTTTCATTAAAGTAAAAAAGTGTACATGGTTTTTCTGCTACTTTCAAGAACTGAAAAAATAAAACAAGCTAAATAATCAAGTCAGAAGTCTTGTACTTTATGTTCTGAAATAAAATTTTGTTTACCTACATGAGTAAACCCATGGACGATTGATAGAACTAATTTAATAGCTATTTGATCCTGGGGACATAGATAATAAACACATGCACAGGAACTAAGAGAGAAAAGCATGCGAGCTTGAGTCACAATAGAGGACAAAAGCAGTCTAGGACAGAAATAGGTAGGAATTAGATTTTAGATCTCCATTATTCTGAGAAAAAGAGATGAAGCAATGTTTTCCAGGAAACTAGCAAACTTGAAATTAAATTCTCGAAAAACTGGTGAAGGCAGGATACAATTGATTGCATTGAACAAAGGGCAGTAAACTTGAGAGGGAAACCGGATAAAATACAGTACAGTAGGATCAGAGTGCTTCCATTCACTTGTTCAAAAATGATGCAGGGTTAGCCATGTTTGGATGAAAATTTAAGAAGGAAAGAACACAGATTGAGTCTGCAAACTCAATTTCTGCAAAAATTCATAACATTAAAAACTGTATTGCTTTTAGATGAAAATGATCAGATAATTATGAAAATTTAGATTATTATCTTTAAAAGCACATACCAGTTTGGGAGATGTTTCTTACCCACATAGCTTGAGTGTCAGGTATCACCTAGATAACTGCCATGCAGATGGAAAATCGGTGGACATTTGCAAAACGTGTGGAGTGGACACCTTACAGAGCAGAGCAGAAGCAAGAAGGAAAATTCTCAAAGTGTGAGCAGGCTGCAGCTAATCTTAAGGGTATCACTTGTATCAGAAAATAACAAGAATGTGCAGAATCCGTAACATATGACCCTAAAAAAAGGTGAAAAAAATAGCAGCCACAACAACATTTACAGGCATACAATTGTGCTTAATATTCAGTACTAAAACAGTGCTGAATTAGGCAATGAAAGAAATGGGATTTTTGTGAGACAAACAAAGTCCAAAATAGATTGATTCTGCAGCCCTTATCAAGCTTCCTTAGGTCTGGGTTAAGAAACTCGTTTGAGTCTGTCCGTATCAGGCGACATTTTAAGAGCTTCAGTGATTTCCCTTGGATCTCCTAAAGAAGGAATATCCCTTTGGGAAAGAGGCATGCACCTCCCTTCTCTTCTGGACGGGATAGTCTCCTGTTCTAAGTTTAATAAACAGAGATACTCTACGCAACATCAGGGTCACATAATAGTGTTCACAAATAGTCATCATCTGTGGCTCTGTACTGTTCTGAGGCATGGATAAAATAATATGATTGGATCAAAGAAAAATATTCCAGACATTACTCAGAGACTACTTGTCCACCAACCAAGTGACCTTACCTTGGTAGTATACTGTGCTTGCATATATTCTATTCACTGTAGGCCACAAAACATTGTGGACAGAAGGCCAAAACAAGGACATTTCCAGAGATTTCTGACGAGTAAATATACATTTGTTGCACTTTTTAATTAGAAATTATTATGCCATCATTGTCTAGAGAATCTTGAACTCTAGGACAAGTTTTACCAACAAAGTGTTTATTCATGGTCCCTGTCTTTAAGCAACATCGAACACACAGAGAGAAATGGCTTAAGTGACATAGATGTTAATTAAGTCCTTAGATAGAAATGTCAAAGCTGGCATTGTCCTTGCAAATCACCATTAGTAACTCCTTCCACATAATGTAACTGGAGGATTTTTTTACCCCCATGAGTGATATACTTGTTGTTGTACCACTGATATTGCATTTCTGCAGTGATGTATACATGTACAATGGACTGAGAACATACAGTCTTTGCATCCTACAATTTGTTCCTCATTCAAATTCCATTTTCAGGTTTTTTTTTTGTTCTGAAGCACATGTACTTGCAAGAAAATGGTAGTATTATAAGTGTCAAGGATCTTAGAATCACAAAATACAAGTTTAAGGCAATGACCAGAATCATGTTATCAATTATTATACACAGACACAAATATAATTTGCCTAATAATCTTTTAATTTCAAGCAAATCAAATGAACAAATTATTGCATAGTAGAAAACAAAATATAAAGCATACTAGAGGAATAATTTTAAAAGAATAATTAATATTATATATTCAAGGAAAAATAGTAAAAACTTGACTCAGAAATTTCAAATTCTGCTATGCTTTCTAAAAATTCTGTTTTTAAAAATCTTGCAAATGGGACAAAGAAATGACTGATTAAGCATGAGTTGATATCCTCAACAACAATTCATTAAGAAGGGGTTTAGGGGTACAGCTGCGCCCCTGCCTCTGACAGTGATGTAACATTAGACGTAGTGATTTGAAAAATAAAGGCGCATTGTATTTTCTTAAACTATATTTCTTGATCTTCACGTTTTTGTTATCTCGTGTCCAATGAAACTATCAGCAAAACTGTTCCCTTATCTAGTACCTATACCTAAATTCAACATTTTTTCCTTTAGAACACCTATGTGGAGGGATTATTCCAGACGTGCCGTGTAACGATGACAGGCAGGCCCTGTCTTTAATCACTGCAGCACAAGGGCAGACAGGGACTCTGAAAACAGGAAGTACCTCCACTCACCTCTTCTGGTTCTCTTCACTAATCGGGACCTGCAGGCTTTAATGAGTCTACCTGACCTTCATCTCTGCAGCACTACAAATACGATAACCACTACTTTCCTAAATATAACATCCTACTTTAATCTGTCTCATTTTGTTGGTTTATTTTTTCATTTCTTAAATATATTTTTGGTCAGCTTCACTGATAGTTCCTTCTCTAGCATATTCTTACATTTCAGTACCCATCTGCAGCAATGTCTCTTCCTTGATACCTTACGTTGAAGAGACAGACTCATTCATTCCCAAGTGTTCATCATTACAAGTTTGAAAGTGACCTCTAAATTTCTATTTATTCTATTTATCTCTATTCCCAAGTTTCAGATCTATATATCAAACACTTTTTCAATATCAGTTACATTTTTCAAACATGTCTGAAATCCAACATACTTTAACTAGACCATTCCTATAGGAATATGTTGTCCTTCCCATTTTCTGTAGGATGGAAGACAGCAGTACTGTTTTCCACTTTTTCAGCTTGTCTTCTTCAGTATCACTCATTATTTTGCATAACTGTATCCCTATTTCTACTTATTAAATTTCTACTTACTCATCTTTCAAGTCTTGGTCTAATTTTCTGTACCCTCAACTCATGTCCTCTTTTGGTTCTCCTAGCACTTAATCTTTCCACAAAGTGCCTCAAATGCCTTCACTTTTAAACATACTTCCGCCCGTGCCAGTCTCCATCACAGTATTTAAACATGCAGAAAACAGAGAGCGTGTCTCATTCACCTCTGGGTTAGTTGCAGTAATTTGCATAGAGTAAATGCTCAACAAATAGTTATTCAGTTAAACTCAGTGAATTGTCACAATACTCTGCATTCCCTATTCATTGTACAACGTTTTGGCTACAGCTCCTGTGACCTTTTGCCATGAATACAGGGTGAATGAAATGTAGCCTTGCACAGAACTGAAACAATGTATAACAGTTCAGTGCAGGACACTGTGGTTTACCTCATCAATGTAGAGTAGATATAAAATCAAAAGAGATATATTTGAAAACAGAACTGAACATGCTAAATACTTATAAAAAGCTTGATATTTTACTACCTAATTTTTCCTACAGGATTTTATTTCACTCGTCAATGATTTTTGAATGTATAGTACAAAAGTAAGTTTTATTTGAAGTTAACACATTTTACCAGTTGTAAATCTACATAAAAGAGGCATTTAAACTTGCATTTATGTTAAATATTTTCCCAAGGTTAGAAATAAATTTATAATCAACTTTTCTGATCAGTAAGGAGAAAGCATAAAAGGTAATGAGACTTAATGCAAAAATTAATTTTACTATAAGCATTTTAAAACAAGTGTTTATTGTCTGTTTTAGACTATAATAGAATGTGACCCAAGATTAATATCCATAAACCTAACTTGAAGCTTAAAAAATTGAAAAACTAATTTGCAATTATGACAAAAGGATTTTTTAAAAATTTTTTGATACCAGGGAATTGAACTGATGACCTCGTGTTTGCCAGGCAGGTGTTTATGCCACTGAACTAAATCCCAGGCCCGACAAAAGGAATTTTTTTAAAAAATCTAATTTAATCTAATTTACTTTAAAGTACTCTAATAATCTATTTAATTTCAGTAGTATAACTAGTTTGAAAGAAATAATTTCAAGAGATTATTTTCAGTCTCTGATTAAATTTGAGAGGCCTCATTTAAAGTACATACATTTTTAGTATTTGTCCATATCTATAAACAAAGAAAAATGAAAAAAGAAACAAAGAAAAAAGAAAAATGAAATTGATCCGTTTTGTAGTTTAGATCTTGATTTAGTTTCTGCTCCCAAATATATCAATGCTTCAATATCCAAAATATCCAATGATCAATATCCCAAAACTTTCAACTAATTTTATCAATTTTATTATTAATTTTATAAGTCTAAAAATGAAAAGCTGGAAGAAAAAAGAAAGACAGGGAAATCGCAAAAAAAATGGTAACAGTTAATGGGTTAGAAAAACGCAATATAATTTGCATTTATTTGCTTTAACATGAATCCTTCATAGCAATTTAAATAGTTTAACTAGGCTAAAAATGAGTAAAGAGAAAATGTAGGAAGTAACTCATATGTCCAGGTCCTCTTCCATTGTAAGATTTTGTGTTTAACATGTAAAATTTTCCTTTCCTTCCTTACATCATATACTACTCTGATCTTCTTTAATGAGCTTCCTACTTTTTGCATTAAATTTGCTTTACTGAAAGGATGATGATATTTCTCTAACATAATGATTTCTATATTGAAGACAGAGATTCTTTTTGATTTATATAAATATATCCAGAAAATCCTGGTCATTTTATTTTCATTATGCTTATCAAGTCAAAATCACCTTACCATCATCCTGTGAAATCATAGCAAAAAATATATTGTTCTGCTTTGCTCATTCAAGGAAAAACTGCTCTGCTTACTGAAAAAAAAAAAAAGAAAAGAAAATGTACTAGAAGAGGTAATAATGATGAATGTCTTATTGTATAAATGGAATATCCACAGAGATGAATGAGCTTCTCAGCAGGTGAGCTAGCCCCAGAGATTAAATGTAGTTAGCACTTCATTTTGAGAGCCTGAGTTAGTTAACTTCTCCAGAGTTATGTGCTTAAGAGAGATTCCATAGTTCTGTAGAATTGAGTTTTTATACATAATTCTGATGGGAAAATCTGATAAAGAATAGAAACATTTATTTTAGAAATAAAATAGGAAAGCCAAAAAAAAAAAATGCTTTAACTAAATAAGGCACTGAACAAATGTGTTGTCAACAGGATGGTGACATGAAGCTGAGCAGTCTGGAAACTCAATCCACTGGAAGTCTTGAGGCAACAAACTCACTCTAACTGACCTCCAAAGTCACTTTGAGATTTGATAAGAGCTCATTCCCTTCTTAAATGTCACAAGGGTTCAGCAGAGTGATGCAGTTTTAAAAGACCAAATTAGAATAAAAAAGGTAATATGGCCACACACTTTATTGGTATTAATTATTAAGATGGGATTGGAAACTAAAGGGCTGAGAGTCCAGTAAGCATGTTAATTATGCTTTTTCTTTTTTAGCTCATTTCTCTTGTCAGTGTGAATATTCTGGAGCAGTTCAAAGGGAAATATATACCTGAAGAATAATGCACTCGGTGGAAACAATGAATATAAAACACGAAACTTTAAAAAGGAGAAAAAAGAACATAGGTAATAATGGCACTTTTCAACCTTGCATGATGAAGAGCACAAAAAATTGGGTTGATTTGATGCCAGAAGGCTGAACCTTCCACTCATTTTAGATCTTTGTTACATTTGTAAGTCACTACACCTGAGTTCACGGAAAACAAACGGACTGAAAGTGATCAAGGTGAGAATATCCTTAACTAACTCTGTTAAAATGCTCTCTTTGTAAGAATAATCATTTCATGAAGCCCTTGTTGTTACATCAAATCTAATGTTAATAAGCACATAATTTATCATTATTCATAGATATAATTTTATCATCAGTCAATATAGTGAAATTAATACTATAAACTACTACATGATATTAGCTCACTTCCTTCTTTCCAAAATAATTTTTAACAACAAAAAAAAAAATTGGTGCTAAGAATGGTCATAAAATTACACTCTTAGTAAGAGATGAAACAAGGATTTCATCTTTTGTCTTAAACCTAATTTTAAATTTCTTAAATTCCTAATTTTTTGAGCCCAAACTTTGCAAATGCGCCTCAAGAATAATACCTCTATAGGATTATTTTAGATTGCACTGTTCATTTTAGGGAAAACTAGAAAGCAACAGTGGCACACATCTTAACTGGCTGAGACCTAGATCACACAGTTTTCTATCACATTCTTTCTCTAATCACCATGAAGTAGGAGTGAACAGGGCCCTTTAAAGTTATGGCATGCAGATTTCTTGGGAACATTTAGAGGGTACAGAGCTATGCCACACACATCTTGCACAATAGAAAAAGTGCCCTCAGCAAGGCCACTGGCAAAAAGAGTGGCAAAAATACGTAACTATAAAAATGAAAGTTTGGCAAGGTGTATCAATGTCTTCCTAAAGAAGAAGATAGGAAAAGCATTTGCTTTTGAAGTATTTTATATGCCTACATCATTCTCAAGTATTTGAGGATCTTAGGGAAGATGGAGAAGGCAGCTTTACAATCTAACTTAGACTCAATGAAAAGAGAAAAAATCTAACACCAACTAGACAACACTGACTTATAGACACCTGCCTGAGAATTGGGAAAGCAGGGAGAAGATGACAGGGGTTCTTTGTTCCACAGAGACATATGTTTAGTCTGCACTCACATCATTTTTGACCTTATAGAAGCAGAAGCTTATTCCCAAGGAATCTTCCTTGCTTCTAAAGCAATCTGCAAAGTCCACTGCAGATACAAATGGGCTCAAAACATACTGTACCAGGCTTGCATATTCAAAGACAAGGTGCCGCACATGCTGTGCAAAGCATTTGCAGTGAAGACATGAGACAATAAACAAAACAATGAAGCCTACTTTATGTGAGTTTTCAAAAGTAAAGAGAAAATACGTCAGAAGTGGGGAATTACAAAAATATCTGTGAATACAAATAGAAGGGTGTTTTTCAAAGATCTAAGAAAATTAAGAAGCATAAAAATAATTAAGGACAAATTAGAGCGGCCAAATTTCTAAGCTCATTTAACTTTTTTAAAACTCCTCTTGATTTAGCCACTGTTCTTTTCTTTGCATTTACACCTGAGCTTTGCTTGCTGGATGAAAAACATACAGTGCTTTCTACTTTTCATTATTCTTTTTTTTTTTTTTTTCTTTTTCCTTTTTTTATCGGTACCGGGGATCGAACTCACGACTGCCTGCTTACAAGGCAGGCGCTTATGCCGCTGAGCTAAACCTCCAGCCCCCTTTTCATCATTTTTAATTCTGACCCATGTTCACACAATCAAGCAAGAAATTTAGTGCACTTATTCTATTGTGACAAATCTTAATCATAATTAATGTCTGTTGAGGGTGTGGCATCCAGGACTAGATCAAATCTTCAGATAGCTCTCACATGGTAATTTGAGGGAGGCCCCAAAACTGCCTCCCACACTGACCTACCATAGTGTCAACCTTTCTACCCACCTTGCTAGTAAACATGCATTTTGATTTCATTCCTCTCCTTTGACTTATGTAATACAAGCATTACCTAATATCAAAATGCACATGTGTGGGGTGACAGGCAGATCTTAGAATTATACCTGTCCTGCCCATATTAATATATGTCATAAAATTCACTCCTTATCTCTCTTAGAGATACAAAAGTCTCTTTCTGCTCTGCAGAATTAAAGAGAAAAAGAAAAATTGGACGTAAGGACAGAATTATAAATTTCTGGATCAGGATGAGAACTCAGAGTTAACTGGGTTAATTACCTTAAAGATAATCAGCAGCAGACCAAGGAATAATGACAAACTTAGTTAGTGGCCAAATGGAGTGTTCAATATGGCTGAGCATATTCAGCACTGCATATGATCAAGCCATACATAGCAAAGACCAAGTGTCTTTGAAAAGATGATGAAAAGGATTTGAAAGGATAGTTTGCAATCACAGCAGTCTTAGAGGGTGAAACAGGAGGATACAAATTTGAGCCCAGCGTGTGTAATTTAGTGACATAGCAAAGACCCTGTCTCCGAATTTAAGAAGGAGGTAGGAATAGGAATGTAGCTCAGTGGGAAGATCCTGGGCTCCACCCATAGCACTGCAAAATAGCTGGAGAGTGGGCAGCGGGTGGAGAATAAGGTCACACATGAAGACTGGGCCCGGGGATGAGATGAACAAGCAGAACAGAAGAAACTGGGTAGTACCATTCAAAGAGGTATAATCAGGATAAAGGCGATCTCTCACATAATCAACTCTGGCATTAATGTGATGATGCTATTAAAACTAACAACTGCTCTTTACTTGAATTATCACTTATTAAATTTCAAACATTTTAATGTTTTAGAAAAAAATGTTTTATCATTACCAGCTTTCCACTATGAACTCCACACTTAGAAATGTTAGTACATTAATATTTAATGAAACAGTAAATAATTACTCAATTAAAAGAGCAGCATAAAATAAAAATGTTTATATAATTAATGTCAAAGATATTAGTGACCTTTCTATAAATAATTATATCACACGTAATTTTCCTGAAAATGCTTTTTGAAAAGTTATAGTTTGTATTACTACAAATAGAGACCCAAAGCACATAAATTCCAAAGATTTGGCACCTCAAAGTAGTGGGTCTCATTGTCCATTATTGAGATTTCAAGAGACCGTGCTTTTCCTTACAACAAATTTCTTTTCCTCGGCTCATAAGAAAAGAAAACTTCATTCCTCTATCAATGCTAATAGGTTTGAATGCAGGGTGAAGTTGGTTAGAACCCACAGGCTTTAATAATGAAATTTATCAAGCTAAAGTTCAGAAGAGGGATGAAAGCTTTGGTAAAATGCACGCACATTTCACTGGCTTATTTATTTAAAATTCCTTGTTTCAGTTATTTCCTGGATACTGTGGTTTATGACAACTAAGTTGTATTATTAGCGATCCTAATTTCTTCCTGTTTTGCATCATGGTACTGAAATATTATATGTTACTGCACTAAAAATTGTCTTCTAAACTTTATAATGAAGATAATACAAAACAGCTCAGTGTAACCCCATCATTTTACACAGGTTAAGCTTTACGGAAAATATTTGAGATAATAATTAGGAACTAGTATAGCCTCCAAGCTGCTATGTTCAAGAAAAATCCAAATGAAAATCCAATACAAATCCTGATTAAAACCTAATCAACCAAAACACTGCAGGTACCTGGATTCCAATTAAATGATGCAGGTGAATATTTGACAGGTTTCAATTCCAATTATATTAATGTCAGAATGACCCATTAATACTGATGATGAAATTACCAGAACTCAAGCAATACAACTGTAGTTTATGGATAGATGAATAGACTGCAGTCTTGGGCCTAAGCAAAATTCAAATGTCAAACTGCTACATTTGGATCACTCAAAGTACATCACATCTCTTTCTGTCACTACCTATAGATCAGTACTAACGTGAATCACAGCTAGCAGATGACATCGTTTATATAAGATTGGCATTTCAAGTGTCAGTCACATACAAATCAGCAAAAATTTGTTATATTATTATTACAGCCCTTGCTGTTGACAGGACTTGACATAGTTATGAAAAAGAACAATAAGACTTATTTGGGAAATGTTTCTCAGTCAACATTTATGCTATTTATAAGCTCACCTGTGAAGTTTTCCACCACATGCATGGCTCCTAAAAAGTAACCAATCAGTGTTTGTCATTTATAATTGCTGTAATTATTTTGCATTTCTTGCTTATTTCACAAGTGTTAAATGCCCTTAAATTCACAGAGAATAACATTCAAAAGGGTTTATATAGTCCTTTCTGTTAATATAGCAGACTTTCAAAAAATAAGAGATTGAATTGTATATTGTGTTGTTTACAGTAAACATAAACACTTATTAGAACATAAATAAAACATAGTGTGGAGATGCAAAGAGTATCTGGGGAAGAGAGGACAGAGAAAGCAATGAAGGTTAAAATGATCAAGATGAAATCTGTGTATGAACATTTCCTCGAGATCAAGGTATTTTCTATCATATAAACTAAAAAATTTCAAAAGTCTCAGATATAGTAAGCCTATACATTAAATTAATCCTCCTTCACCAAGTGGACAAGCACACATATAATATGTTTAAATGTAATTACTTTTGGTCAAAGAATTTCAGCACACTTGCCTTTAAATGTACATATGTATCTATATACACATATATGTATATATATGCATATATCTTCAATATATGTGTGTATATTTTCATCAGCATGTCAATTCTAAAAATTTTGACCTTATAAAGCACATCAAGCTCCCATCCACAAAAGCACACACCACCATACACACAGATAAGCATGCCTTATAGCCATAAGGCAAAATGCCACTTAGACTTTGGATAATTATTCTAGGGGGCAATCAGTCATCAGATGCTGATATCATATTTTTTCACCTGATAATAATGTTGATAACTAATTATTTCGCATGATTTAGTTTATCGATGCTTTCACTTGGGGTCATTTATGATATGTCTATTATTGTAGTTTAATATTAATAGATAAACTTCCAGAAAAAAATCAGTCTCTTGCCTGCATTGATATATTTTACTTCTATATCATCACTAAAGAAAGTGGTACAAAAATGAATCCTAGAAGGCCCTATTTTTCTTCAGGGTTGAGATGGTGAAACACATAATTCTAATTGTTCACTGAGAAAAAAATGTGTGTCCCCATTTGCTCCCTTACATACAGCCACATCTCTTTTTAGACATGAAGTAATAATGAATTAGGAAGAAGAACCTTACCACTGCATTATTTACCATAAACATGTTCCTCAAGCATTTATTTATGTCTTGAAATTCAGAAAAGAAATTACCAAATTGTCTTTGGGAACATAAACAATTGACAAGCACAATTTGCAAAACAATTTTATGACTTAAATGAAAATGTACATAATGCAATTTCTGTGATAATTATATGAGAATAGCCTTACAACAAGATCAGAATATGAAGAATTATAACTTTTTCCTTCCTACACACACACACACACACACACACACACACACCCCAACTGAAAAGAAAAATACGAATTGCACTATTTGCATACTTTGGAGAGCAAGGCAACCCTGTTCTCCTCGGACTCCATTTCAATTATCCCTAGAAAGGAGAGGTTTGAAAACAGTTCTCTACAAATCTTGGAAAGAAAAAGTCACGCAAGGTGCTTATGTACATTTCCTTTCTTTATGACTAGACACTGGCAATTGAAGAAATAGTTGCATGACAAAAAAAATGAGTAGAAGAAAACAATCAGACAAGACCTTTCTTTGTAGCTGTTATTTAGAAACTGTGTGTTGATTTAGCGTTTTGTTTTTTGAAGTAGGCACTACTCTGATTTATTTGTAAGTGCATTTATCTCTGACAGGAATTTTAACTTGTGGTGCAATTTTGGTGAATTTTATTTGTATAGTTAGTTTCCTCTATTTGGCACTTCTGTATTTTAGTAAGTATTTATCATTTAAAATAACATAGTTTGTTTGGTGTCAGCTGTTTTATTTTGGTTTTAGACTGACCTTGCAAGCCTACTTATGACGGCTCACTAGCGTGATTATGTGTGTGGATGTTGTGTTTGCCCCTACCATTTTCCATATGCTCTGCCTCACCAACACTGCCATCCGGCGTGGTCCTTTCATAGTTGTCCTCTGGGAGTGGAAGGGCACCCAGTCTTGGCCCTGATGAACTCTTACTGCTTGGTGTTTCTGACTCCTCCAGCCCGCTGTCATAGCAACTCTGCAGTGACCCCTGATGTGGGTCCTGAGGCTGACTCACAACAGAAAACGTCACTCTACGAAATGGCTGTAAGAGAAAAGATTCTGAATGTCACTAAGATATACGACTGTAAATTAGCGTATTTTAAAAAAATACACAAATGGCATACATCAAGTTCTACTGACAACTAATTCAATACAAAATAGATAAGTATGTTGAAACTATTTGGATAATTACATATTACCTAAAACAACATCTCTAGAGCTCAGATTTTATTTTGGAAACCTGAAATTTCCTTTCTGAAACAAAGAACAATTTTACTAAAAACATACATTTAAACACAATACGTTAATTTCATATATTCAACCTTTTTTCTATTCAGTAGTCTGTACTTTACACAACGTACTTAGAACTAATCCATTATAAAAAGATGTCATATGAAAACATCTCATCCATATGATATAAGGCATCAAATATTAAGTCCATATGATACAAAGCTTTAAAACTGAGTATTATGTTATTTTAAATGCTGCTTAAAAATAAGAAATTGGTTGTAGTTTTAGGAAATAAAATGACTTCAGTCCCTATAAAACATTATCTATGGAAAATGATATGAATCATAAGACAGTTTGGTAAAACTTTTTTTAACACATGAATGGAAAATTCACAAGAAAGTTTAAATGTATTTATTCATTAAAACAATACAGAATCTGTACAATCTGTAATTTGTTCTTAAAAGTGCCTTCAGATCTTTTTCTAGGTGAAAACCACAATGCCTGGATTCAAGATTTACTGTTTATGAGTTATACCCATAATGTTACTTACACAAGAACATAAAAAGAAAGTTAAGATTTTAAAGGGAATAAACCAAAACCTTAGATGACAGTACTATTACATATAACTGGAACACAATTTGAAAATTGGAAAACAACATGAAAGCATCCTGTATAGTCTAAGATTGCTCTCAACAATTGTTTTTTTTTTTTTTTTTGTCTTTTTTCCTTTTTATCGGTACCGGGGCTCGAACTCACGACCGCCTGCTTGTAAGGCAGGTGCTTATGCCGCTGAGCTAAATCCCCAGCCCCAACAATTGTTTATCTATTAATCTTCTGTATGAAGCTAAAGATACCATGAACATGTAATCTGAGTTTATATTTCAGAGTGGTTCTTTGCACTACACAGTATAATATGAGTACTGCCAGAAACTTGTGAAATTTAAAGAACCATATTTTGCAACTTTATTAGTTGAACAGTTGTACAAATCACTAATCTTTACCAGGACCAATAAAATTTTATATGGCAAACTATCTGCATTTGGTAGGTTATTAATAAGAAAGTTAAGACAAATTGTGGCCTATCTCCTTAATTTATGAGTTTCACTAAAAAATACAAGCTTCCACAAATATTCCTTTAAATATTTTATAAACAGAAGACTTGCCAAAAATGCGGTATATTATGGATATTTCTCCCAAGTATCAAGTCACCATATAGTGATATGCTGATTTGAGTATGTGGTCCTTACAACAAGTTTTTTTATTCTAGGTCAAAATCAAATTCCTACAACAGCTGAATCTGAATGTAAAGAGGACGAATTGAAATCACATTTTCTTCTTTATCATTTTTCATTGAATGGAGTTTTCAGCATTGCAAAAATAATTACAAAATATTTCCAGTATCAGCAGCATACGCATCACAGGCCAAAATTACTTGTGTTGAACTCCAAAGATACTATCTGTATTTCACTAGTAATTCTCATATTTCTTTGTTATTTTGGTTGCTATTTTTTACCCTACATAAAAATAAAACAGAACTCAGTTTATGATGAGCATTCTTTTTCTTTGTATGTATATTTCCTTTTTACATTTCCCCCACTAATGCTACCAACTCATGGCAATCTACCTATCATTTTTTTATGGCTTTGCACCTAGGCATTGAGACCCCTGACAAGTCTCTTAAAGCCACGTTGTTCTTCATATATGAAATAGCCAGCAAATACCACTGAATAACGAACTTTTCAATTTCAATGCTGAATTTAGTTAACAACTCTAAAGGGAAGTCAGACATATCCTTTGAAGATACTATATTGGGTCAAATATGTGCCTTTATAAAAGAAAAGACAAGAAGTTCCAATGTTATTCTTAATTCTATTTTAGTGACTTTAAAACATTTTAGAATCAGTCTTCAGGAACACAAGAAACAAATATGAAAATACGTAAAATACATACAAAAAGAAAATTAAATCATGAAAAATTGTGGTTCATTCAGATATAAAACTGGACAAGAAAATGACATTTGGATGAAAGTGACAAAGTCAGAATCCATGCTTTCGCGCTTGATCCACCACTGGTAATGACAGGATAGCATAGGTAATGAGCCATGTTTGCACTGAAAAATGTGAAAAGTAACAGCATGACTCGTCTGTAATGAACTGCATGTTGACTGCTTTGAAATTACCCATTTTCAAAATCTTCTACCCTATTGTGATTGTGGATACTTTAATCTCCATAAATTATTATAGAAGCAAGAACATTAGAATTTTAAAATACTTATACTAAGATTTATTTATATATTTTCAATATTTAAGATTCTTTAATGCATGCTTTTTACACTCAGAAGAATAATTTAGTAAATAAAAACAATTCACAAAGAAAAACCAAAATAAAAAGTATCACACATGGATAAAAATATACTCAAGTTATCATTCAATTCAAATTTTAAAAAAAGATTTTATAGATGGGAAGAAGAGGAGGAGATGAAGAGAGGGTAGGGGATGGGGAAAAAATTATATCATGTGCAATTTGTACAGCTACAAATTCTCTATGATGAATGTGATTTTTATGTATATCTAAAATACATCAATATAGTCATTGAAAAAAAGGCATGTCATTAGAATTCTATAATAAAATGTCAGCATTATATCACTGTATCTTAAACTCATAATTCTAAATCATAAACATCTTATAGCAATTCGTTTAAGTTGGCAATATAAATCAAACTAGTACAAAATCCTAAATTCTGAATGATAACTCTTTGATGTAAGTGTTAGTATTTAATTCCATTCATAGATACTGAGTTAGAAAAGATGGAGAAAAGGTGAGAGAACCGGAAAGACGAATATTTGCACACGGCTTTCATCATTGGAAGAGATAGTTAAATTTTATAGCGGAAGTTGAGAAACAGAATCTATATTATCATGTCTTTATGTAATACTGGTTACAGAATAAATGTAAAGTGGTGTGTTGACTTCATGACAGAGAAAGGGATGGCATTACACACAGGACTATCACTTTGTTAATGACTAATACTCGGTAGTGGAGTCCTCTAAAGTGATGAATTTTGAGCTAACATGCAACTCAGCAACAAAAACAAAATTTGTGAGAACAAACAATTCCATCATTTGCCACCGATGTAAACCCAATAAATCAACCTTCAAGATGGGAGCTGGATTGCAAGTCTAGCTGCTCATGAAGGGGCACAGAGAATAAAGAAATACCAGATGGTCAGGATAAAACTGTAAAAAGAGCAAAGCAAAGAGCGCTCAGTATCCATAACAGAGTCCAGGAAGAATCGTGGACTCAGGAATGCTTCTGTCTCCTGATTCAAAAGCATGGACATGATGATATTTAGTGACGTGAAGTATATGATCTTCCGATTTTTCTGTATTGAGCGCTAAACGATTTGTGTGTCCTGCAAAGCGTAGTCTTTGATCTCAAAATTAGATGAAACAAAAGAATATGAAGGAATCAGTCTTCCATATCTTTGAAAGAGTGAAAACGTATTACAGTCTTGAACAAATGAAAGGAGAACTTTCCAAAGAAAATTATGGCATGATAAATTAGTGAGAGTGGAAACTAAAGAATTTTTTTTTAGCAAATGAATGATCTGACACAAGAAGAGGAAGAAAGGCTGATGACCTTGCAAAGAAGGATTGAATTCTTGAACTTAGAAGAAATAATTTATCTAAGAAGAGGTAAGATTGGTTGGAAGGAGGCAGTAAAATTGTATATCAAGGTTCTTACAAAGCAAGATGCTGTGGTTGATTGAATTTAGTCAATAATACATTATTCTTCATTTATTCTGTTTTGTACCAATTATATTCCAAAGTATCAACTATAATTCTACATCCTGAAGAAAATCTGGAGCTTAGAGATCTTTAAAAACAGACAAAATATTATGTAACCACATTTGCAATATAACAGAAGTAGAAAAAAAACAGCTGTGAAATCTGCTTGGACTTCTTAGGCAGGCACTGTGGAATGAGGTATCCGATAGACAATATGTATATAAAAGGACCAATTATAGGTGCCATATGTAGAGCCAGCAGCAATGGTTACATAACAAAATGGGTAGAGAAACCCAGAAAACTTTTGAAACTCAGAGAACTCAGAACTTTATGATCAAAAGAAACAGAGATATCAAGTAGAATGCTGAAAACATTGTGTCGATGGGATGAACCCAAACTCTAGTGTGGCTGGAAATCTCTATGAACTTTCTAATATCTCTAAACTTGCAGGGAGCAAGGACAGATGGACAATACATTCATAAACCAAAGGGAAATAGTAAGAAGAAAGGTGAGGAACAGGGCAAAGCAGACAGAAAGAAGGAAGATTGAAGCTACATTGATTATGTAGAGTGTTATCAATATTTTTTATTTCTTCATTGACATTGAAGATTTGTTAAGGTGAATATTTAAGATATGAGAAACATGCATCCAACAACACAAGGTAGGAGAAGAAAAGAGGTTCAAAATAGGTAAACTAACAAAATTTGAGAAAGTAAATTTGAACACATTACCATGCAAAATAAACAGTAAAACATGTTGAAGAATTTCCTGTGTGGTTTGCAGTGGTGTGTGTATGGGAGGAGTATGTGCTTAATAAGAAAACAGTGCATTAGGAAAACAAGGAAAAGAATTAATTCTAGTCCAAAAATTCCCATAATCTCTTTGTGAGCTTGAACAAGTTAGCTGACTATGATTCTTGTGCCTGAAGCTCCCGGGTTGCAGCAGAGATACTATCTCACCCTTCCCAATTTATATTCTCTGAGAATTAATGAGATAGCTTATAAAAAAAGAGCCTTAAGCTCCCTCAAAGACATATACTATAAAAGGTACTGTCCCTCAGGCCATAGCTATATAATGAGAACTGTATCCTATCATGTTTTAAATTGTTTTCTTTTCTTTTTATTTTTTAAAAGAAAACACAGAACTAGCACAAAAATTTATAAAGCTTCTAAATAGAATTTCTGAAATCCATATAAAATTCAAACTTCACTATCTTATTAATGAACTAAGTTTTTTGTGTTCTCAATGCAAATTATTTGTATAGCAAATATGTACATACAATTTTTTGAGACTCATTTATATGTAACCCTTCACTGAGCATGGATATTTCTAGATTCAACTGTTTTATAATGACATTTATCCAGCATTATCCTTCTGCATTTGGATTCAGTAGAGACTTTCACTTGAGGCACATCCTACTTCAGGGCCCTCGCAGCTATTTTAGAGGCTGTTACAAATATGTTCAAAGGTAAGGCCCAGATAAAATTCTACCTCTGGACTATTGGAAGTGCTTCATTCTCCCTCCAACTAGAAGTCGACATAAGTTTGTTAACTTTAGCACTGATCTAAAATCCCATGGCAACCATAACCTGCCATTCTTTGTATAATATTGTTCACTTTGTTTTCTAGAAATCGGGAGGCTGCCTAGGAGTTGGGAAGAAGATGTGATGATGAAGTCATCTAACTGCCACATTTGCTTTTGCATTCTAGGGGCCTTATAAATGGCAGTCTCTTTTAACCCTCCCTTCTCCTTGGAAATTCTGCTGAACCCAAGGGAGGGATGTATTAGCACAGTTACCATTTTCACATGAAATTAGCTTTAAGGATTTAAGGGAACAACACAGTCAGAGTGAACACCTTCAGATGTAGACCTAACATCCCAGGGACTCTGGAGGCTTAGAAAGGACTGCAAATTCAAGCACAGCATAGACAATGTAGGGAAATCTTGTCTCAAAACGAGAAATAAACAAGGCTGGGATGTAGCTTAGTGAAAAAACCTTGAGCTCAATTCCCAGTACTGTTTTTCAAAAGGATAATTATAGCAAGTAAAGTGAGTAACATACCAACTAAATGCATTTGCACTTAATAATTCTGCATTCCAAATAACATGAATAGATGATAACAACAGTACTGGGGAACAAGAGAAAGTATGTTGAGATGAGAAGAAGATTTAAGACATAGGTGGGTAACAACAGCAACAACAAAAAAGGTTTCTAATGACATCAGTGTAAACCAATAACGAAGGGTCATTGAGTTAAGTGTGGATTCATTATTCATTTGGTAAAACTGCATCTGCTTAACTGATACTGTAAAGTAACCATCAGCACACCTACATCTGGACAGCTCGCCAGGAGTGACACGAGAAGAACCCACAAGGTCCACTTTCCTTCCAACACTGACGAGCAGCCAGATGCTGTCCTCACAGCCAGAATGTTCAAGGAAAGTAAAATCAACACATTTTCAAATTCACTACAGGACCGAACAAATTTTCTAAAAACTTATTTTAAAAAATCTAGAGAGCGGAAGGTAAATTTTACTCTAGTATAATAGTCTAATTTTAAAAAAATGTTGTCTTGCATTTTCACTTTAAAACCTTTATAAAAACATTTTAGAAACTCATATAACTACCCTTCCTTCTAGAAGGTGCTGATTTTGATATACTAACACGGACTATTTGTAACCTGCTTATTTGGAGAAATAATTTTGAAGTCAACATAACTGCATGTGTTATTGGTAGTGTGTAATTGACACGTTCTGTTTCTAGGATACAAGCAGTACTAAGCATTTATAACACTCCCAGGTTTTACGTACTTAAAATCATTCTCAGATTCAATCTACAGTTTCCAAGCAAAGCAAGATTAAACATGTAGTCACAAATATATAAATCATAATCAATCTTAATTTTTATATAAAATCTCAATTGTTTGACTAAAAATTATCTATGTAATGCACTGGCAAGAATTGTTTCATAATTAGACATACTTAAAAACATTTACCTTCTATCTACATTAGCAAAATCTTCAATGTCAACAACTTATGGAATAAACATGGACTATTTTCTGTTATAGGGTGGTGGCCAACTTTAGAAAATAAAGACTTAAGTTTTATTAATACCATATTATTTGCCATACTTACAGTAAAAGAGAAAATACAGCATAGTTAAGAATGCAGATACAGGGCAGGGGATTTAGCTCAGCAGTTCAAGCACTTGCTTGGTAAGCTCGAGGTCATGAGTTCAATCCCATGTATCCAAAAAAAAATGTAGGTACGTTCCCCTCAGAGTCCATTTTGTATAACCTGGTAACTGTAGCTTTGTAGGAACTTTATTTGCGGGAAGATAGGACCCTAAGGATGTCATTTATTGGAAAGCAACTCAGGTTAAATCTTTTTTCCTTATTGAATACTGCTGTGTCAACAGACAACTTTATTGGGAACTTTAAATCTGCACCTTCCTTTTTAGCTCTGTTAGTTTCTCCATAAATTGTCTCCTTATCTGGAACTCACATACAGCCGTCTCAGTCACATCAATTATTTCTGAATGGGCTGAAAAGGCTTTTTTATTTTTTCCAATTCACTTAGTTATGTCCATCACACAGACTTCTAATGACTCTCTTTGTCAGTCATAAAGCACAGAACAGTCATGGAGCAGAACATTGCAGTATTATGAGGAGAGCCCCATTATTATTCTTAAAGAGGAGCCATCTAGGACTGAGAGATCTCTCCTTGCAAACGAACAGCCGCTTGACTAATCTGCAAACATTCTCAGCCAGTGTCATGCTGCTGAATAGATCTATCCAAGATTCCGTAGAGCATTCATTACTGCATATCTGGCAGAACCCTCCAACAAACTTCAATCGGGTCTTTAACTTTTTACTTTTTTACTGACATTTTAAGATCTCTCCATCCTTTAAACTGCTTTTCTTTCTTTCAAGTCAACAACAGGAGGATAGAAAGGAGAATCTGTTGAGACATTTGGATTAGTTAATTCAAAGTCACATTTGGGGAGGCAGCAGTTAACTATCTTTTGATTTGTATACAGATAATATATTTTACATAATTGTAACACACACTTTGGAAATGAAGTATGCAGGTACTCAGTCCTGTAGAGCATGTACTATTTAATCAGTGCAAAATTAGTGCAAATTTGTACTTAGTTAGTGCAAAAGAACAATGATTCCAGCACTGAAGAATAGTTAGTGCTTGTCAGTTACATGCTGCTCATTCCATTTCTGCTGTGTTTCTCCATGCCATCCCTGTGTGCATTGTATCAATGTTAGGGTTTTGCAAATGAGTTAAATGAATTTCAATATTCTAGCTATGGCAAGACAACTATTTTAGTCTAAAAGTACAAATTGGTCTCTTGGTATTTTATTGTCCGATGCCAATGAAAATGTCAGAAAATAAAAGAGTCAAACTGTAAAACTCAGTAAATTTGCTTTCTTAAAAATTTTAATAAAAGTAAGCCAGGGGTAGTGGCCCATGTCTGTAACTCCAGCATTTGGGAGGCTGAGACAAGATGAACACCGTGAATTTGAGGCCAGCCTGGGGTACATAGTTAGTTCAAGGCCAGGTTGAACTATATAGCATGATTTGTCCCCCCAAAATTTTTTTTGACAAAAATGGATCATAAACTATAAATCACAAATTGTGCATTTTTATTGTGAACACAATCATTGTACGTATTTTTTGCTTTCTTACTGGTGACCTTTAAGCTTAGTTCAGAGTTTGGTAAAATTTTTTATAAGCATGCAGAAAAAAAGTATTTCAGGTTTTGAGGCTTACACTCCTCTCCCACAACTGCCTCACACTGCTGTCGTGGCATGAGGCCTACCACTGAACACACACGAATGGACATGGCAATGGCCCAGCAACACTATTTGAGATCCAGAAGTGTGGGTTTTAGACAATCTTTCCATACTATGAAATGTTATGAGTTTCTTTTTAAATATTTAAAAATGTAGAAAATCAATCTCTACAGCCTAACCCTTGAAACTGAGCACACAAGACCATATTTGGCCTGCTTTACGCACTCTTGATAGGATCCAGGGCTAATTACACAAAGATTTCACAATGAAATGACAACTAGTTATGCAAAGGGACATTATCCAGCATGTACACTGTCTGACTTCTTTGTTTCAGAGACCTTTTTGGTAGCCTTTTCTTTGTAGAAACACACTGCTTATTATTAATACCAGAAAACACTGGCATAAAAATTATATGATGCTTGGTTAATTTTTCTCCTTGTTATTTACTTATGGTAATAAGATTAACTTATATAGAAATACATTTTCCCCATTAGATGAGCTGGAGGTTCTGCACTAGGAAATTAATAAAAAATATTGGTAGGTTTCTATGATAAAATGTAAACATGGTGTAAATACTTCACTATCCTCTTGTCGGACAGAAGGTCTTTCCCGCCTTAGTAGCCAGAAGAAACATATGGAGCTCATGAAATTCATTTCTGAAAACACAGCTTCCTTCACCATAGATGGCTTCAACTCACAAAAAATTATTCCAAATAAAGGTATGCCAGGCACTGGCAGAAATGAAAACCTACATTTTTTATATCAGTTTCCAACAGTGATTCAATGATGCAATAAAACAGAATAGTTACATGTAAAATTTATTTTGAATGTCTCTTATGTGTCAGGCACTTTTAAATGCCAGATTCAAGGCACTACAAAGTAGTACTTTGATACTGTATTAAATTATTATAAAGTACATTTTCCATCACACCAGTATATCACATTTCATTTATTAATCCTATTTTATTGAGTTTTATATAGTGTTATAGGCTTTTCATTTAGATTTTAAAGTCCTCATAAACAAAGTTTATTATACTATTCCTACAGTAACAGTTTTTTTTTTTTAAATAGTTTACAAACAATTACTAGCCACTAAAGTGCTTTGATCTCTCTTGTCCTTTTTGGAAATAATACTGTATAGTGAGATTGGGTTACTCTGACATGCAGTGTGTAATATGGGATAAAAATTAATCTTTCAGCTTCAATGTCTTCAATTTAAAATGATACAGTTGTAACAGATGATATTTAATATCCTTCCCAATTCTTTAATTCTCTTAAACTATAAGAGTATGAAACTGTCAGAATATATGTGTTAAATTAGTGAGTTAAAAGGTGAAATCAATGTTTTTTAAAATAAACATTGTTCACCCAGTAAGAAATTCCTTACTACACTTCATGACATTGAAAATAATAATACATCTTAAGATGCATTTATTTGTCAAATAAACTTCACAAAAAACAAGAAGCAAGATATCAAATATTTTATTTAATTACTATAATAAAATGTTAAAAGTTGGCCAGGTTCCCAAAGGCTTAACATCTGCGTGAAAAAGAAAAAAAATATTCCCAAAGGTCAGCTCCAAGAAATATGCTTGCCTAAATCTTCCTTATCCTCTGAATCCACATATTCTGTGATCCTTCTTTGACTCGGCCACATAAGCATATTGTTTCTACCGTGTAAAGAGACTGTGAGGTCTCATTTATCTCTAAAATATATCATTCTAATAGCAGGGTTAGCAAGACTGATACAAAAGCAGATAGTGAAAATGCACTGGACCACAGCTGGATTTCAGTCCCCAATTCGTTTGAGACATGGTCTCCTGTCAGTCTCTATGTTTACATGCATAGAAAGGCAGGAAACAGAGGGAGTCCTAGGTTAAAAGAAAAAGTGTATTGACAGGCAACTAATGAGAAAAATACCATCTTCACAATGAAATCCAGTCCAACAAAGACTTATTAAGCATTTGCTTTACACCTACAACTGTGTGGAAATATCTGCACGCTGTACCTTCAGTCAATATACCCATTTGGGCAAGAAGTAGATTTAACCATTCATCCAAATCCATTCAGAGAAAACAAGCAAAGATTTCTTTTACTTATTTATATATTGTGATTATCATCGAAAGCTCAGTTATCAAGCTGCTCAGTTGTTTTCCATAAGTGCCCAACACACCCATGGAGCTCCAGAACCAGCTGAATGAGACCAATACACTCACACAGAAAATTACACAGTCAGAATTAATCTACAGCAGTTCAAGGAATCAATGCTAAAGACCCAAGTGGAACTCCAACAGGAATGGCCACTACTAAAACATTATAAATGAACAATTATGCAATGGCAAAACAAAAACAATTACAAGAACAAAAACTTCCAAGAACTATCCCCTACAATACACCTGAAGCTCACACAGAGGACCGTTTCATAAGCACCCAAGCCATTTCTCCCACAGTAAAATGACGGAAATGAAGCATGATTTTTAGGATTTACACAAACAGATGCTCTGTTCTCCCCACCTTCCTTTTCTATCTTACACATTTCATCTAAACCACATCTGATGAAATCTGCTCAGCAAAATATATACCTTGGAAATTCTTGAGTTCTTATATTCTAAGGAATGGAGATTTGTGTGCTTAAGTGGCTTTCTCGGGGAGAGATGAATTCATATACATGACAGGAATCCAGATGGACTAATAGAATAAGTTTCTAAAGTGTTAAACAAGCATTTAATTATTAAAGGGAATGAAGCCTAATTTGGAGCCTCATTATTATGCAGGAGAACCCATTTCTTTCACCATTTCTGTCAATGACTTTATCTTACCTGAACTCTACTACCAGTAACCATAAAGAAAATAAATTCAATGTCATAAACACATTATGTTTTATACTTCAATATGAATTAAATGATTCCAGAAAAGTAAGAAAAGTGGGTTGCAGGATGGAAGACGATCCCTCACAAGGTACACATTCCCATTCCTAGAAGCTGTGAATATGCTGTCATATATGTGAAGAAAAGGAAGTTAAGTCTGAAGAAGAATTAGGTGAACTAATCAACTGATCTTACAAAGGGAGAGTCTACTGAGTCATCTAGACAGGCTCATTGTAATCACAGGGGTTCATACTTGTAGAAAAACGCAGAAATTCAAATGATGCGATATTAGAAGGACTTTCTTCACCGTTGATAGATGTGGAGGGGAGGAATGTGCTGTGTGTCATAAATGCCAGAATCCTCCACAAACTGTTGAAGGCAAAATTCTCTCTTGAGCATCCAAAATAAACACTCTCTTCCCAACACCTGGATACTACCACATTCAAATCCATCCTACTCTTCTGACATGAAGCACTGTACAGTAACACCTCTGCACTATTTTAAACCATTCTGATCACAGGAATTCATTAAGACACAATAGAAAATGTATACTTTGTGTCATGAAGCCTGGTTGTGGTGGGAATTAGAAGAAAGATAAACAGACTAAGTCTTGACATCTATGATAAAGGTTACAGTCATCATTCAAATAGAAGTTGATGTTGCATTGATGGATGACAATCGTAGGATCTTTGGCTACTTTATGAGAGAAAAGTACTTTTAATTTATCTCTCTTTGAACAAACACCAACACTGTATTTAGAAAAATCCATTGACTTTCAAGTCAACAAACCAAATTTTCTTTTTCTGACTATATAACAAGCTTAACGAACATTGTTTGCCACAATTCACTTTTTGTAAAGATAAATAAAAACCCTTCAGTTTGAAAGTCGCAGCGATGATCCAATGAAACTGCGTAAATGAAACGAATTGGTTTACAAGTGATAACGTGACATTACCGGGGAGAGCTAGGGAATCAGAATTGGTTCCTAACTGTATTCAGCTGCGTGTAGACACTGCCTCTTCGCTTCCTTTCTTCACGTTCCTTCTTTGTTTTATTCTTATAAGTAAGGAACACTTTAGAAGGATGAGTTTTTTGCATCAAGCTTGAGTTTTTCAGATGAAAAGAAAAAGATAAATTCACTAAATGAATAATAAGTGTCGGTATTTCATCTTGTGTTAGGAGAAAATACAGATATTTATAACACAGGCACTCACAGGTAATTCCCAGAGTAGGGCGAGTAGTCAGAAACATTGTTGGCTGCCTAGAGTTCAATTTTCAACCCTAGTTTAATTTTATAAATAGACCCTATGTTCGCCCATATTATCTCAATATTTAATCCCACAAAAGCAATTTGTATCATTCACCATCTTCTTAAGAAAATATAAATTGAATTCTTATCCTCATGGAAAAAGAACCTGTTAGACATGAGAAAAATCAAGTCCATAGGTAACAGTGTCCCAGTCATATTCGGTTATTATTATTGTTACTATTATTTGAATTTTGAAGCCTATTTACTTTTCACAGTTGTAAGAAAATGCTAGTCATATCCTAAATAAAACATTTTTATTCCTTTCTTTAATGTTATGACTTTTTTAGTATCCAATTTTTAAAAATAAATTTAAAGTCATTGCTGTTTTATACACCTTAATACACTGATATCTTGATTTTCAGTTTGGATGTGTTTAGATTATATATTTGGTGCCTGTAATTTGTTTGTTGACTCACTGTTCTCTCTGACCCTTGGCATTTATTATATACACTACATGCATTGAGAAATAACATTAATAATAAACCATAAAATTTTCTTTTATTCTGGAAGTAATAAGGTAGACTTCTTCTTTTTTTTTTGAAAACTCCTTATACTGGCAGATCATAAATTAACTCATAGTGGCATTTATTTTCTGCACTCAGTTTGACAGAAAATTTTAAAAATATAGAGTACGTTACTGAGGAGACTTACATATTGTAACAATTAATCAATACAGAAACCTTTCCAATGATAATTAGTAATTGGAAAAAGAATTCTTAAAAGACACTTATAAAAGGCAGAAGTTTAATAACAATATAGTTGATAAACTGCATGTATTTAAAATGCATAGTGATAGTCCCCACACATATGGATTGCTTAGTGAGTGTTTATTCCAGGCTTATTTGTCACAGCAATGCCGTAGGTAAAAATACTATTTTCATTTTGCATTTTACAGAAAAAGAAACCAATGCCCATTCAGGGAATTTACTTTCCCCATCACACAATTTCTAGATCAATTCTTACTCATCAGGAATATTATAGCCTTGATTGAACTCTGAAGAGTTGATAGACAGTCACTGAGACTTCTGCACATATTGATAAGAGCACTAGTATAACTAAGCCACATTCTAGCACAGCTCAGCTTATTAAAAAATAAAGGATGGTGGAAGCCAGATTACACAAGAAAAACAGTCCTCAGGAGGACAAAGTCAATTATTCTAGCTACCACTGATAAGGATTTTTCACAGGTTCCTTAGGCTGAAAAATTAGACATCCAGCTTTGAACTCCAGGGAAGGTTACCTGTAGTTGATTGTTACATTCCAGCCAATTGAGAAAGAAAAGATACACAGTTCACTTTCCGTTACCTGTACTTAAGCCATTCCCTTACTATCCAATGAGCCTTCCTGCCTTGTTTTGTACAGGTCAGCTGTTCTCAACTCTAAGAGCATATCTGCTTTACTTGGGAAACTAAAAGAAAACTACAGTATTGATGCCTGGAATACATCCCAAAATTATTTTGGGATAAGGTAAACTAATTGTGTCAGCAAAGTTGAAGAACTCATTGTGTTCCTAAAATAAAATGGAAAACAGTCTAATTTTAATCTCTCTTGACTGTGGTAATTTCAGCACTCGATCATCATATATTTATAAGCTTGAGCAGGTTAAGTGTTTGCTTATTCTTTCTTTATGTGGTTTTTTAGGTACTTGTTCTACTTTAATAGTCTCACTATGAATGTGCTTTATTGTAATATATCTTGAGTCTTTTGGAAGCAAACCATCCACACTTTGAAAACAATTACAGAAAAATCTTAAATGAGTATTCCTGCCTACTCACTTTAGTTTGCGAAAACTGGCTCGGGTGTTATTCTTTTTATAACTATCATACATTCTAGACATGTAATTTGTAATTAAAATTAGCCATATTCATAGCTTTGCTCAGACACAAGATGACTAATAGTTTTATTTATTAGCTAGTACTGGAGTAGCCAATATGCCATTAAGAAAAGAAGAACATTAATCTTTGTGAAGTTATCTGATTGCTATCATGTGACATATAAGGTCTACTGTGCTATAAGTTAGCAATTAGTTTTGTACCACTGGCGAAAAATTACAGTAGTTAAATTAATTGCATGAACTTGATTGGCTCAGGAACACTGAGAGGATTAGAAAAGCACACTTCTGGGTGTGCCTGGGTGGGTCATGGAAGTGTGACCCTCAGTACTAAGTCTGTTCTGTTAAGCCTTCCTTGTGAGTACTGTTCCCTAGTTCTGCTTCCTGGCCACCATGCATAGAGCAGTTTTGCTGTTCCATACCCCTGTGCCCCGATGTTCCTGCCTTGAAGGTGTCTGTCCAGGAATTAAATTCCCTGAAACTAAATTTAACCGATCTTCCTTTAAATTGTGCATGTCACATGTGGTGTCCCAGTGGAGAAAAAGTGACGAATACAGAGTTCCATTTTTCATCAAAATATTGCAAATGTATATAGCTTGATTTTATTACCAACAATTAAGCACTAGTCCCTCCCTTGAAACTAGAAACAATTTTCCTGCTATATTTTTCTTTTTCCTCTAAATATTTCAAATAATTTTACTGATTTATAACATTAAAATCATCTGGGACAAGTTGCTTCTCTTCTGGCTTGTGACTTCCTTACATGCATTTGTAAATACTCATGGATACAATGGAGACAGGTTTTGTGTGCTGCTTTGTAGACTGTGGGTTGCCACCCTGAAATACCATAGTATTTTAACTCAAATAAAATCCTTTGGTGCTGAAAATTTTTTTCTGAGGAATAAAAATCTTATAAATTGTTTAAGGGTTAAAAGGACACTGACAAGCAGGATTGAGAGAGACTAACGTGCCCCTCAAATAACATGACCTTCACCCATTATTCCTGTAGTTGGGAACAGCATCAGATTTGGAGTAGATAACCAAACTTTTACACTTCAGTTGCAGTTCAGAGACATTACTTGGCTTCTCTGCTTTGGTCACATCATAGAGCTTTGAGTTCTGGCTTGAAAGATTCACTAGCTCTATAATACAGCCAAGACTATACTAAGTCTCACTTTCCTAACTTCTAATAGAGAGGAAAGCTGAAGTATAGCTAATGAACTTAGGTTATACAACCTAGAAAGTCTCAACTTTTTATGCCTGGAAATTAATTGGGAAACTCCTCATTTCTGAAGCCCTTTAGTAACACATGCAAATATGGAGTCTAGGAGAAAAGGAAATAAGATACTTGTAGTAAATTCACAGTTTGGGAAATTACTGATACGAACCACCTAAAGTGCTGAGCGTATTGCTTTGTTATTATTACTGTTAGCACAGAAGGCAATAAAGTGGGAGTTAGTTTCATTCATCAGGAAATCCAATTATGGAAAGACCTAACTTACAGAGTGGTCGCTATTCCTTGCCACTTCTCCTCCAACTGCTCTGCTCTCACACAGACACATGAATGTGGTGAAGGGGTATTGCACTCACAGTCAAGTGGGTCCATTTCTGAGAGGGTACTGGAGAAGGTCAAGGAAACAGATTTCAAAAGATGGAGTGGACAACTTAGGAAAACTTAAAAGGTATCTTGGAAATTACTTGATAATTTTACCTACTCCTGACACATGTGCTACTGTTGCCCATTGGCTGAAATCTTCCACAAAATCTTTCTCAATCTTGATAGCATTTCTCTTTCCTCACTATAAGGCAGGTTCACATGGGTTTACCCTTACAAGGAGAACCTACATCTTGACATACAGCTATAGGTAACTGGAGACGATAGAGACAGGGAGAATTAGAATGATTTATCAGAAACACCAAATATGTGTTAGGAATGTCAAATTTTGTCCATTAAAATCTGGAAAATGACCATATCCCAGGGACATTCATTACTATAGTATATTTAGGTATATTTGAAGAGGTTTGAAAAAAAATGTCTTTGAATTTAAATTGATCTGAGTAGTTATGAAAATCCAGAGTAAGAGCACTTAGGGAGAGTGATTTTCAACTTTTAAAATGATCACAAAAATGAGAAATAATTTTTGCACTCCTGTCATGTATAAATACACACAGACACACACAGTTTCATAAAAGAATATTTTACATTATTTCATGCTGTGTGCTATGATAATTTCCTTTTAACCATATTCCAGATCCATTCTATCTCATTCATTCCAATCTGTTCTCTTCTAAATTTCAAAATGCTGGATTGAGACTCACAAAATAGACTTTTATGACCTTTACAGGGTCTCCATTACACTGTGGAAAGCAAAAAGGATTTGTTAAAAACGGAAACTTCAGTCTCACTTCTAGCCAGACATACACTCAGTAGTTACGGGCTAGGACTCAGGACTGTTCATTTTATGGCCAGGTCTTGTGCTGCTCTCTGTAGAAATCTGAGACCCTGGAGGTTCCGACCGCCTTCAGGTAGAGCTGATCTCATCTCCTGGTGTTGTTCTCTTTCCTGTTCTTGTCTCCTTCTCTTTGTAAACCAAAGCAAGAACTAACCTCACATGTGCCTCAATTGGATGATGGGATGATATTTACCAGATTCTTAAAGTAAGCCCCTAAGAGGGCATACGCTGGCCATGCATTTGAAACCTCCTTTGGGTTTAGTAGAGATATCAGAATTCAAGTCTCAAGCACCAGGAAAAACACAAAGAAAAACAAAAACCCTCAAAGCAATCTACGATCATTTAGTTCATGTGGAATGTTTTCCCCTGAGGCTACTTTTATGGTTAGAAACAAAGAACATGGTAAACTAATTTGACTGAGCTCTGTTTTTCTTCCCCACAAATTGGAAAGCTTAACTTCTCAATTTTCTTATTAGGGTTCAACTACAAAATGCACCTTTGGGGGCAAAGAGGCAATGTTTCCAATACATTCTGATGCAGCTTCAGTACTGAGCTGAGTGCCGCTTACACCAAGCTCTACAAATAATCTCCACTGTTACCGAAGAATGGTGCATATTGTGCTAATGGGCCAAAATTTGAAATGATTTCTCAAACTCAAAGTGTGCTCTACTACCATTTCCAGGACATCACTACTGGATGGTAAATATGAGCCATCACATTTGTCTAGTGACTTGCACGATTTTAAAGAGATAAATAGCTATATATGTTTTAATTCAGCCTACCTTATTATCATTAATCTTTCATCTAAAACTAAATTATTACACCATAAAGCTTCTTCTAAGGAACATAGGAATTACAGAACTCTAGCCCTGTTACAAAAGTCTGTAAAAATATAAATATATTCAATTAATATCCATATCAAATGCTTTTTGACTTATTTTAATCATATTATTAATCAGTTTTTATAGTATTAAGAGAGATCATTATATAAATTAATAAATATTTTATACTGAGTATTTCCTTTTTTAGTCTTTTTTTAGAGTAGTTACATATAACTTGCTTTTTAAAATTACATTAGTACATTGTCGATACACATAATGATCACATGCATCATAGGGAATTTGTACCTGTACGTGATATATTTTGATTCTTCTTTTTTCCCCACACCCCTCCCCTCCTTTCAACCTCTATTCCCCTCCTTGTTTACAAAGCTTTGGTTCCATTTTTTCCTTTCCTTGTTTCCCCCTCTCCCCTCCCCAGCTCCCCTTCCTATTTGAATACCGTCTTCCTATTTTATACCTTTTAGTTTTTCATAGAAAATCTGGAGCACATCACAAATTTGCATGGCGTCCCTGTGCAGGGAACACGCCAATCTCTGTATCATTCCAATATTTTTTTTTAATCTTAAAAAAAAAAAGAAACGTCCACAAACATTTTGAGGTAAGTACTGAAATACTTGAAGTCAATGAACTATTTGTTTATGACTTCGTGGGCTATCACACTTGAAATATACATGAGATAGCACGGAATGAATGAAGCAAAAGAGGAGCTAATGATTTTCAGTCTTCTGTCTTCTGGGCTCATTAAATTTGTGCATTATCACTAAGAAAGGAAGCTGTGAGGAAGTTTAGTGGTCTGAACTGAGAACTGGCAGGGAGGCAGGACAGAAACAGAAATTGTTTGGCTCACATTTCAAAAGTTGCTGGTGTCCACGAATGTGCAAAGACATGCAAATTGCAAATAATTCACATTTTTGCTTTAAAAATTAATACATAAGATCAGTATAGTAGCACTTAATTAATTATTGCTGCAGGGTACAGTAAATATTTTGAAAAATAGTGCAGGTTTAGCTTTATCAAATTATCCACTCTTCATTAGCATTTTCCACACAATTAGCCTGAATTGGTGTGGTTTTACTGTACCTAATTGGTTAAATTACTGTTTAATTTATGCATCGTATGTAATACTGAAGAAGAAAAATCATTTTTGTTACAAGGATGAAGCTCATAGTATTATGTGACATTTCATAACATTTATAAAAATTGATTAGTTATTTCTAACATTCACAATACTTTAGAACCTAAAGATAAGTTATCACACAAACCACTGAGAGCAGTTCATAATTGGAATAGCTATTCAAATCAACAACAACAAAAAAAAAAAACAAGTAAAATGTATTTGAATAAATAAAAGCTTTCAACTAATAGTTTATATCTGTTCAGCCTCCAGTTTCTCAGCAAGGGTTTAGTTTCTAAGTCCATATAACTAAATTGTAAACTGAATGATCCCTAGATGTCCCAAAATTTGCAGCTCAAAATACAAGTGCAGTATAACCAGATTTAGCTACAAATTGCTCATGATAAAATGAAAAAAATAAAAAATGCCATTAGAATATATTTTTACGGAACAGAGTTCAGAAAGAAACTCCTCATCATTTATAGAGTGAAAATCATTGTTGCTTAGAAGACCGGAAGCCACTCTATTCATACCCTTGACACTGAACCAGAGTTTTAATGTAGCGTGCATTAGATGAAATGGGAAAAATAAAGTATTGATAAGGTTTTGAATTATTGATATACTCTGTTGATAAGGCAAATATCTCCATCTTCTACAAGCCTTGCATTTTCTGAGCTTCATGCATTTGCTGTTATTTCAATTGGTTTATCAAGTAAACTGCTTGAGTAATGGCAGCCTGTAAGATGTTGGGCCTTAGCAAAGCCAGAATTTTTGCTTACTGGCATCATTGTTCCTGTATCTTTTCTTTCTGTCTTTCTTTTCTTATAAAAGAGACAATTTCTATGCCCTTGGATCTTGGACGCTACCCCAGGGGGGGAAAAAAAAAAGAGAGAAAGAGACAAAAGAAAGAAAGAAAGAGAGAGAGAGAGAGAGAGAGAGAGAGAGAGAGAGAGAGAGAGAGAAAGAAAGAAAGAAAGAAAGAAAGAAAGAAAGAAAGAAAGAAAGAAAGAAAGAAAAGACAGACTAAGAATTTTGCCATCAGTTAGCAACAAAATAAGCACTGTTTTGCATCTACTTTGGGAGCAGAGTAAGTTGGAGGAAACAGAATTCATGATGGAAAGGTGGGCAGCGAGGTGGTGAGAGAGACACACCTACATACCCCCCATATAATCTACTCTACTTAGAAGAGCACCATGGGTTTTCATTACCAAGGTGCTTAAAGCTCTTTATTAATCTGGCTTTTTAAATATCATTTACATTTTCTCATCATCTTATATATAGATACATAAAATGTTTGTATTGCTCTATATGGCTGAGAATGTTTCCGTGAATGCTATAGATATATGTACAAAAAAGCAGGGAAAATACACAAAAATACAGCAGATCATGTACTGTCTGACCTCCTGAAAAGTCTGAGAGGTTTTCCACAGCACTGGCTTCTGTCTTCTCTTGCACTTTCCACTACTACTGTTGCAAAACTGGTATTAATTATTTCTGATTAAATTAGCATGTTCCCATTGTCCATGTTACAATTTGTTTTTAAAAACTCAAAAGAATAATCACCCCAAGTAGAAGATGAAACGTAAGTACGACATAATATAATAATAAAAATGAGTTGATGTAATACAAGTAAATATAACCTTTAACAATACACTCTTTCTAAATAAAATTCTAAGTTTTGTGTATGTTGCTTCTTTCTCATAAAAAAAAATATGTTCTATTACTACAAATTTGTAGAGAATGAATCTTGGTTTCAGAAATGCTTCCTAAGCTTTACTCAAGTATACAACATAAAGTTAATTTCTAGACCTTTCTTTTCACAGTGCTGCTTGGTCACCTTACTGTAATCACATGATCATATCAGAATGCACACTTTTCTCATCAAGTACTGCTTATGACCAATGCTTACAACTGAAAGATCATGTACTCTGATTAAACTATAAGACTGCGACCTTAAAATATAAATCTTTCCTGTAATCCCAGCTACACACAAGGCTTACAGTAAGGTTACCAGTGCCTGTTTGAGCGGGGCAATTTAGTAAGACCCTTTCTCAAAAGAAAGCAAAAACGGCTGAAGATGGGTTCAAACTGCAGCATCACAAAGAAAAAAAAAAAAAACAACAAAAAACAAAAACAAAAACAAAAACAAAAAAAACAGACAAAAAAACCCACTTTTTTTTTTTAGAGTAAATGGTCCCTGGATTAGACTGGAATCAAGGCTTTAATACCACACTCAAACAAACTGAATTTTTCTAGAAAGCTAGAAAACTAGGGCGACTGGTAAATATTGCTCACCAGTATACACTTCTCCATGGACAGTGGGATTATCCATTCCTAACAAATTCACTCTTGATATGATTTTACAGCAGCACAGTTGTTTGCTCCAGGATATTGTGGTCTGGTCTAGTACAGCCCAAAGTCAGCCTAAAACAGCTGGAAAGCAAATTCAAGCACCTCTGAAGTCCCACATTTTCCCTAAAGATGATCCTTTATCGGTTATGTCCAATTTCCTGAATAAATAATGTCTTAACAAATAAAAAAAATAAGTAGGAAATAATTCATTAACGGATAATCTGGGGACAACTGAAAAATCTGCTTTCAATTCTTCAGTACCTATGCTGTCACTTACAACAGTAAGAGCATTTGGACCAGCAGTGGACTTCCTCAGCCATATTTAGCTTGTGAACTCTTGCTAAAGACATCCTGAAACACACCACTCTCTATAAACACCTAATCTAAAATAGTCAACATGGTGAGATACGCAGGTGTGTGTAAGAAAAAGACAGTTCTCCTATGGAAGACACTTGGTCTCTCAATTAGTGAAGTAAACAGTGTATTTTAATTAAATAAAATTCACCTTTTGTTTCACCCATAAATGAAATTTTATTTCTGGGAAACATAGCTACAAGTTTCTTTGCCAGATACTTATATTCAACTGAATAACCCTATCACCAGAAGACTGAATCTTTCAAGCCACACAAATACTATGGGAAATTTCTGTAGAAAGATTATCTCACATGCATGCAAATCTGAAGGTGTGTTAAACTTATTACTTTAAAACCAAATTCTAAAATATCTATAAGAAGCCAGGCATGGTGGTTCACTCCTGTAAAACCTGTGCTCAGGAGGCTGAGCAGGAGGATCACTGCAAGTTCAAGACCAGCCTGACTGAAAATGAGCCCCCAAACAGCCTGAACTGTACAGCAAGACCTTGTCTCAACACACACACACACACACACACACACACACACACACACACACACACACACACAAGTTAAATCACTACAAGAGAATGGAGAAATAGAAAGATAAGCATTGTTCTTTCCATACCAATATACTGGATATATGAGATACTATGAAATTTAACTGTCACATGTATGCCAATATACAATACATATGACTTATCATTTCTCCAAAGGAAAGAATGTAAATGTTTTGGAAAATAAAAGTAAGTTGATCTATTAAGTTACCACAAGCCTTCAAACACAATAACAACAGTGTCTTGGAGAATTTAAAAATTACTGAAAATAGTGTCTTTTTAAGTTGTTTCTGTCACAGAAAACAAATTAAATTTTATTCAGTGTTTCTAATTATGAGATTATATTCTATGTGAAGAAAAGATAGAGTGACAGTTAAGTTCTTGAAAAGATCACATAAAATTTGTTACAAAAATGACTGTAACATATTCCTATAACATATTAACCAGTGATAATTTCACATCACCATGCTAGTCAGGACACAGAAACAGTTGCTATATGACCTATTTAATTTTGGTAAGCAGAAGTGGCTTAGGTAAACAGGAAATGAAATACTAGTGACAGGGTTTAGTTCGGGCATGTAACTGACAACTCATGAGTATTCTGATCCATGAAAACATCTACCAATTTATTTTCTACAATTTGTAAAATAAAATTCAATTATATAGATACTTTCTGTATTATTCTCTATATGCATTACATGCAACATCAAAAAAAAAGAAAATTCACATGAACATAGTAGATGTGATTGTTCTTATTACAAAAATGTTTTTTTAATTGCCTGTGACCACTATTTAAACGCATTAAAGAAAAGGTACCTGGTATACTATGTATGTTTCTGCATAAAGTTATGCAATGGAATTTACTGTATAAACATATGGCTCAGAAATTCTGTTTAGAGGGATTCTCTTCTCTGAGAATATTATTTGATTTAATTTCTACTTCTCAGTGAAATAATGCAATATTAGTAGTTCATTTAATTTAGGAACAATGATATAGAGTCATTCTACCCTTCTCATGTATGGATTACATCTGTATTCAGGTAAGAGTCTCTCTGCACAGTCTACTTGACAAATAATGAATATTTTCTATCAATCTTCATTCATATTTTAACTAATAAGATATTCAGTGTAAAACTGCATGAAAAAAACATTAATATATTTGATATTTATACTTTTTGGCAGACTGTGGCACTTTTCCTATATATTATATATCAGTTGTTAACATTTTCTGGACAGCATTCCACACACCAAGTTAGGTGAAATTCTGACAGGTCCTATAAGCACACGAAGACCATCACATTCCCATTCACCCATCATGGTTTCTGGAGTCATTAATATTCTGGACACTCTGGAAAGTAAAATCGTAAATCTTAATAGAAAAATAAAAGTCAACTGTAAACTTTGGAAGAAAAGCAAAATTAAAATAAAAATATCTAAGAACCAACTAATCAATAGTAACATGAAATTATTTAGGAGCATTACATTAATGATTAAATGAATTGTGGAAATTTTCTTCCCATTCAAATATACCTTTAGAAACACTATTTTTTCAAAGAAATATTGGTATAAAGCACGTTTGTCTTAACAATATACTTTCTGTTTTTTAAAGAAATCTATGATATTATTGATTCTTTTTCCCATCCAATTTGAAAACTATAAACTAATGACCTGAATTCCATTAATGTATACCAAGTGAGATAAACTCTTATAAAACAATCTCAAATCTTCATGGGAATAGAGTAAAATGTATATTTAGATTTAAGTGTGCAGAACAATTGAATTTTAGCAATTGATATTGCTTACAGGATGATCAAAAAATAATGTGATGAGTTTGATGCAATTCTATTTTTTAGAAAGCATACAAAACAAGATACATTAGAAATGATACACTAGTACTGTACAAAGTATTTGTGCTAAGCATGCAATTAAAATAAAATTACTAAGTGTGTAAGACATTTTTTCTACCTTCTCACCTTCAGAATCCTTCAAATTAAATAAGGAAGAATTATATTAAATGAAAACTCAGACACACTGAGAATATAAATTATAATTCTTTGCAGTGCTTTTTATTTTCTATGGCTAAAAGGGATCTCTATAAATACTGGTCAAAAGCAAATTTTACTCTGAAGGTTCTATTTCTGAAAATCTATTAAGAATAACTCCATCTTAAAATTTAAATCACGAGAGAAAAATGCTGCATACACACCATCACAGAAACATATAGCAGCCTTTTCTCTGATGTGTCTCCTGACACACAAGCTGCATTGAATAATACTCAGTATGCCCTCAGTACGCAGCAGCAGTGCCCGGCTGTCACACAATCATTTATGTATGTGTTTATCTGCATTTTAAGACTCTTCATCTTATTAAATTAAGGCCAATCTTGTTTTTCAGTTCTGAGATGATGCCCCTGTAGCCTAAAAGTAATGCTTGTGTCACCTTTAATTCATGTGTTGAATCCTATTCACCAAGACGATGGTATTGAAAGGTGTGTTTATTGAGAGGTGACAAGATCACGAAACTGGAGCCCCTGTGAATAAAATCAGTGCCTTTAAGAGGCCCCACAACTGCCTCTTCCACGTGTAAGGATTCAGCAAGAAGGTGCCACCTATGCAGGAAAGACATCAAGTCTGTGGACAACTTCTTGCAACTTGATCATACACTCCCTAGCCTCCAGAAGTTTGAGAAATAAATGGCTATTGTTAATAATCCAGATTATGACATTTTGCTATAGCATCCTTAAAACAACAGGACTGAGACAGATGCTGAGCAGATTGTATTATACAGATACATACATATATATTCTTTTGTATAATACCAATGCAAAATATATGATAGTATTTTCTGCAAGTCTAACACTACTGATACCACTGTTACATTATTTTAGATTCTAAAATGTTGCGTTTGGTTTAAAATCAAAATTCTATAGCTTCTATCATCTTTATAAATAAACAAGTAGTTATATATGCATACAATATCTTTATATGACATATATGTTATTTTTCAAACTATATTTAAATAATTTTTGAAATAATCTGTTATTTTTCCACCCTGGTATAAATGTTCATTAATGCTCCTTCACTTTTAATACATTAACTCTACATAATTTTCTGAGTGGTGCTCTAGTAATTTATACTGTTTGCAAACTTAGTTGAATATGGATAACCTCAAACACACTCAAAGTGTAATTTTCAACACACACATTATCTAGTATCTGGAAACATGTACTAAAGAGTAAGCCAGCTCCAACCACTTCAAATCCATTTCCTTCTCTTACAAATTACTAGGAAGCAATCTTAGACATAATTTATTTTGCCAATATTTTACAGTCCATTTTTATGAATTATTTGAACCAAGCCACATACTGTTTGTTTGTTTGTTTGTTTGTTTTGGTACCAGGAATCAAACACTTCACCACATGCTTGCCAGGCAGGTGCTTATGCTGCTGAGCTAAATCACCAGCCCCCCAAAACACACACATCTGTCATTCACCTCATTAACAAAGTTTGTGAGGAGAGTGAGTGGGGATTGAGACTAGAGAGTACTAAACTACATCTCAGCATTTATATATATATATATATATATATATATATATATATATATATATTTTTTTTTTTTAATTTTGAAACAAGTTTTCACTATGTTGCCCAGATTGGCCTCAAACTTGAATCTTCATCCTTAGCCTCCAAGGCATTTGGAATATGTACAGGCACCACCATACATGGCAAAAGCAACACTTTAAAACTAGAGAACATTCAGTGAATATTCACATTGTCAGTTGTTTCATTCATGTAATAATCTGTCTAACGTCTAAAAAGGTCTGTACATGATACAATAAAAACAATCGCTCTGCCTCTTAATCCACACATACCTCCCTACATCACTCTGTGATAGCCTTGGACTTACTTGTTGAAGAACAGAGGTGTCTTTTCCTTTCTCCCTTAGATTTTGTTTTATTTTCTGAGCTATGCTATTCACAGTCTGGATGTTGTTCATTAGTTTCTTGTGGTCAAGTTTAATATACCAGTCTCTTGGATTGTCTGCATATTTATTTCTGTTCTTGATTAAATTATTTCATAGAAAGCGTTTACAGTATTTTAATTTTTAAAGTTTGGTGAGTCAACTATATAAATGAATTTTGAAAAGAAAACACTTGTTTTTTCTACTATGAAAATGAGACATATTCTAAATGAACAAACGTTTCTACAGATGCAGGTTGTTTTGTCTACCTGTTCCAGTGCTCAGACTTTCATATCTAAGACTGAATGTGCCTGTCTTTGTGGTCTGCATCATACTTAAGTTTTTGAACAGAAAATCAAATTATCATATGTCAAATTGTGTTTATATTTGTTTCATGGTTTTTCAAGAAAAATGCAATAGAAAACAAAAGAAATGTATCCTCTTATGTATCCCATGTAGATCTATAGCACAACACTGTATTCTCTAGATAATGAATGTCTGTTTACGTAGTTCTGTAGTCCTAAATTGTGTTTGGCACTTGACAATGTGATTCATTCTACTGGAGAGAGCACCATTTATTGAATGTCTACTATATTTCAGTTCTGTGGAGTGTTAGGCTATAAAGATGAACTACACAAGCAGGCAGTATAAAGTACAGAAAAGAGACACAAAGGATTTCTGCTTCAGTCTTCTAAAGATATAAGTGTGCATACAGCAATTCTTGCTTCAAGAAATCAAATGAAGGAAACAATGATTATTTCAAGAAATTCCATATCCCTGCTATTAAAAAGAGTTTATTATTTAGCCATATCTAGCTTAACATATCATTACTTTATTAGCAAAACAAACAAACAAAAAAGATTGTCCTTATTCTTAGCTTGTAAATGACCCACCCACACACACTCACAAACAGAAAGAGTAACAATTTGGGGCCATGCACTATTGCAAGTTTTTATATCTATTAACTAATTTAGCTAGTCTAACAGTTAATGCATACATAAAAAATACCACAGGTGAGAAAATAATTCCAGCCACTTGCCTAATGTTTTACAGCAGTAAGTGACACAGCCAAGAGGCAAAGGGGAGAGGCATGGTTGCAGAGTCTGAGTCTTAGCCAATATGTTACGCTACCTCTTTATGCAAGTGTGTATTGAAAAAGAAAGAAAAATAATCTAACTGTACATAAGGCACGGAGTCATATTGCTTTGGATAGGTTTGGGATCCACAGCTTACTACAAAGTATCCCATGACTTTTCTGTTTGTTTGTAAAATGTAACAACAATCCTACTTACTGCCAATGGGTGCCTTAAGGATTCACAGAAATTCTCATATAGCATTTGACAGATATTAAAGTGCTCAAAGTTGTCAGCTATTATTTTTATCCATACGTGTCCCAGACCATAAGTAATAGTATTCAGAATTTGTGTTAAATGAAATCAGCAACTACTTCTAACACATAACATTAAAAAGGAAAGAAAAGGAGGTATTAGGAGAAATACTCCCTATTCTCTTCCCTACAGGAAAACAAAGCTGAAAAGGAGAAGGAAATTAGGTAAAGGGAACAAATTTTATAATAAAGGTAAAGGAATACTGGCTACTTTCAGTGATCTCACTTAATATTAGCTGACACATTAAAGAAGTATTTGGTCATCATACAACAGAAAACTGACCCGTGTTGATTATTGAAAATCACAGTCAGCAATGGGAAAATGAAGAAAGATTGAAACCATATCTCCTTGACATTCTTCTGTACTAGCACTTTTTCAGTTTAGAAAGTCATGCTATCATTTTCTGTGGACTGTCATCACGATTTTAAGAATGGAAAGGAGAAAACATTTCAATACACATGCCATATTCTATTGGATGCAAGTTGTGTAGTCATATGTATATGTGTACATCCATGAGTCTACTGAGTTTTCATGGAAGTTGTTCTTTTTAATTTCTACAGCAGCCAAAACCACTGGAAATCCTCAGTAATGTGTCACACTCCTCATGTTTCTGTGGTTCTCCATCAAAACATATATGTGGATGCTCCAAACTGCTGAGGTCAAGATCCAATAGGTCTACACACATTATAAAAACATTTCAAGGAAAAAATATTTACAGGTATAGTAGCACATGGCTATTTAGTCTTGCTCACATTCCCAGGAACTGCTTAGATAATTTTGGTTGGTGATGTTTATACTAACAAGCTGAGTAGGCTGACACATCAATTAAACTTTATATTCCTTGCATTTTTCCTCTATAAAAAAGAGAGCAATTCATTCCCTCTAATTACCTCTGTTGAACTCTGAGCCACTTATGCAAAAGTCAGTTGAGTGATTTAGAGAGAATCCGGAGAGAGGAGTGTGTGTGAGTGTGTGTGTGTGTGTGTGTGTGTGTTTGCATGTGTGCACATGCAGCAGTTCATCAGTAAATTCCAATGCTCAAGAAGCAAAAAGCAGAGCATCAGATATCAGGGCAAAATATGTACTACATTCAAAAAGCTAGCACCTCTCCTTAAAATCAAGGAATGTTGCTTATCTCCTGGCTGAATTTATGGACATTTCCAAGGATAAAGTGATAAAGTGAAATTTACAAAACTTGAGAGTTACCACAGATACACAAAGACATTAGGATTGGCTGGGGATATAGCTCAGAGGCATGAGTGCCTGTCAAGCAAGCACAAGGTCCTGAGTTGTGATTCCTGGTACAGAAAACAAAAACAAAACAAAATAACACAAAGGAATGCCAGGTACGAAGCACCTCTTGCTAACCCCTGGCATGGGTTCAATTCCCAGTAATTGCAGCTATTGCTATTTCTGACTTCCATAACCAAAAGTTTTATTTTGTTCTTATTTTCTTTCAGTCCTTCAAACAGTAGGGTATGCAATGAAAGATTTATTTCCCCTCATGACTAAAGCTAAAAGATGGTAGATTCACCAACCAAATATTTTATTTATTTGACCAACTGCTACAAAGAAAAGAGGTTTCTGTGAAACAGTTGAAAGTCATTCTCAGCATTACAGACCCCAAATTGTGACACTGGAATAAGACCTGTGTCCCCATGGGGTGGCTTTTTGTCCTAATCCGCTCGCTGCCTCTTAGCCAGTCACACTATCAGTGTTAAAAACACACAGGTTTATGTATGACCTCTATTTATGTCTCAGATTTTTTTTCAGAATAAAAATAAATAAGTAATGGGGAAAATGTTTTGGCTTTGGGAAAACACACAAAAATCCAATCTCATCAATTTAAGGACTATTTCTAAGGGTTAGTTTCAAACAACACCGCTAAAAAATGTGAGGGTGAAAGCTACAAGTCACATAAATGAAGATTCAATTTTGGCCAATTTTAACTTAATATGAGAGCAGCAGATGGTGTGACTTATTGAAAGCACTTTTCAATTTTCTGGGCAAAGTAATTTCTTAAATGAAAGGGCTCCTTTAGGCACGCAAACACCATATTCTGAAGCTGTTAAGAGACCTAACTGCAGTCACAAAACTGGAAATGGTGGTCGAAGACAGCTAGAACTCAGACAAATAGCCTCCTAATTTGTGCTAGCGCTGACACAAATTCTCAATGCTTGTTGTAAATGTGAATGTTTGTTTCCATGTGTGTTTAGTTATGGGTACTTGTTCTTTTGCTTTGCTGGGAGCCATCCCTCTTCTCATTGTGGGAGAAAATATAATCTCCAAATGAAATCCTTTCCCTCTTAACTTCCTGTCCTTGTGGGATGTATCACCCCCATTAACAACTTGAGAGCTGGTAACAAGACTTGTTCTAGTTCACTTTCTCCACGTTGATCTTTATACAGTGATGAGTCTGCACGGAGACCATCGTCTATGAGTTTTTCCATACTCTTGCTCAAAGAAATTAATGTGGTTCATCAATTTCCCTTGAACATCAAGGGATGTGGTTCAGTGAAGGCTAAGTTGATAGAATCAAAAATAAGAAAATTTGACTTTCTGAAGACCACCATGGAAAATGATCAGTAATCCCCCAAAGAAAACAGCAGGGAGAAGAGATGAAGAGAACAAGTTTTATGCCTTTGTTCAAGTCCCAGATCCAGCCATAACTGTGGTTTAATGGGACGGTCAGTTAAATGTGACAATCAATTTAATCTTGTATTCTCCATGTTTGTCCTATATCAGTTCACATCTCCTTGTTCTGATTTTGTTATTGTGGATTATTTTTTCTACTCAAAGTGGAAACCTTTTGATTGCGATTTTGCCAGAAGAATGGTTGGCTAATAAGCTTTTATATAGTTTGAAAAAATAACTGGGTCAGTGAAAAAATGAGAATAAACAGTCAAAAAATAGAACTCGTGTTCCTAAGCTTTGTTGCTTTATTTGTACAAGTTGTATCGCACAATTCAGATACCTCAGTGAATAAAGAATCTATTAGATATTTAATAGAGGTGTTTATATTGTGCTATGTTAATGCTGATTTTAGTTTTTCACTGAATCACAACTATGATACCTCTGTGTGCTACAACAGTTACGCATTGCCTACACAATGCATTAAAGCCATGTGATGAAAACTTAGTTATTTAGACTGTTTTAATGAAGCTGTTTAAAGGAAAAGTCTTTTGTAAAATAAACTTTTTATTGAGAAATTGAAAGCTGAGTTGTTCACTTTTTTATAGACTCTTGCTTTCATGACTACAAATAATGATCACTTAAATAGTGAGACCTTAGAAGGAAAACATACATTGCCTTTTTTCATTTTACCATAGTTAGTCAAACATGTTGGATTTCTTCAACTCTTCTTAGGCATTCAGTATATTTTGCCAAGAAGTTAAAATCTGTCCTAAATCAAGAATTACCTCAAGGACATCCTATTGAGTTGGTTTAAAAATTTGATTAAGAATGGGGGTTTCAAACATTAGATTCTGAAATAAGAATTACAAGTGAAGTTTACAGAATTTGTAAAACACTGAAATTCTATGCAGAATAGTTTAGAAACATGTGTCTGGATGTTTTATATTTCAAGGGAAATAATTTTAACTTTTGTCAAATTTCAAATAAGTCCATAATCTAAAAAAAGTTATTAAACAGGAATAAACAGAGGAATTTTGAAATTTAAGAGATACTATTTTATTGTCTTATAGCTTTGATGTTCTATGTTATCAACAACCATTCTCAGTGCAATATCAGTAATTGCAGGTGGCAGAGTTATGAATATGTAAAATCAACCAGGACATAATCCATTTAACATTGTATATCATCATGGCAATAATTACATTATTGTTCTGTAGTCAGGTTCCCAGCCAGGAAGCACTATCTACGTGAGATCTAAATGAAAGAAGCATTTCTCATAATATCACAAGTAAGCTCAGTACAGATAGAACTCAACCAAAATCCCAACTTATAAACTTTTAAGGATACTAAATGGTAAGAATTCAGGACTTCAGAAAAATATGTTGCAAAAATATACTAGTGAGCACTGTTTTAAAATTTAAAACTACCTTACATAAAAGTGTTCCTCGGAGCTGGGGATTTAGCTCAATGGCATAAGTGCCTGCCTTACGAGCAGGCAGTCATGAGTTCGATCCCCGGTACTGATAAAAAGGAAAAAGACAAAAAAAAAAAAAAAAAAAATGTTCCTCGTTGCATATTCAGTTATGTTAGTCTCAAAAAGCAATCACTCTTGGTGTTTTCACGTGCAGAAATTAGAGGCAATTGAATGTTTCAATTCATTCATTGGAGAGAAAAATAAATAAAAGAACCAAGAAATTAGAGGAAAAAAAAAAAAAAAAACCAAGAGTAAAGAAAAGGAAAGACCAAAGAAGGGAGAAAGTGTAGGAAGGAGAAACAGAGAGAAAGAGAGCCAAGGATTTAGCTCAGTGGCAAGTGCAGGGTTGTGAGTTTGATCCCTGGTACCAAAAAAAAGAAAAGAAAAGAGGGGTGCAAATAGAATTGGAAGGTTGTTTTACATTATCTTCAGTTTTCACAGAAATCATAATCTATTTTAGTGCCTTTAATTTTACTCCATTTCTATTATCTTACAGCATTTAAGGTATGTTTTGTCTAAATGTTGTTAAAGTGCACACTTTTGATACTTTTCTTCAGCTAGCAATTTTAGGGGATTGGTGATTAGGCTACCATAACAAAGACACCAAATAGCAACCACCAGAAGCAAAAGGTAGTTTTAAAGGTCGTTAAAATGATAGGAATGCTGGGCATGGTGGCCCACATTTGTGATTGCTTCCAGTTTGAAGCCAGCCTGAGCTACATAGTGAGTTCAAGGCCAATCTGAATTACATAGTGAAACTCTTGTCTCAAAACAAAAACAAAAACAAACAAAAGAGAAATAATAACAACAGGAATATATTTATATTATAGCAAAATCCAAGGTGAATGCTCTAAACTGGCAGGAAGTCTATGCTTCATTTAGTTTATGTCAGTGTTACAATAAATCCTAGTAACTAAAGTTAAACCCTGACTCTTTTACCAATAGAATACTTGCTGTCTTTCTCAGACTCTCTTTAAAGTAAGTGTAACTATGAGTTTCCACACCAGTTTGTTCATATTGAGTCATTTTTGTTATAAGTAAAATAAACTAAGGCACAATAGTTTCCATTAAGAAAAAACCATGCACAAAACTATCTCCAAAATTTATACTTATGTAAGTAACCAAATTAACATATAGAAACAAGAATCAGCAAGTGACACCTTTCCATTTAAATCTATTTGGTCAATTGTCCAAGAACAGGAAATGTTGACAAAAAGCTCTATGTACTGAAATTTCCACTGCATCAACTAGCATAAAAATAAGAATGAACCTCAGGGGAAACAGTAAAAAAATAAAATAAAATAAAATAAAAAAGACAGAGTATAAAGCAATATGCCTGAGCACTGATGTCAGAGATATAAATTATGTGAGTGATGTCAGCAAGGTAAGAAGAGAGAAAGAGAGACAGAGACAGAGAGACAGAAAGAGACAAAGACAGAGAGACAGACAGAGAGGGCCAGCAGAGAGGAAGGCAGCGTGGTAACAGATCTGCCTATATCATGGGCTTGCTGCCTACTTTCTCTCAGTTCACGGTGCATTTTACTTTATTTTTATTACATAATGTTGCCTGGGGCACGTCTTCCTTTCATAGCTACAAACTTCAGTCTTTTGCAGCCCATCTTCACTAATCAATACACAAGGAGGTGCCAGAGTAATTTCCTTTTCACAAGACTTTACCATTTCCTGACACTTTTCACATTTCTTTCCTAATTATTTTCGGATTTTGACACCAGATAGAGAGTTCCTGTCCTCTCTCACAGGCATTCACCCTTCACAGGTGGGCCAACTTTTGCTCAGTCCTAGTCTGTCAAGCTTTTCTGTCGCAACCTTTATTTGCTTCTGTCACACTCCTAAAGCTATGAGCTATAACCCAATTCGTCTTTACATTCTAAGCAGGCTCTTTTATTCTCATATCAGCATCATTCCAATAAAACATTCTTTAAAAACTTTTGTAAGACCTCTCAGTCACTAGTGAAGACTCTGCCTGGGGGAAAAATGTTAGAAACAAGAACATATTAACCCCTATCAGGAGTGGTGAAGATATTACAAATTATATGTCAAAGGTAAGGGACCCATAGCTCCGGTATAGGTGCCTATGTAAATGTTCTTCTGTTATCTAAAGTAATTTTCTCAGTTAAAGTAATTTTAAACTAACGCTCTTAATAATTATACTTCAAAATTTACATGCAGGCTCCTTATACAAATACATGGTATTGTAATCCTTTTGAATGTGTTCCACATAATGGATGGATCTACATTATTATCATGTACACCCACTTTACTTTGAGACATTTTTGGATCTTAAATATAAAAAGTACTAAGAACAGTTGTTCTAACTTCTCACATTTTATACAAATTAATTCCAAAATAAACATATATTTAATGTACCACACACTTGATATATGTTTACTGCAATGTTACCTATAAATAATTTTCATCCTGATGAATTTTCTTGTTTACTAGATAATAAAAGATAAGAATATTAACACGATGGATTGATATTACTGCTACTGCAATATGTTACCTTTTGGGGCTGGGTTGGGGAGCGTATGAGCAGCCAGGGAATGTACTGATTTAGATTGCCGAAGACTGACTAATTCTTCACGGATGTCACAGGAACAGCATCAGTACTTAGAAATGTTACGGATATACTTGGTTAGAGGTAACAAATGCTTTTTGGAGACAAATCCAACATCAGAAGCTACTTATGTAACTGTAAAAAAGCTCATGACTGAAAACCAGAGAAACTAATTTTCACCCTAACTTACATGACAGAAGGGAATGTTCACAGGTCTTGCTGAAATTAGCAACCTAGTGTCTGCCCAACACCAGGACTTCTTAATAAATCTTTGCTGAATGAATAAACGGCAACTAAGTGTGCGAGATTCATGAAAAATGGGATTAATGGTGCACTTCCGTAACTAAAAACCTTATGCTAAAAACTAAAAATGCAAGTATGCCATCAGCTGACCCTCTAACACTCCTGCACGTGTAATTCAAATGAGTCCAGGACTTAGAAGCTTTCAGGATTCCCACTAGAAAGAGAGGGGAAAGAGAATACACTTGAGACAATGTTCTGGTTCAGAATCAGACACAAAAGTTAAATTCACACTGCTGTTCTAAGTCCGTATCCTCTCATCCCTATCACTGTGATGTAGATTTCTACATAATATCTGATAAGGATTAAATTAAATCTCCCCAAATCCTTATGTTGTAGTCCAAAAGTCCTGCATATCAGGTACAGCCTTATTTGGAAAAAGCATCTATGCAGAAGTAGTCAAGTCAAAGTGAGTTCATTGGGGTGAACTGTAATATATATAATTGGCGTCCCTAGGAAAAGAGGAATCTTGAACACAGATGTGTGCACACAGGCAGAACGCCATGTGAACCTGAAGACAGTTACTCACACTGGAGAGAAAACTTGGAACAGCTCCTTCCTCAGAACAGGCAAAAAGAATCAAACCTGAGAACAAGTTAACTTTGGACTTCCTGCTTCCAGAACTGTGAGACGATAAATTTCTGTTTTTAGGTCACTTTTGTTTTTACAAGCCTTATGACTAACTTGGATCTAAGGTCCTAGCTCTAAAAAAACAAAGTAATGGAGAAGCGTGATCTCAACAAGCTCTGAACAAAATCTATTGGATGGAAATAGGAAAAAACTACCAGAAGAAGGTACGGGAATTTGCATGGTATATAAAGTCTGACAGCTAGCTTAGGCCACAGTATATATTCAAAAGCCACAGTTAAAAAGAGAGTAACAATAAAGTTAAAGCTTCAACAATTGTAATTGAAGAAGAAATTACAAATGAGTTAATGATGCCAACTGGCCAAATATTGGTCTCTGTTATGATAAAAAGGGAGAAGATATTTCATTATTTACACTGTATGTAAATAAGTAAACAATAATACTTTATTTCTCCTAATTTTACTTTATAAAAGTCAACTTAATTGGATTAAAATAACTAATATATTTGTAAGCCATTACATTGCAGGGATCTTTCCAATGCTGTTAAGGTTATTCACACTTTTATTATTTCAATAAATTACCAATTTAAAAACAAACTACATTTCTGTTATTTATAGTTAACTGAACCAGTAGTAAGTGGCACTTGTGTCACAAACATGGGCTTTATCAAATGCCAATTGCAACGTAGAAATCAAAATAATCAGTTTCATTATGAATTTCATGACCTGCTGCGTATGCTGCAAAGCCACTAACTGAACAATCAGGAATATAATCTGCATCCACTTTTAATTTAATAAAAGTAAGAATATAACCACATGATCATCATAATCTTCTATGAAGTTCTCACTATTTAGAAATATATTCTCAAGTTAAATTGGTATTTTTAATTTACTAATATAAGTATATTGTTTTAATTAGTGTGTACTATTTTTGATTTACTAGTTTAATGATAGTCTACATTATGATCAATTTTCAACCTTGATTTTGAATAGAACAGGAGATATTTCTGTCAGTCACTATGTTAATGTGGACAAGGAAAATAGATTATCTATTTCTTGTCATATATTCTTAAAAACTTTTCAATTACACATAAACAAAATATTATGCAATTTCCTTTATTTGTTCACTAGAAATAACATCCACAGTTTTAGATATAATAAGTAAATATTTTATTTCAAAGTAGGTTCTATATGAAAATTCCATTTTCTTTAATATCTAATTTTAACATGGGTGAACAATTTTAACTAATTTTAACTTGGGGCACAGCATAGCTGGAGGACAAAGTAAGGGTTCCCCAGGAGTCTGGTGCTCTTGTCTTCTCTAGCTGAACAGGAATGCATAGACAATAAAAGAGAAACTCTTCTTTTGTTGCAATCGGACTGATAACAGAAAAGGACAAACTTAGGCCTGAATAGTCATCTTGTGTTCATTTAGATCACACTTTGACATGAATTCAGCAAAATTAAAATTAATAATACATACTACTGCTGAGTAACAAGGAAAGCGAATTATAACAATAATGACCAGTGTGAGTAGGTACCATTTACTGAGTGCTTATTATGTGCCAAGCACTGTTCTAATTGCTTTGACATGGATTAACACACTGAAACCTCATAAGCTAAAATGTAGGCACTATTATTATTTCTATTTTAATGATGAGAAAATGAGGCATAGTGGTACTAAGGAGCTTGTCTAAGATCAAACAACCCAAAGCATCAGCCATCCAATTGCTTACACTGCCTTGTCGAAAGAAGGGCTCCATAAACAACTACGTAAGAATGTCTACAGTGAAATAGGAACTGTGTGTGTGATTTATATGAACGGTCCTCGTTTCATTGATGACAAATTGGTAATGTAGAGGTTAATTCATTCAAGATCACAGTTTCTCAAATGATGGCCATAATTTAAATTTATTTGTGTTTGAATTCAATATGCGGATTCATTTTATAAAGCTTATATTCTAGTTATAATGAATCGCAGGCTAGCACAAAAATCCAAATAGTATAGCCCAATAGCCAAATTCAAGAAAGTTACGGAATTTAGTGAAGTAAACTTTTATTGGAACAGACATTCATTCATTCACTAGTGTCTATGGCTATTTTCATGCTAAAATTGCCAGAAATGAGAAATTATCACAAATGACTATCTGGCCTCCAAACAAAATTATTGTCTAGATCTTAATCAGAAAGTTTGCTGATATCTGGTTTATATCTTGACAGATATTAATAGGATAATGGTATGAATTATAATTGCATGTTTTATGTTTAGTCTATTAATAAACAATAATTACTAAAGAAATATAAAAGAAAACAAAGTAGCACAATTTTTCTGTTATGGCTTGAAGTTTGTTTAACCCAGTTACCTGTTGAAGCCTTAACTTTTGGTGCCTATGAATGCAACATTTTCTAAAAAGTCGGTACAGATGTAATCCAGCTAAGCTGAGCTTACTAGTGTGGCCTCGCATCCAACGTGACCAGTGTCCTTAGGAGAAGACACGGGACTAAGGGTGTAACTCAGTGATAGGATATATATTTAGCTTGCGAAAGACCCTGGGTCCAGTCCCCAGTAACAACACCAGCAAGAAAATTACAAAACCCTCAAAGACACCAGAGAAACACTCAATGATGATGGAGAAAGTGACTGGAGTGGTAAAGTTTCAAGCCAAGGAGCATGAAGATGCACCAGCCTTGGTAAGAAAGAGGCGGGAAGGGATTCTGTACAGCCTGAGAAGGGCTCATGGACTCACTGCCCAGTTTGAGACAACCTGTTCAATTTAATAACAAGACTGTACCTTAAATCATAAAAAGAGACAAGGATGGAACTCAGTGTGAAGGCTCTAGGTGTTAACCTCAGGTCAGAAAAAATGTTCAAATGCACATTAATTCATATGTGGATTCATATTTTCAAAATTCCTGTGGAACAGCCAAATAAAACAGAAGTCAACAAAATCTCCAAACCAATTCTAAGTGATGAGCAAAAAGAATGAGTAAATCATCTCAATTCTGGGCATAGAAGAAGCTTCCACTTTTAAGTAAAAGAATTGTTTAAAAATCTTGTGATAAGAAGTAGCTGTGAGCATTTGAGGAAGAAAAGCGTCTCAAAGCTTAATCTGACACAAGACAGAGATAGTGCTTAAAGTAAATCATTAAGCAAAAGGTGAGGATAAGTGAGTCACCCCACAGTTCTCCCTTCTGCAAACAATAGCTTCCAAATGACGCCAAAATGTGATCTTTCTGTGGGTGCAATAGGGAAATCAACAGATGCTATTTCTGTACTTCCTAGATGGAATAACACATCAAGATAACAGTCTTTGTTAAAGATAGACTTTAAAAATGCAACCCGTAGAAGCTATGCATGATTAGGAGGAACATGTGACTGTCTTGAATAAAAGCAGATGAGACAAATATAAGTTTCTGGAATGAAACATTCAGTGGTTTTTCTTTATTGTTTTTTTTTAAAAATAAGTCAACCTAAATACTTGACAACTTTACATAACTAAGCTACAATTTATTAGCTGATTTTTTTGAAACACTTATTTTTTTTTATTTTAAAGAGGACAAAACAGAACAAAGCAAATCAGAACAGAACAATGCAAGCAACAGAAGACTTCAAAACAAGACAACAGAAAATCAGCAGTGACTATCATAATGTATCTTGTTTTCTTCATAATAATTGTCCATACCTTCACACACAATAATATCAAATGTAACAAAATAGTATAAAGCCAATCAATTATTAGCTGATCTTTGATAATGTTTTCTTTGCCTTTGATTAGAAATTTGTTCTATGTAAAGCCCCAATGTGAATTCAAATTTCTCATCCTTGCCTGATACGCTGCTACATGATTGGTGGTTTTGTTGTCATCCTGGAACTGGCAATCTGCCTTCTAATATTTCGCAGTTACCTGAGAGAAGGGATCTAAGATTATCATATTTTCCTCCATCACTAACTAGAGAGAAATGAAAATTAAATAGAGGTTGGTAACACCTTTGGCTTTCTTTTGATTTAGTATATTTTTAGTTCATCGTTCTCCATTTTACTAATTCTTTTTTGTATAATTGAAGTATTCTTGCAGATTCAACTCTAAAATGTAAAGAAAAAGAATCTCCCTGTGGAAGTCACATTGTATATCAGAAGTGTATCAAAAGCATCTGTCAACATATGGCCAAGCAGACGCCCTTTACACGGCAGGGTTTGACAGCTTTACGTTGAATGTGCTCTTGAGTATAAAGAACAAATTGCTTTTTTTTTTTCTTTTTGATTCTAAAACAACAGGCTGATTCCAAGAATCAGGAATTCTGATATTAAAACCCAATTTTCATTAGTCACACTTATATAAACACAGATTGTATTTCTCATCAGAGAGTATATCATTCAGTTATATGGCTTACAGGCATACGATGCACAAAAAGAATAGAAGAAAAATTTCAGTACAAAGGAATTGCAGTTGCAGAAACAGAAGTCTTTAAGCATTGTAAGATGGAAGGCAGCTAACTTGGAAAATATGCAGAGCCTGCTTGAAGGTGCTTAGGAAGAATCAGAGAGAGGATTCAGCAAGGAACTCAGGTCTGCGTTCTGCAGTCTGATGTATCACTTTTGAATTCCAGCTCTGCTGGTTTATGTGATTCTAACATGCAAATGGACCTACGTCATCATTTCTTTATCGTTAAAATAGCATTATAATAGGGATTAAATGAGGTGATATATGTAAAATACTTAGCACTACACCTGGCATATAGGAAATATATAGCCAGAAATGGTTTTAGAAAGTGAATATTCATAACGGTATCATTAACCGAAGTCCCAGTTAGTAGTCCATGAATTTTTATTTCTGTCAGAAGATATTTCTGACAGGGCCACTGAGAAATAGTGAAAATGGTGAATCTTACAAGACCATGTAATGATGGGTAATAACTATTAATAATAACTAATGTTGCATCAAATTTGAGCCTCTTTCAGGGAAAGTTTTGTGACATCCTCTTATAGAAACACTAACATGATTGACAGACCAAAACTTCTTAACAAATATTAAAAATACAATGCAATGTTAAAGCTGCATTCTAATCGGGAACTAATGTTACTTTTTCAAACTGAAAATATTATCTCTGAGGAAATTCAGATTTTTGAATAGACCTACAATTAGACTGAAAAAATATGAATGCTACTTCCCTCCCAGATGATCTGTACGATAACAGAGACAAATAGAAATATTCCATATAGTCTTGTTTTTTCCTTTTATTTTCTCTCAAGTAATCACCAAATACCAACGAGTCAACAAACCTCTGTGAACCAGCAAGTGGCACTCTGACAGGTTCTTGGGTGTTTCCAGGGAGAGATATAGAATATATTCCCTTCTTTCTTACCAGAAGCTTACAACAGAGGAGAGGTATCTCAGAAAAACATGAAGAATTCAAATAAAAAAAAAAATCTTGTGTCAGGATCTTATTAAAATAAGGTATTACTTTGCTCCTTGTTAAACAATTATTCCCATTAGGTACCTTGGAGTGTTTCACAAAAGTTCTGGTTAATCATAAAGCACACAACAGAACACACATACTTTCTCCCTAGTTGGAATATATTCCTTTAAATATAATTTACTAGAGGGGGCCTGTGGGAAAACATTAAATTGGCTCCTTTCACCTTCAATCCCACCTTTCTCTACCTTCTCATTCAGAAGCTAATTCCATGCAGAATAAACACATCAAAGCAGAAGTAAAAGTTCAAACCAGCAACAATTCTCAATCTGTAGTTTGTGTTTCTGGAAAACCACAGAGAGCTCTGATCCACGGACCTGTATGGACAGTTTGGGCTGATGTGTCAATTTGACTTCATCACCCTGGGAAGCAAGATCTCTAATTCCATCCAGAGAGTAGCAAGCCAATATGCAGGCAAAGAAATGTTACAGAAAAAATCTTTCCATTGATACCCCAAGAATCTTAGTTTTACCTAATACTTTAAAGATGAGGTTATCTTTCTTTCTGTCTTTCTTTCTTTCTCTCTTTTTTTCTTTCTTTTTTTTGGGGGGGGGTGTTTTGTTTTTCGTTTCTCCTACAGAAATCCAGCTCTATATTCTGGGAAAGAAAGCAATACCAAAAACAACAACCACCAAAACCGCCCATAAAAACAGAGAAGCACTTTAACTCCCCTATGAAGTGAGGGTCACATGCAGAGACTCTTCTTTATTGATCTGAGTTTCCTTCTCGCTTCCCGAGCCCTCTTTCTCTGTTAACAATTGTCTTGTTCCAGTTGACCATGTAAGGATTTCAGAGAAAGAAGTAAAATCACATCAAAAGGAACAATACGTTTCTGCCCAAGACACTATTTGTGGAAAGCATTTTCCTTTTATGGCCATGACCCGAAAGCAAATGATTGCTGAACAGAGCTGTGTAAGCAAAATATCCATGCACTTCATTTCACAGAAATGCAACCTGAAAATCTGAACAGAAAAGTTGGAAACTGGAGTACATTTGCTGTAACTTTGTGGCAATCAACCTAAAAATACTTACATCAAATAAGGGAAGCAGGATAAAATGGAAAGAACGTGGACCTGAGAGCACACAGAATTGGGTTTTTCTTAGCTTATTTATAGCACACAAACTGATCAAGCATCTATTTTCTTAAATATACAAAGATAGTACTCTTTTCTTGAGGAAGTTTAAGTTTAAAGAATTTAGTAAGGCATAATATTATGAGGTAATAAACTTGTTAAGTAAGCAGTGGAATTAAACCTAAGTGTTTCTTCCTACACAGGCATGAATTAAGTTAAACTTCTTGCTAAACCATCAGGTTCATCCCTTTCACAACCTAAAACAATGAGGGCATGGAAGAAACCAGAAGGACCCACGTGATGATAAAGATAAGATTATCAGGTAATAAAACAGCTTTACCAAGTCCAATATGGAGTCATATATTTATTTAACTAGTACAAATAAAACAACAGTGGTTAAGGCGAGAAAGAGATGAGTCATATGATTTTGTCCAATTTTTGAGTACATCAATATATGCCCTCCGATTCCAGGGAGACAAAACTAATGCATCAGGTCTCCCCGAGCAATATTCCCTCCAGCCTTTCTCCCAGCGAGTGGGGATTGTTCCACGCCAAGTATGATCCACAGCTTTCATCAACAGACTCCACAGGTATGCCAATTACTTCTGCTGGGACCTCACTCAAGAGTCAGTTGATCATTCATCATTGGAGAAAACACTGGCTATGTTGGACAGATAAAAGGTTGCTACATTTCTATCAATTATTCCCTTACAATGTATGCTAAGGTAATTTTCCTCAAACCAAAACAGCAGTGTAAATCACTAAAAATGTTCAGGAATTACTTTCAGCTTTCCATTGTCATCTGGCATACCTGCCATGGACTCTAGGACTCTGTAAACTTACAAGATCATATGTAATGTGGTTGGACCAAATGTGGCTCTTATCTTCAAATTTCCTCCTTGACGTCCACCAAATGCCAGTCCTGATCCCCATAGGATGGGAGCTCACTACTTCTCAAGATTCTTATTTTGGCTTCAAATAAGTTCCCCTGGATTATTACAAGATCAGAAGTCCTCTCTTCTTATAACTTTACAGGACTTTCCTGAGTACTAGGAACTAAATCTTCTTGAACATGACCATCATTCAAATATGCAACTTTAAAAATGAAACTTTATAAACACCATAATTTTTGTATTTTCCAACTTACACATTATCAAAATTTTCAGCCTTTCTTTATGTGCTCCATCTACCATCAGGACTTCCTAATTCTTAAAAAGAACTATTCCAGTTTTTGAGTGTGTTGTGTCATTTGTTACTTCAGTTGCTTGAAATAAACACAACACAACTAGTAAGGTGTGACCAGTGTGAGACCATCTTTCACCTCCTACTGTGAATGCTGGGTTAGAATAACAGCATATTGAAGTAGGAGGTTATGCTGTTATTCTAACCCAGCATTCACAGTCACATGCAGCCCATTTTTGTTTTTTTAGTGTGTGTATGTGTGTGTGTGTGTGTGTGAGAGAGAGAGAGAGAGAGAGAGAGAGAGAGAGAGAGAGAGAGAGAGAAAACAACACTCAGTGATACCTTATGCCAAACTTATCTGAAATTTTTGAAGGCTTTTCTTTTACACATGCTGCTTTTAAAGTTTATCTTCCACATTCTTTATCTGAACATTGTTTATTTTTTAAAAATCTCATTACCCATATTAAGCAGTGTTTGGTAAAATTCCACTCCTAGTCTAGCCTGAACCTTTTGCATTTGTTCAAATTGAACTGTTTACACAAGGGATCAAGTCAGAATGCCTTGGTAACCAGGAATGTGGACTGGCATTAGAGTCTCTAACTTGAAATTTGAAAATATAACTTTTTTTTTTCACTTTTTCATTGGTTACAAATTCACCATTTCATTTTGGCAAAGTTGCCCACACACATAACATAGTATGATCATCCTCACCTCTCTCATCATCCCACATAGCCCTTCCTCCCTCCTAGCTTTGCATTTTAAGAGGATTTCAGTGTATTTAATACGTTTTGCTCATATCCACACCCAAGACAAATATTTTTAAAAAGCCAGAAGAACATGATTTTTATGGACCAACTTTATCGTGCAACAAGCAGTTTTGTCATCTGTTTAAGTTCAGAATAACATGTATAGCCTACAGTTTCAGTAGCAACAACAAAATTAAACCTCCCCAGTTTCATCAATAAACTAAGCTAGCTCCCTGGCAACAACAGATGTGCTTGTGTGCATTTGTCTGTGTCTCTGTGTGTTTTCCAATAATGCTTTTTTCTAAGATAAAAAAATAATTACTATCTATTAACTTTGCACTTACACGTTTCTCTTTTTTCAAGGAATGAAAAGAGTTACTATTGCACTTACGGATTTATTTACATGTCAGTCTCTCACTCTGAGCCTGTATGTACTGAAAAGTCAGGGGACATGGTCTATTGTTTATTGTTTCTAGTGTAATTAATATGCTCCTAGTGTAATTAACTCATTCTACTGAATGAATAAATATATAAATGAGTGAATGAAAGGTCACGCAATTGAAAATCAATATGGGAACAAAGAGATGGTCTTGGAATAATTAACCAACTTCCTCTCTCTTGCAAAATTCCTCTGCCAGTGTTTTGTGCACTGTGCTGAGCTGATTACAGATTAAAGTAATTACAGTGAATTCTTGATTACTGGCATGTGGTCTAGCTATTTTGTGGATTACCTATCACAACTAATTCCAAACTTATCTGCTGCCACTCAGCATATGTCTGAGTTACAGTCAGCCTCACTGATAGCAGATGCACGCTTCAGGAAAGCACATTTATGTTGATATTTCTGTACAGAATATATAATTATGAAATTCATTCTGGTAGTGGTTGGAGAGAAAAACAACAAACATTCTAAAATAAAACAGAGGTATTTTTTTAATTGTGCAATTTTCTGTGTGCCAAACAAACTTCAACACAAAAGTTTAATAATTTCCAAACTTCACTAATGAGCATATGGTGAAAAAATAGGAAAACTCAACAACCTTAGTCACACTTTCATTTGAGAGTCATTCACCACTCAATAATGTGGAACACCTTTTATGTTGTAAGACACATCAGAAGGTGCAAGACCACTAAAAGTCTTACAAATCAACAGAGACCAAACATGTAAAGCAGTAAATCTAAAATCACTGCTTCTTAGTCTCAGCACTATTCCCACTGTTAGGCTCAGTGATTCTTTGTTGTAGGGGTTTGGCTTGTGCATTTTGGAATGTGTAGTGGGATCCTTGTCCACTGGATGCCTAAAACACCACTCTTCATGTGACAATCAAAAACCCTCAAGACACTACCAAACGTTCCCCTGAGGCACAATCACAGTCCTTTGACAGCTACTACGTTAGGGCCACATCGGGTGGTTTGTGATTGCAGGACAGATGAGCTAACTGCATAATCAGAGAAGGAGGCATCATTTTCTGGGCAGAAAACCAATACAACTTCTCCTTGATTCTACAATATTTTGGAGCAAGGGAAAGTTATTCTATAATTACCAGGCAAAAGTCCAATTTCCTTTAGTGGAACTCTGATCCCAGAACACATACAAACTTGAACAGAGCTCAGAAATTGCAAAAGGGAATCACTTTATGCTTGGTAATGTTAAGCCTGCCAGACTAAAAATATCTTCTTAAACTAGTTTCAACAAATAAGGAAAAATTACCTTGCTTAACATTTGTTTCTTGTATATTATTAGAAAATTATGACTTTCTCATTCTTTTAACTCTCTTTCGACAGTAAATTCTCACTCTGAGAACTATGTTTCTACAATCACTATGTAAAGAGCTACATTAAATCAGGTTCATGATATCGCATTAAATCCTTACTACCATAGCATTACAGGAATCAGAATGTCAGAACAAATATTTTAATTTCAAAAAGAAGGACTAAATCAATTAATGTCCCACCAGCCCTCACTTCTGACACTTTATGGTTGGGCTAAGAGCTGCTGAGAAAACAGAGCTAACAGCAATATATTTCTATGTATTTGTTTAAAACCTATAGTAACTGGCAATTCAACATAGCAAAATATAAAAGCATGTTTGCATTTAATATAAGTTATTTCTTTGGCAAAATCATTCAATAAAATATAATCAATACATAGAAATATAATTCCATGGTGTATTATTTCAAAGAGGAACTATTTCAGAGACAAATTTCTGTAATTCACAGCAGGCAAGCCACTGGCAAGCACACTTCAGTATATATGAATTAGGAATTCCTCAAGCCCTCAGCATGATTTTGTGTTCTGGAGTAAACACTGGTAACAACAAGAAAATGTAATGTAAGGAGAATCACAAGGGTCTGACAATTCTAGGTCCTTCAAAGGAAACACATAAGTTTCAGAACTTCATGCTTTTCACAGCTCTCTCTGAAATTCCTCAGAGTACTAAACCTAGCAATGTCCACAGACTATACAGCCTAATCATCATCCACATTTTATTAATTTGTTTTCCGTTTAAGGAATTCATTACGAGGAAACTAAGTCTGAAGATCGGAGTTCAGAAGACCAGCTACAGGCAAGCTGCTGTGTGGCACATCTGTGACTGACCCTCACATGAAGGTTCAGAGGGCCTAATTTCCAAGGCCTCGCTCCATTTTCTGTAGTAGATATACTTGACTCTTTAATACTTTAACTGGAATTATGTTTTCCATATAATAAACACACACATATGTATGCAAGATGATAGCATTGGGTTTATTTTCTCAAAAACAATAAGAGCAAAGACTCATAAGAAAATATTAAGCAATATTATACTATGTAAATAATTAATGTGTAGAAATTAATCCCATTATTTTAACTACTCTGACATAGGAATCTGACATAAATTTTAGAGTGTGAGAGCAGAAAAAAATTTCTATCCAAAATCTCTCAATTTGCACGTGATGAAATATGGCAGAAAATAGAACATAAATTGGGGGGCTTTCCATTTGTTATTTCCTTGATATATAAAACACACAAAATAACAAAGAAAACTACACACATATAGAGAGTCATTTGCTCAGGTGATTATTTTACCATAAAAGATACACAAAAATGCGTGTGTTAATTTTTCAGAACCACTATAAAGAGACTCTAAACAGTTACTATGTGATAAATGTATGTCGTACACCACTAGGGAATTAGAACCCAAAGTAGAGGTGAATTAAAGAAAAGTAATTACCTCTCCTAGAAAAACAACTCAAGATTGTGTAATGTTAGTGTTGAATCATTGTTGGCCTCATGTTCACATATGGAAAAATAGTACTTTGCATATATATATATTTTTTTACATGTATAATTTAGAGCTGTCATGTAACACAACTGATTCAGCAGACAGGACCTCCATGCATAAATTTCAAAGGTCTACCTTCCTCCTTTTTAATATACTAAAAATATTTACATAAAAATGGTTTTTGATACAGAAAAGAGTTTCATATAAACAGCATTAAGAGAATTCAGATTAAAAACAGAGTGGGAGCTTGCTCATGCTAAAGATTCAAAGACAATTACATGGCATTTTTTTTCTTTTCATGAGTCTAGTACATAATTATTAAAACTGAAATAAACCTGCAATTTGTGCTATGAGTTTATATCTTGAAAGATTAAAAAAACTGAATCCTAACACATTCACATTTACTTTTTACTAGAATTTTCAGTATAGATTTTATCATTTCAAAATCTGAGCAGGTGATATTGGCCTTCATCCTGCGACAAATTGAAAGAGAAGGTAATTACATCAGAAGAAAAGGTCTTACGCAGATAAGCTACACATCAAGACAATGTGTGCTTGTTCGCTTAAGACTTTCAAAATACGCAAGGAACTGATGCAGGAGTGGAAAATTGCAATGAATGGTCAAACAATATCTGGAGAATTTACCCTAAAATTTCAATTTGAAAATACAAGAGATGCTAAGACAAATGAAAATATTAGAGAGTGATTTTCTTACACCAAATGTTTTATTCGACTTGGGAGATTTTCTTCCTTGCAGACCCTCACTGGACAAAGCAAAATCATGAGTGTGGAAGGCAGGGGGTATCTTTGGGTGAGATATTACTAGCAAGCACATTGTAGATTATTAGCACCATTGCACCCCATATCTTCCCATATAATGTTGATGATCGAAGTCACCTTTCAGAGCTCTGAAAACCCAATTCTTTATTGATGTTTGTGCTTGACATGAATCTAACATCTGGTAAATGCTCCAACAGATGATGGTATTTGTTTTTTCAGTACTTTTGCTATTTTTCCCTGAAATAAAATCTAAAAGAATCCCAGCATGTCATATTTTCATAAAAGCTTATTTTTAATTGTTTTTGACTCTTAAAGTACCAACTCATGGAGAAACTTTTTTCACTTATTTTCAGGGTTGCTTTACTAATGCATTGCATTTTCCAGTGTCTGCTAGTAAAATTCTACTGGATTTTAGTTTCCTTCCAATGACCTAACTCCTTACTGTTTCAAAAGAAGACAGTATTGTCGTCTAAAGAATTAGTGCTATCTTTGCTATACAGGCAAGAAAACAAAATTAATATATCTATTGTTTAAAAAAATCATATGCTCAAAAGGTAATATTGATACATAAGGACACATATTAATTCCGATTTCATTGTGATCTGACTATCACCAAAAGTTGGTCCAGTCTTTAAAATATTGAATGAATTATCACACTTTCACCTTTAGTGTCTTTGTTGCCTAGGAAAGAGTAAGAGTAACAATAGCTTTAGATAGGGAAAGAGTGTTAAAAATGGCAAAGTACTACACTTAAATCAAAAAGGAACAACTTCACCAGTACAATAAGCATAGCAGTAGCAAAGAACAAAAAGAAAAAAAGAAGAAAGGAAAAAAGGTTATTTTCAAGCAACATTCTAGCACTTGGGCTCACTGTGAAAGACAGAATGTTCACACTGTTGGCCAAAGCTGTCTGTGGCCTTCTTTCAGACAATCTAGTACCCCTGCAGGCAGCTGACTTTTATTTCCACTGCTCAGTGATAAAATATCTTATGGCAAGTTGAACAAACTCAAGATAGCAACTTAAAATATTCAACTCAGAAACTATCAACACAGGACACACCTAAGATTTTACACAAGCTGCATGTGAAGTCTTAGCACAATAACAAGATGAAGAATTAAATGCTCAAGGGATAGTAACCTAATGGTAGGAAATCAGTAAACAGCTAATTAGCCTGCTTACATATATTTAGGCTTTTTCTACTCTTGCCTATTAAGAGACCCTCTCCTTGCTACACAGATATTAGCAATATTACTTATGCAGAAAAATATTTTAAAAATAATTTGAGATACTATTTCTTATGAACATGCTTATCTATAGGCCTACCTATGAATATAATTTCAGTGATAAATTTACTTAATTACTTGCTTGGTAATAATAAGTTTCCTTCACTATAAAGAGGGGATATACTAGCAAAACAAAAAGAAAACAACACAGACATATCAAGCTGGAAATCTTAAGGAAAGGTAGAAAAATAAATGCAAGACATTGCAGTGACATATTGTTATGAATCAATGCAGGCAAAATACTGGTGTTTACATACGTTAATAAATAAATCTTTGGCAGTGGTATGATTAGAAACAAATTTGCTGAAATGTTAACCATGAATTTGAATGGCTGATGCTATTTCTGTTGATGTTACTGTTTTTTCTTTAGTTAATTTTGCACAGTTTTAAAGTTGTGCACAAAGCATAAAACAGTAACACTGATATTCTTCCGAAGACCTGCAGTGTTCATGTTAAGAGTTCAGTACAAATGAATCACAGCGCAGGGCAGAAGTCTGGGGCCCGTGCAGTGATTCAACATGAACAAAGAAAAATGACCCTGAAAAAAAGTGTTTGATGTAAATTACCTAGGTTTCAGGGTTCCAATTTTTTTTAACAAGGGGAGAATTGAAACAAAAGGGAAAGATAGAGTAGAAAACAAAGCCCAATTAATACAGCATCAAAATAGTCATAATAAACCTCTTGATTTCGATGTTCCTTGGAAGGACAACCTGAGTTCCCATTCTCTGACAAATGAGAAGTCTGAGCTCCAACAGTAACATAGTAAGAAACTAAGGTCCTTAGACCATGTACTCGTAGTCCAGCCACGCTTTACTTACACAGAAAAGTTGTCTAGGGTTGCAGGAAGCACTGCAGACAGACATAAATTGGAATTATAATGGAAAGCAGCTCCACATAAAAAGTCAGCTTGGTGAAGCCACATCCTTTATAAAGGTTAAAAGGCTGTGGTCTTTAACAAATAAGATGCTCTGAGCGAGGAGAGATAACTTCCCCGTGTCACCCTCAATAATAATGTTAATGACTTGATGAAAACAGCATCCAGACAGTCTAAAATTGTTAGGTTTCCACAGTATTGCTGATATGAAGCAGACAGTAAAATTAGATTTCTAAAATATGCCTCTTAAACAAGAGGCATTCAGAAAACACACCGAGCAGAGAAGCCAAGTGGCAAGGTTGCCATGAGTTTCCAGCAAGAGGTAGAAAGAAGTTGTGTTTTGACAGTGGATTTGAAAAGGTTTCATTCAGACATCACCATCAACCTTGTTTCTTAATTCAGAACATATTTCATTACCTCTCTATTTCACCCTCCACACTGAGTCACCACCACTATCGCTGTTCCTCAAAAATTGAGATTCCTGACAAAGTAAAGTCATCTCAAGATGCAACGGGGAAAACTGAGCTTCTAAAATTATTTCAAGTTAAGAGTTAGATGCACTGTTTCACCATCCAATTCTATGGGATTTGCTATTCAGAAAATACATCTTATCTTTCTTTTTAACAATGAAAATATGACTTTTGAAAGGCAAACAACATATATTTTCAGTATATATACATATATGTATACATATATATATACATATATATATACACATATATATAATATGTAAATAAATCATAGTCCTGTTTTGCCCTTATTAAAACATTTATATCTGCAGAATAAACATTTACAAAATAACTCAGTTTCACCTTCATAAGCATTTATATAGCACATTTATACAAATATATAGAACTATGTTTTTATATTTTTAAACAGAAAAATGTATAATTAAACAATGCATGACAACTGCATGCTGAAGCGTCTTGGCTATAACACCTGACTTCAGAACACTGTAACGCTTTATAACCTTGAATTACTTGAGAGGCTCCAAATGTAGTCTGTATTTCTTCTTTTATCTATTCGTTTTAAGGCTACAAAGGAAAGAGAACATATTCTACTTAAAAAAAATATTAAAAAATAAAATAAAAAAACTTGGGCCTGGAATTTACCTCAATGGCCTTAATTGCCTGCCTGGCAAGTGTGAGGTTGTAAGTTGGATTCCTGGCATCAAATAAATAAATAAGTAAAATAAAAAATTAAAAACTTGTTCCTCACAGTGTCAATGTTGAATATGACTCCTGTACATCCATAATGCGTGAACAACTTTCTTCCCTTCAGAAACAAAAAGTAAGGATTACAAAGAACTACTAGAAGAATATTGACTTAAAAAATAATGACATGGTGAAAGATAGAATACTAGGGTGCTGTAAATCATGCAAACTGCTTTTCTTTTTCTTGGTAATCTGTTAATTCTTCTTGGCATCACCTATCAGATGAACTAAATTTAGGTGTAAGGGTGAGAAACATTTTGGTTAAAACTGAAATAGAATTCACTGTGTTTTCTAAAAATATCCCGATTCCATCAAAAGTAAGAAAATGGGTTCAAGAGGAAAAATCAAGGGGTTAAGTTCTTACTTGGTACTTCAATAAAATTACTTGTCACTGCATTCAGCTGATGATTACCCTGACAGTGCCCCTTACATTAACTATGCTGACAGATCCGACATTTTACTGATGGCAGCGGCCATCCGGCAGATTAAAGCACAATGTAGATTTAATCTCCCCAATGGCTTGATAGCCTCAATTGAAAGATTCTCAAATTTCATGGCTCTGACCTATTCAGGGTGAATAAGTGTATTATAAATTACCTGTGCCCTATCTTTGTAACAAGAAAAAGAGCAGCATTGGACTATTGTCATGCCAACTCCAAGGTACTGCTAAATTCACCAACATAATCTCTGCATGCTACAGAGCAAATGATCATCTTATTGAACAGATTTTAAGAAATTAATTTGCACTGATATAAGATCTTGATTGTTGCCAGTACAGTAGGGTGATGGCTACAGGTGACAAAGAAGCTACATTTCAGAGAGGCTCAGTTGACTGGTTGGTGATTAAGGGAAACTTCTAGTCCAAGTGTTTTCATTTCAGGCAGGAAGGAAGGCTGTGCCGCAGACGCACCAGTGTCCCATGGCCAACCGGTGTTCACAGTCACACTCAGTGCACGTCAGAGTCATGCTGGAAAGTGTCACTAAAAATGGACGACTGATGTCCCAGGAAAGGGCAAGTGTCACAGAACACAATAAAACTGAACCGTGTTTGAGGAAGCTACTTGGTCTACCTGGATGTTTTGCTCTGAGTGTAACAAATCAAACATGGTTCGGAAGCTTTTAGTTTTGTTGTCTTTGCCCTTGCTCAAGCTGATTAAATTAGAATCTCTGTCATGCAGCAATAGTGCTGTCTATGCACAGGCGCTTCACCAACCTGCAGCAACCTGTCCTTGTCAGCAGGCTCAGAAATATTACAATAGCAGATTTCCTAGACATCGAAAATTAGCAAGAAGCCTTCTGGCCTTAGAAGGTAATTGCTTGTCCTCTACTCCCTAAGCAGGAAAGAAAAAGAGCTTGAACGACAATCACAGCAAACATGTGATTTTAGGTCACACACATAGAAATCCAAATCAGTAAGATACAAATAATAATCCCTGTTTTACCTAAAAAGAACTTTTAAAAATAAGCATTATCAGAAGGAACTTTTTGAATGCTCTTGGGACATGTATTTTTACTGTATTCCCCAACACACATTCAACCTCCCAGGCTATCTTGTTTCTTCAATTCTTTCAATCAAATTTCTTTGGTAAACAAGAAAAACTATAAACAATTAGACTCCTAGGTGACATTCACAGAGAATATGCATGTCTACAGTACTTCTTCTTTGGCTTCACAAATTGTAACACAATTCTTCATATTGCTTCTTGTTTAATTCCCAAAGACCATCCCTCAAGAACTTTTTGTCTGTGAAATGCTATTTTTTTTTCTTTTCAGATAATGATGACAAGTTTAAGCCAAATAATTAAAGAGTTGAATATAACTAATACATAAAAAGTGATGAAGCTTCTGACGGGTGAATTGGTTCTACCAATTCCTGAATCACTACCTACTATCTGGAAGCATTTTTGGTTGTTACAACTGTCAGAATGAGACGGGATGAGTTACTCCTGGCATGTAGCATGTAAAGCCCAAGCATACAGCTAAACAAATCAGAGTGAACAGACAGTTCAGAAACTAAGAATTACACAGTTCAAAATATCAATTATGCCAAATTGCAGAACTCTTATCTAGCTTAGGGGGTAGAAATCGAGCTTCATTTTTAAGAGAAATATTTCTCAGCAGAAGTTCCAATCAAGTTTGAATTACATCTTAAAATGTCATAGCCAGTGTTAATAACGGTTTTTTTCTTCAAATTTCCATTCTCTGCCCAAATTTACCATGAAACAGAGTCTTTTCAGAACTGACATTTACTATCATCACATTTCATTTTACCTGGAAATTTAATTGCTGTACAGAGGGGGTTGCATGGTTGATTTAAATTTACATTTGCTTTTAAATTTGATTAGTCTAGTCTCTTAGGAGTTCATTCTTGCATATTCACTCAAAAGGAAAATAGGCTTTGGAGTACACAATGGCTCAAAAAAGTCCTAGTTGATTTGACAGTTACACTTTTACATCTAAAGTGACTTTTAAATTGAACCACAAAAAACTATGAGATGTTATTAGAATAAATAAAAGATGTTGTCTTTTACATTGGGCCTCTGTGCTAAATATCTTAGGCATGCCACGACATAGTATAAATAGAAAAGAAAATATAGCTTTAAATTGCTTTCCTCTTCCAGAAATAAGTCAGCTTTTATGAATATCTCAACATTTAATTAAAAATAGATACGTGAATCTTGGGACGCCTCTTGTTGCATTTAATATGGTTGCCCACTGCTTGTCCTGTATCAAGCTCAATCTGCAAATCTCTTTGGGAACATTCCCTACAGACACTGCTGAAAACAGACCGTAGCCCACTGTCAGAAGATTCTTGGGATTGCTTAGACAAAATGTGATTAATGATAAATGGAAAAACAACAGCATTTCTTAAATACTCAACATTAACCATGTTTCCTCAAGACATTTAATTCCTTTTATTCTTAGAAGATACTAGGAGATGGGTATTATTTTTTCAGGCATTAAATTAATGCTAAATTAATTTCATTCTCCTCAAGGGCACACAGTGAATACAGTGGATCACCATCCAATTTATGTCTTACCCCAGAGCACTAGTTTTTTTTCCTTTCACAAATTCTTCGCTATTTCTCACTTTCAAAGCCAGAAATGGCAAACACTGGCCGTCTCCCATCCCCCTCACATTCCAAGACAGGAGTCTCTAATCAATCATGTCACTTTCCCAATAACAAGGATCTACCATATAGTCCTTCTCAAGGTGGCGCTCCAGAAAGCCATTACCGATCAATCTTTATGAAACAGCAGGTAGAGTGAAGTCCATTTGCAGCCTCTGATACACACTAAGAGCAAGATGAGGAACTCCGCTGCTCAGTGAAGCTGAATCGACATTCTTGAACAGAGCTTTTGTTCTGTTTTGTTTTATGTGAGCTTGATGGAGTGAGGTTAGATTTTAGTTCTGACAACTCCATATCAGTTTCCACACATTGCTTAACCTTAGCCTCTGTTTCACTCCAGGCCAAAATAACTGAAATTCTTCTCTAAGGAAAGTATTGAAATTTGGAGGGCACAATATTATTAAATAAGAATTTCATCTGCAAAGTTTTAAAGTCCTTCCTCCTTCAGGGAATTTTCAGAAGGACTATTATGATTCAATAAAGAGTCTCAAGTAGTGCTCTTTGATTTGATCACCAAGAGGTTTGCCACTCTACCGCCATTTTGGTTAACATATTAATAACTTGAGACTACTTTAAGTAGTCTCAAGAGATAGTTTAGGATTCTGGCTGATTAGATGAAGGAGTATTGCTGAAGGGCACATTCTCCTCTAACATCTGAAGCTATTAATTGTCTGAGCTACTATTAAAATCTAGAATAATTATTGCCCCATACTCTAATTCCCTTACCTTGTTCTGCTGATTTTGACTCATTTGATATCTATCTAACTATCTAACTATCTAGAGAGAGGGAGAGAAAACACTTTCATTGACTATAACTTGGTAACACATGCACTGGCATGGTATTTTATATTTTGTCACAGCCCATTAAATATAATTATAAAATAATCTGGAGACAGTTCACCAGGCATAAATAGAGATGGTGCATCACAAACATTTTTAGTTAGGAAAATACTACTTAAGACATTTAGTTAAAGTAGACAACATAAAATAGTACAGAATATTAAATGGCAGCTTCAACAATTTTATCTAATACTTTCCATTAGCAATCCTTTTTATGCGTCACAAAGCAGGCATTTTTGAGGCAAAACACTGAGTTTTATTTTTTCCATGTAGCCACAACATATAAACTGAGCTTTTGCGCATGCGTAGATTTTCAGTAGTACACTACTATAAATTATCATCATATTCATCAAATCTATCACTTCAACAATACGCTTTTAAGGAAAATAATGAGGTCACACCTCAAATATGGACGCCAAAGTGTGCAAACAAGTTACATAACCAGGTGTAAGAAAGGGCACACTTAGAGACTGAGGTAAAACAAAAACACAAAGTCTGGTTTCAGACTTGACTTAAAACAGATTCTGGGAAAGTCAATTAGGCTATCTGGAATTTCCCAATATAAAATATGAGACGAATTATCCCTAAAGCTATTTCTAGTGCAAAGGGTCTATGCATGAACAGAGAAATGGAGAGAAGGGAAGTTACTGATATTGGAAGGTCGGTGAAGAGAAAAATCAGTATCAGAAGAGGCTCAGTGCTGCACCTTCAAAATGCATACCTCTTTCTCTCATGAAGAGAAAGAAGTAAACTGCAGAAAAACTGTTACCCTAGCCACAAGTCATAGGTATATGCATCAGTAATATTTTCTCAGTCAAAGTCATTGCAAAAAAATGTAACAGAGTTATACTTGTAATATAACAGATTTACCTGGGGGGGGGGGGGAAGAATAGCTAACTGCTATCTTTCAAGAAAAAATAGTTTTGGAACTATTTGAAGACATAGATAAGAAAAAGAAACCAGGTCCAGAAGAGAAAAGGCAGACAAAGGAAACAGAGCTGACTGATTGTGTTTCCAGAACAAAAGAAATTAGCCATTGGCAAAGTAACACTAGAGACAAAGTCTTGGATCCTGGCACAATTTCAGTCTTCAAGAGAAGTATTTTAACCTGAAGGTAGAAAGTGTGGACTTCGGTCTCAGCTTAACGCAGATATATCTGTACTCACAAAGAATGAAAAACATCCTGCCTTGGATTCCAGACATGGAAATTAAAGAAAAATCAGAGATGAACAGATAAACCAAGGAGCTCAAAGAGGAAACCACAATCTAGGGCAGGGATGGCAGTAGGAGACAACAAATGACAGATTTAAATGTAGTAATTTAGATCTCTCAGAACAAGCAGGTTTTTATGTTACACATGAATGAAGTGGTGCCTTAAATGGCTTTTTATAAAGTTAAAATTAGCTAATTAATTTCAGTAGAAACAAGCTATACATTTCAACCTAATTCATAAACACACCGAGGGCCATGAAGAAGCACACACATTTGTCTCATACACATTTGACTCTATCCTTCGTAAAAATGACTCATTTAAACTGCTAAAGGTCTGCGCCATGACAAACAGAGCAGTCCCCGGGCATGGTAGGTACAAGAGCCTGAGAGTCCCAGTTAACCTGCCTTAAAAATCAAGAAAATCATGCTTTGATCTCACAGGCAGTGGATTGTTATGTGGGAGTTTGAGGACAGCATCTCAACTTTAAGGCAAGGAAGTTAAACTAACATTTTAAAAAATGATTCTTATGAAAATCTATGATTTTCCTAGGCATGGTCTTATAGTGGTGCTGTCTGATAGATAACCAACAAAAGGGCAAGTTTCATCCAACAATATGTTCTCTTGGATTCTACTATTTCAGTCAGTTGCTTAAGTCACAAAAAATAGACATTCTGGTGCTATTTTTTGTCACTGATAAACCACAAATACAAGAGTGTTTCCAGCTGGAATGAAATGCTAAAAGCTGGTATGAGTTATTAACAAGGCAAAGAATGTTGAAATATCTTCATTTTAAAATCCATGAAAGACCTAGCCTGATTTCTCTACAGGGATCAACCTCAGTAGTATGCTTTTTCTGCTTTATAATTAGTAATGAGAAGAGGTCCTGAGAAAGGAAAATAGCATTTCCAAACCCCATAGCCAAAGCCAGTTTATCAACTAGCTAGGATAGTACAATTTTAATTGCATATTTAGGTCACCGGCTGTAAGTGCTGATAAGCTGCTACTGCGAAACATCCTAAAATCAATAAAGAAAATGTTAGAAGGAAAGGAAAGTTGTAAATGGAAATGTTAAGAGATTCTTAACTATGCTGTCTTAAATGCTACTGTTGGAATACAAACTGAACTTTAAGCATGATTTAGCGGATCTATGAAAAGAAAGACCTCTGAACCTCAGTACTTATTTTCAATTGTGCTGAAAACTAGCAGTGCGGTGTTTATGCCAGACTAATTTAGTCAAGAATAAAAGTATTCATTTAGGCACACAGACCTCCTGCGTCCGTCTGCATCTGAGAAGAAAAGCTAAATGCAAAGGAAGGGAATGCTTTTTGCTATGGAAATCTCTAAAATGCTCAAAATTGTCACCTAAGCCCCAGTTTGTCAGCACTCTAATAATTGCATATTAAAACTAAAACGATGCAGAGAATCACCTGATGATATGTTATTTCTGCTGTTTTTTGTTTTCTAATTGAATCACCTATTTGTACAGAATGTATGAAATTTTAAAATATATTTTAAATTGTTACCTAGTAAAAGATTAGGTACTTGCAAAATTTATGTCTTACTTGAGATTTCCTTTTCCCAATGCTGTACTCACTAAAGTTAATTAGGAAGACTGATATGGAAAAGATAATGTGATTGTACAACTGGATAAACTTGGACAATATAAGTTGGTGTATATTAATAATACATTTATACACAATTGACTACATATATATTATACGGAAATGAAAACAGTGTTGCTCATTAAAAATGGAGCAGCTATACATCAAAGCAATTCATTAAATATATATTAATAGTTGCACAAGGAAATAGGTTTACACTTTTCTCTAGAAAATCATTTTAAAGTAATATTCTATCTTTATTGGAACCCACTCCAAAGCCAAGTGTCACACTGATATATTACTAGGTTTAGCGATTCAATAATAATAGGAAACATGATCAAAATAATAGAGAAAGGGTGGGAGAGAGGTGGGAACAAGGAGATAAAATGAAAGTGAACAGCTTTTGGTAGAATACAGATTATAATTCTCTAAAATGAACTAAAGTCACACTGTAATTTTTATACAACTTTACATTGTTAAAATCTACTGTGAAATTAACTTAAAATCGTGATTTTCAGAAAAATGTCAACCAGTAATTTTCATCATTTTATTTTGTTTTGGTTTGGTTTTTTGAAAGTTTTATAAAACCACTTATATTACTATGGAAAAATCACAAGTTATAATCTGGTTAGCTAAAGAAGTCCAAGTTTAACAGTATACTGTTCACATCGCACTGTGCCTCTGTGGATGTGAAGGCAAACAAACACTGTAGCAAGTCAGGAATTAATGTGTGTGGGTGTGGGCAACAGTTCTTTCGCAAGACAGCTGGATAAGTCCTACAAAGATGTTTCAGCCAAATGTTTATTCCAAAGCCTTCTGGTGTGAAGCATGAGGGGAGGCCTCCAACACAACCAGTCTGAATCAGACCCTGAAGCGCAAAGCTGAGAATACTCATGCAGATTCTCAGGTCTATTTTCCTTGAGAAAGCAGACCCAATTTACCTCGCAAAGCAACAGAGACAAAAGCCCAGAACCTAAGAGCCACAGCATGTATTCTGAATAAAATTCAAATATTTTCTTTTTACTTCTGCATACTGTCTTTTTAAAAGTCTGCTTTAAATCCAAAATCTTGGGAGATCGAATACACATATCTACCCATTTGCATTGTATATTTTGAAAAAACAGTAAAATGTTTATCTTACAAACAGCAGTTCTTGGCAGCAATTTCCTCTCACGTGACATGGCAATGTCTGGAAATATGTTTGATTGTTAACACTTGGGGAGCACCACTGGAATCTTTTAGGTAAACATGAAGGAACCTGCTAAACATTCTGCAGGACACAAGAAAACCACTTGCAAAAAGGGTAATTATCTGAGTCCAAATATCAATAGCTCTAAGGCAGGCTATAAAAAGTCATATTTTCTACAAATCAGTACTTAAGCAACTTTTTAGTGAATTGATATAATGTATCTGTTAACTCAACAATTACTGAAGAATTAAGATCAAGTGAAAATTAATTGTTTTTTTCTGTCCTGGGGATCAAACTCAAGACCTTGCACTTGCCAGGCAGGTGCTGTTCGGTAAATTTTAAAAATACATTTCATAACAACACTTTTTTAAACATAGTATTGAGTCAATTTCTAGTTTCAGAATATTAAATTAAGCATAGATAGTAAATCCTCCTATTCCATTGACTCTTTATGCCATTTTGCACTTTAAAATTTCAAGCACATTACAAATCTAAACCGCTTAATTCCATAACAAAGTCACCATGTAAATGATGAGTTACAAATATGTTGGATTACTTCAATCAAAAGAAACAAAGTTTCTATCTACAAAGTGCAACATATTAGCAAGTACTAAGCAAGTTTTCTGTAATTTTGCTAAGTGACAGCTTCAGGCCAAAATAAACATTCTATATTAACATTCAAAATAAATGCGAGAGAAAATTTTTTCCATCAGACGCAGCATCTGAAGAGCATGCTGTTAAAAAAAACAACATTCTTTTAATGAGTTTCATCTTTGAGACCAATGTGTGATAAAACCCTCAAGTTCAATAGATTGCATTTTAGCTCATATAAACTAATAGCACAATTAGAGCAATGCACACTTCACCATTACTGCTCCAAAAGAAATCACTTTATGTGTTTAAGCTTTTTAGAAGAATGTCAAATGATACAGCAGTGACAAAACTCTACTGAAGATAAATAAATGTATTGGCACTGGTGAGAGATAAAGAAAGAAAGCAGGAAAGCAAAAAAGAGAAAGAAAGACAAGGCGTTGACATTCAGAGGTACACTTTTAGTAGCCAAACTTTTTACCTTCATTCCTTCAAAATGTCAGAGATGGCAATGTGGTTAGTTTCATCTAATTTTCATCATGATAATGTAAATAGATTGTTGAACTTTAGTTATTTGATGTAAGGCATTTCACTATTTTCATTACCCATACTATCATTCCAGAATAAATGTGCTTTATTCATATATTTTTCAATATGCTTAAAAAGGCAAAAATAAATAAATAAAATAAAAATTTAAAAATATAAGGGCTAGGGATTTAGCTCAGCAGCATAAGCGCCTCCATGGCAAGCACAAAGTTGCAGATTCAATGACCAGTACGAAAAATAGACAAAAATAAAGAAAAAATATAATATGCTCAATATTTTTAAAACAAAGATGGATATAGGAAAATATATCTACACATATGAATATCAGGTAATTTGTAACGCTCGAAGGAAGAAATTAATAGCTATTTTTATAACTTTTTTTCTATATAAATTAATGCAATACCCATTTAGAAATTATTATAAAAGATATGCTATGAATATCATCAGGAATGTTTGAGTATTAAATAGAAAGTTAGTACTGATAGTACATGAAAGTCAGTATTAACCTGAACCCACAAGGTTCATAGATGATTAAAAAGCAGACATTTAAATGTGATTCTTATGCATTTATTTAGTAAAAACTCATCAAACTGTCTACAAATCACATACAAGAACCCCGTGCTTGGAAACTGTTCACAGGTAGCAATATCCTCAGAGTAAACCACATATGGAAATGAACAAATTTTCTCCACTTTCCAGATAAGAAAATTCCTTGACAATGAAGACAACAAAAACATATAGTGCAAGTAATTTGTAACAGGAAATAGAATATGCCTGTCAAAATCATCCAGGTGTTTTTAGATCGTATGATGCTTCTTACCACTGAGATTTCTGGAAAGTCATTTTGAAGATGTCTTCCTGAGGATCTGAAAAAAGCTAACTGCCTAGAAACAGTGAAGTACTTTCTGTCTCTAAAAGAAAGTCCAGGCCATGTTAACTTATTTAAATAGATTCTTGTACTGGAAGGAAGAGACAATACTACTCTTGATGAGAAGATAAATTGCAATCACAGTCCAAATCTACCACAAATCTCTAAAGAACAAAACCTAGACAGCTGTGGGAACAGGTTTGTTTTTTAGATTATGTGTGAAAATTAGCTAAGATAAGTTTGGTTTGTTTGTTCGATTCACATCAGATAGCATAGTATCACCAGGTAAAGACAAGAGTCAGAGAATGTGGCAGTTTTTGCAAATAATTGCTAAAGGAATTAGGCCTATTTGACTTAAACTTCCATATCCAAAAATGGAATATAGACTAAAGAAGTGACTTTCCAAGAAAAAAAAAAAAGTTAAAAATAAAATATAATATGTAGCTCAACGGACAATTATGACTGCTCCACAACTGTGTACAAATCATAAAAATAAACATTCATTTGTTGAACAATCATTGTCTCAGGCCACCTCTTATGTACAGTAGCTGAGACTTCTGAGGTCATCAAACAAGACAATGTCCTTCTCCTTTCTCAAGGAATAAGCAAGATCTGGCAAAAATAAGTATATAAATAGGCAAAAATCTGATGGCAGTGACTATTGATATGAAAATAACACAAAGCATTATGAAAATTGGCACAGGTACGCTCTCCAGTGTGCTCTCTGCTGTAATCATCGCACCAAAGTCTTTACAAGATCTGCTAGATCATGAAGTTCATTATCTGGAGTCTTGCTAAAATTCTTCCTTGTTTCCTACAGAACGCAAGCTCACACCCACGGTGATCCAGATCCTTCACCGCGTGCCTTACCCACATGCATCTTTCCACTTTTCTACTTATTGTGTGCTTCCCAGTCACATATTATGTAATTTGCATTAATCACTCACACATCCATGCATGCACTCATTCATCAAAGAAAGTATTTCTTGTGATGTGTATATGTGCTTGGGATACAGTGATGAGTATAAATTTCCATAGTCCCTTCCATTATATGAAGTTAACGTCTGGCACTGAAGCCAGATACTAATCAAATTCCGCAAAGAAACTGCCAGTTTCAAGTGCAGAATGTGTTTCAAAGACAGGAACGTGATACCAAAATAGTACATAAAAAAAGGAATTATAATCCCAAGAGCAAATAACAATTGGATATCTTAAAATTTATGCGCTAATTATGTGTCTCCCTGTGTTCAGTACATTTTTGTGTTCCATGTGAGTTATTTTTAGCACATTTAAAATATTACACGTAATAAAGAAATAACTTCCAATCAGCTTATACCTCTTATAATCAGGCAGCTTGAATTGTATCAAAAGTAGAAGAAAGGCTGAATCAATTTTAATATTAATATTGTTATTAGTAGTTTTTTATCCTTCATCATCTTCATCATCAAAGTATTTTCCACACCAACCCTCCCTCTATCCTCACATCCAATTCCTGTGACCAGAGGTCTGACTCCTTTTCCCTCTGGATCTTTATGAAACTGTATCTCTGACTCCATATTCTAAAAGGAAATGCACTGTTAAACTTCTGACATCTGGACCACTGGCATAGGTGTTAAATAAATGCATAGCAATATTTTCTGTGTAGTAACAGGAAATGCAGAGGATGTTGAACTTAGCTCACAGTTTCATATGTGGGAATATCCTCCTTGGAATCACATATGCATACTCAGACAGTTATCATGTGGCGCTGGATATAATGAGGAGAAAAGAGAATTTGGGTTTAGATAATGCAGAGGTGGCCCAGTGTGGCTCTTGTGTACAGCCTTATAATCTTATGTAAATGTAATATTTTATATTGTCACATACGGAGAGGTGGTAACTCAAAACCCACATTTAGAGGTCAAATATTCAAGCTTCTACCACCTAATGCCATCAATTTTTGCTTAATGCTTTAAGGCTGAAAATATTTCAAAGAGATCATAAAATCACATCACGTCGGAAAAATAACTTTCTCAGAATGTCTGGAGGGTAATGTTTTGGATAGATTAGACTAAAACATGATATCAAGGAAGTTGCTGGTCTGCAAAACATAATGTTCTTTTTAACTAGAAAGACAGAGCCCAGAGCTGCAGAGCAAGACTGGCACAGACATTTAATTTTTTAATGCCTACACAATTTAGCTCCTTGAACTCATTATATCAAGATGAAATTTGAGAAATCATTTTCCTTATAAAAATCCTGGAAAAATATCTTACCAGGAAGCAAATTATGAAATCTTAAGGTAAAAATATGTGGCTTCTTTCATTATCTTCCTTTACGCTTGTCGTAATCTAAGATTATTATCTTGAAAAGAATCAAATTATACTAGAAAATTAATGTTTCTGTCTTTAATTCTGTTTCTTTCACAGAGTATATTAGAACTATTCTAAAACATTCTTGGCAGGTGTTATACTTCAACATACATCTATCCAGATCAGTTTATTCAAATCCTTTCCTCTTATGTTTTAAGTGTATATTTTTACTTGTCATTTCAAATGTTTAAGCAAAAGGATTTAAATTCCCAAAAACTAGGTTCTTATGCATGGCAGCATTTCCTTGTATATGAGAAAGCAAACTCTTGATATTGCAGGAAAAAAGGGCTAAAGAAATGATATGAGAGCAACTGTATGTCCTTTTACAGCTAGAAGTTGGCTTTACACATTCCACGACTCATAAATAAACAGAAGAGTTCTGTGAACTATATGCAGATGGCTGGTTCTACACTGGGAGGCTTTTGTGATGACTTTGGTTTGCTTCCCTGTTTTGCCATCTCTTAAAATATCTGCAAAAATGTTTTTGCTTTGCTCCTCAGAATTAGGACAAATAGAATTTTGTAACTAGAGAATTTGTCCTCTGCTTGCCTAGACCTTTAAAGAGGCTGGGGAAAAACACTTTCACCCTATTTATTGTGCACATAAAAATATCCATCCCCACAACTGGCATGAGATTGCTTGTATTAAATATTGATAGCTTTCTTTTTAAAGGATAACGCAATAACAGAAGTACAATAAGTGATGCAAACTATAAGATAGTGGGGGGAATTAAGTCAGAGAGGGGAAAAAGAATCCCACAAACCACATAAAGGAAGAGATGACATCAGCCACTTAAGTAAGCGAGTTTAAGGTTACCACATTGGCACTGAGCTGAACTTTTCCTGCCAAGCCCAAATGAGAAAAAAGTGGGAAGAAAAAGGGCATCCCACAGAGTGAGGCAGGGTGTGAAAAAATATATATATTGTATATATATTATCATATAAGGGCGGCAGATCCTTTTGTTCAACTATCTGCTTTAGATATTTATTTCTCCTCTCTGTCATCACCATCACTACCGTAGTATCCAACAGTCATCTGCTTATCTGATCATAATGCTTCTTTCTCAACAGCAAAAGTCTAAAGGCTTTGATGATGCAAAACATATTGGCATTTCTCTGACGTATATTCCAGAATCTATATCACCTTCTTAATTCAGCATTCATGAGTCAGCAATAGATGCACTGTATCTTTAAAAAGACATGAAGGATTCCAGTCAAGCCTTTTAAAGCTTTACAAATAGCATTTCAAGAGGGTTGAGAATGTGGACTAAGAAAGCAGATGGCTTTTAGTACAATACTGCTCCAGGATCCTTTGATTTTATTACTTTTGCTTTTGATGGTGCTTTTTCTGGTTTGTTTTGATGACTTTGTGGCCTAATGGACTGAAATCAGACAGCGAAGCCGAATCTCTTAAGTCCTAATGACAAAGACTGACTTACTGGGTGACCTTGGGTAAGTGTTACACTTTCTCACCACGGTTTCTATGGCAAACAATAAAAATTATTCTGACTCCTCACCACCATGATGTGGCCTTAGGAGACCAGTGTTATCATTCAACCTTCATATTACAAAACTGTATTCATTTGTTCCATGAGCCAGATACTACCCCACGTAATTAACATATTTTGTATGTTACACCCAATAAACTTGCAAACTCTATCTAGGTAATCCCATTTTACATAGGAGTAATGAAGCCCAAGAAGTTTGAGGACTTTGAGGAGGTGCTTGACCGTTAGAGCCATTCTTGTTTTTGACATGACATTATCTCCACTAATAAACAGTGATAATTGATTTACAAAATTGTAATTGTTAATTGGTCCTATTACATATAGTAACTACAAATACTATATAACATATGCCTGCTCCTATGTATAGTAACTCTATAGTTATACAGCAAGTCTATATGGAATTTACTATAAAATTTTATAGAGGAGGAAGAAGGAAAGAAGAAAAGATGAAGGGGAAGGGAAGAGAGAAAATAAATGCAGAAAAACAGATCCTTTGCTCTGCATAGGAGTGTAAATTACTATCAGACGTTTTAATGTGTGGGTAATGATTTGTAGGAATGTTTGGTCCCTGATTTGAGAGTGAAGCCTCAGATGCTAGACTTCGTTTATTTAGTGATTTTGGAATGAATTATTTGTCCCTTGAGTCACTGTTTGATAATAGAAAATCAGCTCCACAGTTCTCTCCAGTTCCAAGGAACATACAGAGAAGACAAATTTGAGTCTTTTCTAAGGAAAAAGAAAAGACAGAAACAAAGAAAATGTGTTCTTGGACAGCCTGGACTCTTCTACCAAGGCACAGTGGACTTTTTTGTTAAGTAAGTGCTTGTTTTCTACATGAAGATGGTTATTCATCACTTGTTTTTCTTGATACATGTTCTGTTTTTCCATAAAATGGGAAAGAAAATACATCAAAATGTGTTTGATAAATTTTGATTTTTTTTTAGGAAAAAAGGGAAGGCTTTGACTTGAATGATTACAATCACTTTTGAATGTTAAGGTGAGAAAAATCTCTAATTTATAAAGATCTCCTAAGAATTAATTCCAGGAAAGTATGAGCAAACCACAGAGTCAAAAACGGAGAGGGGGAAGTCTTTTTAGAAGGTTTCTTTCAATCTTTTAATTCTGCTGTCTGTGGGGGGAAACATATGCCTATGGTTTCTTTAAAAATATGTGTTTATTTTTCTTTTCATTTGCCTGTCATTCATTCAGTAAAGGGCTCAAAGCAGATAGGAACATTAATTTATAATACTTATGCATATAGCAGGATCCCCTAAGATTTTGAGGACCAATCTGCCAATGGAAAATAGGCCATATGGAGCACCAGGCATTCTGTACACAGCTAAAGTTGATTATCTCTCCTAGCCCCCAGCCCCAGCAGGATAAAGAGGATATTTGGCTACAATATTTTGGAACCTAAATTGCTCTTGAGTACTGCTGTTGCCAAATTGGATCGAAATGGCTCGCTTATAAGACAGTAATGGATTCGAACACAATAATGTGATTTATCTCTCTAATCAGTTAATTTTTTAAGCATTTTCTTAATTTAGTGTCTTTGCATGAGTCTCATTTACAGACATTCATACTAGGGTGAGAATTAAGTTGTAGAAGCTTGGGAAAACAAAAATTTTCAGTTGGCAGTATATTCTCTTCACCTTATTGCTTTGCCATCTACTTTGACAGGATGCAAAGGAGGAATTATGTAAGATCTTTGAGATGATCACTTTGAAAATAGTGGGCCTGCCATAGATAGGCAAACTGGACAACAGCATGCCTGTCAGACTCTGCGTACTCACCTGGATTCTTGCTTCTCCTCCATTTTCTGCTTTGTTTTTAACTTCCCTGTTTAGCTAACACTGATCTCTTGAGTGTCACCATTTGCCATAATTTTTTTTTTTAATGGCATAGCTTGTTTCTAGATGAAATGGGAGGCAATTATCTCTGGAATGCTGCAGAAAAGAATTCCTTAACTCACTGGCTGGCTGTAGAAGAGCTTGCATTAATCATTTTTTCTCTCTCTCCCCACGTGCTTGTCCCCTCTTAGTAGTGTCCAATGTTAAGTCAGACAGTCCATGCAGGGACCTTGATAAAACGCTAAAAGGGCATTACCACACACTGCAGGCGGTCACCAAGAGCAAAGCTTTGGACCTGAGTAATTTTATTAATTTCTGCACAGATTTAAGCTAGTACTGTAGGGCACCTTTGCTCCTGAAAGAATAAGGTCTTGTTAGACTACCTAGGACACAACTGCTGATTCAACATATTTTAAAAATACAAGGTGCAATTTTTATATCCCAAACCACTGTAGATTTTATGTAGCTGCGTTTAGTACTTTCTTTTTGAAAACACTGACAACCAAATGCCAGCTTCTCACTGTTAAATGTTTTATGTCTGTCTGAAGAAGTCAGGAATGCCATACTGTAATGGCCAGTAGGGCTTAAAGTGAGTCAGCTATAACAAACTCAGCTCAGCTACTGAGTTAAACAGCCAGTTACTGTGATACGTTCTCAAGGTCGCAATAATGTAAATGGAGAATTCATCAGGGGATTTTATCTCTTGCGTTTGAAACCTGCAGATATTGTAATACCATCTTGAAGTGATGTGAGCCAGCGAGAGTCAGACCGTTGTTTTTTCATTATCATAATCTCCAGGGTACAAATGTTTATCACAACATTATTTTACTCCTAGACCTACTGATTATGTTTTCAAAACTATTTACTCTTCACAATGAAAGTTTCAAGAGATAAATTTAAATTTTCATAAGGCACAGTAAGTGTTGCTATAAAAAAAATCACCAACATATGAAATGGCCTGCGTAGCATCATTTATTCCTTATAAAAGAATTTAAGAGGTTTCAGGCAGTTGATAATACCATCCCCACACTATTCCTTGCATATTGTTTGATTTCAGACTGGTTTTCTGTCCTTGCCAAAAAAAAATTCATATTGTTAACTTTCCATTTCACACATTCACTCTGCCTTGAAATTATTCTTTTATAGCACTTAATACATCGGGTGTTCTATGTACACATTTTATACCTATTCTCACTCATAACTGCTCTCTGTAAAGGCATAGGGTGCATTTTATTTATTTCTGTATTACTTGTAATGGCTTATTAAATAATAATGCTTAATAAAGTGATGAAAACGCTGCTGACGTCTTCATGTTCTTAGTCAAATAACTATGGATTATATAACACAGTGATTAAGAATTGAAATAAATTAGCACTGCTAACAGCTTCGTTCTTTTTGTCATCCTCATTTTTTTTGCGTCGACCCAATAACTGAGTCATCAGAAATGGATTATGTAAGGTAAAAATGCAGAAATTAATATAAGGTAATAATGCTTAATGCTAAATTAGGCTGCCATTTCATTTCTGTGATTTTATGGCCTGGTTCTCACTTGGAACTTTATTTAATGAATGAAAAAATACCCAAGTTAATACTGTCTTCCCCCTTTTAAAAAATTCAAGATGCATTTATATTCATGGATTCAGTTAGTCCCTACACCTGGTGAAGTAGATTGAACAAATATTTTAAGCCCCTTTATAGATAAGTGAAATGATATGGAGAAATGCTGCCAGCCGCTCAATCTTACAGTGTGATCAGCTGGTAGAATCAGCATTAAAATGTCCAAGTTCTGGCCTTGGCTACTTGTTCTTTCTTCCAGACCTTGTAATAGATTATCTGATAATACAGACCTCTCTCAGCCCAATGGACTCTGCACCCTGAGAAAGACATATTTATTGCTACCAATAAAATTATTATTTTATTAGCATGTCACCAGCATGTGGTACACATCAGAGCCAAGAAGATACATGTAAAGTTGATTAGGAGTATAAAAACCAACGCTCTGAACTGCGTCTCCTATTCTTTTGTTTTTTTGTCATACATGACTTCTTGTTAATTGTACTAAAAGCAGTTTTATTGTTATATCTTTTTAAAACATTTTTTAAAGTTTGAGAATGAATTAAGACGGGGAGAAATATTGCTTTTTGTGATTTTATCAGATCTCTCCAGAAAATTTCACTACACATATATAACTAATAAATAATGTAGCTCTAACAAGAGAATATATTGAGACATATGATTACACGAAGGAGATAAAGGCTGATTTTTGATCTGTTTGAACAAATTTCTTGGAAAAAAATTATATTTTTTAAAAATTTTTACTTCTACCACTTTAGAAATAAAATGAGAATTTTTATCAAAGATCAAGTAACTGAAACATAATTCAGCTCAACAGCTGCAATATTTAACTGTGTATCAAACGTCATACTTGGGAAAGAGCCATACCGTTAAGAGATCATCCTTGTCTTCAAAGGAGCAGGAGAGTGCATTGGTTCAATGTTTCCCTCTCCTCTCATTCAAACGCTGGCCATGCTATGCACTGTCACTTTAACCTTAACCAATTAACACTTCTAATTTCAGTTACTATTCTACAAAATATTGGTAATAACTACATGTATTTGTAGTTATTGATAATAACTACATGTATTTTACTATGAGAAGCAAGACCAGGCAACACAAATTATGGACCCAAATACAAAGTGAAAACACACAGCCTTTGTTGAAAAATTAAGAATTTTAAGATGGTAATAGAGAGCATTAAACCAAGTAGAGACCCTTCTTAGTGTGACTTTTCTCATCATTTACAAGACCATCTGTCAGAGAAAATATGAGTGTGCTCTCCACTCTTTCTATACATTCCATTACACTTTCCTTTTCTTTAGGTTCATAATATCTGTATCAATCTGGCCCACAATACATGCAATGAGGTAGTTTCTTAACAAAACAGTTACATCAGACGTTTGCTTGTGTTCAGTGCAAAACACCTCCAGTTTATTGTTCATTTTCTAAAATTTTACTATACTATCTAATCTTTAAGTAGAAAAAATATGCACTTGGTTGCCTAATAAGTTCTCTTTTCCCTATTATGTCAAGTTCCTAATCTGTGAAACTTATATTATACAGTAGTGATGGGGTTATTGTTGCAGAAATAAGACTACCAAGCAGCTAATCTTAAAATAAAAGACTATTCTGGATTACCCAGTTGAACCATGATAGTGACATGGGCTTCAAATGGAAAAGGTGGGGCACAGAAGAGGTGGTGTCAAAGCCATGCCATGTAGGAAATCTTTCACTGCCCACTGCTGACTTTGAAGAAGAAAGAAAAATACAAATTGAGGATCTTATAATATAAAATATATTTTAATGTAAAATGCATACTATATTTTACCATATAATATAAAATATAAATAAAAGCCTGAAGGATTTGTAAAAGGCAAGAAAACATATCCTAGTAGAGCCTCCAGAAAAGAATGTAATCTTTTTTTTTTTTTTTTTTTTTTTTTGGTCTTTTTCCTTTTTATCGGTACCGGCGATCGAACTCACGACTGCCTGCTTGCAAGGCAGGCACTTATGCTGCTGAGCTAAACCTCCAGCCCCAAAGAATGTAATCTTAATGATACATAGATTTCAGTCGACTGAAACTTATTCCCAACTTCTGATCTCCAGAATTACAAGAAAATAAATATAAGATGTTTTAAGAAAATCTATACTATTTTGCTACAGCATTGATAGGAAGCTAATAAAATATACACTTTTGTCTGTGGATACTCATATGTACATATATACTTCAAATATATTTTCAAAAATTGAACATCCACGTCTTCTCTGTCCAGGAAATATTCTCATGAATGCAGATATTTCTTTCTTCAAACAAACAGTGTCTGTGCTGTAACACTGTACATTAAACAGGCTTCCATTTTTTGGCTGTGGAGTATGTGTACAATGTGCAAATAAGCTCTTCTTTGATTAGATTAACACAGTATTTTGAACCTCTATCCTGGGTCTATTGCATTAAGTCTACCCTATTATTACTGCACTGGCCACATTTCTCACATTGCTTATGGTTAATATTTTTAATTTTCTTACTCGCTAGACAAGTAGATCCTGAACAAGAACTGTGTTCTTATTCATTTCTGTGTATCCAGTATTTATACTATGCTTTTCACATGTGAAGGTGATCAGTGTTACATGATTTAACTTAATGAATGAATGGTTACAAATCTAATTAACTTGTTGTGCAAACAAGGATGCATGCATACGTGTGTACATGTATGCACAGGAGCATACATACCTACCTTTCTATATTTATACCATTTACTAACCAATCACAATGAAATGAGATAGACACTGTATCAGTTACTGGTTGGTAGGGATGGATTTTGAGGTCTCATTCAGGAAGCCAGGCTTAGTATCACAAATCACTGAAGGTTTCTGATCACTTTTGTGCACTGATCAATGAAAGAGCAACAGGCTTCATTACTATCAGTTAACACAACAGCCAGTTACCCAAAATTTGCAATGTTTACAACGTACCTACTTTCGGACCACACAAAATATATCTAACAGTGTAATGAAAGAACAGAAAAACTTCTAAAACCTGTAAACTAGGCGTCATCTTGCTGCATGTGAATGGATAAGTGAGACAAAGTTCTTCAACAGTGGATTCACAGGATCTATTTTCGTGACATTATGGGTTGTAGATTTCTAGCCAAAATCCATTTCCATTTACCCATAGGGAGAAAAAGTTCCCAAACCTGCTCAAACTTGTGATGGTGAGCTCACATCTAGATAGAATAAATTTTGCTTTTTTTTTTTTTTTTTTCAAAAGAAATGTAACAAATCCTATTTAGTCACATGTGAGTTACTGTGATATTTTTAAAGTTCCCCTTTTGAGTAATCATTAAAATACTGATTCATAGGTGGCTAGATCTCAATGGAGGGCTTATATTAAAAATGCAATATTATGAAAGTCTAAAAATGTGGACCATCATTTATTTTAAGAAATAGAATTCAATAATAGAAGACATGCATAGCAGAATATAACAAAGAAGTTTTATTGATGGCTGCTTATTCATCCAGGTAAGACTTTGATTCTGTAGCTGGCGTGGAAAATGGACTTTCCACACCTGTCCTCTTAGCTGGATAAACAGCGATATGCAACTCTAACACATTTCTTCTTCATTTAGCTTCAAACTGTTGGGAAAGGATGTATACAGTGAATAAAGGCCTTTCTGTCTGCTTCTGCCTGTTTTTATTGTTTTAGTCAATCAACTATGAATAGTTTCACATACTATTTTAATGATGGGAGAAAAGAAATTTCTGGGCATATCCACATTTAAAAGCCAACCTGAGAACTTGTGCCCAGCATGTCACAAAAGTTATCTAAAACAATTTAAAACTGACATTTCTTTAGGTTACACCCATTTGCTGATAACTTTTTTCCCTTAGCTATTTCTCTGAATTAGTCAAGTCTGTGTCCCTAAACTCTCTTTTGGAACCGTTTTTAAGATGGTGGCACTGAGCAGAGATACATTCCATCTGAGTAAATTCCAGTTATGAGTCTCCTTTATTTGTCTTTTGTAATTCTCCAGACATAAACACATGGAGCTCAGGAAGGATTAAAGTCTGGGAAGCTGGACAGGACATAAAACAGACAAAAAAATAGCTGTGCTGGAGAGCTAGCACTGCATAGGAGAGGAAGAGTCTCACGAGCTCTGACACATGGCCACTTGTGTCAGAGGTACAATATTTAATAGAGAATAAAATAACTTTCTAAGTAGAAGAGAGTGGTGAAATGGGTTTTATCAGCAAACACATTTGGAAAAGTAACGCTCCAGCTCAAGTGACTAATGTTATGAGTCATGAAACTTTTAGAATGAAATCAGTGTGATTTCAGAAATGCAAGAAATACGTAGCGACATTGAGAGATACATAAAAGGCCTCACTATAGAATGGTAGGGTGATAACCAAATGAAGAACAGTAACCTCAGTGCCCTCCCCAAATTCCCCAGATCTAGGTCTCAGACTGCTATTATTATTATTAGTGTTAGCACCACAGAGCAGGAAAGGGAATAAAGATAAATGAAGAAAAACAAGTCTTATCTAAACTGGGGAATTCAGAGCCAGACATGGAAGGAAAGCAAAAAACAGTGTGAAGGATGGTTTAAAAAAAAACACTGAAATAAAGAAACATGCTATTTTATTTTTATCTTTTTAGTCTAAAATAATGAACCCAGAAAATGTGCAAAATGTAGTACCTTAATCTACTAATAACAGGATATACAAAAATTATAATGTCTCTCACATCACCATAGGTAGTAGTTTTGACTGTAAAAACACTATCAGCTATATGGACCTATGTGATGTGAATAATTTATTCTTTGAGGTTTTTTAAACTTAACTTTGGTTCTTAGATCTATTGACATGATTCAATTGCAACATAATATGAAAATGTAGTTTTAAGTTTACATTTTATAAAGCATTCATACTTAATATAAATAACATGGTTAGCTATCTTAGTTGAATTATATTTGACACCGTGCATTTTTTAAATTCAAAATGAGAATCTATTAAAGAAAAAAAGACTTTATAAAACCAACCTGATACAGAGTAAAATGAACAGAAGCAAAATAAATAAGTTTTCAAAATTGGCACTCTCTAAATCCATAGCAGATTCTGATTTGCTGGATGTGTATCAATGATTTACTAGACTATTTATTCTGCTATCAATAAATAACATGGTGTCAGTAGAGAAACTTCCCTATCATAAAGAATACAGGCCCTGAAGTGGTCACAAGACAATATATCATCAATGTCTTCCTCTCTTCCTCCTATTTTAGAGCAAACTGTGTGGAATAAGATGATAAAGTTTCCTACATTTTAATAGTCATATTTCCAAAAACTGTAGATCTTGCAAATTAACTGTCTTCTTTTTTTTTTTTTCCAGTTTATTGAAAGCTAGGATTGGTGGCACTGTTATAGTCTCATCCATTTAAAATAATGGCATGCGGTAAGATTTCCATCTGGACAGTAACTAAAGAAGAATCTCCCTTCACTGCTTTTAAGAAAGGTCTGAGCATAGTTTTTAACCATTGCCATTGGCAGCCTTACTTTGTAGACATCAATTAGCTACTGCTGACAACTGTTTCAGAAGGAAGCAAAGATGTAGATGTGAGTTCAGACTGTTGCTTTTGCATACTAATTCACTGATACCTTGTCTGTCAGCCAGCTCGCATCTGAAGATTCAAATTTGTTTACCCTTCAGAATTTTTACAATTTAAGAAATGTCTAAAACTGCCTCTCAACATTTCCCAGATCATGTGCCATCTTAATTCACCGTAAATATCTGAATTCTACTTCTTCTTAACTATGCAAATCTAGGAAATTAATTTATAATAAGTAATTAATGTCTGGGACAATATATTCATTTCATTAGATGCTATTATCAAAGAGAGTCAAATAACTATCACAAATGAGTAATAAGCGCACTGAATGTCACTGGAGATATCTACAGTTTAAAGAATCAAAGGAAAAGCTCTGCGAGTGACAAAGTAGAAAATACCATGATGACAGCAGTTTAACACACGTGTGATACTAATTATGCATACTATAGGTAGAGAAAAGTGAATAACCTTTAATTAAAAAAAATACTTAGACTAGGAGTGTAGCTTAGAGGCAAAGCACTTGCCTCGTATGCTTGAGGCCCTGAGCTGGATCGCCAATCCAGCACTGTATTTAAAAAAAGTAAAAATTAGAAAAGTACCTTTTTTTTTTTTTTTTTTTTTTTTTTTGTCTTTTTTGAAACAGGGTCTCGCTATGCAGTTCAGGCTGGCCTTGAGCTCACTTTGTAGCCCAAACTGGTCTCGAACTCGCAACGATCCTCCCACCTCAGCCTCCCGAGTGCTGGAATTACAGGTGTGAGCCACCACGCCTGGCTAGAAAACTACTTTTTAAGAAGCACTTAAACAAGAGAATCATGTATCTCATGGAAAGATACTATGCAGTCTCCTCCAGCCCAAGCGAAAACAATTTGAAAACATGCATGTTTATAAAACATTTCTTTTATCACCTCCCTTTACATCAACATAAGACTCCATCATGAGCACATGTATTTTCACAATGTAAATTGCTTATTTCGCTGACAAGTAGAATCCTGCGAGATGATTTGCTGTGTTTTCAAGGCTTTAATAGGTAATTAAGTAGGCTGGGCATCTCTCATCTATTGATGCTGGAAATTCAAAAGATCTTCACTTGTATTTCACTTGAGAACATTTTTTTTATTGATCACTAAAATCAAATTCATGATTGTCACTTCAGCAAGTATAGTATGTGTTTACTTTTGTGTCTACAGCTTATGCACATGACATTTTCTCTGTTTGAGGTATCTTTTCCTGCTTCTTTGCTAAGGATAATATTTATCGATCTAACATTTATTGAGTACTTAATATGTGTTATATAGTGCTCTAAATACTTTATATACATCAATTCCCTTGAAACCCTTGAGAGAAATGATAATAGCAAACAACTAGTTCTTTTGTAGATTCAGTGACTTATCTGTAAACTATTTAGGACACTACATAGCACACAGTAAGTAGTATATAAGTATACAACAATCATATCACATCAATGAATTTGTTATCTTCAGTTTATAAGGAGGCAATAGGAACAGAGGTAAATAACTTCCAAGGGATCACAAGCTAACAAATGGTGATGCTGAGTTTTAAGTATCAACCATACACCAAAACCTCTTTTATAGCTACAAGGCTACACAAATTAAAAGATGTGGATATTCCAAAACAGAACATCTTGCAAGAAGTCTTCCAGATTCAGTATCTGTATACACTCTGGATTTTAGGCTTATTCTTCTACACAAAGAATCGTTTCCTCCAGGATAATCTCTTCACCCAGGCATTTGGCATGGTATGCACATTTACCCACAAGACTAATAGTCTTTCATGTAAGTGATAATGTTTTAACTTTTAAAATTTAACAGATACATACTGAATAGCTTGTGCTTAAATATGCAAATATCCATTCAGTTTAGTTATCCTTTTATTCTTTCATTTCTGAATAAATGACATCCAGATAGCTGTTCAATGACTACCTTTAGTAGTCCCAAAACTATTCTTTAAAAATATCCAATCATTTGTGCATAATTTTGTACTTTTGAAAAATGAATGTTTTTTATAGATAAAGACGTGCATTTGGGACTCAGCTCTATCATTATGATAGTAGCCAAAGTACTGACTTTGAGTGTTACTAGTTTGAGTTCTGAAAAATGTCACTTAAACTTTATGAGCCTCAGTTGTCTTAGCTTTCAAATGGAGTTCCAGTGCCTATGTAATGAAGTGATTGGAAAGCTGAGTAAAACAAAAGAGTATTTGGCACAAAATAAAAAGCATCTAGTTAGCTTATGCATTTCCTTGCAGCATCTGGTGTGAAGTACAGAAGCCAAAATTAAAAACCAATAAACATATAAGTGAAAGTAAATTTTCTTTGAGTTTAAAATGTGGATTTTCTTTGTCTTCTTATCTAATACTGAAAGAACAAATGAGTTTTATTATTTCTGCACATTGCTTGGAAAAGGTAAGAAACATGAGAAAAAAATCTAGAACAGCAACCAGATGGAAGACTCTGCGACTTCTTATCTGGCAGTCTCCTATACGTGGTCTGCAGCATTTCGTGGCTTGAAAATCCATAGGTGTTCTTGGCTAGGAAGTACACCCTTCTGCACAGAGCTCCAGAAGATGAAACTTCTTTGTTCTTATTTCTGAGAGTAATGGTAGAGGTCAATATTGCCTAAAGTGGATCATGCCGGGAATAAACTCCAGAGTAGCATTTAATATTCTGGATATGCTTGAGGCTTCGTCTCACTGACGATGGATTATTGACAAATTGTATCACTGTGATGAATTTTTCAAAAGCATATGTTTACTCCTGTAAGGCACTGTTCCAAGTTATCTCAATGCTCAGCACATTTGTTTTATTTATGTATATAATCCTTTTCCCAGAGAATTCTAACCACAATAAGGCCAAATACACTTGACTTCTATCAGCCTTGTTTCCTTTTTGCAAAATTTGTAATGAATATTTATGACTTGAAACTCAGCATAGGTCCTTGAAATATATAAATGGCAGTATTACTGCATATTTCCAATGAGGTTATGAAATGCAGTAGAACTTCAGATTTGCCTTTGGCTTTTTAAAGTACAGCTGGCTTGGGCTGGAGATTTAGCTCAACGGCACAAGCACATGCCTGGCAAGCGTAAGGTCATGAGTTCGATCCCTGGTACCAAATTTTAAAAAGTGGGTGTGCTGGCTAAGAGTGAGGCCACTTTGAACCATGAATATTGCGAAAGATGCAAAATAATGCTTCAAGGTTAGGGAGCAAATAACGAAGGGAGAACAGAAACAAAATTGAGAAAAGACTAGGGGAAAAGGATAGAAGAGGGGAGAAATGAACAGCCTTCTAGTGAGATACAGTACAAGCCAGAAGTCAAATATGATGAAAAAGCTACATTTATCCAAGTCATGTTCCTTACTCTTTTAAGGTGCTGGCAGCCACCCATCTTATTAAACATTAATCTAAAAAGCCAGTCAATGCTTGGCCTAGTCTGACCTACCATTTTGGAATTTTAAAACAAGGGAAAAATAGCCGTACCCAAGCACATTAATATATTTTCATATGTTAGAAATGATCCTTGAAAGGACTTACGCATGAAACCATTGTGGTCCCTTTCAACGTCTGCTGTGAAGTTTTGACCCTTTTTGAATCACTGCTGTCTGCGTCATTTGTGCTTTTATCGAGGGACTGCTATTTAAGGCCACCAAAATGGCAAAGCAGCAGTGAAGCACGAAGCACAATAACACAACAGATTTCTGCCATGTTTTCTTTCTCTTGGCTTGCTGACGATGTTCTGGAAGTGACTGTGTGGTTTAGATCAAATAGTTTCTTAAATTTTAATATAGCATTGATGTGTATTAGGATGACTAAAGGTTCATAGACAGTACACTAAAGTAGAAGTCACAGTGGAAAAGGAAACTATATATATATATATATATATATATATATATATAAAGTTTATTTCTATGAAAATCACTCAAATACAAATTAGAAATGGTGCTGCATTACAAGAAAACATAATACCATTGATAATCTTCTTGTTTATATGAGAGACTTTCAATGTCAACATGGAAAAATGAACCATATAAATAATATGCCTTGTCTGCAAACTCAGACGTGATTCAACCCTGCCAAAGTGATAGACAGGGAGGAAATATATGTGTATTGTTACCCAGCATCCACGAGGGTAAACTTTATCTAGGTTAATGTCAAAACTTCACTCCCTTGTCTCCTCAGGACTCCTCTACATCACTTCAGCAAACCCTGTACATTCAACTTCACACAGCCTCCGTGTGTCTCTCCCAGTTCACTATGGCCACTTGGCTTCTAAGGTTACTCATCTTCTTCAAGTCTCTATTAAAGTTGTTTTGCCTCTGAATTTTCTGCTCCCAACCTGCCTGTTACCAGAGATTTGTCATAACACGTATCTCAAATAATTACTTTTCATATGCTGGCGATGACTTCCATTTTGGACAGGATAAAGTCATAGCATACTCATATGAGTCAGATCACCTCAAGCTACCTGCTGTCCCAGGATCTTTCTTCTTCCAGAATTCTTCCCTGTGCTTCTCCTTTCTCAACCATAACAGAATACTCAATCCAAAACCACTTTCTTGTTCCTAAAATGGTCCTGATACTGCTATTTTTTCTTCTCTCTTTGATAAAACTGTATTCTTGGTGATACTCAATATCTCTGTCCTTCACTCTGAAGCTGGACACACTGTCAAAGCAAAGCAGCATCTCACTTTTTTTGTGCCTGAGGATCAGCTGAGATACATCTCTATTAACCCAGCATGGTTTCTTTAGGGAACTTCAGCTTTGAATTGCAAAGTTGAAGATATTCCATCTGACATTGAAAGAGTTTGATATTTTTGCCTCTTCATATTCTTAATGAAAATATGGCTTTGAATTATCTGCAATACCTCTCTGCAAAATACTACAATCAAAGAATTTGAAGTTTTCCAGGAGAGCATTAAATCAGATTTCAAAGTTGGTTTTTTGTTTTTGTTTTTTTTTTTTTTTAATGGAAAGAGGTTGAGCACAGGCTATCCTTGGTGGGGAATAATGTGGAGAAAAGTTTGTATTTCTAGAGGTACTCTGGAGAAATCTGAGAGAGTGACTTCCCAGAAGATGGAGACAGAGCATGTAATATGAGGGAAGGAAGAAAGAAATGCACTTTAATTATTTAAACCATCAGCTATATAACTGATAGATAGAAGGGTCCTGCCTTTGTTAGGACTGACGTTTCTCTAAAATCTTCCAAAGTTACTGGCCTCTCTGTATTCTGGGTTCTTTGCTTCCAATTTTGTGAAGAATAAAAGGAAACTGCTTTTTGCTGAGCAAAACAAAAAAGAAGCACTTTTGGAGTGAAATGTAAATGATAATCCTAAAATTAGAAAAGCTGGAAATCCTCATTTTTGGTTGAGCATTTTTTGTTCTGCAGAAGCAGCGCTCTCGGACCTGTACTGAGTTAGCCTCTCCTGTTCTGGACAAATTTAACTATGCTAGATTTCCAATTAATCTAAACTCCAAGATTCTACCTTCTGATATTGTCAGTCTAACAAAAGTGTGCACTTCTATAATATGATATCAAGAAGCCCCTCTCATGTTCTGTTCTCTGGAAGGCATCTCTTCAAATGATTTCCACTATCAAAGCACCCCCATACTCTTAAGTAGCATCATATTTGAATTTTCAGGGACTTAATTGTAATCTCAGCAATATCTGACTGTCAGCAAGGAGGTGGCATAATAGACTATAATCGTTTTGCACAGAGTAAGGACAGCTCTAGCAGAAAATGTTTAATTCTAGGTGAAGGCTCCTGCAGAGTCAGTAAAGGGCATGGACGAATAAGGAACTGCAAAAAAGTTCCGATGACGACACGTTTGCCTGGAACAGCAAGCTCAGCAGATTTGCTGCAGCTAACAGAACCATTACTGCTGCATGTCAAACTATGAAAAATGCCAAAGGACAAGAGTATCACAGTGAGTGGGACAGGAAGATAGCAACAGCAGAAAACCATAAATGAGAGTACCAGAATCAAGCCACCATCTTCAAACCAGCTAAAAGTTATTAAGTCAACAGTGTTATCAAATCCATGAAATAGAAATGTGCCTAAAGCTTGCATAAGTCCCTTTCCTGTGTTAGTTTAATAAAAATACTACTATCAGTAACCAAACTGTTCATTATATGAATATCTAGTCAAAGCCCAATTTTTCTTGATGCAGAATTGTCATATGCTACTACGTCCAGGTTCTAACATTTTTATTTTGCTATCTGATGCTTGCTTTTTTATTTTATACATAAAATGCAAAGCCCAATGAATGAAGAGAAGGATAATGCATGAAAAAGATTCTGTTGCTTTGAAAAGGAATTAATTCTACATACTATTTATAAAGGCTTCTGTTACCACTGGAAGACTAGGAGTCAAATGAGTTCTCTGAAAACCAGCAGGTAGACCAGGAATAATACTCAAGTCCTAAAATCTCATAGAGATTTTTCTTTGCCCACCAGCACTCCTCACAGTTGCATTCTATAACAAAGGGCAGTCCTTCTTGTGCAGTGACCACAAGAAGCATTAGTGCTTAAAAGCCTCCAACTTGAAATGTCTAACTAAAAAGTATAAATTTTTAATATAAAGAGGTAGAAGTACAAAATAAGTAAACCAAGATGGATTCATAAAGAAGCACACAATATCCCCACAGGAATGCAAAGTAGCTATTTAAGGCTTACAGTACCATTTAACAGCCAGAAAAATAATAACATAAACAAAAATGAGAACACAGCACATGACCTTTTACACAGCTCACTGTGAGTCTGCGCCAGGCTGTGGCTGTTTAATTCAGCACTACAACGAGAAAATGTTCCTGAAGGTAGCATGTGGCATTCCAAATGCAGCTTTCACTGGCCTGCACTGTTAAACATTTATAACACTCAGTTCTCTATTAAGCAAGGTTTTAAATTTACTCATTATTGTAGGTAAAAACGAATTTAGATAATAGAAACTGCCTGAGAGTAAATGTAAATGCAGGTGTTGTTTGGAAATGAATTTGCTTGGGGTTGGAGGGACTCCCCTGACTTCACCGTCAAAGAGTTTAATTAATCATGTCTGGAAAAGAAAAAACACTCAGGTTACAGGGCTGCCCTTTAAGAACTTACTTTGTCCCTGCTATCACCCTGTATCTGAGCTACTGATCCTTTAAGATCACTAGTTTCTATCCTGCTATGTGATGGGACTTAACTCAATTTATCTTGCTCTTAATTTAACCGTTAATAAAAACTGAGCATTGAAGAACATAGCTCAGAAGGTTCTGAATAGTGCCTCTGGGATACACATTTTATCCTTCCCACTGTTTCTATTCTTGTTACATCAGTATGCAGAAGTCATTTCAACTGAATATTCCTAGACACAATAAAATTGCATGCAGAGGATGGGTTTGGGTTTAAATAAAAAGTGTAAGATTCAGGCAATTCACCCATCCTCTACGCAGTACCGGTGCTTGATGTCCTAGGCTTCCATGAACAGGTCTATTTATCACTGAAGATTATGAAGGGAAACCATGAAAAAGCAAAGATTTGTCGTAGTTTAAGCTTAAGGAGACAAGTGCATTTGCAGCAAAAGAAAGATTCCCCTTACACCTATTTCAGGCTGTCTTATGTATTAGAAAATCTTGACTAGACAAACTAAATTCTATACCAGCATACAATTTAGACCTCAAGAAGACCATAATCCTTTGCTTTATTTTAGAATCAGTTTGCCCTCACTTGTAATTTTCATACCTTGTGTGAAGCTAGAGTCAACTGCAGAGCTGCATGGCTCTTTTCTCTCTGACATAAACTGAACTGATCTCTCCTCTCTGCCTGACACTGGTACTTCTGAAAACTAAAAATACAGAAGCAAAGCAAGAATGGAACTTTTATTTTGGACCAGCCCTTGGCTGACACTGCAGAGAGATCACTTCAGACAACTTTCCAGAATCTGCAAAAGGGACTAGAGCAGAGTGACCTTTGGAACAAGAAATACATAAGTTTGAATCCACTTCTATCACTTACCTGGTACATCGCCACCAAGGAAATCACTCAGCCTCAGTTCCCACCTCTACAAAATGGGTCAAAGAATATTATCTCTTATAGACACAAATCCTTAACCCAAGTAGTTGCTATGTGATACTGAAGGTTGTAGATTGCAAAATAATAGTTCTTCCATATGAAAAATTGAGCAATTAATCCAATTTTTAAATAAGGCTTACTTAAAAAAAACAAAAGTATTGTTATGGGGACAGTGGCGGTGGAAGCCTATGTAAAACACCTCCTAGGAAGCACAAGACCGGCTCTCCCAAATTGATTTCACTTGAATGCACGTTTACAAATACTACATCCTCTTTATGTGTTATCTCCAGTAAACTACTAGAGTTGATTGTGTTTTGGCAAATATGCCAAATGAGATCACACTTAACAAATTACTATGTACACATTCCTATTAAACTATGTTCCCCTTTCTCCTTAGATGTACTGTGTTTTTATAGTCTGATAGACATTTTCTATTTGATGTATTGACTATAATTTATATATTCTCAAACATCTTTAGTTCTGAAAAACAGCTACTGTGCTTCATAGCATGTTTTCTCTTTGACACATTAAGTTTCTCAACAGAATGATATGATACTATTTTATATCCATCTGAATATGATTAATCATTCACTCAATGCTGTCTATGTTGTTCTTCAAAGACAAGAACTAGTCAATTATACACCTTTTGATAACAACAGCTTCCTCAGAGTTTAGGTGTGTTAAATAGAAGACCATATTAATATTTTTGATTGGATTACTGAACACAACCATTTGCAGTCTCACTGTTTGAATGTTCACTTTGTATGCTTTGATCCTGTGACCTGAAACACCGTTTCTAAGATGATAGCGTGTAATCTATTAACTGGTGATAGCTTACTGTTTTTATTTTTTATTTTTTGTAGTTCTGAATTACTTGTACCCTTACACTGTTTTGTTTTGTTCTGCTTTTTTTCTCTTTTTCCTTTTAAATAAAAAAAAAAAAAAAAAAACTTAAGTATGAAGACTCACTCAAGCTAATACGTCATTTTATACTTATTCCTCAGAGGTACCCAAAAGAACTGTTTTCAGTTTTAAAACATGCCAGAGTAAGAGGTCTGAAAAAAAAAAAAAAAAAGAAAAAAAAAGAAAAGCTAGACACTTACATCCTTATCAAGGCTTACATGGACATATTCGTTCATGCAAAAAGTACCTTTTATTTTGTTCTCTCTTTTGCAACTTTGGGTCCATTTTGACAGTAGCCATAATATTTTCTCTCTTTTTCTGTATTTTTGTAACATTTCTCCTTTGATAGCAAAATAATATTCCCATCAAACTACATAAAACTAACAATTGAAAAGTTTCACAGAATTGGTATGATTGTTAAATTTTGTCTCATTTAGCACTTTTAACCTTCTTAAATGTTATCCTTGGTGATTTTTTTAAGAATTCAAGATTCTATTAAAATATATGCTGTTTATTGATCATGATTTTCTCTGAGAAATGTGTCTTGAAGCATCATTATCACAGAGAACATCATACAGTGCACTGCTACAAACCCAGAGAGTACAACCTTCTGTGCACCTGGGGTCGATGGCATAAAAGATGGTGTAGATGGTATATCTAGCTATCCTAAACCAAGTTGTCACCATGTTACCCATAATGGTGTTTAAATCATCCTTTAATGACACATCTGCTCTACATGGCGTCAACCATGCTTTCCATTCAGAGTTGGTTGGTAAGAATATTTCCTCTAACTTCTCTTCAACACAAAACAGATCCAATCACCATGTGTACTTCCAGTCTCCCTCAAAAAATTTTCAAAACCATTTTCTCAAACATTCACTTTTCAAAAGGTAGAGCTCTCATCAAGCCAATTATAGGCATATATTCAACACCCTTTGCTGAAGAAAACATTCTACACACTGAAATCTAGCTGAGCAAACACTCAGCTAAAGAAATTATTTCATACCCAATTTTAACTTAATTATTCAAAAAACTATCATAATATTCCCATCAAATTAATTGCAGGGATAGAAAATCTGAAGATTAGTCATTTAACTTGTCCTTAGCAAACGGTTACGGAGTTTATTTTTACTTTATCTCCTAACAAAGTGAAATTCTTTTATGAGCACAAAGCCATCTGCACTTAATTAACCACACAATCCACCCAAACATTATCAGATCCCAAGAGAATGAAAATGTGTACATATTTTTTCAACAGCACCTTCATGTAAAACATTTAAATCACAGCATATCTAGATAACCTAGCTCTACTTTGCAGAACCATTTTTATGTCAATCTTCAGCTAAGTGGCACAGACAGCCAGGTTTCCCCACCACAACATTTTATTGTCTGGATACTGATTTTTGTTTTCCTAGAAGAAACTGTTCACATTGAAGATCTTGGTAAACATAATGGAACATATCTAGAAGGTTTTTCTACCTTGAAGCATTGGCTATTATTAAGAACAAGGGACACATCACCATCAGAAAACATTCATTAGTGTTTTATGTTCTGTGGACCACAGTCCTATATGTGCAAAATTGATTTTGTAATTCTTTCCATTGCTAACCATTTTGGGGTTACTTACCTACTGAAAAGAGGACACCTCACAGTGTACGTAATTCTTTTCATTAAGTGTTAGACAGAGGTGACTAGACTGTGGTCCACAGAACACAAAACACTAATGAACTATAGTTATAGGGGAAACTATAATGATAAGAATTATGTACACTGCAAGGTGTCCTTCTCTTTCCGTAGGGTACATAACCCCAAAATGGTTAGCAATGGAAACAATTACAAAATCAATTTTGCAGATCTAGGAAAAGGCAAGAAGTTTTGCGATCCTCTCTTCCAGTAATCCCTTGGTTTTCAGGACTTGACTTGCTTCTTGATTAGTCATGATTCTTTCCCTCAGGGTTGGTTTCATGGGATGATTAAACTAGTAACAAGAATACTGCCCTGAGAACTTGAGTATTCTGTACACTAATTCAAACTCTCCAGTAAGAAGAGTCATACCTGAAGCTAGGATACTGTCCGATGTTCCTTTAAGTTTTTATCAGTGAATTCTGATTTTCCAGTTCTTCGTAGCAAATCTAAGTATTGTTATGTTTACATGGTTACATATACATAGAGAATAACAGTGTTTGTAATCGTTGAGTTCTCTTCAGTGGGAAAAGGTACATTTCTTACTGCAGGGAAAAAGACTGATCTGGTCTTTGGAAGTTAAAAATGGCCAGTCTCATGTCTTGAGGATAAAAGGCACATTTTGCCTAACCTTGAAGCTTCCGTTTGGATTCATATGACACCTGGAAATATGGAAGCTGAGAAACAGTAACTAATTTTCCGCTTTAACTCAGCAGAAATATCTAACCTCCGGGGTGCTAAAGAAATGAGATAGAAAGAAGTCAAATAGGGAAATACTATACACACACACACACACACACACACCCTACATCTCTATGCTAAGTGGGGCTGAGGAAAAAGGAAAAAGAGTGGTGAGGAGCAAAGATGCTATTTCCAGGTGGGTGGCCAGAGAAGTTTGCTGCTCACATGACTTTAAGGAGACTGAGTGAGTTAAATGTGGATCTGGAATACAAGGCCCAGAGGACCATGCAAGAGCACACCCTGAACGGCCAGGGGAGTTGGCTGTATTTCAGGAACATGCTTCAAAGAGGCCAGTGTAACTGAAGTTGAGTTAGTGAGAGGAATGAAATAGGAAATGACCAGAGCTATGAAGAAGCTATACCTATAGGACATTGAGACTTTGGCCTTAACTTCGATAGAGATAGAAAGTCACTAGAAATTTCCAAACAGAAAAGCAATGTGAATAATGTTTTAAAAGAAACATTCTGGCTATGATTTTAAAAATAGATTTCTGTAGGGACCAGAGTTGGAAACAAGGAGACCAATTAGAGGTATTTAGTCACTTTGCCAAGCAGAAACAGAACAAGACAATAGCATGCATGCATGGTCCAAGAAAACAAAACATACCAACAACAAAACCCTTCCAGCAAAGCTCCACAGCATCCTGAATAATGCAAATCTCTGATCAGTTTATTTTCTCAGAATAAGAGTACTCATCTCAGAAGGAGAAACCAATGAGAATAAAAAATACATGCTCTTCAGAAAATTATTCAAGACCTAAATGTTCCATTTACTGTATGTCATTTCTACAACACATTTTTCAACACCTACTTATTTACTGACATTTCTAGAACAGATACACACAAACAAAAGGACAAGTAGAAACCAAATGGGGCTTTTTATTTAATATTAGCACCTACTTATACTTAAACTAAAATCTTAAAAGTTCAATCTTGAAATAATATAGCAAATCAGTATGAAGAAAAAGATGTTAAAATTTTAAAGCACTAAGAATGAAAGCCTCAGAAATCATGTATTTCACAAGCCCTCCTATGCCACAAACAACCTATGCGACAGGAATGAAAACTCTGCGAAGAAGACACAAAATGAGATGACCTGCTCAAGTTCCACACTGAGTCTAATTTCAAGTCTTACTTTCTTCTATAACGAGCCATGGTTTTACTTCTGAATGCCGTTTTTCTGTACTTCCTTCCAAACAGAGACTGAAGGTTCAAATAATAAATAAATACCTAAACATGATCAATGTGCTCAATAATGTACATTGATTTGTCATTCTGAACTCGGTATGTGAGCTGAATTTCTAGAGTGCAGCGTAGGAATATAATGATAGGGTAGCTCATGATGAAGTTACTGATGAGGTTCTTCTCTATTTGAATAGAAGCAAAATGCTTTAAATAACAAATCTGGAGAGAAAATCCCAAAAATCCTATTCCCAGATCTTTCTGATGAAAGCCTTACTAAGTAGACTATTTTCACTTCAGCCTGTTTACAGTTAAACCCAGCCTCATATTTACTGAAGAAAGATCATCTTGAATGATAAATATATAAATTATATAATTTATATAAATATATAAATTATATATATTTATATAAATATATAAATTATATATATTTATATAAATATATAAATTATATATAGATAGATATATAGATATATATGGTATCATGCACTCTCATTGTTTGGAGAAAGTATTCTGCTTAAATGAAGAGGAAAAGATGATAAAAAGAATTTTGAATTCTCACTTAAGCTTGCAATGCAAACCTATATATATTTTCTGTTCCTCAAATCCAAGCCAAGTGAAATAAGACCAATTCCAAAATATTACCTTATTTTGTAAAGAACTGCATTATAAATTTAATTTAAAAGAAGCAACATAATTAAAGAGAAAAGTCCCAGTTTACCTGTTTTAAAAGGTCAGTGTCAAAAGTTGACACAAGAAAATGTGTTTCAAATTGCACCTTTTAAATTTAAATTCCACTTTAAACATTTTCCTGCAAAGTCAATCACTGCAGGAGGGAAGTACTTCAGGGATTTTTAGAACTGAAAATATGTTTTAAAGCAAAGCACAACTCTAACAGCATTGTACATAATTTGAGAGAACTTGACATCATTTGAATTGCTTTAAGTGTGCACAATATATTGTAAAATACATTTGGAGTTCATATGACCAAATTAACTCAATACATTTTTCTCAATTACCATAAAAAAGGCCAAAACGGTATTGTAAAAACATGAACAAAGGAAAGAGTATATACAATGCTTCAAACTACTAGTTAATCAGGAGCCTTACTAGAGGAGTGTCCATCTGGAATTTAGAGATTCATTTATTGAGTTCACTTATATTGATTCAGTTGCCTTTTCTCAAAGTTTTAGATGTCTTCACTTATTTTTCATTATAATTATGTGCACAAACATATACATATAATTTGTATTCACAAACTGTATATTGATAGCTTTTATCACATAACTTGCAGCTGAATTTTATTGTTTTTTATTGTACAATGTCATTTTCAATCTCTCTCAAAGCTTTATTCTCTAAACTTCTGTGGTACAGGAATAGAGTCTATACTGTTTTTTTTTTTTAATATTCTCATCACATCAAATATATAGGAAGGCAGATGCTCAATGAGCTTAATTAACACATTTGCTTTAAAAATTATGAGAAAAAATGACTTTAACGCACTCTTATAATGCACATTACAAATAAAATATGAAGAACAAGTAACTTTTTCCAAACTCTAAATAATATATTTATTTTGTAAGCTATACAAAACTTAAATCTGTATTGGAAGTCTGTCTTAGTTACTTTATGCTTGTGGCTGAGACAAAATACCTGAAGCCCAAAGCTGGGAAAGGAAAGGTTTATTTCTTACAGTTTTTGGAGGTTTCAGTCCACACTCAGTTGGCTCCAAGACGGGCAGGCATGGCTGGGCTGCAGTTCATGGCAGCCGCCAGCAGCCAACTCAAACCAGCAAAGAGAAAAACACACCTTCTTCCTGCCATTACATCACATCCTGGTTCCACCCTTATGTGGGTGGAGCACTGACACCAGCAATCCAAGCACTATACAATGAACCATCATGAATGAACAATGCAAACTCATGAGGCCTGGGGGACACAAACATAAACCATGACAAAGTCTTATCTATCTTTCACAAAGAAAAAGAAACTATTTGATTGGTTTTGCTGTAGCTTTCCTTGATGGTAGATTTGGTGGCTACGGTTGAATGGAGGACTTTCCTGCATGCTGAGCAAATGCTTTGCAAATAATTTGTTACCTTACTACCACCTACCCCACAGGGCTTTGGGGACAGCCACTAAGCGGACAGCAGGGAATGGTAACCAGAATCACAGAGATGATTGATACCAACAGAATTTCTCATATACAAAGGAAATTAAAATAGGTGAAGACTATAGTATTGCAGGCCTTGCCAAGGTGAAAAAGATTGTCAGCAATGATGTGCAAAGAAGAAAAAAGCAGACCAAATAGTCACTATTACATTTTACAGTTAAAAAAAATCAGAAAAGAAAAAAAAAAAAAAAGGAAAGGAAACTAAAGACCACATCTAAATAAGCCAGTGATAGATATTCAGGGAGCTAGTGATATTTTATTACAGATCTGCTATGAAAATAAAGCTACAAAAAATTGCAGGGGCTGGGGATTTAGCTCAGAGGCATAAGCGCCTGCCTTGCAAGCAGGCAGTCATGAGTTTGATCCCTGGTACAGATAAAAACAAAAAGACAAAAAAAAAAAATTGCAAAGGTATGACAAAAATATTTCAAGATATGTTTCATTGTATTGCTTTCATTTTAATATATATTTCGCACAGACATAATTATACGTATATGTGAACTGTTCCTCTGTGAAAAATAAGTAAATAAAGCCTACTTATAAGTATAGCTAATAGGAAATGACAGCAAAAAAATGCATTTGTTTATCCAAATTTAAAAATTAATATATTGATAAAGGATCAAAATTCTGTAATTGCAGATATAGCTAAATCTAGCCACATTACTTTGAAAAACATACCAATTTTAAGAAATCAACTTTTGTGATTAAAAAACAAAATTTTCTTAATTGAAACACTTTCTAATGACTCTAAAATCCTTAAATTCAGCAACTTTCTTCTCTACTATAGGATGCAATAGGATCACTTACACTACACTATGTAATCCTGGGTTTATGTCCCTTACCTGAGTACAAAATCTTTAAGGGTGGGTCTTGCATTACATAGTATTAGAGTCTATCCTTTTAACATAATGTTTTACCATGCAATAATTTTTGAGTGAAAAAAAAATCATGTTTACATGAAAGTACCTAGAAATTAATGGAATTCTTGCAGTTACCAAATGAGTAATACATCAAAAATGAATCATTCACTTATCGTTTTTGTTTGCCTTCCTAATGAATGTTTTGAGTTTGCAAATAAATATGAAAAAATGCGCAGAAATGTATTATTTTAACTGGTAGAAATCTATTTAAAAATTTAAAAAAGCAACTCAGACTGCAAAACCCAATAGTCCTACTACTTTCTTATACGAAGGGCTGCTTTAAATTTGAAGATTGTGATTATGATATATCATATTTATTTATAATGTCTGCCCTACAATCTTAGTAAAATAGATTTGCAAAAGTTTTCATCAGGACAGAGTTAAGGAATAAGACATTCTGATTGAGTTACTTTATCTCCCTAGATGTGCTAAACACCAGAAGCCCAATATATCTTCATACTACTTAGAATTATGTTTCCTTCATTTTCTAATTAAAGGCCTGATTATATTTATGACAGTTAGAGAATTTAATATGTACATGCTTCCTTGTTGAAAAATTAAAGTAATCAGCTCACCTTCAAGTCACTACAGCATTTATAACAAGGAAAATATATATAGCCTTACTGTTATTCTCTCAAAATAAAAGTGATAATTTTTCATTCATGAAATGGAAAGAAAAGATGGAAATGAGAATATTGTTTTAGAATATTTGGAAGAACCCACGCTTTTAAAGACTGATTAAAACTAGAATGGAATTCCATCAATAGTATGCACTAGAATAAGGATTTATGCTATGTCCTAAAATTTTGAAGATAGCTTATCAGAGATTATTCAGTATGAAGTGTGTTGTTACTGGAAAATGTGACTTTTGAATTTATTCTAAGAAAGGAATGTTTACTCATTTATGAACAAACATTTTCATATAATTTTATATAATGTTAAGAAATTGGATTTTGACAATACTATCAAACTAAACGAGTGAATTTTTCCGGAGTCAGTATGATTACATCATTTCTACACGTGAGTTGAAGTATGTTTGCAGGGATTGTAAGTGTAGCTCAGTGGTACAGCTCCTCATAAGGTGCGTGAGGTGCAGCACCATAAAGAAAAAGAAAAAAAAACAATGTGACTGGAGAATAGTAAAACAGATACAGATACGCTGATAGCACTGCTAAGTGGAAAATTGTAAGGCTTCAGGATAGCCTCCAAATTACATTACCTGCCACCCTACACCCAAGTACATCACATAGATGAAAGAAATGAGTCTTCACAAAAGACTCTTTCCTTTACAACTGAACTTTGAAGTCTCAGTAATCTTAAAGATCTGAGAACAGGTGACTTATTGAACATTCTTGGAATACCCACATACTTTGTGATACATAACTCTATATAATGTTCATATATAGAGAATAATATAGCTATATATTATAAAGTGTTCATATATTATATAATATCCATATCTATACCTCTATCTATATCTATCTAACATACTTTTGTCTTTGCCCACTGAACTGAAAATTCCTTTAATTTGGAGATGACATCTCGTGCATCTCTGATTTGTTTCATGATGTGCTTTGTAAACTGGACCTTTACTTTAGCTCATCTTTCTGTCCTCTGCTAGTGGAATGTTTCTATTGGTTCAGGGTTCAGCATAGGTGCTCTAAAACTTTACCTTAACTCTGGCTCCTACCTTCTCCTAGTGAAGATCATTACTGACTGTCAAGGACTCTAGGCCCTTTTTATGCCTTTGTGAAATGTTTCATCAATAAAAACAGTGCAACCATGCTTTATGGCTATGTTGGTACACAGAAGAGCAAATTAATATCACATATTGCATCCTTTTATTTGACCAAAAAGGACAATCTTAACTTTTGATTTTAAAAAATCTTAAAATGTGTCTCAGACTCCTTTATTGTGAGTCCAAAATACTGTATCCTTGCTCAAGAGAAAGTAATCTGATCCAGGGATCCCCTCCAAAGTCAAGGTTGTATAGAGTCTGTAGCACTTTGTTCACAGTATTTTATTGTCTTCCTGTGAAGTGTCAAAGAAAAAGTAGTCCCTAGTAATCATTTATTTATAGTCACTACTTAAAAAATTAACTTTTCTAGATAACTGATATATGTTTTTCCATCCTAACCTTAATTGTGACTTCTTCCATCAAAGTGCCAAGACCTTATTTACTTTCCTAGCTCCAGAGACTCATATACTATTTGTTAAACAATAAATATCTATTGAACAAACAGAATTGTGCTCATTTGTGCCAGCTCAAACAAGATCCTGCTGACTGCTCCTCCAGAAGACATATTCCTCCAGTGAAAAGTACAACATCCTTCTGCATAAGAGAACTGATGAAGCTTTTGATTGTCATTGAAATGTATCTAGATAGTTGCATCTTCAGTCTGAACATGAAATGGACAAACAGTTGGAAATGACCTGTGACAGTAATTCATTATACAGGATCATTATTAAATTATATGACTGCATCCATATACTGCCATGGTGCCTTTGCTTTAGATGTTAACCTTAGTATGAATTTCAAGGAAAAATTAATGCAAAAATGAAGAAAATGAATGTTAGTGTAGCTCATTTTATCTTGAATTTAATTCCCAGTACACATACACATACACAAAAAAAGTAAGAAAAAGAAAATTAAAGCTTGTATTTTAAAAGATCATAAATCACAGAAGTTTTATTTATTACACTGAAGGACTTTATTTCTAATTAATATAAAAGTAAAAAATAAACTAAGAACTTTTTTTCATGATATTGTATTTCTGCACATCTAATCAATAATTAGGCATTTGATATGGCTCCAGCTATAAATGTATTCCGACATTCATTTGTTCAAGTCATGGGTAGTAAATGCCACTTACAGACAGTGTGTCAGACTGAAAGAAATAACAACGTGACAGAAGATCTCAATCTATTGAGATAGATAAAGTATATTAATACACACTCTATTAGAGTAGGGAATCACTGTGATGAAAAACACAGTTTTTAAGCTTGACTTAACTTTCAAGTTAGCTACTTCAAGTTATTGCTAATAAAGTCTTCAAATACCATTTTAATAACTACCAAAGAAACTTCATAAATAAATAGAAACAAAACATTTTAAAACATCTGTCATTTTAACCACAGTGAATTAGTCTGCACACCAAAAAAAAAAAAAAAAAAAAAAAAAAAAAAAAAAAAAAACAAAGCAATCTACCAAAAAAAAAAAAAAAAAAAAAAGGGAATTTGCATCACAGGTGCATGCAAAGGCAAACAGGAGTGAAACGGTGTCCCCAAATCAGAAAACACCTGAGACCACTGGGCAGGGGCAGAGTATGTGTTGCATATAACGTGTACCAGTCCGGCCCTTCTACTTGGGGCTCACTAGGCATCAAAGGCAGAAGTCAAGCAGGAGAACCAGTCTCTTGTGTGGATTCCCACAGAACCTCAATGCAGCTGTAGAAGAAAGCGAATGAATATTCATGAGCCCCCAAGGGGCCGTGGCTCAGAATGAAGGACAGGTGCAAGACTACAGATTGTCTCTCCCACAGATGAAATATCTCAGTATTCAGGTGAGTGAATAATATTCTTCTAATTTGGAATCCTGCATGATGATAATTATCTCAGCATCCAAGAAGAGATTAACTTTTACAAAAGAAATGTCATATTTTAAAAATTTCTTTAATTCTCCATGACAATACTTAACGATCTTTCATTTGGCCATCACAGAAACTGACTCCCAGGGAAACACAGTTTTGCTTAAGATCAGAGTTTCAATTTCATTTCCCTTTCTTTTGCTCAGTGAATGGACCTACGTATTCAGGCCTATGAATTTCACAGTGGGTAACTCAGAGAACTGGGGGTGAGGGTATTAGATAATTCTCTACAAATTATTAATTACGAACACTTGTTTTTGCTTTGATTTATTCAGATGATTGCTTTCATTTTGTTGAGTATATGTAGATGTACATCGCTACATCATTAATCCAATTTGCGTTTTTAAAAGCTTATATAGGCTTCTCTGAGAATGAAATAGGAGAGATAAGTTCTATTTTGCCAGACACATTTGTAAGCTTTTCAATAGTGACACAAATCTGAAAATTTCATAATTGCATATTTTCTTTTGGAGGACCAATCACCATTTTAATACAGAAACTGTTAATAGAATTAGCAGATGGGTGCTTTATTTGCTTTTAAAGAGGGTTACAAATAGCAGCAATTAGTCACTGATGAAGACCTCTAAGTCAAGAGGTTTTTCATAATTCAGCACCATGATAATTTTTGGTATCATCTGCAAAACAATAAATACAAAGACATTTGTAAAAGCAACATATGTCTTGACAATTTTCTAATTATCTGTGTATAAAATATTCAATTCTTCTGCACAGACGGAACTTTTCACATGACATATTTGCATGCTCAAGCATACAAAGATTACTAAAAATTAGAAAACCCATATTTCTACCATTTGTTTCTATCTGACTCCATCCAGTGAGAGCCCAGAAGTATACATATTTTTTTCCACAAAGGAGGTAACTGCTCATATGAAAAACAGGGGCAAGGATGTGTGATGAACTGAAAGCAGGATTCATTCACAAATAGCAACACAAATCAGACTCCACACTTTTCAGTGAAAATAAGACAGGAAAAATGCCAGATGGAAACTGGCCAAATGGTGTTCTTTTAGGAATTGTGCCCAAGTTATCCTGAAAGCAAACAAAAGAAAATCAGAGGGAAAGAGGGAGACCTGAGGAGGATGTCCTGAAAAAGCTTTTTGGCTCCAAGAGGCAGAAAACAATATTTAAACAGTTTAACCAGTTCATAGAAAAGTTGTTATTTTAGGCTAGGAAATGCAATTAATTATGGTGGACTTTCTGCAACGTTTGAGATTTACTGATTGTACACTAGCAAATCATTATTAATAGTTGTAATTAACCCATTTTCTGTGTGGTTGTTTAGTCATTCAGTATTGGTATGTCTTTATTCATCCAACAGTCAAAGAACATGTTTAGATTTCAGTCATCTTTTTCAGACCAACAGAAAGATGCTCCTGCATCCCCAGCTCTCCCTCCTATGGGGCCTAAGAAGATGTCTAGGTTACTGTAGACATCACAGAATCAACTAGGACTGCACATTTTTGCCCTGTTGTGAAGAAAGAAATCCAGATTGAGCCCTCTCCTGGTTGTCGAGAGTCTCCATAAATATAAGCACTTATCCTACATCTCAGTTTGGGATATACAAAATATTTGAAAGCTGCAAGCCTGGAGTTCTCCAACTGTTCCAGTGTCCTCAAATTTCCTTTTATACAAAAAAATGTGGACTATGACAATATACAGGGAGTTAGGCTAAATGTTCCTATTTAGTAAGAACCATTTGCTCCATCAACCAGATATTTGTGGCCTCACATTATGCATAGAAAGTCTAATTTTACATGCAAATCCTTAGCGACTATAAAGAGTGAGTTGGGGCTGCAAACATAGCATTATCTTTATATTCAATAAGTAAGGAACTGTTCTATTTCTGCAGTAGAATTTTCATGAATGCTGTTCATTCACACCTGTTATACCTTTTCACATTATTGTTAAAAATAGTAATTCATGAATGTTTCTCCATACTCGACGTCTTGATCCTAAGATTTATTACCAAAAATACATGCATTCTCATTTAACTATGTATCAATTCTTCAGAAATAATGATAAAATATACTCTTTATTTTTCTGCCCAAAACAAAAATGTGTGTGTGTCTTGGTTTTGCTTATATTTCATTTTGGGTAGTTTGGGGAACTATTGGTAAAACAATTAGCACCTTCTGAAACATTAACCTTGTTAACAAAATAATTTATAGTTCAAGTGAAGTAATGAAGTCCTGTTAAGCCTTAACATAGTCTACAGGTCATTTTAGCATTTCCTTCAGAGCTTTCAAATGTGTCAAAAATAATAACTCAATTTTTCCAAAAATGGAATTCTTATGAAAAACCTGGAGCTAAAGCAATTTCTCTTTCATTCACATTAACTTTTACACACACGAGGAGGATGGCTGGAGCTGCTTCCTAGCCCAGAATGCCCAAAGAAATAGCAGTAGCAGCTGTATCATCTAATAATCAAGCATATGACCAAGTACAACAAAAATAAAATTTAAGAAATATACTTGCCGTAACGTAAACAACCAAATTAAGGAAGTGAAACTCTGAAATAGATTCTTTTATTTTTCCAGGTATGAGAACGATCAATAGGAGAAAAGCAAGGTTGGGTCAGGGATTGTAGAGCCTAAGGAAAGCTACAGAAATTAGAAAACGGAAGATCAAGATGAAAGTGATGGGTGGTTAGGCTGTGTAAGGACTTCACACCTACAACAAGAACTGTATAATGAAGAGAGAAGGCAGACATGGGTAACCCGAGGGGAGAAAGTATTCAAAGCAAAAAGAATAACAAGTTCAAAAAAACTGGCGTGGGAAGTATTTTGCACCATATGAGTGGCATAAAACAAATCGCGGAGTGCTTTAATTTAGTGAATAATGCTGAGAGTCAAAGGGGTTGAGGCGCCCGGAAGCAGGCTATCACCCAGTAAGCATATGTAGACCTCTTTGAGAGTCCGGACTTCATTGTAACAGAAAGCCACTAGCAGATTTTAGATAGCAGAACATGTGTGTATTTGTATGTCAGAGAGACCCCCTACAGGGAGAACAGTACAATCAGAGACACAAAATCATGTTCATGTGTGGAACATGATTTAAAAGAGAAGATGGTGGAAGCGCTCAGATCTGATAAGTTTTGATATAAAGATAAAAGAAGTTACTGAAACATGCGAATAGTGTATAAGAAGAATGCGAGGATTTAGCTCAGTGGTGTAAGCGCCTGTCTGGCAAGTACAAGGTCATGAGTTCGATCCCCGGCACCAAAAAAAAGTATATAAGAGGAATGAGTACAATATGAACTCTGGGCTTTCACAGTAAGTAAACAACAGTACCACACATTCATATAAGAGAGGTTTATGCAAAGAATAGACTGGGACACGTCTTAGTCTACTGTTGCTACAACTGCGTACCAACCATAGACTCAGTAATTTAAAAAGAAAAATGGTTTATTCTGTCCCCAGGTTTGGAGGGTCAGTACTGACTGACCCTATCTGCCATGACCATTCTTGCTGCTTCATAATGAGGTATAGGGCAGCATGCAGCGAGGCCAACCAAACAAACTACTCAGATCATTCTTCTAAAGCCACACATGTAATCATGGGGAGATTTCCTGGGGATCTCATCTAATCCTTCTGTCTTCCAATGCCTCTGCTTCAGACATCATTAATCTATGACTCTGTAAACTCAGTTGTTACTCTTTTGACAATACACAACAGAAACAAATTTCAACAAGAGGTAATGAGGCCATTCTAATCAAAACAAGGTACTTGAAAAGAAAATCCTGGTTCCTCTTTTGCTTTATGTTTGTGATAACATTAATTACTCACATCTATTGAACACATATTCAGTGCCACGTATATTTTAAGTGCTTTGCAAATTTTTACTTATCATTCCCCATTAACAACCAATGAGGCAGTTCATTTTAGAGATAAGAAAACTAAAGTACATAGATTAACTAGCACTAGTCTATCAGCCAAATGACAAAGCCAAAGAGAATCTGGCATCAGTACTTATTACCTGACCCCTGTGTCAAAATGTTTTTGCCAATGGAGAAGCCAATGAGATGGACTGAATGAGGAGCCCAGAGGACAAACGTGAAAATAAGATACATACGAACAGAATCCTAGGGATGCCACATAGATTTAGGTACCTACTAGAAGAGGCATATGAGACCAAGAGATGCAGTGAGCAATAGAGGCGAAAGCCATTGAGTGCAAGTTTTCAGTGTCCAGATGAACGCAAAAAGTCAGAACTGATCTTCGGATTTAGCAAAAGGAAACGTGATTACCTTCTGAGAGCCACATGGAGAGGTTAGCTGCGTCAGAGACTTCTCTTCATGATTAGTTAGGCATTTCATATTCAAAATAGTTTACAGTACCACATGTTTAGATGCAGACCAACACAACCTAGCAAAGAGAGAAATTTATCCCTTGCAACAAATCATAGGCTGAACTATGACTTCATGCATGGATATTGTGTGCGATGAATTTTTAAGTTTTACTCACATAAATTTCACAACATACTAAACTGGCAATCATTTTCCTAACTCTGTGTAAAGGGAAAACGGACATTCTCCTAGACTTCATTTTTAAAAAAATCCTCGATGTTGTTCTACTACCTTAGTCAAATAAGACCTGTATTAACAAATTCCAAATAATCAAATCTCTAGCTATTGTCTAAATCTTCTCCTCCATAAATCCTTCATCAATTCACTTGAATAATTCGGCATCTGGTGTGTTATTGTTACTGTTTTATCATCTTTTTGTAGTTATATAAACATAGATAAATCTTTCCTTGATTTAACTTGAAAATTCTTTCACTTCTACACTTCCATAACATTTACATTCACTTCCCTGGTAATCCATCCATACCCATTGCTGCAAAACTGGCTATTTCTAAATGAGAAGCACTGCACTGCTACATCTAGAATTGTGACGTTGTCCCGTCTCATCACGTATCTCACTCACTCATGCCCACATGAGGCATTATAACCTCCACTGTTTTACCCTTCCCTTACTTAGCGGTCTCCAATCTTTCCTGGCTTGACTTCCACTCCCTCCAATTTTGATCCCCCGATAATCATTTTCAACACACTTTCATGGGTGCAATTGATTTCTTCCAGTCTTTGACCTTCTCTCACAGCTGCCTTGCCAATCCCATTACCAAATCAGTCCTGCCATCTGTTTGCTCTCCTCCTCCTCCTGGGCTGCCAAGAGTTCCTGGGAAAATTGAATAACCACGCTGATTGACTCTGCTGCAAATTTATGATTTCCCATGTCAGCTGAGCTCTCAGAGCTGCTCAGAAGCCCTATTACTCACCCCGACTTGGCTGGTCTCTCCATTCCACGGGGCAGCTGCTCTCACCACACCCTCCTCAAGTCCACACCCTCGCCCTCACTTCCCTCAACCCAAACACAAGATTCCACTCCCACTGCTGAGAACATTGAAGTCATCAGGCAGGAGCCCCTCTTTGCCCTTCTGTAGTTCCAAATATATCTGAATCATTACTCATCTGTACCTTATTCTGCACGTCAGGGTCCTTGTTCTGTCATCCATCTGACCTTTGGATATCAACCCTTGCTACACCTGTCAAGTTCGCTTCTCTGCTTTCTTTCTCATCCCCTAACTTCTTAATTTTCTTTCAACTCAGAAACCTCCTGAATTTCTCTATTTTGTTTAAAAAAGAAAAGAAAAGGGAAACAGTCTTTCCTCATTCAATTTACCATCAAACAGCTCTTTTCTGAAAAAAAAAAATTCTTGGCAAAAGGATTTACATCAACATATTATTTATTTAAGATTAGTTCCATAAGACTTGGTGCAATCGCTGTAACTGGTTTCTATGCTCCTGAAACTTTTAGGAATCACAGAAGGCAACTTTTTCTCATTTTTCACAAGGGCATGTTGGGGATTTGCTTTATTAAAGATTCTTTCATTTATTAAATTGATGGAATTCAGGCCCTTTGTTTAATTTACCTAGAATTCAGATCCCAGTCATTTCAGTTGGAGAAACATGGAACATTTTTATACTGCTATTCTGGACCCCTCTTTCTTTTGATAAGGACACCATGCCCTTACTTGAGCGAATTACACTGCATGAAGGTAGTGTAGTAGGTCTGTTATTCAAAGAATGCTGTCCTCCTCTACATGGAAGGTCAGCAGTAGGAGATTTCGGCTTCCTTCTCTAATGATCACAGTGATTAAATACATTGATATAACTGGGTTTAACTCATTCTAGCAGCAATGTTTGTAAATGACAGTGTATGAGTTCCTGCTTATCTCAGAATTTATTTCTATCTCTGGCATTAGAATAAATCTTTCCTTTCCGGAACATGTTCTTTCATCCTCCACCTTGAGAGTTCCATATGGTTTATAAAGCTTTCTGTTTTAAAACATTAAGTTATGGACTTGGTTCCTATTGCTTTAAAAAGTGTGTTATTTTAGTTAAATGAGACAGTTTGCATACCCTTTGTTCGAAGCTAAGAGCCTACTAAGGGTTGTTTTTGATAACCTCAGGATTTTGCTTGTGATTTCTTGTCTAGTTAAAATGTCTCTTTCTTCCTTCTTAGATTAAGGAAACTCTCACTTATTACAAAATGCAACTGAAGGTTTCTTTCATCATTAAACTTTTCCAAAGTATCTTCCCTTTTCACCTTTATCTCCATCTTCCTAGAAAGCTTATTATATAAATTTAAATTTCTGTACAGTTAATTGCTCAATAGTACAAACAATATACTTTCCATATTTATACTCTCAGCAATAAGCCCAATTCCTGGATTAAAGCAATAATAGTACAGTTATTGTTAATTATAGCCTTTTTGTAATCATCAGGCTAGAACATACACATGTAAGTAAATAAACATATATTTCCGTGTGTCTATATGTAAAACAAATGCATAAGCAAATATGTATTATTTGTAAATATATGCATTTATACATCATATGCATACTGCATGCATATGTGCAAAATACTGTAGTGCCTTTATAATCTTATTCCCTTCATTAGCGCTTTAGTCAACTCAGTTCATGACTCAGAACACTAACATTAATATTAATATTCTTGGTATAGTTTACCTATGATATCAATATAAGTACACTCAGAATTCCCAAATCAAGAATTGGAACTGTTCTAAATTGCATAATGATAACAAGTTCTATCACTATGACATAGCACATTATGACTTACCATAATAATAATCTTTAAAGAATTTGTATTTCTAAGTAAATTTTGATAAAGAATGCTTTTAATTTTTTCCATAAAACAAAAGGTTTGATTTGTCACATAATACCTAAGAGCAATGCTTAGGAAATGAGGGTATTCCTACTGAACCCTATCAAAATAATTAAAACTCCAAATAAATATATAATCAAAAAACCTACATGATAAAATATACTGCATTTGATTTTACATAAATCATGCTCTTTGGCAACTATACATTATGAGTATTAATGTTTCTCTATAGAGCCTTCAGTTTAGTATTATTGCATATGTATGTAACCTCTGCATTATATATAATATTAACAGTGTCTTCAGCAATAAAAAACATTACAGGGCACCTCTTTTGAAAAATGTAACAATATAAGTAACACATTAATCTTTATTCACAGATCAAAGCTTCTAAATTCTTAAAGCACTAGATATCTCTAGGATGGCATAGGCCCTTCCAGCTCTAAGAGATTGAAAGTGAATTTCAAGTTGACTACAAGTCAAAGACCAGACATAAAACACCCACAGGGAAAGCATTTCATCTGTCAGAACAGCTTTTAATTGGAATTAAAGGTGGAAAAAAAAAGATGGCAGAAACAAGTGACTCCATGGACTGCGTCTACAATACTGATGATCCTTAAAAATGTTCCTGTCCTGAAAGTACTAGATCTCTCTTCCTACAAATGAGACTTCATGAATTACTTTATTCTTTCACACAAAAATAGTAATTTTTATAATCTACAGGACTGTGAAAATCCTTGTCACTCATGCCACAAAACCATTTTTTTAATCAAGAAACACAAAAGACAAATTACTTGAAAATAATTTATTAATGCCAAATTAAAAAAAAATTAAAAACTACATCTGGACACAATCTGAAAAAAATCAGCCTATTTCTTAAAACAAAAATCAGCATACAAACTGAACAGTAAATTCAAACAATGACAGAAGTAGAAATGAGATTTCAAAGTCTTTGTAAATGAGGATTCTTTAACCTCCAGACAGCCCACAAGGCATGTAATGTCTTCTTTGAAATTATAGCATAATATTACTAGAGCATAGAAGTTTTTACATTAAAATTATGTTTTATATATATATATATGTGTGTGTGTGTGTGTGTGTGTGTATCTCCAAAATATCACATGGATTAGCCATATAATTATGTAAAAATAGTTCAAGTTTAATCTATATTCAAAGAATGGCTCTAGCTCAATGGATTTTTGAACTTATGCATTGATGTGGGGTTTTGTTATTAACTACACATATACCTGTACTACAAAAGGAATCTTGACTGCCAAATACTGCATTGGTGCCTAGAAATGGCTAAAGGTCATATCTTCAACTGCTTATCCTACATAAAATCTGCTCACTAGTGCCATTCTGTAATCTAAAAAGAAATATGTCTCATCTAAGCATCCAACACAAAATCCTTTCCGGTTGTTTATTTTTTCTTTCTATATTGGTTTATCTGTCTCCTCTGCCTTAAAGATTATTTCCCTATTCATAAGCAACACTTTTTGCCTTTAAAGACCGTTACTGTCTGATTCCCACTTCTTCCAAATTCAGGTTGAACCTCTTTGTCATAATGCAGTAAATCTTGAGTGTTAGAGAAGGATGTGAGCATCAACAGAGTTCATGTGATTTGTGCTATGATGTGTGTGCACATATCTCATTAACAGTGTTGCTCATCATGTATTAGATTCTAGGGATATAATATTAACCACACAATGTATTACAGCAACTACATAAATAATTATCAAGTGAATGAAATTTATACATTTTATTCAATGCCACAGAAAGTACATGCATTATGCATGTTTAGTATAGAATGAATGTATCCATTGTTTAGTGCGCATCTTCTATAAGCAAAGTTCTCTGCTAAGAACAATGGAAGGGTGACAGTCAAATGTGAACCATACATGGAAATTCCTAGTGAAGACATATATTAAAGAAATAACACATGTGTACATTTTCATGCACAATCATTAAATTTAAGGAGCTCTGGATATCACACAGAAAAAGGTAACTGAAAATTAAGCACTAACAAATTGGGAAAAACGTAATAAAAGATTGAAGCATGAAAAGTAAGATTTGGTGATTTACAATTTGGAAAGACAAAGACTTCTAGCAGATGTGGCTTATAGTGAACTGGCAGGAATGAATAAAATGAGCAAAGGTTCTTGAAAATTGTGAAGCTAGAGCATAGATTTCATGCAAATAATGAATAGAAACTGCAAATGGCAGAGAGAGTTTAGAACCGGGCAAACATGATTCTAATTAAGAAATCTGAAGTTTATTAGAAACGAAGCACCACTAGATGCATCAGGAGTATGTTGTTCTATACTTGCAAGACACTGGGATAATAGCACATAAAACAGGTAGGTGGACTAACCTTCTAGGTGATACCAGACTATTGTGGGTAATTTTTCCACAAACTTTAAAATCAGTGCAAATTGTGCACTTCTCAATTATGCCTAATTATGATCTATTATACTTCGTGTTCTTAATCATTAGTGATTTAGTACATACAGTATTCTTGCTTTTCTAAATATATATTTTATCATATAATGTACTAGATGACACAGTAAGTGGAATGAAAGATAATAACAGTGATCAGAGTATGTCATTTCAAATTCAGAATACAAAAAATGTAATAGTGGCTCCTACAGAAGACTGTTCATCCCTACCACCATCTGCATGGTAAGTATAAAGGTCCAACTATAGCACATCTTTAAAATTCAAGGTAATGGAAAATGTTGAGGGAAAATATGTGAATAAAGCTGAAATAAAACATTCTCTAAAGTCAGTTAAACCAAGTTGATTGGTTTCAAAGAAAAAGATGCAGAGACAGCAGAAGGTAGAATGTCATTGTGTTAAAAGTGCTTAACAACTTGACATTTTTTGACTAATGAAATTCCAAATAAGAAAGGAAGGAAGGAAGGGAGCCAAGACACAGGGTGTGGCTCAGTGGAAGAGCTGCTGCTTAGTGTGTGCAAAGCCTTGGATTCAACTGCAATTGCTGGTAGAGGGAAAAAATAAAGTTAGGGTGCAAATATGAACTTACCTAATTGCTTTCCTGAAGTCTAGAAGAATACACATGCACATACATACATACATACATACATACATACATACATATAGCTCTTATCTATAGTCTTAGATGTTTGTTTTAATTCAGTATCTAAGTTCAAAGAAGTCCTCAAGAAAACAGTTCAAATATGAGTTGATCACTGATCATTTTTATTACATTCTAATGTACATACATTAGCACTTCTTATATGCATGCTCTAAACAATTTCAAAACATGCCTTTTCCAAAGTCATGCAAAACAGCAAGCTCAGTGTCAAGGCTGTAAAGGCTACTCCAACAAATCATTTCAAGACTTAAAACATTGAAGAAAATTAATATTTTTAAGATGGACATATCTGTATTTCAAATTCAAGCCACGCTTATAATCAATGTAAGAACTTTGGAAAACATAGGTGCTTGTGTTTAATAGCTGATGTCACTTAGAGGCACTTACAGTATGACAGGCACTGTTGTGTATTGCTTTCTGAAAGCGTAGCTCCACTAGACAGTAGTTCTGTGACCTATGTCACATTTCCAAATCTTTCTTTAATAACAGCTATTATTTACAATTGCTCACTTTATATCAGGGTTGTACGCTAATTTACACATGATACATTACCAGAACCATGCTTCCTAATAATGTTATAACAGTGTGCTATAGTTCATTTAAGCAAGAGAAATTAAGAAACTTGGCCAATATTATTGGCCAATATTATTCAGACTGATTCATAACTCATGCACCAAACACTTCATCTTTTAGCAAGTATGCATCTTTCAATTCTGTACTTCCAAAAGACTGTCAAGGAAGGACAAGACACAGTAATTTAAGTCCTGTGGACAGTGAACAAATGCAAATCGAAAAATCACTCTCATATCAAGTCACTGTCCAGTAACACTGGACCAAAACTTAACAGCATAAAACTAAAAAGAATTTAAATATAAATTTCTTTGTGTTTGTCTCAAAATAAATGCTTGCTAAGCAATTTTTATATCAGAATTTCACATTTATCTTCATTTCAGGAAATGGAACTTCCAACTAATTACATGACACCAATTAAAAATCCATTATACTGATATACTTATTATGTCATTATCAAAAATTCCCTATAAACAAAAATGTAACCTTTTGAACGAACATATTTCATAAAGAAAAGACAGGAAAATATAAATGACTTTGTTCTTACAGAGTTTTACATAAATATGAATTTGGGTTCCTCAAATAAGTAGTTCTTTGTACAACTAATTATCATTAAGTTACATAATAACCCCAGTAACATTTCTAATTGCATCTATACAATAACTGATAAAAGCTGTGGAACAATTGTGAGAGAAAAAAAGAGTCCTCTGTGTACCTCCTACATGACACAGACTCAAAGTAAAGTCATAGCTTAATTACACAATCATAGAAGGAGAAGCCAACAGCATCTAGTGACAGTGAAAGCGATCTCTGCAGAATTAGATATTAGTTAGAGACTTAAAGTAATTTATTCTTTGTCTGTTTTCAATTGAGAGAAGTGTAAAATGAAAACACATCTCCAAACTGTGTGCAACATTTCATAGCTTAATATACACAATTATACTGCCCAGCTGTTACGCTGTTTTGAAAAGGAAGAACCCATCTTCTGGCAGATGATCTCTTTGGCCCAGCCAAAGCATGCATGCCATGTAATAAAGACGGCATGTATAATATGAATATGTTCTCGATGGGGAAGGGAGAGGGGATGGAAGAATGCTTTCATGTCATGCGCATGAGAAATTAGCTCTAGGACACATTTTCCCCGCCTTAGGCCTATCCAAAGGCAGAGTTCTATTGTGATTCTCCAGAATGATATCCTTTGTAAGTCATTTCAATGGCTCTTAATAGAATTCTATGAATTACATTATATATTCAAAAATATAATTACCCGCATTCATATATTTGATGTTTGCTCCCAAAATAGTAAAAGATACTTTTGTTTAAAAATCTAAGTGAATTTTTTAGGCACCAATGGTCACTTGAGATTCAAAATATAGTTCATTTAATTCTATTGCACAATAGTTATGGGGTATGCTTTTAATTTCTGGAAGGAATTTTTAAACTATCTGCTCTGGATTCAAAAAATTTCCATATGTACATTCTCTTCTTTTAAAATAAAGAGTTGCTCCTCACTCTGGTGACATATGACATAGCCATCAACAGTTCTAAAACTGTCTTTTTTTTTTTTTTTTTAACTTCTTTATTAAACCTACTGGGAGCACCAATGGCTTAGATCACTACCTGAAACATCATGTTAATTAAAGAACTAATTAACTGGTCTAAGAAATATTGCATGAAATGGACGGCTGTACTTCTTTGTTTTCTGTGTGTATGTGTCACTTCCATTTGGTAACCACTAATTTAGAATCGTGTAATCATGCTTTTTAATCCAAATGTTAATCTCAGCTGACAAGACCACATGATTACTCAGCCCAGTGTAAGACACAGATTACATTTTTGGTTACCATTAAAAATGGGGAATTAAAAATAAAAGCTCCTGTGTTTTTAGAGCCCATGGTATTCATTTGAACACAATCTGTAAAGTCAGAATAACTGGAAGTCTGCCTCACAAACACTTCAGGAGCGTTTCACACTAAATAGCGACACATTTAAGTGTCTATTCTTCAAAAAAATTATAAAAAAGACCTACATGAAAAATTTCTCTGTATCCTGAGTAATAACAATGTCTTTCTATAACACATAATTTACTCAGTTATATAACTCACTATCAGATTTTCAACCCAATTTTGGGTTCAAACTGACATAAATTTTTATTTAATAAATACACAAGTTTTTTTAAGTAAACCAAAAAAAGTTATCACATTGGCACTCAGCCCATTCGTAGTACATTATCAGGAGGCAGCCACCTTCTGATCTTTCTGGAATGCACATACCGAATGTCTGGTTCTTTCATGAGCCTGAATAAATAAGAGGGGGGAAAATAACTTGTTGACCCTCCAGTTACAGAGAACAGAAAGATTAAAGACCTGGATCCCCCTCAGCTCCTGCTGAGACAGAATTTTCACAGACACAATTGAGCAGTAACAGAGAACAAGATGAGCTGTACCTGATTTCACAGCTCCAGTCTTTTAAAATAGGAAATGACCGTCCTTTCCCGAACAGGATATAAGCTGGACGATATTCATTTTTAATCACATGAATTTTAACTTTTCAGTAGGAATCCACATAAAATCAGCATAAAGATAAGCTATTCGGTGGTATTAACAATAAAAATAGAGTACTCAGATTTTTCATTAAAAAATAAATGTAAATGAAATTAGTGGGCTAACAAAATTCTGAAGTTGATTTTGCATTTCTTAGATGTTTAGTGCTAAGCTGAGATATGAATTTGAACCAGAAGATTATGAATTACCAAAGCCACAGAACTATATATGAGGACCCTATTTTCAATCCAGAAGTGTTAATTAATATATAATGTTTTAACAGTGGTTTCAAATAGGCAAAACTGATGGCAACTGTGGTTTGTTTTACCCTTGCTAGTATACATGCTAGCTAATCACTATGTTTCAAATAAAAATCACTGACTTTTCAGATACTAAATGTTAATTTAACTCAGCAAACCTTTGCTTTGGTTCCATTTCATACAATTAAGACCATATCATCAGGGGCTGGGGATTTAGCTCAGCGGCATAAGCGCCTGCCTGGCAAGCAGGCAGCCATGAGTTTGATCCCTGGTACCGATAAAAACGAAAAAGACAAAAAAAAAAAAAAAAAAAAAAAAAAGACCATATCATCTAAGATCCAAAGCATATTTGATCCTTAATGCGTTTGAAAATAAAGTCTCATCTGATACTATAAACAATTATTAAATATTTGTCAATAATAACAACCACTCGTTTTTTCACTGATCACCATAATCAACATTATCCTTAATTTCCATGGGAATTTAACAAAAAAAAAAAATGTATTACAGCAAATCAGAGCCTGAAGAAATTTCCCAGAGAACCTGTATCTGTCCAAGCTTCTGAGTTTTAAACCATAATGTATGGATAATAATGAAAATTTGATTTTCCCATTTCCATAAGTGTTTTCAATTCACCTTGCGACAGTGACACTGGTCTGTCTGATGCCATGAATATCTGCCAGCAACCACTCTACCCGGTCCTTATGTCCGTTATAAACAATAAAAAATTGATAATGGCCAACATTTATTGGATTCTTCTTATGCCAGCCACACACTGATTGCATTAATTTCATTTAATGATCACAGCTAAACTGTGAATTTGACTCTGCAATTAACTTTATATTACATATGAAGAAATGGATTCAGGAAGATGCAATTTGTCCCAAGGTCACCATTTTGTGAATGTGTGAATTACAGTTCAAACCCAAGCAGCCTGGCTCCCAAACACTGTACTCTTATTTCCTGTTTTCCTGCTAACTGAGGCATGTGACTTTGGAACACCTTGCACTTGTGTCTTAACTAGCTTATAAACTCTCCTTGTCAGTTGCTATTTCCTTCCGTCCTCTTCGATTCTAGCAGTAAAATCTCCATTTTCAATGAAATTACTATACATATTTATAATATTTGTTGAACCCACAAACCAAGTGAATTGAAGAATAGTTTTTCTTTTTTCCTGTCTACAATATTTAAAGTCAACTTTTACACCAGCTTCCATTTTATGCAATACATCTATGTGCTAGATCCTTTGAATATCTGCACATCTAAGTCAGGAAGGTTGGTAACATTTTGATCAGCTTGCTGATGCGTGACCGAAAGAACAAATAATTCATCCCTCTTTCCCCAAACAATTTCAGAACCTAACTTGTATTGCCATTTATATTGATGTTTGTCATCAAAGCTGGATAGCTCTGTGTTGAGTGTGACTTCTAGGAGGAGACTGGGAGGAGTTCAAAGCCCAGTTCCACCTCTGGCTAATAGGTACTGAAACGCTGTGCTTCATTTCCTCACATGTAAGATGGGTATCATGACAATAGTGATACCTGCTTCATGAGGATGATAAGAATATTGAATCAAGCGACTCAATTATTGCCTACATAGAGCTGACTCTCAGTAACATCAGTTTAAAAAGTGAGAGAAATACTAACAATAGTTCAACTCATTCATATTGATCAAAACTGGGAAGCAAAATAATAGCAGTCAAAATAATAGCTACAATTCAAAGCAAATGTCTTAATCCTCAAAATGTTTTATAATGTATTTTATATTTTCTTAACAAGTTCCTTCTGATGAAAATCTAAGGATAGATTCTGAACACGGCTTTTCAATTGGCAATTCTCATTCCCAGTTGCTTCAATACTTTCAATAGCTATCTTTTCTTGACCCAGGGTTAGTCACAAATAGAGGCAAGAAGAAAGTGTAGAAGATTTTTAGAATAGTGGAGCGTGGGAAAGGCTGTCTCCAACTATGCCATGTAAGCATCTGATCTTGTAAAGTCAAAAATGGATGTGACAAATTTAGACTTTATATTCTAAATTAGTTCTTTAAGTGACTGTAAATTTAATTAAATAAAAATGTTCATTGTGATCAATTTTCTAAATAAGAACCCCTGATGATTATGCACACTACCTGGGAAACTGTGAAACTGACAATAATTTGCAAGTCACTATGCTGAAACAAATGTATATACATACGCATTTATTATATACCCTATATATATAACATATATATGTACATTTATTTATGTGAATGTTTTATATATGTACTCATATATTTAAATATGTATATATGTGTTTTCATTTTGCTTCTGACGGTTTTCCTGGCATTCAATGGTTGGAGTAGTAGCAGGAAACTAAAATAGAAATGCCATTTTTTGTGTCAGGTACTTTGAGACTAAACATTAATCGTGAAATTATAACAGTCACAACACTTCTCTGCCTGTTGCTTCTCCTAAGCACGGAATTACCATTAGATGAAAGAGCCTACAGCACAAACATCAGGGGCTAGTGTTTGCTTCTCCTCTGAACTCAACTGAGCTGATCCAAGTCCAGAAATGTCTTTGAAGTTATGGAGACCTTCATGTGCTGATCAATCCTCGGGGGAGGGGAAAGAACAAGAAAAACTGGTTCTCTTATTTCATATTCTGACAGGGAATACCAAAGGAGAACAAAAATGTTTTCTCTTTTGCAAACAGAACGATTTTGTAGTTTCATGCTGCTTGTTTCATTTAACTTAGGGGGATCTACAAATTCCCTAGAACATGATTGTTTATGCCTGGGTATATATTTCCGTTAGGGTAAATGAAGAGCACAGAAGTAATAACTGTGAACTCATAGTCTCCCTTAGTGTTACCGCATGGATTGTGCTTTGGGTCAAGTTAGCTGGAAGCGACACATGATTTTCTTAACATTGTTAATCAGAATTGATTATTAATGCAATTAATGTTAGATAACATTTTGTAGTATTTCTAATGTACCAATGCCTTAGAACTTAATTGAAAATACCTTAAAATTGAAAGCTAAATCCAAAACTCCCTTGAGGTCTGTGTACCCAAAAACTTCAAATGTGTCCCTCAGGTCTGGTTGTTAAGTAACCTGTCAGGCATTGTTTTTAGACTCTCTCAAATTTCTCCATCAACCCTTTTCTCTTATTGTATTATCTATGCTCTTGTTCTCAACTTGGAAATAAAGAGGATATAGTCTAAAGACAAGCAATGTAAACACATGTTACATCTCATCATAGTTGAAGAGACTATTAAAGTAGGAAATATAGCCTTCTTATAGTTTTATTATTTTGATCACAGAAAATATTCAATACAATAGAATCATACAGTTTATAGACATTGTTTATAATACCAGCATGAATAAAGACAAAAATCCCTGTAATATTATAGATAGGATACCAACTGCAATTGATTGTCACATAGAAGAAGAGGTAAAAATTTCAACTATAAAGCTAATTAAAAAAGAAATCATTACAAATATCAGAGAACAACAGTTTCAAAATTATTATGGCACATGGTGACTACAAAAAATAGTTCAATCTGTTTCAAATATTCACTATCTTATCTCAATAACATATGATTTTCTTGCTATATAATTTATATTAAATAAAAGTTTGGGAGAACACATGTTACTTGTTGGTAGGACCAAAATGTTAGTTAAAAAATAGATACTTCCCCAGCTCATCTATAACAGCATCCAAGATTCATTCACATCTTTTCATTAAGCAAAGCAGGCTGACAGATGATAATACGACTTTTCAACTGTCTGTACACTGATTTCATGAGCCTGCTCTCATTATTTTCAGACACGGGTACCATCTTAATTTAAAAGGCTCAATTGCATTAAATATTATATTTAATTGGAATATTTTTGCAGCAGTCATTCTATTTTAGAATTGCTTCCTTTGTGAATAATAATCTTTAATAATAACAGAGATGAAATGGCTTAAGACAGTTTACTCAACCTCTTTACATTCTAGGTAACAAACCAAAGTGCATTAAATTTTACCACCTTTCACTTACACACACACACACACACACACACACACACACACACACACACACAAATGCAGACACATACATTCACATCCATACAAAAATTTTGCTTTCTATTTATACAGCATCTTCAGCTAAGCAAGTAGCTATAATGCAAAGAGGTACATCCTGCATGCAATTCACCATTAACAAAATAATAAAGGCCCTCCTCTATATTCATAATGCATAGGACCACAAATTTAAAAGGCCAGTTTCCTACTGCTATGATGGCCATACATTCCTGGAACACTTGTGTGGTTAATCTTAAATTCAATCAGAAATTGTATAAAATTCCTGGGTGATATACTGGGACCTATCATTCTGATTTTATAACATAATAAATTACATTTCAACACATATTAGAATGGCCTCAATTTTATTTCTTCTCATGTCCACTGGTTTCTCACCCTCCCTGATCAGCAGTAGTGTTTCTTTTTAGTGCTTTTTGGATAGTACTGAATGTTTAGTTTTCTTAGATTTGGTCCTGAGGTATACATTTCCATTTTCTTTGTTGATCTAGCACAGGCTCAGGTGATTCCTACATATACATCCAGTAAGTTCAAGCAAGGAAAATAAAATCATATCTACATTTATCACCACATTATTGACTACAAACAGGAACAGGGTGCATATCTCCAATCTCTGCTTGGGTTCATTCAAGTGCAAACTGAAGAAAAAGGATGTCCTGTTCTTCTTTTCAGACTCCTGAGCATGGTGATATCTGATTCTGTTTCTCCACAGTAATTGATAAGATTGCAAAACCTCTCTCACATCCCTCTTTTATTCCATATTGAGAGCTTGATTTTCTTTCATTTGTTTGCAAAGTATAGTTTGATTCCTTTGTGCAAAGATCTATTTTAAAGCCATTTTTGTTTCCTTCAAAATCAGGGCTTTGTTTTAATTAGGTAGTCATCCAGCCCCTTGAAAATCCTTTTCTTTTTACACAAGATAAATCCAAGTCTATTAGGATCCAACATATTGAGTTGGAATATGGCATGTATTTCACTTACGAGCATATACATTCATTTTACAGGATTCCTCAATGTAGCCAGGGGATTTCGTGGTCTGCACTGTATCCACCTACAAAAAATACAAAAATATATGTCTGCTTTACAGGGATGTGAGTAGGGTTTTGCTAGCCTAGTTCCAAAATCTGAACTGCACATCTTGGCTGATGATATTCTTTCCTTCTGCAAGATGTATTTGCAATGGTCATAAACTTTTTTTGGAAGTCACAGAGACATAATAGTTCTCACTACATTTAACATTTGGGCATCTAAACCAATACAGCTCATAACACTATGTATGCCATGTATGCAGGAAATGTCACAGGTAGCATGCTTAAATTGCTAACTGAAAATTGAAATAATTGTATTTTAGAGTTCACATTTTTCTAGACTGTAAAATGTCAGGAGAGGAGTTGGATCAGAGATGTGAGATTTACCTGAATGTTCACATCCTTCAAAGCAGGTCTGGCCTTTAAACACAATCATTAGATTGTTCATTCTCTCTTCACAGAAATCCAGGCAATTTGCAGGTTATCTACAAATGAATGGCTGATCATCGTTCAGAAACAATTACTCTACCTTTCAATGTCAACTAAAACTAGAAATTCCATCTGACCCAGCTATTCCCTTCTTAGTATCTTTTAGAAATATTTGAAGACATATCACAGTGATATATGCATACAACTGAGAAGTTGCACCTTGGAAAGAGCCTATCTGTCCATCAACACATGAATCAATAATGAAGATAAGGAATTTGTACACAACGATGTACTATGCTGCCATAAAGAGGAATACACGAGTCATTTGTATGAAAAAGAATCCACTCATTCTCTTATATAAACCCAAAATATAAATAAATTAAACAGCAAAATGGCAAGAGGAAACAGGATCTCTTGCAAAAGAGAAACGTACCAAGAGATGGAGAGATGAGGAAAAGAAGGGAGGGAAAGGGGATGTGCCATCTCCCCACAGTGAATCTGATCATAATATATTGCACACACATACTAATAATTTTTTTAAAAAATTACTGTTAAAAGACAACGTTTTCCAACTTCTTATTTATTTTTCACAAACAAAAATGATACTAAATACATCTCCAAAATTTTTGGCTCTCTTATGGTTTCTGCCTAGGTGTTCCCCCAAAGCCTCATGCAGCCATTGAGGTGACTGAATCTAGCATTTGTGATTGGTTCTTTGTCTAGCACTGGAATTGGTGGTGTGACTGATGCACCCACCCAGGGGCAGGGAGCCAGCATACAATATAAGGGAGAGAAGGAAGTATATTTTTCCTTTTTGCTCTTTTTGCTCTTGTCACTTGTGGCCGCCATGAGGGTTGCTCTTTAGCTGTGCCACCCGCCTTGCAGCCTGTTGACTATGGACTGAAATCTCCAAACACTGAGAGCTAAATAAACCTTGCCTTCCTTCATTTTGGGCATCAACTATTTTGTCTCAGCAATGAGAGTAAAGTAACCAAGACAGATGCTAATGTCATTTTTGAATAGTATTAATAGTAATTAATTTCTGTGAACACGTGGTCTTAAAAACCACAAAGACATAGGCGCCACTGTCCAATTGGTAGTGGAAATGATGTTAGAAAAAGTTTTAAATCTGAATTTTTCCAAAAAAGATAACAAATCATTTTCAGGAAGTAAAAATGATATCACTTACTACCCAAAATTCTTACGTTTACAACCTAAAGTCAGAAAAGTGAAAGAAGTCATCTAATTCCCAATGTAATAACACATCAGTCTATAAGAGGCAAGCCTACAAAAGAATAATTTCTTCCCCTGAACTCTTGATCAACTTGCTTTTGAAAGAAAATGGTATAATAAATCAGTAACACCTAATTTTAATTGCTCATACTCAAAAGCACAAAATAATTTAAAGTTACTCTGACAGTTGATTATTGTTATAAGCTATTTAAATTTAAGCGTGTTTAAATTTTCTTAATCATTAATTACATTCTATGTATTCAAAAAAGATTTTTTTTTATTTTCTACGAGGCCAAAAGTTAGCATACAGTAATGTAGGATGTCGTAACTAATAAAAAGGGCACACATGTGCACAATTTAAATTTTAGCTTAAGATGAAATTTAACTTATACAAAGCATATCACTACACATTTCATTTCAAAGTTCCTTATACACAAGTGGAAGGTAATATTAGAGAGTTTTTGATTGTGTGTTTTATTTGTAAACCAACTGCAACATTACAGCTATAGGGTAGCTCAAGAAAACATTATGTCTTCCTGTAATGTATTCTTATTATATATGATGTATTTCCAATTTTATTAAGTATTGTAAGTATAAGTAATGTATTTCATTTTATTAAGTTCTACTTTTTGAAAATATAAAGCATAATGTACACTAAATCATGTGCTATATAGGAACATAATTTTGTTCTCAATTTTAAAAGTCACAATAAGAAAGCATATATTTTAAAGAAAAGATTATATTAAAAATAACATTATCACTCTCAAAAATTTACCCAAATGTTTTTTTTTTTTCTGTAGTAGTCACTTAATTTCTGTGTCCTACAAAAGTAGCTACAATGTTCTCCATAAGGGCAAACATCACACCCAGTATATTTATGGCTTCCTTCTCAGTATCTGCATATGTGTGACTCATAAAATAACTGGATTAATGAGGGAATGTACATTAACAAATATGTAAGCCATACTATGTCATATCATATCATCACTGATAACTAGTTCTGAAAGCTGAAATTATGTGGGCATCTCTTTCTTTTGCTTATCATACAACTCTGGACTATGGATCATACCGCTTTTGAATTACAATATTTTGTAGAGCATTTATTAATCCCATCCCTCTGATAATTTCTAAAAATCTACATGTTTTACAGAGCTTCATTTTTTTTACTGTTTCCTATATAGCAATCAATCTCTTTTCTTACAGGGAAGACACTATGTAAAGTTTTCTGAAAAGTAGTCAATAAATAAATAATAGAGTAAAACAACTTTTTAGAAGAAGAATCTGTGATCTCAGAATGTTTCATTTTATATTTTGAAACCCTGGATTACAATTTTTATTGATAAGCACACTCAGGAATATAATACATTTAAATAATATATTCACCATCCTGCCATGCAACAAAATGAAGTTCTCTTATTAAAATGTTCTTTGGAAACAAGACGAATTCTGATTTCATAAATTAACTACTTAATAGTGAGCTTCTGTTTTTGTGGTTTTAAGCTCTGATGCACAGAACAAATGCAGCTGTGTACTAATATTCACCTGTCACTAAAACCAAGAAAAATAGATTCTTTCCTCACCATTAAAGATTAACGTTTAGAAACAAAAGTGCTTATCTCAAATCACTTACTGAGTTCATCACGAGCTACTCGGGAATGGAGTTATGAAATGGTAGTTGGTGAGGGTTGCAGTGAAATGGATATTCCCAGGATGTGTTTGCTTTGATGTGAATCAGCTAATTAATATGGCAGGGGAAGCAATTTTCAGCTGACTGCCATTGAGGAGATATGCTCCTCTAAATCAGGCCCACTCATCTCTGTCAAGTCCAATTCAGGTGAAGTTGTAGAGGAACAGCCTCGGTCTTTGCTTTTCAGGCTTTATCCCCAATTTATTCCATCACCTGGGCAACACACACACACACACACACACACACACACACACACACACACAAAGGCAATAAAGCTAGATCATTCCAGGACCATCTCCTACAAGCCTATCTGTCTACCTCTTTGAGCTTCCGTTTCCTAACTCAGACACTGAATCAAAGCAAGAGTTTAATTTAAAAAATGTACCTACAGAAAGTTGAACTGTAAAAGCTTTACTCATCCCTTTTTCCAGTCCTTCATGATCACCAGGAGGTGACCGCTGCCAGAAGGAAATTGAGTTAGAAAACAGCACTATAGACTCAGAACTATACAGAATACTCACACAGGAAAAGACTTGCTCTTTACCTGTGTTTCTAAAAATCTTCCAGGCCATAAACTAACAAGAAAAAAATATACAGGTAGACAGGCGGGCAGATAGGCAGACAGAGAGACAGAGATAGGATATGTATGTGTATGTTCCACTTATATTTTAAGGTAGGTTTCAATACGAAATCAATCACCTATGCAAGTAATATACATTAAATGCAAGTATCTATTGAACATCTTTCCTTATAATTGGTAATATAAAAGAATCCAATGGATATTCATTGTTTTTCCTTGACTAACGTTCATAGTCAAGAAAGCTAAAGGTAACATAAGAGAAGCAAGGCGTATTCCACAACACAGAAAACTAAAGTGATGTTTGCTCCTAGTCTAGAAGCCGGAAGTTGGTATTAATGTTAGAACATAACTGACTAGAACAGAAGCTGAGCCAGGCCACCCTGTGTTCCTTCTTTCCACACTAGAAAAATCATTTGAAGTGAAAAGCCAGACAAAGTAAACACAGAGTTTAGGAAAGCAGAAGACTGCAAGACAGTACCAGATCATGTTTTGTTCTTTTATTTTCTTCTGCTTCCTATAAATAATGGATCAAAACCACAAAAGGCAATAATTTTTAATCACTATAACTCCTGTGCAGACCCTGCTGGGGCTCAGGAGACTGTACCACAAAACATGGTACTTGGCACTCAAGGAGACAGAAGGACCAGGAATTCTTCTCTTAATCTAGTCTAGCCCTTCCCCCCAAAGCATGCAGTATAACTTTCCCCTTGAGGGATAACGCATAGCTGAGAAGCATGCAGTTCTGAAGGAAGCACACATCCTTATCTCTGTAAAAACAGGGATACTCAAAAACCTAAGCCACCAGGCCTTACTTAGTTCTCCCCGCTTTATAACCCTTAGCTCATCCATCAAATCTAGACATAAAAGCATAAAACTTTACCTGTTTCTTCAGGTCTTTCTTTCCTTATGAAATAAAAGAAATAAATATGTGAAACTTGTATATTAAATTAGTTTGTATGTTTTTCTCTTCTTGACCTTTAATGATAGAGGCTTGCACCATAAACCCAGTAATAAGTGAGGAAAAGAAATCTTTCTTTCCCTGCAATGTTTATTATAAGACTGTACTTAAATGTCTAATTTAACCTCGAAAAGTCCTTGTGAAGAAAGGTTTATAATTTTGTTCATTTTGTATTTGAGGGGATTGGAGTTCAGAGAGCTTAATCTTCTTATATAAAATTATATAGATAAGTGGTAAAATCAGAGCCTCAAACCATGATTTGGCTCCTAATCAAAAATTTTTTTTCTGCTACACTATGTTTGCTTGTAATATTTTTTTAAGATATGACTTAAAAATTTTACAATAGGCAACTAAATTATAAGCAAACTTAGGTGAGTTTTCTAAATTATTATATGTGAATCTGCTAAACTCACGTCTAGAAGCCTATGCATTTATCATATTCTATCATAATTATTTAAATTATAAGTATGTAAATAATCTATTCATATTTAAATTAATGCATATAAAAAAGCAAATTCAACATACCTTAAAGTTATCTAAATAAAAGAAATAAAAGGAAACAAGATCAATTTTGCCAAATGGTAGGAAAGGAAACCTGAACCCTCTCGCCTTTCACATGTTGAACACTCACACCCATACACACGGAGACTTTCACCAACAGTTTCAACCAAACTCTTATAAAAAATGAGATTCAGATTCTTAGTCAACTATTCAGTTGGCCATGTAAGCAAAGAGGATAATAAAATAAGTACTTGGCCTTGACTTCAAAATATGACAAATTTGGGGCCTTGGAACAGAATGACTTAGGTTGAATAGCAAAGTAATCAATATTTATTGACTAGTTGCCTTTTAGAAGCATGGAATCTCAGTGTTAGAAAGAATGACAAAGGTTATAGAGTCCAGTCATACACATAGCATAGAAGGAAATGCCTTGCAACCTCAGGGACAGCCCTGGTTTTCAGGAAATATTTATGTATCTTTTGAAGATCTCTTCAAAAGATACATAAATATATGAAAATAAATGAATTGGTAACCTTGGAGAGAAAAAGAAAGAGCTAGGTAGGTAAAACTATGAAAGATCAAATTGAGAAGCAACTCTGGTGAGGGTTCTAGGAAGAGTATTTTAAATTCCTAAATGGAATTTAAATCTGGGTCTTCAAAAATGTCTAAGCTGTTGATCCATGGAAAGAAGAGCAAATGGCATCCAGCAGTGGGGGATTTGTGAGAAGATAAGCAATGAGGTCAGAAAGCTGTGAGAAATCCCCTTGGAGATCTCCTTCCAAATTTGTCCTGAGTTGTTTTCCGTACTTTTTTTTATTTAGTTCAAAGTCACATATAGTAGGAACCAGTGTAATAGGAAAAATAAAACAAAATTCTCCCTCAATTACAAATGTATAGGAAAATTAAGTCATTAACTGCAAGAAGATAGAGTCTGCCACTGAAACAGCTATTTATATAGAGAACACTAATGTAATAAAGTCCTTATAGACTGCTACGCAAGAACACCCTTTTATAAAATCTTAAATCATTTATATATTAGATCATAATTTTATTTTCTTGCTTTAATTTTACATATCACATTTTCTGAGTCAAAGAGGTATGAAGATCAATTCAAATGTTCCTATCAGCTAAATAAGCAGAATGGACCCCATCTCAAGGCTTCACTTAAATTTGGCCAAAGCTGAGCATTAGGGCATTTCTTAACACTTGTAATAAACGTGCAAAATAACACAAACTTAAACTATCATCATTATCCTCTTTGGACCATGATATTAGCCACCTTTGGAAACAAAAGCAATGCTGGCTAGTATGCATGTGCCAAAGCAATAAGCTGCTGAGAGAAACAGGGACTAGATGTTAATGAGAAGATGAAGTGAATAGCAAGCTCAGCTGTCCTTAAATGCCACTGAAATTGCAATCATGTGCCTGAAAAATTGAGAGCTACTTGGGGAGCCTTGAATACTCACAAATGGGCCTAGAAGGCAGTCAAATTGTTTCCAGGTGATGCATAAACCCACTAAGAGTTTGATCCACTAAAGACAAACATAATAAATGTCTGAGGAATTAACTGAGACTTGAAAATGTACATGTGCGATAAGACAAAATGTGCAGATTTAACCAACTGACTTCCTGCTTTTGAAAGGATACATTTAAAAGGTGAGAATTGGCACAGTGATTATGTGATCCCTTTGGCTGATAAAAGATTAATTTCTATGTTAAATATGATTCTATGTTAAAGTGATTTGTGGTAAACCAGCTTCAAAAATCTATGCTTCCTGACAATTAGAAATTTGCAGAAGTTTTTCCACAAATACTTTTGCAAATACTAAGACGCTGATTTAAAGATTGACATGAATATATTTACATATTGATTTTAGTGCACAGAGGGTAATTTCGTGAATAACCAATGCACAAATGTTATTTCAGAGATAAGGATGCCATCTGGATTTTGCCTCTACCACGTTAAACCTTTTTCCAGTGACAATTTCTGAAACCCAGAGAGGTGACAGAATTTGAAGACTTAAAGATGTGACTATTTCAATAAAGACCTCTGGTCTTTAACCCCAGTTTACCTAACCCCAGTTTACCCCGGTGTAAAATTCAGGCAGCACAGGTGTTAAACTTAGACACCCATTTAATTGATAGTGGACTTTACATTACCACTATCAGTTGACAAGCAAATGAAAAAGAAAAATGTAATGCAAGAAATACAACTATACTAAATACCAAAACAACATTCTTTGTCATAAATATATTTATATGTGGGATAAATTTTCACATTCTCTTTATTTGAAAAATCAAAAGAAGTTAATAAAAATTATTTTAAGCCAAGCTTTGTTATAGTTTCGTATGACAAATTTTGAAGGTGGTTTCAATCAATACCACATAAAGATGTTAATATACTTAATATGCCTATTACATGAAGAAGACTGCAAATCTTACACTTTAAAATAGGTCACAAGGCTTAAAAAGCTTAATCACAAAGCAATATGGTGTTTCTCAACAGAAAGAAAGAGACAATTTGCTTCTCTCTCTTTATCCTTTGTCTTATAAGTGCAGTGTGATGTATTAGTTTAATTAAAGTCTACCAAATTATCATAAGGATTTTATGTGCTGCGAATAATTGGCTTTTTCTTCTCTACTCACTTTTTGTTAATGGAAGCAGAACATTTTTTTATGATACTTAGCCTAAGATACCAAAAGACTACAGGGGAAGAAAGGCAAGTGAGGTGCCTAATGAAGTGACCTTTGTCATCTTGGACATGAAATAAAATTAAGTCTGCACTAATGCAGTGAAAATAAGTTAATGTTTCCAAAGAGTTAAAAGGATAGATGATATTATGGCTCAGAGCCAACTTATACCAAGAAGTCGATCATACATAAAAATGACAATCCTATTAATATGAAAAGCCAATAGGCTCTAAAATGAAGTAAAGTGCATAAATAAATCATGTTGTAAGTTTTTAAAATAATATATACTGTAATGAATCCGGGGGTTTTATGGATTGGATCAAGTTATAATGCAGATAATGTCAGGCTACAGATATCTCTTTAATAAGAGACAAATTAAACACAAAAATGAACAAGAATATAATAAATGTAACATACTAAATGAAAGTTTGAAACAGTGACCATACTGAAATTCCTTACTCTTGCTAAAGGTGAGTGGGAAAAATTATAATTAAATTATACTAGCATTTACTGCTATCTCTAATGCCAGCATCACAACTGAGAATGACCTGCAATCCCAAAACCATCTACTGACTGTGTATGGCATCTGAAAGTGAGAAATTACTGGTGATTATCATATGATTTCCAATGTACATTACAGACACAATACACATTTACAATAAATGAATTTCAACAATGCTTTTTTAAAAAAACGTGATTAACATTCTTTTACTACTGAATGAAACATAAACTACATATTTCAGAATTCCTGAGAATTTTGAGTTTTTAACTCATCTTAAGTATTATGTTTTTTAAAAACTTTATGCTGATATTTTTGGCTTTCTCACAAGTTAAATGTTTTCAATTAGTGAGAATAGCTAACACTCTCTTGAGTGTTTGAAGCTTACTGGCAAGGTTTTCAGGAAGCAGATACTATCAGTAATACATTCAACAAAGAAGGGTATCAGGATCTGAGAAACTGACTGATCCCAAATCTCAGATCTAAAATCAAGGAATCACAGGAATTTTAAACCCACAAAGTCTCACCCTCCTGTCTTTGTTCTTAACTTGATAATAGTCTCTGCCTCTACAAATACAGGTAAATATTCTTAAAGCCAGGTTATTTAAACTTGCTGTACCTTTCCAAATACACCCCCAAAACAAACATTTTTAATGAATGTTCATACTTTAACATGTCCTAAGAAACTTTTAGCTTCTAATCTTTGATTTTCAATTAACTACACTCCTTCCCACCTGCCCCCCCAAACTGCATAACAAATAATAATCATATTTATGAAGAGCGAGCAATATGTGTACATAATTATATACTTGCTAAGCCTATGTGACCTTAAGGGTACTACTGTTATTGAAAAGTCTCATGACCCAGCCCCCAATATACCAAACCAAAAGTAAGCAAAGAAAATGACATTATTTCCAACATCTGAAAAAATGCTCATAGGAAGGTGAGTTTCCTCCCTGATTCCTCCATATTCTGAAGAGATATATACTTGATTTACTCGATTTGTTTTAAGCCAAAGACTGAAAAGGAATCTTTGACAAAACTGTCATCTTTAAAACACAGTGATATTTCATTTTCCCCTTCTGCACTATTTAGATTGCTTGGAACTGAAATGCTTCCAGCAGCTCTTGTGTCCAATTTTTCAAAGCTGTCACTTCCTAGCAAATCTGCTTAAGCAAAATACTTACGTTGTTAGAAAATAGAACAAACATACATTATAAAATGCATTCTACTCTTCTTTGCAGGTCAGAATCTTAGGCAAGAATGGGAACTTGGAAGAACATGTGGAAATAAATTAAAAGATGACTATGATGGATTGGTTTAAGTCCATGAATCGGGTGCACCTCTGATTAGTTTCTAAAGATAGACTTAGTTCAGTAGCATTTTCTGCACGATAATCATGTAATCAAACTGTTATTTTCAATGTATTCACTAAAGGTCATCAAACTGAAAAAAAAAATAAGCCCATGGAAAAATGAGACAGTGAAAGATGGACATGGTTACTCTTCCTCAGTTCGTGTGTGTAGTAACTGTTACAGTATAATGTGTCAACAGTCTATGTCCCAGAAGGTAACAAAAAATCTCCAAGCTTTAAACTTGTAGGCTTCTGGCTTTTCTGAATTGTGGGAACCATAATTCAGACCTTACAGACAGAGAAAGCACAACAGAAAGACATTTCAAAATAATTAATAGAAAGGAAAAAGGTATAGAAACAACAACTAAACTTGTTATTATTAACAAGTCCCAAGTAAGTGTGTTTTGGAAAGGTTCAGTCACACAAACTGGAAACATTTATGAATAAGTGAATATTCTTAACACAAAGTGTACATAAACATGCACACACATACTAATACAGTCTGAGTTGTATATATTTAGATGTGTAGTATGCATATTTATCATGTGTGGAACTTTTTCTCCGTAAATGCATAATTATACAGTTCTGGCTGAAATTAATCCCTCCAGGATTATACAATAAAAATTATCTAAGACTTTTAACTCCCTACATTACTTTAAAAAGCTAGTCATGTCTCAGCAAAAGCTGACACTGCTTATGGTGTACAATCCAAAACCCAATTCTCTCTCAGCACTTTAACACTAGATCTGTCACCCTTTAACACCACAAAATCAATACCTTGGAATGTCATGGTTCTCTGATGGCCCACAAAGTCAAGGCATGATCAATTTCAACTTCCTTACTAGACAGAAATAGACTTAGACAAATAAAAGATTCCATTGAAGTTCAATTCAATAAAACAACGGAATAAAGGCAGAAAGAGTCAAAGTTGTTAAAATTGAGTCCAATAAATTTCCACTTAAATTTAGATATATTTTTAAATCCAGCTAGATTGCATAGAAGCCAAAAAAAGAATATACTACAATTAAAAACAAGCTAATGAACTACTCTAATCCTCAAATTAAGAAATATATCATTAAATGTATATGAGGAAGCGTTCTGCTGTTGAATTAATTACAAATCAGTAAGAGGAAGATGGGGTCCGAATTCTTCCCCATATGTCCTTAGAACATAGGATGATTTTGGCTTCACTGTTCAGTAACACCAAGAATCTTGTCTTTCACATAATGAACTGCATCTCCAGTACTTAGGGCTGGATGCAGACTAGTCATTTAAAAATGTCTGCTTACTATATGAACAACACACATAAGAATATATCCAGGACAGAAACTCTGTAAGGGCAAAAGTCTTCTCTTTCTTGTTCTCATGTGTTTCCCTGGCTTTTGTAGTGCTTAGCCCAGAGCAGACACACAGTAAACAGTTGAGGATTTAGATGGAGCTTTTTATCTTGCCTGTCATATGTTAGCATTCTATAAAATTTAGATGATAGACGTCAAATTTTTTTTCTGTAAAACACATTTTATATATGTCAGTGGTTTTACTCCACTCTTAAGTTTCATCATATATAAAACAAAAACTTATTTAGTAGAGCTTTAAAAAGTTAGGAGGCTTGGAGAGTACATTTGGTTCACTAACTTTCTATGCAACTGTGTCCCTCCAGTGTTATCTATAAAATGCAAAGAAAGGACACAGAATAAGATGATTCTCAGGTATTCTTTTGGGAGTATGTCAGTATATACCCTCTTGGGTATATATACAGAAAAGGATTCAGAAGAAATCAATGAAAGAGGCTCAGGAGGTCAGAAAAAAGATGGAAGGCAATCCTATTAAGAGAGTTAAAAGAAATTGGAGTCATTCAATTGAGCAAAGAAAATGCTGAAAAAGCATTAGTGAAGCCAACGAGTGTGGGAAGACTTAGCAGCATGTGGTAGCGGGCCTGAGTTATTACTTCCAGTCCCAGTAAGACAGTGAGTATAAGATGTTCCAGTCTTTTGTTTTCCTATGCCATCAAAGCTAACAACAAACATATCTGTGACCCAGCGTGCATCAGGGAAAGCCCTAGACACAGCTCTAGGCAATAAGACACAGGCATAGGCGTCCTTCCAGAATACAAAGCAAATGAGTTCAAGGAAAGTTTTTCCTTTCCCTTTTTATCCCTCTTCTTTGTAGCTACCTGAAACAGATGGAAATAGACTTGGAAATGGCAGCTCCCTTCTGATTATGAAAGGAAAACCAAATACTAAGCATGGTGGTCACAGGAGAGCAGCATCATGATTTTGCAGTGAAATATGCTGACTGATGTTTCTACAATCTTACTTAAAAAGTAAACACCTCATTTTACCATGTTGAGTCCATTACTTGCAACCTATTGCATTCCTTTGTGATATATTTGCCAGCAGACAAATCAGAGACAAGAGGAAGAAAAAAAAAACTGTAATTATGAAGCAAACTTCATAAGACACTAAATAAAGGTCAATAGGAGTGTTTGATTTGATCAATTTTGATGTTTCACATTATTGACTATCACTGGAACCGGCAGAATGGAGGCAGTTTTTAAGTGTCAAAAGTTCTGGAAAAAAATCATAAGGCATAAGTTTGACTTTTGTCTGTGTAACTCAAGATTTATCAGGAATTCCTCAGTATAAAATGTAAATCATAGTATTTACCTTGATAAGAAAATTATTAAGATTAATGAAATAATGCATGGAAAAATACTTTTAAAACATCTAGGACGTTACTAACAGCTATACAGGATGCTGTCAATAAATGCACAAATTCTGGAACATGTTACATATTTATCATTATCAGGCTTATTAACATACAACAATCTCTCTTTTTCTTTAGAAAAACCACACCTAACAAGAAAGGTTGTCCCTCTAAAGGCGTATTTCTGTCTCATGATACTTTTCTCCTGAACGTGTCTGATGGGAAGAAGTGACAGCTTTAAACTGAGTTAGAACCAGACTCCTTCCTTGTCACTTAAGATTGTTACCCAGAGGCTATCAGGAAGATTTTTGTATATAATAAAGCACATAATGTAAAAATCAATAATATACTGATTTCTGGCCCTATTTTTCCTCTTGTTGATAGAAAAAATGAATTTTTAAAAAAGATCATCTTCAGTATAAGAAGAGAGAATGCAAGGGTTTAGAAGAGAGAGAGGAGGAGAGAGGGAGGGAGAGATCTTGAATTTCTAATATATTGTTAAAGACTAGGTTGCATGTCTTCTTCATCTTTGAATAATGCGCCTTAAATTATGTTCTCTTACTGAAAACCTAGTGGGCTAATTAAAAATATTCATTTTGGTTTTTATTATTAAAGCATTTTATTAGTGTTATTAAGATGGCTATCGAAAATGTTAAAAATAAAGACTACCTATAGACCCTTCTCTAGCATTTTGCTAACTCCATTATTATTAAACAAAAATTCATAAAGTATATTGTGAACAAAAATATTTACACAATTAAAAACAAAAGGACTACATATTTGCCTGATTCCTTGTCTGTAAAAATTAAAGAAAATATACCATTAATTAAAATCTTGAAAGTGCAATACATCAACTTTTTAAATTCAAGCATCTTATTTTTAAAAACAAGTGCAAATCGCATTTATGTATAAAATTTCCATGTATTTTTCTTTTGTGAGAAGCAAAGAGCTCAAGAGACATAATTTAGATCTTATGTGCCAGAGAAACAGAACTGAGCAATTGCTAAGCCCTCCCTAACTGTTAGGATCCTCTGACTGCATCACAGTGTCCAGATCCTAGAATGAAATTATGGGTTTTCTGAAGGTAGGCAGAGCCAAATTGCTAAATGCTTTTGGTTTGGGTCCCAGAATGCAAGAGCTTCTGTGTATGGTCTTGTTTTGTTTAGCTAATAATGAAGAAAAATTTCTAAGTTTCCCCATAATCCTGGTTTAGCAGTAGTCATTTTCAGATCTAGCTAGGACTGTTCAAACTTGGTAGGCTTTTTGTAACAAGGTTAAAAGTACTTTAAAAAAAATAATAGAAATTATGTAGAAGACTGTAAAGGAATATTTCCATGTAGTGACAATAAACCAATCAAATAGCATGAGTTTCTTATTTAGAGCATTCAGTTGATATATTTTGTCTATGAATTGTTAGTCTCATGTTCTGGCATATGACCTTCACAGCCCTGAGAAGACCCAATTTAATGTTTACATTTTATATTATTTCATTTCAGTCTAAGCTACTTTTTCACTTGTGGCATTTTGTCATGCAAAAATAAGTTGCACTAAGTGAGGATACATTTTGTAGTATATCATGACTTGTTTTGTTTGGAAATAGGGACTCATTGTACAATTCAGGCTGACCTTGAACTCACTGTGTAGCCCAGGTTAGCTTCAAAGGTATAGCAATCCTCCTGCTGGAGGCTACTGAGTGCTGAAATGACAAGCATGTGCCACCACACCCAGAGTGATGGTTTTTGAAAGATAAATGGTATACAATATTCCCACCCTTCCTTTTAGTGTCCCTTGCATAGCTTCAGCTGTAACAAATAAGATCTGGTGATAATTATTTAATGATCCTTTTTCTTTAATATTCGAATTTTTCAAGGAGGAAGTTGCATTTCAATCTTATATGTTTAATCAGAATTTTGACCAGCTTCTAGTTTAAGATCACCTGAAACACAGCATAACACTGATGATACTATAACTTCTAAACCAGATTAGTCTGCTGATGCGGCACTCAATTAGCACCACTGGAGAGAAGGAACCTAAAAGGACAGATACGTATTAGCTATCACAGAGCACTCTATTCTTACCTGAGTTACACATTTCCCTGTCCATTTACTTCATCCCAGTTTCCATAACAAATTCATCAGGTAATAGGGCCAAGAACCCCTTACTATTCTTAATGTTTAAAAGCAGAAAGTGATAAACCATTTCAAAACACACTTCCATAAATAAAGAAATTGCCAAAATACATGAAAGCAATAATAATTTATTCCTTGCAGAAATAGGAAACTCGATGGATTGTTTCATGGGAGGACAACTGGAACTTAGTGCACTAAAGGAATCTCCTTTTAGAACAAATATTACTTGTTTGAAAACAGAACATGAAGTGATGTTACTCTGTGAACAGAGGAAGCTGTAAATGGCCCTCTAATCAGAGCATGGTGTTCCTGAATCATCTGTCTTTTCATTTTTCAACTCAAGAGTACCCACCACGCCTGTGTTAGTAGCTATCAGGAGTACACTGCTCCTAATAAATTCAATGGGTGTTTTGTAAGTGAAAAGCCTGCAGGATTGGATGCTTTGAGCTAAATTTTAGCTGCATAAACAGGAATATTGCTGAAAATGCCAATTAGTGGTTCAAAGCATAAATAACCAAGCATTAGCTAAAGAAAAAATGTTTATGGAATAAAAAGCATCACCTATTTAATCTATGCCTGGCTTTGCTGGATGGCTCACCCAAATATTAACAATAAAACTATCTGAATAAATTCCTACTGAAAGGTAAATGCAGATGAACAGTGACTTCTCAAGAGAATTATAAAAAAGTGAAGCAAAATAAAAGTTATACATATAAGCAATTTTACATTTGGTCTTTTAAATTTCAAAGCAAATAATTCTTGCATTATGGTAGTTCTGAATGATTTAAGACCCTCCAAAGTGGAAGGCCAATGCATAAATGGATGCTAACATGCATGGTGGAGTATATCTTAAAAGAACTCAAAGAATTATGTCATAATAACTCACATAACTAAAGGCACATGCATGCATGAAGAAATTTTGCTTTGAGTTGAAACCTGGGAAATCTTAAGGTCAAATGGAGGCTTATCAGACAAATATATTCTATGCCAGCTAAGAGGCATGAAAGAATATCCACACAGATGGGAAGGAGATAGCTGACTTGCAGGAAGCCATGCGGAGTGACAGCTCCACAGCTCCTCCACACCTGATCTGGCAGCAGGGCCTAAGGGGCTGTGCTGCAGCCAAGTCAGTGGGGTCCAGAGGCAAATGTGGCTGGATGCTCTCTGTGCACCGGAAGTCCTGGTGCGGGCAAGCCTGCACCTCTGCAAGTGGTTTCTCCAGAAATATGTAGATGCTCACAACTTGACTCATCTGTACTGAGTTACATGCCAACCTGGCTTGTATTTTGAAGGAATTTATCGGAAAGGAAATGTCTGCTAGTAATTGCTATGAAAACATTTATTTGACCCTCAACAGTGTTCCTCATCATGTTCAATTATTTTAAATAATGTATGGGAGTGGAAACACGATCATGGCTAATCAATACTAGATTGATTGGGTTGTAAAAATTCTACAGTTTTTAACTGCTGAAACTATCACTACCTCCTAAATTTGATTTTGTCCCTGAAAATCTATGTAAGAAATGTAATTTCTAATTTCCCCCATTTTAAAAAGTTCTGACATTTCTAGTCATAAGCAAATGTCAGCTGAAGATGTAAACATACTAATGATAATAGCCAATAAACTTAGTAAATGTATATGCAATTTTTAAATTAGACAAAAATGAACAGAGTGAGCAAGACACACGTGCCAAACCTTTATAGTTTTATTCATTAATTAATGCACACTATTAGATTTATTCAAGTGATAGCCACAGATTTATATATGAATGAAGAATATCTGAGCCAAAAATAGGGTAAAATTTTTTTTTAAATATCCCTTTTACCTTTGGAATGTCACATTGATTCTGAATACCACATTGTTAAATAACAATGACTATGAAAAGATTATTAAACAACCTTCTCTGAGAAAGAACAGTGGATATCATTTTCAACTGATAAAACTATACCATTGAAAGAAAAGAGTTGAGTTACACAAACTGGAAATTTGCCAGCTCCTTTAGTGGTTTTAAGGCAACAGTACTAATTTTCCATTCTGCAGAAGCTAATGGGCACTACAGAAGATTTTCTAAAAAAATTTTTAATTATTTCAAGTTTCTAGTTCAGTGCTCCAAACCACAAGGTAGATACCTCAGTATGCCTCAGAAGCAGGATCTGATTTTACTGTTTTGTTTAAATTCTAAAACTCATTTGAACTCAGTACCTCTGGGAGACAAGGATTTCCTGATTGTTGGCAGAGCCTCTAAGGATTCCTACCCCAAATGGAAGGAAGATTTGTATCTGAGTCTGAGTTTCAAACAGATCTTCACAGTTTTGCTACCAACCCTGTCCTCTTTTTAAAATGCCCTTTGGACTTCTGTAGCAAAACTCAGAGTGGTTAGAAAAGAGGCAGCACTGTGAGCTGTGAAGTTGCCCGTTCGCTAATCTCTCAGAGGCAAGTTTACCGCTTGATGAATCATTAGCCTTCACTTCCTGCAGCACTGAAGCTTTCCCTAGGGGTTGCTACTAACTAAAGGCTAATCACCCCTGTTCTTATTTAGCTCTAGAGTTCCCATTAGATCATAGTTGAAAGTGGATGACTGCAGACTGCTAATTCTTACCTGAGAACATATTAAACAAAAACTACATTCCCAAGAAGCTTAATTCATCTTCCTTTGTAACAAATCCATACCTAAATGTTGTATCATTAAATGTACGACAGTGGTAATCTTAGCTGCTCAGGAAAAAGATATTATGAACATTTGAGTGGCCATATGGTATTACTAGGGGAATTCCTAATGGCTAAGTTATTTACACTCCACTACTATTTTTAAAACCTAATATGGAATTACAAAATGGTGAGAATTACATCAATAAAACATGCTATATGTCAAACTCGCCCAAAGAATATTTTGCACATAACTAAAATGGATATTTCAGATGAAACTTCATGCATATATTTTCATAGGTGTAGGACCATTTTGGATAGTACATTTATACACTTATTCACAATTGAAATGAATTAATTCCAAAATATAGTTCTATTCTAAAACATGGGATTAAAGATTAAAGAGGCAATAACTATCACAACACATGAATCAGGTGTAGTCTAGAAAAAATTTCTTCATAATTTTCTGTCCAATGTATTTCTAAAATATAACGTTTTCTTCTTGACTTTTTCCTGTATAAAGAAGCTGTTCTTTTACTGATGTATACCCACACTCTTGTAGGTACAAATAGATATCTTCTATGTTTGTTTTCTATAATATAGTACTTCTACAAGTAAAACATTCTATGACATTTATAAATACACCAGTACCTTAATTAAATAGACTTAAAAATTATGTTTTTCTTCCATACATTAATGCATGCATCATAAAAATCTTAATTCTAAAACATACACCATTGCTATTACCACATGATAAGGTGTTAGGCAAATCACTTCTTACAAAAGAAAGGAAAACAGTAATCTAGCATTGAATTTCAGTTGCATATTTCAAAATTCTACATAGAGAAACTCTTAAATTTTGTAATTCTAATACTAAATCTTACTTGAGATATATTGCCATTTTTACAATCAGAGGGCCCTTTTCACTAGAATCAGTTTCTCTTTTTCCTACTTTCAAAGGGAAGCATCCATCCCTCTGGGACACCTTCCTAAGCCTCTCTTTCCTGTGACGTCTTTTCTAAGCCCACTTGCGTCTCTTAGCAGGCGTCATTGGTTCTCTTTTTTGTCTCAAGGCAATTTATCTCCTTCCCACTGTCTCCCAATTATAAATATGCAAGTTGGATAATTGACCCACCCCTCTGACTGATTCACTGGCTAAACAGAGCTGACTACCTTCTAGTAAAGCACTAACAACAAGTGGGGGATGAACTAATTAATTAACCTGAACATCTGAAGTCATTATTGCCACAAATCCTTTGGTACCTTCTTTTACTCTGTCAACCATTAAATCCTCCCTCACCCTTTCACACCTGCACTCCTCATACTCTCACTGGAAAACAGAGTAAATGGTTAAATTGTGTGCAATATCTACATATAAGCACACACGACTACTTAAACTTAGTTTTCCTCGACATTTTAGATTTTACAATTAGATCCTCAAAATGAACATTAAAATGTATAGAAAATGCAATCATGAAAACAAAACCTTAATTCGGTGAACCCATAGAGAATCTCTAATTTGAAGCCCAAGAAAGTACAGTATCAGCAAGAGCAGAACTTTGTACAGAAGGGTCTAAGGGTACCAAATAAAACAAACCAATGAAAACAACATAAATTGAGATTGTTAAAGAAAAATTTCTGAGAACATTTTATAACCTGTATTCCATGCCAGAAGGCTATGAACATAATGCACGAGCCACCAGATGCCTCTGATAAGTCTTTTTGGCTCACATTTGAAGTAGTAAAATGAGATCTGAGTATCAGTATAAGAGGGCTTTTTCAAGGTGGCTGGCCAACAGCATAATCTAAAGTTTATCATCCTAGGTACTTTCCAGAAATAATGTGCAGGAAATGAGACACCCTAGCTCCCTAGTGCCATTTCAACTCTCCTTCTCGCATGAACACAAGTACCTGAATTCTTGCTCAGTGTCCTATTAACTTGTCCAAGACACTTCTCAGGCAGATCACATATGCAAGGATGCAGATGTGATAAAAGGGCAAACATTCAGTTGGTTCATTATTGCCCATTAAGTAGCACTTGACTTCAGTACGTATCCCATAGAACAATAAAAATCTACTGAAACTTACGGTATTTCAAAGTTAACAAATTTCATTTGCACACTTCATTTCTTTCAAGGTCATATAAAGACGTAACAATAATATCTACTTTTATGTCTTTGAAAAATCTGCAGTCAAAAATTGAATAAGCACTGTTGCACAGATAAACCCAATAGGGTAAATTATAAGCTATAAACACTTGATAACAGTATGTCCTTGAATAGTTATTTAAAATTAGATGCCCCATGAATTCTCACAAATATTAACTCTTTATGATAAAACATTCATTAAGCACACATTTAACCATTTTTGAGTGGAAGTCTTCTAAAATATTTTCCATATCAACTTGAACCCTTACAGCCTACACAAAGATTCATAGTTGTTATAAATACAGACCAGGGATTCTTGAGTAATACTAATTATGCTCACCCATATCATCCGATGTTATGGATGTATATTACCTTCATGGATGCATATAATGGTTCTCTCTTTCACTTACATGTTTTCCTTACATTTGGGTATTATTTACTACTGACAATAGAATATGTATCTTACTAACGCTATGTGTTCAGATCCTAATTGACGGCTTGAACCAAGCCAGGGATATAAAAATAAGTGTATTTGCTACAACTATGTATTAAATGAGAAGAAACAGTTCTGCCAGAAAATCTAGATGTAAGTGAATTGTGTGAAATTTCTTACATACATAGGGTAGCACCCTTCCTTTTTAAGCCTCTATTTTTTCGGGGTTAGTTTTTTCTTGTATTTCAGGTTAATTGCATTACAAAACATAAAGGTTACACAGAAAATTAATGCTTAAATTCTCTAAATTTACCAAAATAGAAGTATATATGATAAAGCAAGAAGATACTTAGAGATCAAATTACTAGGATGTGAGCAGTTTAATCTTCTCTTTTCTCTTCCAAATGGTAGTTGAGGCTATTGAGACGCTATTTCATCATTAATGAAAAGGGATTTGAGAAATACTAAGATCAAAAACAAAACTGATCCTGAAATCCCAGGCTGACAGAGCACTCTGGGATTATATTTCCTGCTTCTGACTAGACAGCTATACCCTTGAGTAACAGCTGTACTTGGCGAAACAGTGATTTACTGATGTGGTAATGAATGTACCCTCAACAGTAAGAGATGTTTCTAAGCCTCCACGGCTGTCTTCTACATCAGGAGAAGACCTCATATAACTAATTTAAGGAAGCTCCTGGCATTCAAGATGTTTCCTCTGAATTTTTTATGCAGCGATCTTTGTGATGAACAGTCTACCCAACACTTTAACTCTAATTTGACTTTCTCTGAATCACAAAATTCTAAGAAGGAAATAAGACACCCTAACTCACTGATTAATCATTGTACACTGAGAATAAGAAAATAAAGCCATAATGTCTTTTAGGCCAAATATAATATACTTAAATTGCTGTTTGTCATTTATCTATGCCCTTCTCATTAAAGTGAGTAATCAAGTTTGGAACATTCTGATTGTACGTAGTTTCATTTTAATGATAGATAAATAAGGCTCCAGTAAGTTGATTCTGTTCCTAATAACTGAAAGAAATAACATGGATACTTGATTTTGTGTTTGGTTACATTCTGTATTTTACAACTGACTTTGAATTTTCAAAGTACTTGTTGCCTTAATCTAAAGATCTGTTATGTTTGATGCTACAGTTTACCAAGTTATACTCAAAGATTTCAAGGAAAGAGACACTATGGTAACTACTTTTATGTCGGGATATCTTGTGGTGAAACACTATTTTGCTTAAATGGTTATGTGCTGACCTGTGCTGTTTTGTTGTTATGTCCTCTTTTATCTCATCTCCTATTTTTATTATTTATTTGTTTTATTTTTATCTTTTTAATTAAGGGAAAAATAAATAAAAAATAGCAAGATATATTGTAGTAGCCCACTTTGATTCCCTATTAACTTGATTTGAAACCCTGAATTGCTCTCACCATCTTGTTTTGACTGATTTTCCTCTATTCTGTTTTGCTTGATAGCACCAAGTTTGAGAGTATAGGCAACAACTGTGAAGACAGTAAGATTCACTATGATGCCCGTTCCGGTTTGACTATTATCTTATTTTGAAGTCCTGTAATGTCTCCAGTGTTTTGGTTTTATTGGTTTTGTTCTTTACTGTTGTTCAATTTTATTATAACTGATGAGATAGGCAATTCTTTTTAAGATAGCAAGAGGCATTATGGTAACCGTTGTTGATCATGTTGTATTCTGTTTTTACATTATGTACTATGTTCATCCTTTTGATTTGACTGACTCTGTTTTGTTATGTCATATTTGGTTTTATTCTCTTCAAAAACAAGTAATAAGAACTGTGAGAGTAATAAAACCCAAAATGTGTAATTGTCATTGTAAAAAAGAGGACAATAAAGTGCTCTAAAGGATTTAACTGCATGTATATTTAAGCTTATAAGATAGATAACTATTTAACTGAATTTTTGTTTGGATCTTTGAACGGCACTGTTTATAGTCTCACCGTTTGAATGTTCACTTTATATGCTTTAATTTTGTAACTTGAACAACTATTTCTAAGATGACAATATGTAATCTATTAACTAGTGATTTTCCTACTGTTTATTTTTTTGAAATTCTGTATAACTTGTACCCTTTTTCTGTTTTTCCCCCCTTAAATAAAATTAAAAAAAAAAGTAAAGATCTGTTGCAATCCAGACCAAGACAGTAATAACAGAAGACAAATGTTTTCCATTTTAAATATTTTCTTTGGTCTTTGAAAACCCTCAAAGGGTAAACTATTTTTATTTAATAGTGACAATTGATCTTCGAATATTCAGGACTATTAAAACCAAAGGGAATCCTTTTTTAATCAACCAGGTTAGAACTAAAATAAATGAAGATGTTCATATCACGCGTTCAGGAAGCAAGGGAGAAGAAGAGTAAATAAACTTTGACAAATAACCTTCTTTAAACAAATGAGAATGTTAGGAATCCTGCCCTGCCACACTCAGAGTTGCACTGTGTATTAGGCTAGTTTAGTAATTTTCTATAACACTCACATATTTAAAATGATAAATAATCATCAGTAAATATTTTTATGTCATTAGTTATAATGTTTCTTATTGCCTCAAGAGAAAAGAAATCACTAATCTGAAGAAATAAGAAACTGCTGGGAAAAAAAGCTATTAATGTAAAGTATCCACATTTTCATAATACGCAATATTTAAACCTGGCTCTCTAAAACATCCTATTCCAAAGGTGCTTGTTTTGAGGAGGAGGTCAATTGGCATAAATAATTAATATATAAATATTATCCAGCTCCTCCTAAGTTGTATTTTGTAATATCCTTATGTAATACAGTCCCCTGAACATGTACGGTACTTTATCATTAGAAAGAACATGGGCTTCATTTAATTGCCTAAAAATAATTACCTTGTTGGAGAGGACACTGGCGGGCAGGTGGGCTCCAAGACCATATCAAACCAGTTATGTCTCTTGTTCTGCAAGTCAACTGATCAAGCCAGACTGTTTACTGTTTCTATCAAGCACTCAGCATATTTAACCCATATTACTGCTGCGTAGATTTTATAATACACGCTTCACAAATTTAGCCAATATCCAGCATATTGAAACCTCTTTTTATACAATCACATGATTGCATTTCATCCTTCCCACACTGCAGGCTTATCTACTAGGTTCAAAAGCAATTCTCTCCTACCCCTGCTAGTTAACTCAGTAATCACTAGTTCTGGGTAGTCACTGAGTACTTACAACAGTGCTGATTCAAAATTGAAAGGAGTGCTACAATTACAAAGCATATAGCAGATACTGAAGAGTACATTTGTAAAAATAAATATTTTTAACTATTTAAATATAGCTACTTATGTGTGTGTGTATCCCCTATTATATTTTTATTATAGAGTGCTGCTTCAAAGTACTTTCCTTGAGAATGACCCGGGGTGTTCTTTGAAAGAGCAGGGTTTTAGTCCAGGCCTGTGGTATGCAGTGCAGGGCTGCATTTCCTTAATGGTCCCTTAGTGAACCTTTTACAGAAAACATTTGAAAATTGTTTTCCTATGGCTTCATATGTTAAGTATTTCCAAGAAGTTGGTCTCAGCTGGACCATTCACTGCCAGGTCCTGTGAGATTTTTTTATTCCTACTTAGTGTCTAATGAGGATATTAGAAACAGCAGTTTCTTTAGGCAATTACTCAACTCAGTGGTCAAGCTCAGGGTTCAGGGGAATTTGCAAGCATTTCATTTTTCAAGTAGAGTTGAAGAATGAGAGTTCTCAGTCTAGTACATAAACAGCACTCTACTGAAAATCACTGGAAAGAAGGCACCATGTTATACACTGATGAGATGCACTCCCAGAGACATTTGTGTGTATGAAGGGAAAGGTATCAGAACCGAAGGACCCTCCTTGAATAATGGTAACCAGTTAAGCTTATTTGAGAGGTTGCAGCATTGTCATGGGGCCCTTTGAAGAGTATCATGCATATAGAGAAAATAACGCATTAAACTTGTTCAATACGGAGTTCTATAAATACTATAATACAATTTTGCTGGATTGTCCAATTTATTGACTTTATTTCTGTCATTTTATTTCTGCAATCTGATAGAATCAGCAAAAATGTTGAAAACAGGAAACAAAAGCATAAGCAAAAGAAAAATCTATAGTTGAGAAAAATCACATACATTAAGTATATTTCTTACAAATAATAATAATAATAGTAGTAATAAATTACCATTACCATTTAATATAGACATGGAAAAACTAAGTCGTATGTCCAAATACACCACAGCCATCAGACATCTCAAGACACCTTCATCACTGACCAAGAGAGAAACATTAAATTCTCTTTGATGTGGTTGAAAGATGTCCACCAACTCTTAAGAACCATGGGAAGAGGAGAGAAGATGTGAGGCAAGGAAACAAAAGGACTAAAATGAGAGTTCCAACTCCAAAGAGAAGCAGCTGATGGAGAGAGAGGGTGAGAGGGCAGGAAGCTAACCGTGGTGAGTATTTTGGATGTCAGAAGTTCCTCAAACCCCTTTTTTGCTCTTTCTTGTTCCTTGACATCCCAACCCTTCAATCAGGTCTGTGAAACACATTTGGGCAGAAATTCGATGAGTGAAGTCTCATAAACCTATGGAAATACTAATGTTGAAAACTAAAGAAACAATGAACTTGAAATTGATTACCATATTTCTACAAGTTTTAAAATTCCTTAGTGTATACACTGTTCGGTATGTATACTGTTCCAAACTATTTCCAGTGTAGAGAGGAGTTGCCAAAATTTTGAAGTGAGATTTTACTGAAAATCATCGTCCTAGGTTTTATTATAGAGAAATTAAGAGAATGCGAATCAAAGCAAGAGAAATACAAGCCTGCCTTTTTGAATGTTATGAATTTTAAGCAAAGAGTACTATGTCTAGTTTGAGAATGTATATTTGTATATGGCAAATTCAAAATGGTATATTCTTGTTAATTCATTTAACACTGTTGTTAATTTATTTAAAATACTGTTTTATTTAAACTCAGTCATACTTGTGTAGAGGGTCCTTTGAAATCTATTATATATGAATGCATATGAATATTTACAACCTTATTTTACATACTTAATGTATTTATATAACAATAAAATGTAGTTAAGGAAAAAAAATTAACAATTGATTTTTTTTATTCTTTCATACAGATAACTCATGAAGTTCAATAACTTAGTATTCAAGCTCCATCTTTTCAGTCTACCTAAAAATAGAAACTTATCTTCCAGGACAGAACACAGAATGGCATAAAGTTGGCTGCTTGATTGCTTTTTTTTCATCTTTGCAAGGCTCTTTACTTCCACAATTTCCTAAAAGCCAATCTACCCAATTCTAGAAAACCCAATATCATCTATTTCACCAGAAAACTGTATGACCTTGAAGAAACTATGAAACTGCAATGAGAGAGAAAACAAACCAAATGGTTTCCTTATCTAAACATAAAGAAAATTATGGCATCCTTTACACAACAACTTTACCAAGCTTCTCCAAAGAATTAAAATTTTAAAAGGCAACACAGAGACCAATATCAATATATGTATGAATATATGAATATATATGAATGTGCTACAGTTTCTAAGAAACACGACCACTTAATTAATCAGAATAACTACATTAATTATTCTTCATTTAATATGCTTTCCTCTTTGCAAATTAAACAGCATTTAAAAAATCAATGACCAATCCCCAGTTGTTTAGTGCCGTCATTGCAATGGCATGCATCTAGGCCACCCTTTTCTCCTTCCCTGTTCATCGATGTGGAGCAGGGCACTTTCTTCATCTCCTTGAGTGTTCACACTGTTGCCAAGAATTAGTGTCTTTTGTCTTTGTGAATACTGTCTTGAAATATATATGCATGTGTGTGTGTGTGTGTGTGTGTGTGTGTGTGTGTTACAGAGTGAGAGAGAGAGAGAAAGAAACAGAGACAGAGATCTCAACAGAGATGGAGAGACAACATATAAAGACAAAGACAAAAAAAGAGAAGAAAAAAAAAAAAAAAAAAGGAAGAAAGAAAACCACAGTATCCAGATCCTTTAACGTTATTTTCAAAGCCTGTGTCAAAAATTTACCAGCAGTAACTGCCTCTATGGAACTACAGATAATTGCTTTAAATTCCATCAGTTTTTCCACTTGTCTACCAGTCTCCAATGGCTTCCCATGTCACTTGGAATAAAACTTTTACATAAGCTAACTCTAGGAATTTCTGAATTTATCACAGAATATTTGCCTTGTAACGTTCCTCTTCCCCAGCTCCTTCCCTCCAGCCAAGCTGGTTTTTAAGACTTTGTTTCAACTATCTCAGGCCTGTTTCTACATGTGCCTTTGCTGTGCTTTCTGTGTAGAAAAGTACTCAAGCTCCACATCATTGCTCCTTCCTGGAGTTTAGGTCAACGGTATACACCTATGGCTTGCATGCCGCAGCACACTACTGTACCACTGAAAGCTCGGAAGGGCTTGAAGTCATCCTCAGGCCCTCCCTGACAGACATACGTAGAATTTCAATCTTCACTGTCCCCAGTGCTCCTTCTTATTTCTGTATTGTTTCACAACAACTGTCATTACCTAAATTTAAGCTTTGCTTATTTATATCTCACTAATTATGTGCATCTCTCCACTAGAATGTAATCATCATAGAATAACTTCAATTTTCTTTTTCAACTAACACTGTTCTTTGTCATATTATACTGCTTTGAGCACTACCCGGAACATAGCATGATTTTATATATTTGGGGAATGTTTTTCGTTTACTAATGGATTCACTACACTAATCAGATTACGCAAACTGTTCTATAGGCTGTAATTAAGAGCGTACTATGTATGGAACTTTAGACATTTAATGATAAATTAGACATAAACCTTTTTCTTATAAAGGTCACATTGTTGTGAGAATAGGCATGTAAAAATTTAATTTCTATACAAAGTGATTAGTGTGTGTTAAATAAAGACTAAAGGAAGGAGACAACTCATCTGGTGTGGGAGGCAGGAAAGCACTGATAGGAAGTGATATTTGAGCTGAGTCATGAAACATGAGTGTACATCTAAGGAGTGAAGAAAGATCAGAAAGACACTTCATATAGAGAAAAGGGAATGTACAAAGGCATAGGGCTGACAACGGGAAAGCCCTGGTGGGCAAATAGCCAAGAGCTCAGAGTGGCTAGAGCGAGGTATCTGAAACAAATGTTCCCTCGCTTGCGAAGGCCCTTCCGCCCTGTTGTTCAATCACCACGTGATCCTACGTGGTGGCACTGACAGCTTTTACAAGCCAGAATGCTCAGGGTGATCCGGAAGGCAAGTCCACATTTTGGAATAATTCTTAATGCAGCGTGAAAGGTGGATCATCTCTGGACGGAGGCCAGGAAGTGGAGCAGAGGCAGTGCAGCAATAAGAAGATAATGAGTGCAATTTTGCATGTATTACACTGAGACTTGAGAGAGATACGGAAAGCAAATGTCACTTGAAAATAAAAGTCTTTCTGGCAGCTGGTGACTACTAAAATAAGGAGTGTAACCACTGATGAAATCTTTAGGAATACCACACAGAACGGGTGAAAAACGAGGATGGGAAAATGTCCAGAGAGGGAGGGGTGTACCAGAGTAGAGTGACAGCTGCTATGGTGAGTTCTAGGAGCAGAGCTTTGCAGCAGGAGTGGCCTGGCAAGCTGAGCAATCTAAGAGTCTTGGTAGCATGTGACTTAGTGAGAAGAGGGGTCACAGGGGTTAAGGTATATATCAGAGACCAGAGAGCTCACAGCCAAAATGGAAATGAAGAGAAGAATTAGGAGCCAGACATGGCGGCACAAGTAATCCCAGCACTCTGAGAGACTGAGGCAGACGGATTACAAGTTTGAGCTGAACTTAGGCCACCTAACCACTTAGCAAGATCCTATCTCAAGTATACAATTAAAAAAAAAAAAAAGGCTGGAGACACAGCTCCATGTAGAATTCAACACCCAGCACAACAGAAAGAAGGAGGAGGAGGAGGAGGAGTCGGGGAAGAGGAGGAGGAAAAGAAAAGAACAAAAACAAGAAATAAGATTAAAGTCTCCACTTCGTGATGGGAGGGAAGCCATGGTAAAATTAGTACTTTTTAAGAGGTTATAGATATGAGCATTTTCAGAGGCAAAAGAATTAATCAGAATAGAGACAATAGAAGGCAAGTAAAGAATGATTGATGAAGCCCTGTTTCAGAAGAAATGCAGAAGGTGACATGACATATAATGACAACGAATTCAGCCTTTACAGAAACTTTTTCTTACCTGACACAGAGACATAAAAGGTAAGAAGTTGTAATATAATTTGGGATGTCTGCATAATGTAATGTCTAAGAGTAAAGTCTGATGGATCAAATTTCACTTTTAATGCTTTACTAGTTATATAATATTGGGCTACTTAAAACCCTGTGTGCCTCAGTTTCTTCATCTAGAAATGGAGGAATGATAATAATTCCTTCCTCTTGGGTTATGACACTGACATGAACCAATCCTCTCTTCATACAGTTCTCTTTGGACAGTGGCTGACCCTTCTTGGTCACAAAGAAAGTATTTCTTAATCAAGTAGAAGGGCGAAGATGTTCCAGGGGTGCTGGCTGGTTTTGTGAGGGAAAACAAGCCGAGAAACATGCAGTGCTCACGAAGCCTGTGTGTAACAGGCTATCAGATGCAAACTTCACAGATAGAAACTGTTACACAGCGAGCCAAAGCTCTGCTAGTACCTCCAGCCACCACCAACAGATGATGAGAGCAGGGACTGTTACAAAACATTTAAATAACAAATTCTATTTCATACATGAGAGTGGGAGAGAAAAAGAGCTTTCCTTATTCATAGAGAATTATCTATAGCCATAAACACGTGGGTTGCTTAAATTTGTGAGATCAAACACATTCATCCAATATTATAAAGTAACACAAATGCAGGTGAGTCCTATGATGAATCTTAGAAGCAGTGAAGTCATACAGCCCAGATTCCAGCCCAGCTGGCTAGAAATTTTGGCATGTTATTAAACCCAGAGCTTCAGTTTATTCATCTGAAAAAAACTGGAGAAAAGTAATACTCATCAGCACTCTTAAGAGTAAAGTTTTACAACTTACACACACCTTGCCCAGGGATTGATGTACGAGAGATTCTTGAATAATACAGATTTCCTTATACCTTACTGTTAGAAGGTGTTGAAGAAATATGAACATTGCCAGTTATGTGCACACATTATAAATCTCCACCAGCTACCTTCCTTGTTAAACTACAGAATTAAAAAAATGTAAAAAAAAATGCATATGGTTTTCCAAATGGTTGACTTAAAATATTTAAATACCAAATTGGATTGAAGATAAAATGCTGAAATCCTGTAAAAGGTATGTGTGTCACTTGAAAAGTGATGAATCACTTTAAATGTCTACACACCTCCCTGAATAGGATTATTTTGTGACCTTCATTTTTTTTACAGCAATAAAAGTACCTTGAGCTTGACAAGATTTATTGTCTCCAACTAATATTTCCTGCATTGAGTGTGAATTTTATTCACATTAACTTCTTACATTTTAAGGCCTTTCATTCATAACTTTTTAAAGAATACAACACCTTAGACCCTAAACAATCTAAAATAAATCACTATATCATGTTTTCTGCAGAAGAAGGGACCATAATAAAGTGATACATTTCTACTCACATCAATGGGGCTGCTTGAATATGACAATGGCCTTCCTTTTCATTTGACAAATGACTTGGGGACAGTGTGCTGTTTGCCAGATAGGGAGCTAAGCTTACCTCAGGACCTATTCTAGTGAGTCATGTGGAGGTTAACACTAGTTGCTGTTATTACAGCCTCCTCCCTGTAGAAAAAAATATACCCTGATGGCTCTGAGCAGATAAGAGGGAACAAAATGCTTCCCAGATTGTTGAGTCCAAATTGGCACAGGATGCCCAACCTGATTCCAATTTCAGGAGGCTATATATACAGTTATCAGTGTATCTTATAAAAATGTATTGTAGAAGCACATAGTGCTGCTATGTTTGATAGCTTTTCTCACTAATAACGCTTTTAGGTAAAGTCAAGCTTTCATTAGTACAATTCATTATACCCAAAATGAAACCACATTTTATTTCAAATTATACACAGAAGGACTCAACTTTTCCAATATCACTCTTTGTTTATATTTGTAATGAAATCACAAAGTTCTGGTAAACACTTTTGTGGGGAGGAACATGGAAAAGGCTCCACCACAGCATCACATATGTGATACATGTTTATGTCTTCACTGCAAGTTAGATTGTAAGCGCCATGAGAATAGGAACGTATATGTGTAATAAATGTATAAGTCAAAAGGAATGCATATGTGTAATAAATACTCACTGAATAGTAGAAGAATGATTTTTCCCTTAACAAGGCCTAGAAAGTGTCTTTTCTGTTAAAAGTTTAGCTCAATTCTGCCTTCTACTGTGTGTCAAAAATATACAAAGCACCAAGCACACAAGATGCTAACTTGTGTGATAGTCTGCTGTTCACGTGTGTCCACATGAAGGGCTTGCCTACAACATATCTACAACATACAGTACACATGGCATCACAAGCCACATACTTTGAGTTTCATGTGGAAGTGTATTTCTTTCACATTTCTTTTTAATTTAACCACATTATCCTTTGGGAAAATACACCATTCCCACATTACAGCAATCGTGTTTAAACCGAGCCCTTCTCTCTGCTTTGTTATCAATAAGAAAGAAGGTTATAAAGGTTATCTTTATTTTCACAGCTCAGGACACTTGAAGGGAAATGAAATATGTACCAAAAATGAAATGATCCTGTATAGCGGAAGTAAGCAAATGTCTGACCTTGTCCTGTAGAGTGCCTAGAACTGTTTATAGTGACTCAAACAGGCACGCAGGCATGATACTGACATTGGTGGTATTTTATCCACAATAATCACAGCCTGCTGAGAACTCTTCCACTTCCACTAATACATTTTAATCAAAGGTTCCCGGAATTGTAACACTACTTATTCCTCTCAAAACTTCCCAAAATCCATGACAACAAGTTCAAGTGCTCCCATTTTGAAGTCAAATAACTTTTAAATTGGGTTACAGTAACAGGGCATTCTTTTACTTCTTGGAGAATGAATTAGCATTTATGCAAGCATCTTCCATGTATGAGGCCAAGCTTCACTCATACAATCTGATCTGATTTCTAGTTACTGTTTCTACCCCTAAAGATGATATGAGACAAGACTGGCTGTATGAACATCTGAGTTCCATCACCAACTTCTTCTACCAGTATTAATCTCTGAGATTCCAACCTTCAGCAATAAACAAAAATAACTCAGCACGATTTCCAAAATAAAGTCACCAGCAAAAGAAGAGCCCATATTTTGCAACATTGGCTTGTACTGTGAACTTACCTCACATTCAAATGAAAAGATAACTTAGAAAATTTGGATTATTTTTCCAGAAGTGAAAATAGTAAGGCTAAAATACCTATTTGCAAAGAATTTTTCGATCATGTTTCAGATTCAAACCTGAAAGAACCTGGTAATTACTGCTGTCTCTTCACTTTGCACATCAAATTCCTTGGCTTTGATTTGTGTTGGATAAAAACGCCAATGGTCTTCCTCTATCAAGCCAGAGAAACCAACAAGACAAGAAGGTAAAGTATGGAATAGGTTAGAAGACTGAAGAGTAGGGAGCACTCAGACATGTGCCTCCTCCTTAAAAATAATCATGCAGTTTTCTCTCTAATAGGAATTATAGAACAAACCGTATCTTGCTTTCAAAAATCCTTATAGAAACAGAGATACTATGGAAAACAGGCAAATAATACAATTTTTAAATGGTAGTGGGGAGAAAGAAAATTACATAGCCAAATAATTCCTTAATTTTATTCTAAAAATATTATCTAGACAAAAGGAGAGATGTGCAAGTGCCTATCAGATGGAAGAAGTGTGTAATCATGCCTAAAAGGATATACCATAATAAAGTTCCTTCAAAATCTGATTGTCCATACCAAATGAACTCTACAACTCTATACAAAAGTATTGCCCCTACAAAACATGGCCCTTAGTTGTATGGTGTTATGGTTTTGGTCTGGGTGTCCCCATCAAAGCCTCATGCAGTCATAAGGGTGTAGGCTTCTAGAGTTTGTGACTGATTCATGGTCCAGTGCTGGAATTATGCATATGAGTGCTACACCAACCCTAGGATACACGGGCTAGGAAGAGTCTTCTCCCCTTGCTCCTCCCTTCTTGCTCTGAGTTTGTTGGCTCCTGCCGCCATGAACTGTTGCCCCTGGGCCATGAGGCACTCTGCCTTGGAGCTAGCAGATTATGGACTAAAACTTCCACAAACTGTGAGTTAAACAGATAAACCTTTTCTTTCTTAGCTTTGTGTGTGGATATTTTGTCTCAGCAAAAGAGAAAAGTAACCAACACAGATATCAAAAGATTAAAGCAGTTTATGGAAATCAAGCCAAATATATATGCATTCATATTGAAATAGTGACAAATTTAGGAATATACACATCAAACTTCCACAACTGTGAGTTAAGTAGATAAACCTTTTCTTGCTCAATTTTGTGTGTGGGCATTTTGTCTTAGAAAGAGAGAAAAATAACCAACACAGATGAGAAATAAAAAGATTAAAGCTGTTTATAGAAATCAAGGAAAATATATATGCATTCACACTAAAAGTGTCAAATTTAGGGATATACACAGCATATAAAATCTGAGTCCTAATTACACAGCTCACAAACTTTTAAAGATCTGTTTCCCAACCATGACTATTTTACAACTTTTCTAAAAGATAAAGATAAAGGAAATATTTTGCACTGTGTATGTGAGGATTAAAGCAATATTTATAGTCAAGAAATAGAAGAAGGACTCTTATTCTTAAAACATTTCTGAGATGTTTGATCCTCCAGCACACTAATCAGAATAGTCTAGCAAAGAATATGTGTTAAGTGCTATCACTTTTGAACATCAAAATGCCTCAGTAAAATCTTCAATAAATTAAGCTCACTCAGAAATAATTGCATCTGTGCAGAACCAATTATAAGATATTATTTTGAATGTTTTTAATTTAAAGACAAAATTGTGAGGGATTCATATAACACAAGTGTGTAGCAGTTGGAATTGTTTTTACTTATGTCCACTTATACATTCATAGCAGTATTTGTCTAATGATTGTCTAATACTTTAAGATTTAATATCTCAACATGGTACACAATGTTCTTGGAAATTGAGATTCCACTTAATTTTACAAGTTCATCAACTACAGTTTCTATTCTAATAACGACATTCTATCTATTGTTTCATTATGTCAGAAAGCACCTGGCTGTCCTGAAGGGCTCTATCAATGTCACATTTGATACAAGACCTTTTACACCTTAGGGAAAAATTAGGATGTCTCTTCTCTAACATTTTACCCATAAATGCTCTAAGTGTAGCAGTACTCTACGTGGCTGTGTCTTCTGCTACACCAAAGCTGCTTAAAAAATGGGTAGCATTTCACATTTTCTTCTTGTATCCTCTGTACCTAGCAGACAATAAGCCATCCAAAATTTTGGCACTAATGAATTGACATAAACAGTTGACAAAGACAGCAATCTGACTCTGACTGTTTTCATATAATAAGCAAAACATCCCCAATGAAAAAATAATTTGCAGATGCATTTCTTATTTTCCTCTTCTGTAAATCTGTATGAATGGCTTTTTCTTTCTGCATGTACATGATCCTATCCTCAGATCTCATTTCTTCATGTCTCCTAGAATTGAGTATTAAATTGAGACAATGACTCATAGTTGGGGTTAAATATACTCTTTCTTAGCCCCAGAACACACTTACGCTGTCCACCTCACCCTGAGTCACTGTGATCATTTTCTAGCCACATGGTCAACCAGTGCAGACTACACTGACAAAGTCCCTTGCCTGCTGGCTGGGTTTGGCTGGGGGAAATTCCCAGTCAGTCTAAAAAGAGAGAAGAAATATGTTAGCATATTTACTCCACAACTTGTAGTCTATATGGTCACTTAGGGCAGCCCTGTCCAAACTCTTCTTCTTTCTCAGACAATGACATTCTACTTACCTAGCAAGGAGCAGAACATAGTGGCTATTACAACATCTCTCTGCCATGCTATTAATGATATTTGTGTAGGGTATCTTTACATTATGAGATCCTGCCTTGTGCCCTGCAGGGTATTAGTATCATTCTTAGCATTTATGCACTTAGAGCTTGTATAGCAATTTACCATTTATAAATTATCTTCACCATTTAATCTGACTTGAGCTACAGAAATTTACAAACAGATATTATTAAAATCATTGCTATACATGAGCAAGTAAAAGCTATAACTAATAATCTAGTATTTCTGCACTTAATTATATGGTAGATATTAGATGAAAATATATATTCATATATATTATACCCAAATCATAACTTAAGTCCCATTGTATAACTGTCTTAAACGTACATATTGTATTGAACAAGAGTATATTGTTATTTGCCTCAATTTCAGTGTTTCATCAGCAAGGTTTTATATGAGAATAAAAATCATAGAAGTGTCTCTGGGCATTATATTAAATGTGAGTGATACAGTCCGTCATCTATTATCTCTTTTTCTTCCTCACAGAAGAATAATGTTACAGGCATGTTTTATTGACAATTGGAATCCTCTTCAAAGATAATGTATTCAGAATCTTTTCTACAAAAAGCCCACCAGGACTACAATGAAAGATAGAATAACTCCAGGCATGCTCATGTATTTGATCATTTTGTGTAAAATCAAGAGAAATGCTTAATGCATTTCAGAGTTCCTGAGGCTGCTTCAGTCCTTCCTGCTCTCTCTGCCTGCTACCTTGAAGAAGTAGAAAACAACACCTGTTAAAACCTGCACATCGAGACAAGAAGACACAAACTGTTATCAGACTTTAAGTCTCTTCCTTGAGGCTGAAATGTAAAACCTGACACTCTTAATTTAAAGGAGAATGAGTCTATTTTGGCTCACAGTTTGCGGTGGTTTTAGCACAAAGTCATCTGACTGGAAAGCAGGCAACAGAACTTGGGGACATGGTAGAAGACAGCTGCTCAGGCATGGTATCCAGGAGCAGACAGAATCAAGAGAAGGGCCGGGAAGGAGATGAATCATTGAGGCCATGCTTCCACTGATCACCTCTTCTTCCAGCCAAATTCTACCTCTTAATATCAAACCAGCTAACAAAACCAGCCCCCTAATGCAACCGTCTTCTAGATGTCCTGCTCTGATCTCAGGAGGTTTGAAAGGAAACATCTTGACTTTTTTTCAGCATCAATGAGTATTTTTCATTGAAGAGGGGAACATCTTGTTGCATTCACTATCTCCAACAAAAGTGCGTATGGAAGTAAACCGAATACATTCAGGAAAACTATGACAAAATTACATTCTCTAATTCACAATATATCCCCTTCTCTATTGACAACTTCTAGTGCAACATTGGTGAGTATGGATTCCTGCAATGAAAAAAATCATAAGAGGTAGAATATAAAATGAGAAGAGATATGAGTCAGCCTGATAGGTTACATCTTACCCATATTCAAGATGGCCCTGAAATGGTAACCACCAAGTGATTTTTTTTTTTTTTTTATGATCTCACAGTCAGGCTACATCCTAGAGAATGAAGAAACTATCCTTCAATGAGTTTCTGTATACACATTAGTCACTGACTTAACCCTCACAGTAGCCCTACAGGTTAGACCGTGTTATATTCAACTTACAGATTTAAACATGGAAGCTCAGGGAAGTAGAATCAGGTCTATTTCCCCTCAAGCCCAGCTTCATTTCTTTCTGCTTCTCATTGCAGTTCACTCAAATTAAATCTAACTACAATGATAGAATTTGAATTTTTGGATAAACTGAACAAATAATTTGAAAATGTTGCAAAGTTCTGTGATCTGAATAGAGAAATTCCTACACTGGCCATCATGGTAACGGCCTACATTTCACAATATCTGGCAACTTTGGTTATGAGAATAAATGTTTTATCTTACATGGAAAATACTAATCACTTCACCATGCTCTGTTCTGAAATTTTTTAATCCTAGTACATTATATTGAGGGAAAAGCAAAATTTGGTGGAGGTAATAAAGTACAGTAGAAGTACTTGGGGATAAAAATACAGAATGTAAAGACTGTAGAATAAAAATAAAGTCTGACTGAAGACTATTCAGTCTAATAAATTTCCTTCATCAAGTGTTTAGAATGTTTGCTTGTCAGACCTGTAGTAGCTAGAATTATGACTCTCCAAAGATGTGCAACATGTTGACCTTAAAAATAGGAATCAAGCACCAACAAATCTAGGCAGTCTCTAGAAGCCAAAAAAAGACAAGAAAAGAGCTTCTCCAACAAAAACACAGTCTTGCCAACATGTTGACTTTTAATGTAGTCAATTTTTTGAAATGCTTGCTAATTTAGGCCATGTAGAAGCAATAGGAAATCCATACATGACTAAAGGCAGGCAGCAAGACACCTGGAAAATAATGGTTAATTGTGTTAGACAATATCAAAAGGGACATGGATCAGTTTCCTGGTTGCACAGTAAAAGAGTGTCTCCATTTTCTTAGAGACAGTTCAACGTTATCTAGATAAGCCTAAGAAAACATAATAATATTACATACAAATTGTTTCATTCAATGTCTTTTTAAAAATTCTAATATAGCCTGCTATGATGGAGAATAATTCAAAACTGAACTAAAATCTTGAAAATATTAAGACACATAATGTATCTGGTTTAGATGATTAAGTCCTTTGTCCACTGTGTGGACAGTCCAACACAGTGAGTATCTATTTATTATTTTCTAGACTACATAACTAAAGCCTAGAAACAGAAAAGACAAGGGCATAACAAAAGAAACATCAGTGCCTGAATGAAAAGAATTTTTTTCACCAATAGTTGGAAAAAGTCGAAGCAATTTTGCACCAAGTCAATTTCTAATTCCTACAATCATTAGTTATGTTAAAAGACGAAGTCATTAATATTCACCAGTATAAAAATAATCTCAATGAAAAGATCCCAGTCCATGTGTTGGCTCAAACCACTGCCCTGAGAGAATTAGGTGCTGCAGTATTTTGTGAAAGTAAATGGGGCAAATTTCTAGAATTGGTATTGAAATTAAGGTCTCAGGAGACTGGAGAACCTGACAGTAGAAAACACTAGGAAACTCAGGTCCCAAAATATGAAGGGAAACTACACTAAAGTATTTGTTCCAGAACATCCATTCCTCAGCTCTCTCTTCACGCTGCAGGGCCTTACAATTGGGCCTAAACCTTAGAAAATCTATCTGAGGATTCTTGCACAAAGTAATCTCCTTTGAGGGTTTCCATTTACCCTCCTTTACCCTAAGGAAAGACAAGAAGACAAGGGCAGTTTTTAGATGTAAGCTTTCCACTTGGTGCTTCTATTTAATACTTTGAGAAATGATAAAATACAACTTCAAATTTTTTTATTGCTATTGTTATCTAGGCTAGAGTTATCAATTTCTGATATTTCCTGGGAGTGAGAGATTCTAGATCTTGAATTATTGTAGGGTAAAATCTCTTTAGAATAAGTGCATAGAATATCTAGAGAATATACATAGAATATACAGTTATATGCACTAATGTAAATACATTTATATATAAATTATATAATGTATATATTTGACATATATATCAAATAGAATTAGTAACTTGGTGACATCAGCCCTAAATAAAGAGTACATATTATTTATTTTCCACCTACACAAGGATCCAGGAGTCTATTTTCAGTTTCATCTTTAATAGCAGGAATTGAGAGACTAAGAGGGATACAACAAAAACATGCATGATGTCTCATATGAGCTACTGCATTAGAAAGCCTCACATCTGGAATTTCAATTCTTCCAGTATCCTCCAGAAATAGAAATATAACTTGGAGTGGCACTATCTAAAATGTTGTCATCAACCAGTCACTTAAGCAGGATTATCTGAAAGCTGGTTGGCAACAAGTACCAGTATTAATAGAATACATGGAACTGTAGGTGCTCCAGCAAAATGGGGCACAATAAAAAAAAAAATGAAAACACCTAAAAATAACTATAAATTATTGAAAAAATAATGATCATGATTTTTCTCGGGACGTGAACACTTTCTACAAACTATGCATTAAAAATACAGGGTGTAAAACTATGTGACTATTTTTAGGATGATGTAATTTATGACTCAGATGAATTGTTACATTCCTCAAAGAGATTGCCTGGGGACGGTGTAAACATTCCAGTAATGCTGCCATAAATAAAAGCATCTACACAGCTCCTCCTATGGAAGTTCCTTCAGAGCATCTGTCCTTCTACTTTGAACCGCAGTGATAGGAACAGTTCCATTCTGAAGGTGTTTTGATATCTAAAAATAAATAGAAAACATCTTGCACCAAGTCTGAAGAATGCAGACTGAACAGTAGCAGTAAAGTTTGATTTTGGTCAAAACCACAGAATAAGAAGATGCAGTGAAGCTAACTGAATTGCTCAATAACTGAGTCTAATATTAACAATCAAAGAAAAATCCATTAGAAACCCATAAAGAGCAAGAGCAGTTGAGATATAAATGACAGTGCAAAGAAAAATACATTTCAATTCGGTTCCAGTGAGCACAGTTGATGCCCCATGGCCAAGGTTGCAATATTGATGCAAGTCTATGAAGTAGAAAGAAATCAAAGCAGAATCATAATTTTCTTGTGAGTCATCTGTCAGCATCAACATTTCTAGGAATTAGTAAGTCCTTCCCCAGGGTACATGCGGTTCCCATTAAAACCCTTAGCCCGATACAGTATTATTCCTCCCCAGTGGTGACTGTCTCCCCCACAAGATTGTAAGATCCTATTTTGTATACAGGTACAACAGCATATCAAAAATTAGGAGTCAAATGAATCAACAACATGTAGGCAAGTAAATTCCAGTAACATTGTTATAGTCTCATGCAAGGTCCTATTTTATCTAGAATTATGTTATTATTAGGGACCCAGGTTAGGCAACCTTGAGTTTTACTTCTGATGTTACTGGGTTTTAGTTATGTGACCAAGGATTGTTAGAAACTTGCTGATACAAAAATGATCCCACATTTGTTAGTCCTTTGTGGTCTTCTCCAGGCAGTTGTCATAGTGAAGCTGAGCAACCATTCAGTGTTTGAAATATTCTTATCACTGAGCCGCTTGGTACTGACTTCTGACTTCCTTTGAGACAGTGAGAAAATGTAGCCTGCTTGGCGGGAAAATGAAGACAGAGCAAGTACAGAAGCTTACAGGATGCCACCGGGGAAAGAAAAGAGCAACACCTCATAAACCGCGGCTGCTGCCCAGAAGGCTGCAGGATCAGGGAGACAGATTGCCTGCAACCAGCGCCTCGCAGGAAGGCTGCCAAGAACCGAATTTCCAATTTGCTGAAGTCGTTATTTTAGCAATCTTGCACTGCAACTTGAAATCCAGTGAGATAGTTAATAACAGCATCTTCTAAAATCACCTTTCAAAAATGCCTATATTCCTCCCCCATTTCAGTGTTTCCCAAAGTGATGCTTTTTTATTTTTATTATTTTTAGTTTGAAATTCAAATGTATGGCAGTTTTGGCTGCTTTAAAATGTAAAGCAGTTTGAACTCCTCGTGGCAGTTTACAGGGTTTGCCAATGTGGGCAAGACTGAGGGAAAGGCTTGGGGGTGAAGAAGCACAGGATGCTGTATTTCATTCCCTAGCGTTTTCCTCGGGGCTTGATCTTTTTTTTCAGAGCTTTTCAACTAAAAGTTTAGGGGAAAATGTAGGCAATCATGAAAGTACAGAAAGATATAACTTCCAATCTATATTCCCTTAATACTTTTTTCCTTACTATCATTTGCCTTTGATGAAAAAGTTCCTCCATTTTTTTTCAATTATTCAATAAAAAGGCCTAGCTAGAAACCAGCTTAAGTGATTGAAGAAGAAGAAGAAGAAGAAGAAGAAGAAGAAGAAGAAGAAGAAGAAGAAGAAGAAGAAGAAGGAGAAGAAGAAGAAGCCAAACATTTTTTGGACCTCTGAGCAAAATACTTGATTTTTTTTTTTCGTTTTGTAAATTGAGACTTTCCTCTCTAGTTCTAAAGCATATTTTTTTCTTCTTTCTTCAATAAGACATTTCAGTGTCTTTTTTTCTCAAGGTGATAAAATAATGTGTCTTCAATCCTTCACAGATGAGTGCTAGGAGTGAAATGTGACAACTTAACACTACTATTTTTGGAAACAAGATCTTCTCTTTAAGAAAAAAAAAAAAAAAAAAACAATTCTCCCAGGGAAATACTTAGGTTCAGCTTTGCACATTATTACTTCACTTTTTAAAATCTCTCTCCATCTTCTTCAAAGATACTTTATTTACTATAATATGTCAAAAAAATCACATCAGTCACTATTCAAAGTTTCATGGTTGTACTTTCTTACAGTTTGTCACATTTCTCATAGAGTATAACATTAATTAGTAACAGAAAAAGGATGCTGTCTGGTAACCTGAGCAACTATTTTGAAGGTAACTATGCAAAATAACAGCCATCGTTAAATTCCTATCACCTTGCTTTAAAATCCTAGATCACTATTATTTCTGTTGCTGTTGTTGCTGTTCTGTTGTTATTTTGCTTTTGTTGTTGATTTTTGATTGTTTACTTATTGATTTTTGTTTTTTCTCTTTAAAAGAAAAAAAAAAAAAAGAGAGATACGAAATAGTTGAGTGATACTTCCTCAACAACAAAAACAAAGCCAAAAGAAACCTACAAAATCGGCATCTGCCTCCCAGTTAGGATCTCACTAACCAGAATCAAGGCATATTATATGTTGCCATGCTTTTAGTTATAATGATTTTTCATTTCAATTTCTTTTTATATAAGGCAGCCTGTGATGAATAATTTCTGATATTAAACAATACTGAAACAAATTTTGTAGTGCAGATGGGAGTGCCTTCAGCAGCTACAAATTCTAAGATTAAGCTGATTCACAATGGCCAGCTGTGAACAGAGGTAAGGGTTAGCATCATGTGTGGCACAATAGGTCAGAATAGGACTTTTTCTGGGTTTCCTTTACTAAAGCCTTACACAAATCACTTTTTCTCTTTAGGACCTAAAACGTACAATGACTCTTGATGCTGAGTTAAGAAAGATAGAGACATGCACAGGTAGATTGCAAAACAGTATACGGATCAATTTGTCCAATCCAAAGTATGTGTGCTCCTCTTAATGCAGCATGCAGGTACTCCTATATTTACTACAAGGTAACATAGCAGGAGCACTCATCATTTTAAATTCCTTCAGGGTGTGCCCTTAACTAGTGATTAGGAAACAATATGTTGCATCATTATGAAATTGTAAGCATACTGGAAACCTGAGGTCTTCATTAAGCCATTTCATGGTTATAAACAGAACACTGACATGCATGTTGGCATCTAGGATTCCCTGCTTTGTGGGCTAGTGGCAGTTGTTTATATTTTACGAGGGAACAATCATAAAGTTTAAGATGAATAACCATGTGTTCTCAACAATTCATAACCACACACTTTTATTATTTGTTCACTGCATGATCTTAGTGTTGATATGTTTATTACGGGGGAATAAAAACAGTTGCCACTTGGCCAGACGAACATGCAAACACAAAAACTTTCAAGTGTAGCCAGGAAACATCTTGTGAAAGATGTGATAATATACAAATAATGAAAAATGAGTTTTACCAAGTTCTTAGAATATAATTGTGACAATCATGCTGAGTCCTCAATCTTATCTCTTCTTTTACTCTTCTTTAAAATGTGACAATTTATTGAAGTTTATGGACTGATAATGAATAAATCAACTTCAGACATTAAATGTAAACAAAATTTGCATAATGAACCAAAATGATCTAGCTTCTAATCTGCTTAATATTCTACTGATCTAGTAATTTGCATAATTTATTGCATAATTTATTTGAGGCCAATAGTCAATAACCAAAACTATTTCCAGAGCTGTGTGTCATGAAGTTGAATCTTTCCAAATGAGAGTTAACCTTTTAAAAGAGCTCTGTGTTGAACTCATAAGATTTCATAAGAGATCTAATGGTGAATAATTACGTTCTTTACCTTTTTATATTTCTATTAATAGGAAACAACCTCATTGTGGTAATATTTTAACAAATGTTTATTGAGTAAACACAATCCTGTAAGTACTTCAGTGGTGTAAGGAACACAGCCTCAGAAGTTGATTCACCACATTTAAAAATTTTTTTTCATTCCTTTTGATTCTTAAAATTTTTGAAATCACTCTAATAGTCAAATCAGTGTAGATAATATTCACAGAGGTATTATGCAACTGAGTCTAAGACTGTTTCAATGATAAATATTTTGAGCCAGGTGGTCAGTTGAAAAAGTGTCACAAAGCAAAAAGAGTTCTGTATTGCCTAAAATTTGAGGGTTCTATGTGGGATTTTGAATATATCTCCTGCAAATTTGAGAAATTGGTGCAGGTCATATTTTAATTAAATGTTTAA